>NC_067398.1:426920343-428120343 GCF_016432865.1 Antechinus flavipes
AAAAACTACTCTTTGGCCTTATATGTTCTCTGTACAATTCTTCACTAACATTATACTTTAAGTTTGAACCTACTCTCAAAGACAATTGTTTTTAAATAGATTTTTATTTACAAGTTATATGCATGGGAAATTTTACAGCATTGACAATTGCCAAACCTTTTGTTCCAATTTTTCCCTCCTTCCCCCACCCCCTCCCTAGATGGCAGAATGACCAGTAGATGTTAAATATATTAAAGTATAAATTAAGTACAAAATAAGTATACATGTCCAAACTGTTATTATGCTGTACAAAAAGAATTGGATTCTGAAATATTGTACAATTAGCCTGTGAAGGAAATCCAAAATGTGGGCAGGCAAAAATATAGGATTGGGAATTCAATGTAATGGTTCTTAGTTATCTCCCAGAGTTCTTTCACTGGGTGTAGCTGATTCAGTTCATTACCATTGAAACTGATTTGGTTCATCTCACTGCTGAAGAGGGCCAGGTCCATCAGAATTGATCATCATATAGTATTGTTGTTGAAGTATATAATGATCTCCTGGTCCTGCTCATTTCACTCAGCATCAGTTCATGTAAGTCTCTCTAGGCCTTTCTGAAATCATCCTGTTGGTCATTTCTTACTGAACAATAATATTCCATAATATTCATATATTACAATTTATTACAATATATTACAATTACAATTGGAGCCGTTCTCCAATTGATGGGCACCACTCAGTTTCCAGTTTCTGGCCACTACAACGAGGGCTGCCACAAACATTCGTGCACATACAGGTCCCTTTCTCTTCTTTAAGTTTTCTTTGGGATATAATCCCAGTAGTAACACTGCTGGATCAAAGGTTATGCACAGTTTGATAACTTTTTCTCAAAGACATTGTAAGTGGGTCAAGTGTACTCCCCCCAAACACAGTTTAGAAGGATTGTATCTATAAATTCTGTTCCTGCTAAACTGTCTTAGTATATCCCTTTTGTAAAAGCTTATTGAGTTTTAATGTTTATTATAAGATGGAAGCTCTAAGACTGTGATATTAGAAACCATAATGTCTCTAGAAATCCATCCAATGAAATAGCCATCCACTTTTTGGGAACCAAATTTGAAAAGGAGAGTACATTGTCCAAAAAAGTTAATATAAATAAATATAATGAAATAATGTACACAAAGTTCAAAAGCTAAACACAATACAATGAAATTTTATTTTACTTCCCTGTAAAGGAAAAGCTACCATATAAACTATTATTATGAAGATAGACACAGCCAGGAAAATGAAGCACCAGTATCATGTGAGGAATGATTAAGTAGACTATAATGGTTCTTCATCCAATACTTTGTTCATTCATTCATTCAATTGCTTATTCAATTCTCCCTTTCAAAAAGGAGAATCTGTAGCTAAGGAACCCCAACAATTTAAAATACTCAAAAAGCCATCAACATTGAGTTTTGGCATTCACATTCCTCATTTCTGCATGAGTGATAAATATATTTTCCATTTAATGAGTTTTCACTTAGTGTTTTTTTGTTTTTGTTTTTGTTTTTGTTTTTGTTTGATTGTTTGTTTTTGTTTTTGTTTTGATGAGGCAATTGGGGTTAAGTGACTTGCCAGGGTCACATAGCTAGAAAGTATTAAGTGTCTGAGGCCAGATTTGAATTCAGGTCCTCCTGACTTAGGGCTGGTGCTCTAACTACTGTGTCATCTAGCTGCCCCCACACTTACTGTTCTTAATAAGGAAAGGGTGGGATATCCTTAACCATATCTGTTTGTTAGTGGCCTTTTCAGAAGGGAGTTTTTACAGAGTGATGGGACTTTATTTGCAAGAGGTCCAATAACCGCTAAGGCTTGTAATTTTTCTTTTGTTTGTTTTCAATCACAGAAGTAAAATAAATGCCCATTTGACTGTTGTGACACTATAAGCAGCCAACACTTTTAATGCACATTCCCAGTATCAAAGCATGATTTTGTGGGATTAAGCTCTTTACCAAGTTGTGTTATTTAAGTTAATAAGTATGTGATATGTGCCTTAATTTGCAAAAAAATAAAAATAAATAAAAATCATACAGCATACAGACAGTTCACTAAAAAAGGCAACATATCTGTAATGATTCTGTTTTTAATCTTGGTATCTAGATCAAAATCATAATGAGCTCCTTGAAGAATTTTCTGATATATGCGTTTGAAATATGAAGAGGATTATATACTTTACTGCATATTGGTTACCCACACCTCTTATTTACAGATTTACTGCACAGTGTAGCAGAAGTATGCTTAATTAGTTGGGTACATTTTAAAATTCATCACGATTCAAGTAAAATGTGTTTCTATGCCCAGCTTTCTTCTTGCAGCTGTTGTTTTGCCCAGTTACAAATTGACTTTCATATATTAATTTTTTTTTCATTGCAGTTCATTAACTGTGAGTATGATACTGTATGATTTATCTTTTTTGTTTTTTATTCCTTAGTGGACTTCCAGTCCCCTTGGTTTACAAAGGTCAAGATAAAATCATTTAGGACAATTTTAATGCTAGTCACTCTTTGGATTTTATATCAATGGAAAGGAAGTGTGGCAATGTCAATCAACCTCTCCATTAGACAGCTCAGGGTTCTAACTAGTCAAGGAACCTTGAGGCAGGCATTTAGCATATCTGAGCTGCAGCTTCTCATCTGAAGACAAACACACACTCATAATACATATATATGCATATATACATACACAAATACATATGCATATTGTACATATAAATATGTGTATATGCGTGTATACATGCATATATGCACATGACAATGTTTGGACCTAATTATTTTTAAGTTCTGTTTTTATTCTATTATTTAGAAATATTACTATTAAAATAGTTCCATAGTGCTGACCAAATCATTTCTCTGTTGCATTGTCATCTGTATCTTTTCTACCTTGGCAGCTGTCATCTTCCTTTTTAGTGGCACTTAATGAAACTAATATGCAGAATGGGCAAAGGAATACCATTCATAGATTCATTTTCTGAATCTACTACTTAAACAGTAATTTCCACCTGGTTGACATAGAAAATGTGTCCAAAAGAAATAAAATGAAATTTAATAGAAGCAAATCTAAAATCATAAAGTTTAAAGTTTAAAAAAATCACTCTTACAAATATAGGGATTCTGGGAAATGGAGGGAGAGTTGGTTAGACAAGAACAACAAAAAAATAGATACAGGTAGTTTGGTGGGAGAAAAGCTAAATATGTGATCTAACAGCCAAAAATGCTAATCCAATCTTGGACTTCAGGAAATAGGGAGGTGATAACTTCAAAGTACTATGCCCTTAATCTGGTTAGATCATTTCAACTATATTTTGTTCAGTTCTAAGCAGTCCAGTTTAAGAAGGAATTTAATCTGGAGAAAGCTGGAGAGTCTAGTGGAGAGTGATCAAAAAAGTTAAAGGCTTTGAAGTCATAACATGTTAAAATCTATTGAAAGAATAATGAATTTTTATCTTGGAGAAGAAATGATGCAGGAGGAGAGATATAGCTGTCTTCAGATATTTGAAGGGCCATCATGTGAAAGAAGTATTGGACTTGTTCTTCTTGATCTCAAAGGGCAAAACTAGGAGTAATGAATGAAAATTTAAAAGAGGCAAATTCTTCTTGATGTCAAGAAAAAAGAAAAAAAATCTTGATAATTAGAGCCATCCCAAAGTGGGACAGCCTTTTTGGAGAGGTAGAAGTGCTCCTTTCATTGGAAATTGGATGTCCATCTGTCACATTTGTTTTAGAAAGTATTCATTTTTAACTTCCATTTGGACTACACCCAGGCACTGAAGAGCCAAAATTCTAATATTTTATGTCATAAAATGATTTTCAAAATAGATGGAATGGCATATGAGAAAATAAATAATATTTTTTGTGGATATACATGTTCTGTGAAATTCTGTTTGCTCTGGTGGTAGTTTCTCATATGGAGAACAATTATATCAAGTTATGCTCAGATCTGGTTTTAGAAATACTTCCCTAAAATTCCCTGTGGACCTTGAACTTTGAACATAGACATATCCACATATAACAATATAACTTGTACTGGCATTTTAAAAGATTTGAGAGACATAATTTCTCAGCAATTTAATTATTTTTGTTAATAATGCCAGCATTTGAATAAATGGATGGTCATTTGTTCATCTCTCTCTTAAAGACAACCATGACAGTAGGCTGACAGCTTTTATGTCTCTTTAGAAGAGTAGTATTCAAAAGGATGTCAATCAACTCTGATTTATTTACAAATAATAAGAGAATAAATATTATAACTGGGGTTCAGATCCAAATTTTAATCATGTTATCCACGTCTAAGTTCCTTTTAGTCTTGTATAATCTATATAAAGAATTTATGTCCTCCCTAAGCTTGAGCAGAATATAATGGCTGCTGTAGATGGGTGGGAGTCTAGACAACTCCACCTTGGAGACTGATATCTTGAAATGAGGATTAAGAAAAGGGAAAATTGTGAAGTCCTCCAAATCATTGGTTATTGATAATCATTTCTCTCATTGGAGATTAATATAGAAAGAAGTAGATCAAAAAGGACTTTCCACATCCCTATAATGCATATTTAAGTTATTGCCAATTAGAATGAGATATCTAAAGCTGCTTAGGTATTGATTATTATTCCTCTAGTATACTAGGACTTGTTAAGGACAATTCACTAGTTCAGCAAATTTTGTTCAAAAAAAAAAAACACACACCAAACATCAAGACCAACATATATGATATAAAAGCAAGGGAAATGCAAGTTAGTAAATGATCTGAAACTTATAAAAATATTTTTTAAATATATTAATCTGCATTTTTGAAAATGTAAGGTGTTTAATTTGTTTTTTGACTGAAAATATTTTGGTTGAATTATGAGTGATTCATTATCCATAGTAATCACCTATCTGATATAAAAGAAAGTTATATTATTTTGTTGAATATTGACTAATCAAAAATATAGCATTCTTTCTAAAGAATATTATGTTTATATATATATATATATATATATACATATATATTTATACATATATATAATGCTCCCTTCTTACTCCAAATGGCTTTTCCCCACTCTCTAGAACAATAAAGGATAGAGGTGACAATAAGTGATTCATAGGACAGCTAAAAAGAGATGGAAGACGTTAACAGTCTCAGAGTAAGAGAGTGAAAGATGACCAAATAAAAATTTTGGAATCATTTGGTGATTGATTTCTTCTACCCTATTGATGAGCTAGCCATGGAGAAAAACAATATGATATCCCTGTTAGTGAAAAACTATCAGATAGCTACTGGATACAAAAGCAGTATCATCAACAAGTCCATTCTCGATTGGATTCAGATTTCATTCTCTGTGCTATAAGAGATCCCAGATTCCTATTTTATAATTAGTGATGTTAAAGAGCTGAGTGAAATATCAGTAACAAACTGCACTGGATTATCCACAAAATAAATTTACATATAGAAAACATGGGTATGGAGCTAAATATATGAACTCCTGGGGTACCAATTATATGGGTCTAGAAGGATTATTCTTCCAAGTGTTATAGATCATTCAAAATCTATTGTTTTATTACTTTGCTGACTATCTGCTTAGTTTAAAGCTGCATAGAGTTTAAGCAGTTGGTGTCATTTTTTATATTCTAAGAGAAGTGGTTAATAGACCATGGTCAGATGATTAGGGCTCAATGAAATATAGCAAATCAGGGAAGTTGTAGAGCTTGCTAAAGATAGAAACTGAAAAACTGACTCTGACTCTGATTAAGTAAATCTACATATTAATACACACTCCCCATTACAGTTGTATTCAAAAAGGAATCCAGGCACCTTAGGAAATTATGGAATAACTAAGAGTTTGTGGTTTGACAGCAAAGATTGTGTGATAAGCCATTCAGAAGATATGACTTCCTGGATTCACAACATGGGGCTCATCCCAGCACAATCTCACCTTCCTTTCAGCCTTCATAGATCACACTCACTCACTCCCCTCCTTCCCACAGAAATGCAAACTCTCAACCTGTCCTACCTCCTCTGATAGAGATATTGAACTCTCCCAGCAGTATTCCTACTACAATAACTCTTAAGTGTCATTGGTGGTGCAGGAAGGAGATATATATAGAGAAAATAGTTACAATAACTGATTAGGTGCATATCCAAAAAAGTTTTAAGGGTAACCAAAGAAAGATAACCCTGGGGGAACAGGAAGCCATCCATTCTTCCTATTGGGGGTTAAATCTGAGAAGTACAAAGCCTGATCCTTATTTTAAACACCTTCAGCCAACAAAGCAATAGAATATAATCACCAAAGTATTAGTGAGATTAACCCAGCTTCTAATCATTTTTGTTGAATAGGAACAGTTAAGTGACTAATTCTATTATGTGGTGGGTAAATATATTTTCTTCATTATCCCTATATGATTAAGTGTGTTTACTCAATTCTAGAAGGAGAGATCTCAATAAAAAGAATAAACTCAAGCCCTGACATTATAAATCCTGCTTTTAACCTCTTGGACTGATTAACTCTGCAAGTATTTTGTTTAAATTGTACTAAGAGGAGGGGGCAAAGTCAAGATGGTAGAGCATAAACAGGACATTATCTGAGCTCTACCCAGCTTTCCTCAAAATTAACTCAAGATCAAGCCTCTGAATGGATTTTGGAGTGACAGAACCCATAAAAATTCAGTATGTAATAATTTTCAGCTTAAGATATTTTCAAAGGACTTTAGAAAAGATCTGTCTCATAAGCGAGGTGGGGAACACAGGAGACCACGAGAACAGGACAAAAAGGCCTGATACAGGAAGGCTAGTCCAGGGAAGCCTGATGAAGAAAATCTAGAAGGGGCAAAGTATAGAAGCATTTATTACCCTGTCCTGGTTCAAAAGGCCAGTGGATCAGCAAACCAGTTGTAAGACCTCTAATGGAACAAGAGAAAACAAATTGTGAGCTGCTTAGCCCCAGTATAACAGACAGAACTTGGCCAGACCCAGCACAGTGCAGACAATGAGAGGTCCCTGTTCTCCTGTAAAAGAACTTGGAACAATTTTCTCTGTGGCCTAGAAGCAAAGCTCAACTTTTAAAATGAATAAAAAAGTGATGGAGCCAAGATGGCAGAGAGGACACATACTTCTTTCTGATCTTCTCTAATGACCTTCATTTAGCAATTCAGCCTCTGAATTAAATCTGAACTTACAAAATCCAGAAATATTGGGAGGGCAGCAAATTACCAGCAGAAGATAATTTCAAAGATTTCCAGAAAAGATCTGTTTTAGTTAGGTGCAGAGGGAGATGGCCAGGAGCAGGCAGGCAGAGCATAGACCTGGGGCAGGGTGTGATCTTTACAGGGCAGTGTAGACTCCACGGGGTAGTGCAGACTCTGCATAGCAGAGAATCTATGGGGAGAAATCTAAAGGATATCATAGATAATGAAGCAACATCAATAGTAAATATATATGTGCCTAGTGGAAATTCCTAAAGGAGAAGTTGAGAGCTGCAAGAAGAAATAGACAGCAAAACTATAATAGTGGGAAATTTCAACCTTGCCCTGTCAGAATTAGATAAATCAGACCACAAAATAAATAACAAAGAAGTTAAAGAAGTAAATAGATTACCAGAAATGATACCAGGTATGATAGATCTTTGGAGAAAACTGAATGGAGACAGAAAGGAGTACGTTTTCTTTTCAGCAGTTCATGGAACCTACACAAAAATTGACCACATATTAGGACATAAAGACCTCAGAATTAAATGCAGGAAGGCAGAAATAGTAAATGTATTCTTTTTCAGATCACGATGTAATAAAAATTATGTTCAATAAAAAGCCAGGGGAAAATAAACCCAAAGTAATTGGAAACTAAATAATCTCATTCTGAAGAATAAATGGGTGAAACAGCAAATCATAGACACCATTAATAACTTCATTCAAGATAATTACAATAATGAGACAACATACCAAAATTTGTGGGATGCAGTCAAAATGGTAACAAGGGGAAATTTTATATCTCTAGAGGCTTACTTGCATAAAATAAAGAGAAGACTGATGAATTGAAAGAAAAAATTGCTAGAAAAAGAGCAAATGAAAAACCCCCAATAAAATACCAAACTTGAAATTCTAAAAATAAAAAGGAGAGATTAATAAAATTGAAAGTAAAAAAGTATTGAATTAATAAATAAAACTGAGGTGACTTTATGAAAAGAAAATAGATAAACATTCAGTAAATTTCCATTAGAAAATGGAAAGAAGAAAATCAAAATGTTCATCTTAAAAATGAAAAGGGAGAATTTTCCATTAATGAAAAAGAAATTAGAGTAATAATTTGGAGTGACATTGCCCAATTTTATGATAATAAATTTGATAATGTAAGTGAAATGGAGGAATACCTAAAAAAATATAGATTGCTCAGATTAACAGAGGAGAAAATAAATTGCTTAAATAGTCCCCTTTTAGAAAAAGAACTAAAACAAAAATCAACACCCAAGGGTGAAGAAGAAAAAATCCTCAGGACCAGATGGATTTGCATATGAATTCTACCAAACATTTAAAGTACAATTAACTCTACTATTATACAAACTATTTCTTTTTTATTTTTTTTATTTTTATTTTTTAAATAACTTTTTATTGATAGAACCCATGCCAGGGTAATTTTTTTACAGCATTATCCCTTGCATTCACTTCTGTTCCAATTTTTCCCCTCCCTCCCTGCACCCTCTCCTCCAGATGGCAAGCAGTCCTTTACATGTTGAATAGGTTACAATATATTCTAGATACAATATACGTGTGCAGAACCAAACAGTTTTCTTGTTGCACAGGGAGAATTGAATTCAGAAGGTATAAATAACCCGGGAATAAAAACAAAAATGCAAGCAGTTTATATTCATTTCCCAGTGTTCTTTCTTTGGGTGTAGTTGCTTCTGTCCATCCTTGATCAATTGAAACTGAATTAGCTCTCTTTATCGAAGAGATCCACTTCCATCAGAGTACATCCTCAAACAGTATCATTGTTGAGGTATATAATGATCTCCTGGTTCTGCTTATTTCACTTAGCATCAGTTCATGTAAGTCTCGCCAGTCCTCTCTGTATTCATCCTGCTGGTCATTCCTTACAGAACAATAATATTCCATAACATTCATATACCACAATTTACTCAAACATTCTCCAATTGATGGGCAAACATTCATTTTCTAGCTTCTAGCCACTACAAACAGGGCTGCCACAAACATTTTGGCACATACAGGTCCCTTTCCCTTCTTTAGTATCTCTTTGGGGTATAAGCCCAGTAGAAACACTGCTGGATCAAAGGGTATGCACAGTTTGATAACTTTTTGATCATAGTTCCAAATTGCTTTCCAGAATGGCTGGATGTGTTCACAATTCCACTAGCAATGTATCAGTGTCCCTGTTTTCCCACATCCCCTCCAACATTCCACATTATCTTTCCCTGTCACTCTAGCCAATCTGACAGGTGTTAATACAAACTATTTCAAAAAATAGGGAATAAAGGACTCTTAACCAAATTCATTTTGTGACAAAGACCTAGTACTGATACCTAAACCAGGTAGGACAAAAACAGAGAAAGAAAATTATAGGTCAATCTCCCTAATGAATATTGATGAAAAATCTTAAATAAAATATTAGCTAAGAGATTTAAGAAAATTATCCCCCAAATAATGCACCATGATTAAGTAGGATTTATACCAGGAATGCAGAACTGGTTTGATATTAGGAAAACTATTAGTATAATTGACCATATCAATAACCAAATTAATAAAAACAATATGATTATCTTAATAGATGCAGAAAAAGCATTTGATAAAATCCAACATCCCTTCCTAATTAAAAAAAAAAAAACTAGAGAGTATAGGAATAAATGGACTTTTCTTTAAAATAGTCAGTAGCATCTATTTAAAACCATCAGTAAGGGTCATATATAATAATGATAAACTTGAACCATTCCCATTAAAATCAGGAATGAAACAACATTGCCCTCTACCACCATTATTGTGGTATTCAATATTGTATTAGAAATGCTAGCTTTGGCAATAAGAGATGAAAAAGAGATTAAGGGAATTACAGTAGGTAATGAGGAAACCAAATTATCACTCTTGCAGGTGATATGATGATGTACCTAGAGAACCCCAGAGATTCTACAAAAAAGCCATTAAAAGTAATCCACAACTTTAGCAAAATTGCAGTATACAAGATAAATCCACATGAATCATCAACATTTTTATACATCACTAACAAAATCTGACAGCAAGAGAAACAAAGAGAAATTCCATTTAAAATAATGTTAATAGTATAAAATATTTGGGAATGTATCTGCCAAGGGAAAGTCAGGAACTATATGAGCAAAACCACAAAACATTTTCCACACAAATTAAGTCAGATCTAAACAATTGGAAAAAATATCAAGTGCTCATTGATAAGTTGAAGATGGCAATACTATCCAAACTAAATTATTTATTTAGTGTTATGCCAATCAAACTCCCAAAAAAACTATTTTACTGACCTTGAAAAAACAAAAACAAAATTCATCTGGAAGAACGAAAGTTCAAGAATTTCAAGGGAACCAATGAAAAAAATCAAATAAAGGTGGCTTAGGTGTACCAGATATAAACTATATTATAAGGCAGTGGCCATCAAAACCATTTGGTACTGGCTAAGAAATAGACTGGTTAATCAGTGGAATAGGTTAGGTTCACAGGACAAAAGAGTCAATAACTATATCAATCTGGTGTGACAGACACAAATATCCCAGATTTTGGGATAAGAATTCACTATTTGACAAAAACTGCTGGGAAAATTAAAAACTAGTATGGCAAAATCTAGACATTGACCCACACTTAACACCATATACCAAGATAAGGTCAAAATGGGTTCATGATCTAGTCATAAAGAATGATGTTATAAATGAATTAGAAGAACATAGGATACTTTACCTATCAGACCTGTGAAGGAAGAAGGAATTTGTGATCAAAGAACTAGAGGTCATATTGATCACAAAATAGATTATTTTGATTATATTAAGTTTAAAAGTTTTTGTACAAACAAAACTAATGCAGACAAGATTAGAAGGAAAGCAATAAATGGGGAAAACATTTTTACATTTACAGGTTCTGATAAAAGCTTCATTTCCAAAATATGTAGAGAACTGACTCAAATTTATAAGAAATTAAGCCAATCTACAATTAATAAATGGTCAAAGGAAATGAACAGACAATTTTCAGATGAAGAAATTTAACCTATTTCTAGTCATATAAAAAGGTGCTCTGAATTTCTATTGATTAGAGAAATATAAATTAAGACAACTCTGAGATACCACTATACAGCTGTAAGATTGGCTAAGATGACAGGAAGAGATAATCCTGAATGTGGGAAAACTGAGACACCATTCCATTGCTGGTGCAACTGTGAACAAATCTAACCATTCTGGAGAGCAATTTGGAGCTATACTCAAAAAGTTATCAAACTGTGCATAGTGGGACAAACAGCAGTGTTTCTACTGGGCTTATAGCCCAAAGAGAGCTTAAAGGAGGGAAAGGGACCCACATGTGCAAAAATGTTTGTGGCAACCCTCTTTGTAGTGGCTAGAAACTGGAAACTGAATGGATACCCATCAATTGGTGGATGGCTGAATAAATTATGGTATATAAATGCTATGGAATACTATACTGTAAGAAATGATCAGCAGGAAGATTTCAGAGGGACTTGGAGTAACCTACATGAACTGATGCTAAACGAAATAAGCAGAACAAGGAGATCATTATACATAGCAACAATAAGACCATAGGATGATCAATTGTGATGTACATGGCTCTCTTCAACAATGAGATGATTCAAACCAATTCTAATTGTCCAGTAATGAAGAGAGTCATCTATACCCAGAGAGAGAACTATGGGAAATTAGTATGGACCACAACATAGCATTTTCACTCTTCCTGTTATTGTTTGCTTGCCTTTTTGTTTTTCCTAAGTTTTTTTTTCTTGATCTGATTTTTTTTGAGCAGCAAGATAATTGTATAAATATGCATACATTTATTGGATTTAACATATATTTTAACATATTTAACATGTTTTGTACTACCTGCCATCTAGGGAGGAGGGGAAAGGAGGGGAAAATTTGGAACAGAAAGTTTTGCAAGGTTCAATGTTGAAAAATTATCCATGCATATGTTTTGTAAATAAAAAGCTATAATATTTTTTAAAAAATAAATGAAGAAAAAAAGCAAAAAAAAAAAAAAAGCCATGACACTAAAGCTACTATGGAAACAGGAAAGAACAGGGCACATACACAGAAGAGTATAGCATAGGTAAAATGTCTTCATGGGAAACCTCAAAGTAGAATATAAATTAGTCTTCAGCTCAAATAGGCTCTCTTAGAATAGTTCAAAAAGTATCTTAAAAGAGAATTAGAAGAAAAAACATGAGTCTATACAGGAGAAGTGTACAACATTGGGGAAAAGAGCCAACAGCTTAGTAAAGGAAATAGAAATTGATTGAAGAAAACAACTCCTTAAACAAGAGATTTATGAAATGGAACACTACACACACATACACACATACTGAAGAACAGCTTCTTAAAAAATAAATTTAGTTAAATTCAAAAAGAGAACAACTCCTTAAAAAATAAAATTAGCAAAATGAAAATAATCAACTGACCAAAACAATTCCTTTAAAAATACAATTGGTAAAATACAAAGGGAGGTAAAACAGGTAACTGAAGAAAATAATTCAGTAAACATTAAAATTGGACAAATGGAAGTGAATGACTATGTGTCATGAATTATTGAACTAGTTCAAAGGCATGGTGAACAAAATAGAGCCTGAACATCGTTTAAGAAATCATCAAGAAAAAACTGCCCTGATATCCTAGAACAAAATAAATAAAATAAATAAAATAAAATAGTCTCTGAAAGAATCTACCAATCACCTCCTGAAAGAGTCTTCAAAATTAAAAGTCCAAAAAATATTGCAGATAAATTGCAGAATTGTCAAATCAAGGGAAAAATACTACAAGCAGCAAGAAAGAAACAACTCAAATATCAAGAAGCCACAATCAGGATTTTTCAGACCCTAACAGTTTCCTTTTTAAAGGATCACATGGTTTGGAATATGTTATTCCTCAAGGCAAAGAAGCTTTAACTAAAACAAAGAATCAACTACCTAGTAATAGCTAAACATCATCTTTCAGGGGCAATATGGCTATTCAATGAAATAGGATATTTTTAGTCACTTTTGAAGAAAAGAGAAGAACTGAACAGAGAATTGTATCTTCAAATACAAGACTCAAAAAAGTAAAAAAAAGGAAAAACTTTTTAAAAACTTAAAATATTTACATCTCTACATGGAACGATGATATGTGTAACTCTTGAGAACTCTATCTTTGTCAGGACAGTTATAAAGAGTATGCATATAGGTATAAAACAAGTTGACTTTAATGAGATAACATAAAAAAGAAACTATGGTTTAAAAGGGGATTGTACTAGAAGTGAAAAAAGGGAGTAAGATGGGTTCCATTATGGCACATGAAGATAAGGGAAACAAGGGAGTGTGGTGATCATTTTTTTGAACCTTAATCTCATCAGATCTGCTTCAGACAATGAATAACATTCACATTATGTTTGGCTTAGGAGTTTTTTTTTTTTTTCTTTATGTGAAATAGAAAGGAAAAGTAAAGTGGGAGGCTAATAGAAGGGAAGGCAGAAGTAGAATTGGAAAGGGATAAAAAAAGAGGAAGGACCTGAAAAAGGAGAAGGCAGAATGAGGGAGGTGGAGGTCAGAAGCAAAATACTGTTGAACTCGCCTATAAAACAGAAGCAGATAACAGAGTAGATTAAAAGCCTGAATGCTACAATATATTGTTTACAAGAAACACATTTTTTAAGCAGAGAGACACATGCAAAAACAAACAAACAGGAAAAACAAAAACAAAAACAAAAGGCTGGAGGAGAATTTATTATGCTTCAGCTGAAGCTAAAAAAAAAAAAAAAAAAAAAAAAAAAAAAAACCAGAAGG
Source organism: Antechinus flavipes (assembly GCF_016432865.1). Taxonomy (NCBI): domain Eukaryota; kingdom Metazoa; phylum Chordata; class Mammalia; order Dasyuromorphia; family Dasyuridae; genus Antechinus; species Antechinus flavipes. Next base: position 426,934,342 of record NC_067398.1, read on the forward strand.
ATTACTCCTGATCTCAGATCAAGAAAAAGCAAAAATAGATATAATTAACAAGAGATAAGGAAGGAAAATATATCTTACCCAAGGATATCATTGATAATTAGGTAATATAAATTCTAAACATATGCACCAAGTGGTATAGCATCCAAATTCCTAGAAAAAAACGTTAAAAGAGTTGCAAGAAGAAACAGAGAGCAAAACTATACCTTCCTCTATCAGAACTAGATAATTGAAACACAAAATAAACAAGAAAGAAGGGGATAAATAGAATGTGAGAAAAGTTAGGTATGATAGACTTTTGGAAAAAAATTAATGTGGATAGCGAGGAACACACTTTTTTCTCAGTATTATGTGGAACCTACAAAATTGTCCATGTATTGGGCATAAAAACCTCACAATCAAATGCAGAAAGTCAGAAATAGTAAATGCCTTCTTTTCAGATCATTATGTAATAAAATTATATATAATAAAGGGTGTAATTTTCTCTTTTCTAAAATATAATGTTCTCTGGGAGCAGGTTTCTTGGGGAGCTTCTGGAGGCAGCCTTAGTTTCAGTTCTGTGTAATAATCACTTCAAATGCAGCCAGCTGTTAAAAGTTCAAATCCTTTATTGTCTCTTCCAAAATAGCCTGGTTAGCTTTCTTAGAGGTCTATCTCTTTCCTTCGTTCCAAGAGCTCTTACCACTAGTCTTTTGCCTCTGCCAGCTTCAGCATCTCTCTCTCTCTCTCTCTAAATCCTAACAAAAGGTCTAGAAGAAAAAAAAAGCAAAAATTTTCAGAAATGAACTAATCTAAAACTAAATGAGTAGGTAAAACAGCAAAACATAGAAACAATTCATAATTTCATCCAAGAGAATAACAATATTGAGACAACATGCCAAAATTTTGGGGATTCAGCCAAAGCAGTTTTTTATAGGAAATCATTTATGTCTAATTGCTTATTTGAATAAAATATATAGAGAAAAAAAAATCAGTGAATTGGGCATGCAACTAAAAAAAAAAAAACTATAAAAAGAACAAATTAAAAAACCCCAATTAAATACCAAATTAGAAATTCTAAAACTCAAAGGAAAAATTAATAAAATTGAAAGTAAGTTTTAAACTATTATTTGATTTTCATAAAGAAAACTGAGTTAATTACATAAAAAAACAAGAAAATAGAACAACCTTTGCTTAATTTGATTAGAAAAGGAAAGAAAACCAAATTACCAGATCAAAAAATGAAAAGGGTGAACTTATCACCAAGGAAGAGGGATGTAAAATGATTAGAAGCTATTTTGCCCAACTTTAAGCCTAAGAATTTAAGTGAAATGGATGAAAGCTTACAAAAATATAGATTGTCCAGATTAACAGGGAAGGAAAAAAATTACTTACTAATCTCAATTTAGAAAAAAAAAGTAATTGAAAAAACTATTAATCATCTCCTTAAGAAAAAATCTCCAGGGCCAAATGGATTTAGAAGTGAATTCTACCAAACATTTAAAGAACAATTAATTCTAATACCATATAAAATATTCAGGAAAATAGAGAAAGAAGAAGTCCTACCAAATTTCATTTATGATATAGACATTATGTTAATAACTAAACCAGGAAGAACCAAAACAGAGAAAGAAAATTATAGAACCTAATAAATATTTATGCAAAAATCTTAAATAAAATATTAGCAAGGAGATTACAGCAATTTATCACCAGAATAGTACACTATGACCAAGTTGAATTCATATTAGGAATGCAGGTGATTTTAATATCAGGAAAACTATCAGTATAATTGACCATCTCAATAACAAAATTAACAAAAACAACATGGTTATCTCAATAGATGCAGAAAAAGTATTTGACAAAATGCCATGCTCATTCTTGTCAAAAACACTAGAGAGCATAGGAATAAATAGAGTTTTACTCAAAATGAAAAGTAGCATCTATCTAAAACCATCAGCAAACATTTTATGTACCAGAACTAAACTAGAAGCATTCCCAATAATATCAAGAGTGAAACAAGGTTAACCATTATTACCACTATCATTTAATATTGTACTAGACAGATTAATAATAAGAGAAGAAAAATAAATTGTAGGAGTTTGATTAGGTAACGAAGAAACAAAATTTTTATATTTTGTAGATAATATGATGCTATATTTAGAAAATTCTAGAGTTTCAACTAAAAAAATACTAAAAATCCTTAACAATGTTAACAAAGTTGCAGGATATAAGCTAAACCCACATAAATTAAGAGCATTTCTATATGTTACCAACAAAGTCCAGCAACAAGAAATAGAAAAATAAAATAACTATAGAAAATATAAAATATTTGGAAGTCTGCCTGCCAAGACAAAGCCAGGAACTATATGAACACAATTACAGAACACTTTTCACACAAATAAAAGTAGATCTAAACATTGAAAGATTATTAAGTGCTCAAGAGTAGGCTGAGCTAATATAATAAAAATGGCAATTCTACCTAAATCAATCTATGTTTTCAACGCCATACCAATCAAACTGCCAAGAAATTACTTTATACAGTTAGAAAAAAAGTAATAACAAGATTCATCTGGAAAAACAAAAAAATAAAGAATTTCAAGGGAATTAATAAAAAAAAATACAAATGTAGGTGGCTTAACTGTACCAGATTTAAAACTATACTAAAAAGTGGCAGTCATGAAAACCATCTGGTACAGGCTAAGAAATAGAGTAGTGGATCAGAGGAATGTGTCAAGTTCACAGGACACAATAGTCAATGGCTACAGTAATCTAGTGTTTGATATACCCAAAGATTCCAACTTCTGGGATAAGAATTCACTATTGACAAAAATTGCTGGAAAAACTGGAAAACAGGCAGAAAGCAGATATCAATCAACATTAATTGCCCTAAACCAAGATAACATTAAAATAAATTCATGAGTTAGACATAATGGGTGATATAATAAGCAAAATAGGGGAACAAGTGATAGCCTATCTCTCAGATGTGAAGAAAAGAGAGAAGAAAAGTAAAGGTTTAGATAGATGCTTTATGACCAAAAAAGAGCTAGAGATCATTATGAAAGGGAAAATGGATAATTCCTTTATTTGGCATGATAGGTATGCCCTGGTAATTTAAAAAAAAATGCTGTGATACATAGGACACTGGGAATGTGGCTGAGTAATAATTGTGTCATTGTGATTTGTATTGCCACCGTGTAGCAATTTGCAGCAGTGGGGATGCTACATGTGGTTAATGTGGCAACTACTCAAATGTGCCATTATAACATGAAAGCAGATGTAATCAATACATCTTAGTAAAAATGTACTTAAAATATAAGAAAAACCTAAATTCTCTGGCTTTACAAAAATAGGGAATAGGTCATATTTGACAATTGTATGTGATTTATCAATTCCTGGTATAATTCCAGGGTAAGTTTTAAGAAAATGAACACAGATTTTCTCCCACCTGGTCCACAGAAGTCATGGATATATTTAAAGGAAAGAATTCAGTTTAGAGAAAGAAGAAAGAGGCATATTTCACCTCTGTGAAAAGCAAAATATCCAATAATGACTGTGGCCCAAAGTTATCAAAGTATCCTCAGTTGAAGAAAGTTTATCTTTCACTGAAGGTCTCAAACAAGAACAACATAAGTACACACTTGTGCCCTATAACATAATAAATGAGGTGAAATAAATGAATAAATGAACAAAACATTAATCATAAAGTGATAAGCACTGTTCTGAGCTTGAGATGTTTATATAACCTGGCCCAAAGCCCATTGGTATGGGACTCTCTCCATAAGGCTATAGTTCAAGACTGCACCCTACATGAAAGGCAGGTAGCACTCACAAGTGGCAAGAGCTTCAATTCTTAATTAATCCTTTTCAAACTTCCTGTGGAAGAGTTCTCTTTGCATCCCCTTTCCATCTCTCTAAGGGTCAGTACTCTTTGGGGACTCTTCAGGAATAGTGACTATTTAGGCCTGGTTAAATTCCAAAATTTCTTCAAGTACTGACTTGCCTTGTTAGTCCTGGATTCCAGCTTCAAAAAAGAGTATAGAAGAGGCCAACCTCACTTTAGATTCTAAGAAAAAGACAGATAAGCCATGAGAATTGGCATTCTCCATCATGTCCCTATGCCAGCATTGCTACTCTAGAGACATTGGAGAGATTTTCCTTGCATGAAATCTTAGATCCCCTTTCTTGGTTGAACTGAGTTATTTAACTCCCAAGGTGAGAGCTCCTTCATTATGTTTTTTCTAGTATATACATTCTTATATGTATACTTTAACTTATTTTGTTTTGTAACTAATTTGGATAAATGTTTGTTTGTTGTTGTTATTCTCTACATGTGCTTTTTGTTGGAAATGGAGTCATTTTGGATATAGAGCTTGGAGTTCTCCTTCCCTTTTCCCTTCAAAGATTACAAAATAATCACACAGTAAATAGCACTCAAGATATCCCTTAAATGTCTCCTAGATGAATAAATTTTAACAGAACCGATATACTTCTAGCCCAGTAACTCCTATCTATGAAGAAAGTAGTTCTGATCTCAACTTCAGGCTTCTCCTCCTGGAAAGAATGATAGTCTCCTTTACAGCAGGATGGAGTGAAAAAAAGCTTTGAGCTACATAACAACAGTCCTCACACTATGTGGGGCCCTCTTTGGCTATATTTATACTTTACTTAGAGTGACAATGCATAAAACAGAGTGATATGTTTTGTAAGTTATCATGTTGAATTGAACTCCAGGAGAGTAGATTTGCACAGCTCTTAGAGCAATATTAATATTTATATCATCTTGGGTATAGAACCATAATGAGAAGAAGAACTTACAAGAAGTAATGGAACTGGAATAAGTAGAACCAGCTTAGATATAGTAGGCTACATGATGCCAATTAGCAATAACAATCAGCAAAGTAGGAGAAAAAGAGATGAGTTGAAAGCTTTAAATCATCCAAGGAGGGGTTTTTCATCCAAGAGAAAAGATATGAAGAACCACAGAGTCTAGGAAGTTATAACTAGTTCAGAAATTCTGGAAATCTATGACTCTTTCTGACATGGTTCAGTGATTGCAAATAATAATAATAATGATAATAATAATAATGTTTACAAAAGTTTGTAAAGAATTAAATAGATAATATCTTATTTGGTCCCCACAATAACCTTGGGAGGCAGGTATTATTATAATCCCTATTTTAGATATGAAGAAACCCAGGCATTCAGAGATTAACATTTACCCAGGATGACAAAGCTATAAATGTCAGAGGAAGGATTTGAAGTCAGATTTTCCTGACTTCAAGTCAATATTCTATACGTAGTGTCACCTATTTTCCAAAATTCTTTCTAATATTTGTATTATCAAAAAGGTCTTTCAAAATACTCTCGAACTGGGCTGCGCCTAATGCAATTAAAAACACAGCAAATAAAAATGAAACATCTTGCATTTGAAGGGAAAATTACCTTTACAAGTATAAAACAATTCCATGGCTTGACAGCAGCTACTCCATGAAAAATATGGATGCTTAAGTTAACAATAAATTCATTAGTCAAAAATGGAATGTGGTGGCCAAAATGCTAATGTAAACTTAGGAAATATTAATAGAGCTAGGCCTTCCAGATCATATTCCCTCTGAGTTCTATCTTAGAATGACAGTTTCTGGGGATAAAGTTAGCAAAGATTTTGACATATAGAGAGTTTCCAGAAGAGAGAGAACAGAATATTAAAGTCTTAAGCCAATTGAAGGAGCTGGAGATGTTGAATATAAAGAAGAGAAAATGGCAAGGAAAAGAGGAGAGGCATATTTTAAGAGCTGATTTATTGTGGGGGAGGGAATTAGATTTGTTCTATTTGGCTTCAGGGGTAGGACCAAGAGCACTGCAAGAAAATTTCAAATCTATTAGATATTTAATGGAGAGAAATCTTATAAATACAATGAATGCAGAAAAGCCTTCAACCAATTGTTATACTTTATTCCACACCAGGTGATTCACACTGGCAAAAAAACAATTTTTAAATATACTGTGTCTATTTAAAATCTATGATTGCACACATCATCAGATTCATACTGAAAAGAAGCTCTATATATATATATATATATATATAGAGAGAGAGAGAGAGAGAGAGAGAGAGAGAAGCCTTCACTGAATGTTCAAGCCTTAAGATCAGAGGGCTCACACCAGAAAGAGTCTTATACATGTAAAAAATAAGGGAATTGTGGAATTGCATTATTCGCAGCTCAATTCTTACTATACATTAAAACATTCATACAAGGAGAGAAGACTTCTATATATAATGAATATGAGAAACCCTTCACTAGGCATTCATCCCTGGTGCGACATAACCAGATTATAATAGAGAAAAATTCTTATAAATGTAAAGCACTACAAAAAAGCCTTCAGAGACAATTCAACCCTTAATGTATATGAAGGATTCATATTGAAGAGAAGATTCACAAATATAAACAACATTAAGAAGACTTAAAACCATGCTCACAACTTATTACACATCAGAGAAACTGTATTGGAGGAAACCCATGGAAATGTCATAATTAAAAGAAATTCCTTCATATAAAATGTAAACTTTGTTCCCAATCAATGAAAAAAAAAAACTTAGATATATTTATTGTAGTCTAGTCATTCTTTGTGGGATATAACATAAGGACTATAATGATTTTATTTAGTTTATTTCTTGATCTATGCTGGAATTCTTTACTTATTAATGGGAAAATTCAGAACATCCCCAAGTCTTATTATAAGCAATAAATTTGATTTATTTTCTGACCTTTTCTTTTTATTGTTCACATTACTGACAGAAGTAAAATCTATTTTAACCCAAGAGTTATGGATTAAGCCGAACTTAAAATCAAACCATCTTAATTTGAAACTGAATTCTGCTTCTTTTTACCATTCTGACCTTGGCCAGTCACTTACTTATTTTGACCTCAATTTCTCCATATGGTCTATGTTCTTTGTGAAGGAAATAAGAAGTGGGCCCTGTATTTTTTTTTTATAATACAAGTAACTTCATTTTATAAAGTGGTTTCTGTGCTGATGAATTTGAGTCCACCTTGGATCAGTTAATATATGACTTCCTTGATTTCTCTGAAATTCTTACAGCACAATAATATCACATTGTATTCTTAAATCATAAGTGGCTTTCCACTCTAGGACTTTAGGCATAACACATGTTCAAGGTTCCCTCTCTGACTCTCTTCTCTTTTCTCTCTAGATTTTCTTACTTGTGATCTCATTAGTTTCAAAGGTTCAACTATCACTTTTGATGATTTCTAGCTCTCTAACTTCAATTCTGATCTTTCTTTGGAGTTCTAAGATCACACCTCAATATATTACATGGCACTTCTGTTTGGAGATGCTACAGCAAATTCAATGTAACTTCAATTCTATATATATATATATATATATATATTATTCACTATCTATTTGTCTTTGGACTTAGCTTCTCTAGAGCCTATTTTCCTCATCTATAAAATAAGAAATTTAAACTTGATGATTTCTATGGTTTCCTCCAGTTCTAAATCATATAATGCAGGAAGAGAAAAAAAAACATTCATGTAGCACCAATTGTGTTCTGGGAATTCTGCTTAGTACTTTATAAATATCCTCATTAGATATGGAAAATATCAATGTATATTAGGTATTATTATTATTAGCACTTTTTTGTTGAGGGAATTGAGGCAAAGAAAAGTTAAGTCATTTTCACAGAGTTGCAAAATTATTAGTTAGTATGTAAACTCACATTTTGAATTCATTAGTGTGTGAACTCACATTCAAAACTCCAGTCATTGCTTCAAACTTATACTCAGGTATAGTTTCTATATTATATACAGTATAGAATATAAAATTTTTCTCATCACCTTCTCCATTCCAAACTTATTTCCAACTCATGATTTCTGTCTATGGAAAACCCATTCATCTATCCCACCCACATGTATAAAGCCTAGGTTATTTTTTATTATTATTATTTTTATTCACAAGATATATGCATGGGTAATTTTTCAGCATTGACAACAGCAAAACCTTTTGTTCCAATTTTCCCCTCCTTCCCCCCAATGCCTCTCCAGGTGGCAAGTTGACCAATACATGTTAAATAAGTTGAAGTATAAGTTAAGTACAATATATGTATACATGTCCATACAGTTATTTTGTTGTACAAAAAGAATCAGACTTTGAAATAGTGTGCAATTAGCCTGTGAGGGAAATTAAAAATGCAGGCAGACAAAAATAGAGGGATTGGGAATTCTATGTAGTGGTTCATAGTCATCTCCCAGAGTTCTTTCACTGGGTGTAGTTGGTTCGATTCATTACTGCTTTATTGGAACTGATTTGTTTCATCCCATTGTTGAAGAAGGTCAGGTCCATCAGAATTGATCATCATATACTATTGTTGTTGAAGTATATAATGATCTCCTGGTCCTGCTCATTTCACTCAGCATCAGTTCATGTAAGTCACTCCAGGACTTTATGAAATCATCTTGCTGGTCATTTCTTACAGAACAATAATATTCCATAATATTCATGTACCACAATTTATTCAGCTATTCTGCAACTGATGGGCACCCACTCAGTTTCCAGTTTCTGGTCACTACAAACAGGGCTGCCACAAACATTCTTGCACATACAGGTCCCTTTCCCTTCTTTAAAATTTCACTGGGATATAAGCCCAGTAGTAACACTGCTAGATCAAAGGGTATGCACAGTTTGATAACTTTTTGAATTTAATTCCAAATTGCTCTCCAGAATGGTTGGATTCGTTCACAACTCCACCAACAATGCATCAGTGTCCCAGTTTTCCCAAATCCCCTCCAATAGTCATCATTATTTTTTCCTGTCATCTTAGATACTCTGACAGGTAGTAGTGGTATCTCAGAGTTGTCTTAATTTGCATTTCTCTCATCAAAAGTGATTTGGAACACTCTTTCATATGAGTGGTAATAGTTTCAATTTCATCATCTGAAAATTGTCTGTTCATATCCTTTGACTATTTATCAATTGGAGAATGGCTTGATTTCTTATAAATTTGAGTCAATTCACTATATATTTTGGAAATGAGGCCTTTATCAGAACCTTTAACTGTGAAGATGTTTTCCCAGTTTGTTGCTTCACTTCTAATCTTGTTTCTTTTAGTTTTGTTTGTACAAAGGCTTTTTAATTTGATATAATCAAAATTTTCTATTTTGTAATCAGTAATGATCTCTAGTTCATCTTTAGTCACAAATTTCTTTCTCCTCCACAAGTCTGAGAGATAAACTATCCTATGTTCCTCTAATTTATTTATAATCTCGTTCTTTATGCCTAGGTCATGGACCCATTTTGATCTTATCTTGGTATATGGTGTTAAGTGTGGGTCCATGCCTAATTTCTGCCATACTAATTTCCAGTTATCCCAGCAGTTTTTATCAAATAATTAATTCTTATCCCAAAAGTTAGGATCTTTGGGTTTGTCAAACACTAGATTGCTATAATTGACTATTCTGTCTTGTGAATCTAACCTATTCCACTGATCAAGTGATCTATTTGTTAGCCAATACCAAATGGTTTTGGTGACTGCTGCTTTATAATATAATTTTAGATCAGGAACAGTTAGGCCACTTTCATTTGATTTTTTTTCATTAATTCCCTTGAGATTCTTGACTTTTTATTGTTCCATATGAATTTTGTTGTTATTTTTTCTAGATCATTAAAATATTTTCTTGGAAGTCTGATTGGTATAGCACTAAATAAATAGATTAGTTTAGGGAGTATTGTCATCTTTATTATATTCTCTCGGCCTATCCAAGAGCACTTAATATTTTTCCAATTATTTAAGTCTGTCTTTATTTGTGTGGAAAGTTTTTTTTTTTTGTAATTTTGCTCATATAATTCCTGACTTTCCTTTGGTAGATAAATTCCCAAATATTTTATGCTATTAACAGTTATTTCGAATGGAATTTCTCTTTGTATCTCTTGCTGTTGGATTTTATTGGTGATGTATAAAAATGCTGAGGATTTATGGGGATTTATTTTGTATCCTGCTACTTTGCTAAAGTTATGAATTATTTCTAATAGCTTTTTAGTAGAATCTCTGAGGTTCTCTAGGTATACCATCATATCATCTGCAAAGAGTGATAGTTTGGTTTCCTCATTGCCTACTCTAATTCCTTTAATCTCTTTCTCGACTCTTATTGCAGAGGCTAGTGTTTCTAATACAATATTGAATAATAATGGTGATAGTGGGCAACCTCGCTTCACTCCAGCTCTTACTGGGGAAGGTTCCAGTTTTTTCCCATTGCATATGATGCTAACTGACAGTTTTAAATATATGCTCCTGACTATTTTAAGGAAAAGTCCATTTATTCCTATGCTCTCAAGTGTTTTTATTAGGAATGGATGTTGGATTTTATCAAATGCTTTTTCTGCATCTATTGAGATGAACATATGGTTTTTGTTTGGATGATTATTGATATAGTCAATTATGCTAATAGTTTTCCTAATATTGAACCAGCCCTGCATTCCTGGTATAAATCCTACTTGGTCATAGTGTATTGTCCTGGGGATGATTTTAGCATCAATATTCATTAGGGAGATTGGTCTATAATTTTCTTTCTCTGTTTTCAACCTACCTGATTTAGGTATCAGTACCATGTCTTGTCATAAAAGGAGTTTGGTAGGACTCCTTCAATCCCTATTTTTTCAAATAGTTTATTTAGCATTAATTTTCTTTAAATGTTTGGTAGAATTCACATGTAAATCCATCTGGTCCTGGGGATTTTTTCTTAGGGAGTTGGTTAATAGCTTGTTCTATTTCTTTTTCTGAGATGGGACTGTTTAGAATATTTACTTCTTCCTCTGTTACTTTGGGCAAGCTATACTTTTGGAGGTATTCTTCTGTTTCATTTAAGTTGTCAAATTTATTGACATAAAGTTGGCCAAAGTAACTCATAATTATTGCTCTAATTTCCTCTTTGTTAGTGGCGAGTTCTCCCTTTTCATTTTTAAGACTAATAATTTGATTTTCCTCTTTCCTTTTTTAAATCAGATTTACTAAGGGTTTGTCTATTTTGTTGGTTTTTTTCATAGAACCAACTCTTAGTTTTACTAATTAATTCAATAGTTTTTTTGCTTTCAATTTTATTTATCTCTCCTTTTAGTTTTAGAATTTCAAGTTTAATGTTTGACTGGGGGTTTTTAATTTGTTCCTTTTCTAGCATTTTTAATTGCAAGCCCAAATCATTGACCTTCTCTTTCTCTATTTTATTCAAATAGACCTCTAAAGATATGAAATTTCCGCTTATTACTGCTTTGGCTGCATCCCATACATTTTGCTATGATGTCTCATTATTATCGTTTTCTTGGGTAAAGTTATTAATTATGTCTATAATTTGCTATTTCACCTAATCATTCTTTAGTATGAGATTAGTTTCCAATTGTTTTTTGGTCTACTTTCCACTGGCTTTTTGTTGAATGTAATTTTCTTTGCATGGTGGTCTCAAAAGGATGCATTTGCTATTTCTGCCTTACTGCATTTGAGTTTGAGGTTTTTATGTCCTAATATATGGTCAATTTTTGTATAGGTTCCATGAACTGCTGAAAAGAAAGTGTATTCCTTTCTGTCTCCATTACATTTTCTCCAGAGATCTATCATATCTAACTTTTCTAGTATTCTATTTACCTCTTTGACTTCTTTCTTATTTATTTTGTGGTTTGATTTATCTAATTCTGAGAGTGCAAGGTTAAGATCTCCCACTATTATAGTTTTGCTGTCTATTTTTTCTTGCAGCTCTCTTAATTTCTCTTTTAAGAATTTAGATGCTACACTACTTGGTGCATATATATTTATTATTGCTATTGCTTCATTATCTATGCTATCCTTTAACAAGATATAGTGACCTTCCTTATCTCTTTTAACTAAATCAATTTTTGCTTTAACTTGATCTGGGATCAGGATGGCTACCCCTGCTTTTTTGACTTCACCTGAAGCATAGTAGATTTTGCTCCAACCTTTTACCTTTAACCTGCATGCATCTCCCTGGTTCATGTGTGTTTCCTGTAAACAAAATATTGTAGGATTCTGGCTTTTAATCCATTCTGCTAACCGCTTCCTCTGTATGGGGGAGTTTACCCCATTCACATTTATGGTTAAAATTACCAATTCTATATTATTTGCCATCTTGTTAACCCCGTTTGTGCTTTTCTCCCTTCTTTCCCCCTTACCCTACTTCCCAGTATTAAGCTTGTGAGCACCACTTGCTTCTCACAGTCCTCCCTTTTTAGTATCCCTCCCCCCACCTTAGAGTTCTTCCCCCGTCTTACCCCTTTCCCTCATAGTTTCCATATTCCCTTCCACTTAGCTTATTCCTTCTCTTTTCACTTTTTCCTTCTTACTTTTCAATGAGGTGGGAGAAGTTTCACCATAAATTGAATATGTCTAAAATTGTTCTCTTAAAGCCAGTTCTGAAGGCAGTAAGATACCCACTATTCATCCCTCTCCATTCTTTCTCTCAGATATAATAGGTTTCCTTTGCCTCTTCATGAGATGTAGTACCCCCACTTTGCCCTTTTTCTTGTACAATGTCCTTTCCACATCTAGTGTCTAGAACAAGGTATACATGTATTCTTTATACATCTTTGTAGCAGAAATATAGTTCCCAAGATTTATTTTTACCTTTTTAGGTTTCTCTTGAGTTCTATATTTCTAGATCAAACTTTTTGTTAAGTTCTGGTTTTTTCATCAAAAATAGGTGAAATTCACTTATTTTGTTGAATGTCCATCTTCTTCCCTGGAAAAAGATGCTCATTCTGGCTGGGTAAGTTATTTTTGGTTGCATACCAAGTTCCTTAGCCTTTCACAATACCATATTCCAAGCCCTTCAATCTTTTAATGTGGATGCTGCTAGATCCTGGGTTATCCTTATTGTGGCTCCTTTATATTTGAATTGGGTTTTTCTAGCTGCTTGCTGTATTTTTCCTTCATCTGAGGGTTCTGGCATTTGACCACTATATTTCTTGGTGTTTTGATTTTAGGATCCCTTTCAGTAGGTGATCGATGAATTCTTTCAATATCTATTTTATCCTCTGTTTCTATAACTTCTGAGCAGTTCTCTTTGATAATTTCCTGGAAAATAGTGTCCAGGCTCTTTTTTTCATCATACTTTTCTGGGAGTCCAATAATTCTCATTTTGTCTCTCCTGGATCTATTTGCCAGGTCTGTTGTTTTCCTAAGAAGGTATTTCACATTTTTTTCCATTGTTTGATTTTTTTGGTTTTGCTTGACTGATTCTTGTTGTCTCCTCGAGTCATTCAATTCCATTTGTTCGATTCTGATTTTCAATGAAGTATTTTCTTCACTCAGTTTTTTAATATCTTTTTCTAATTGTCCAATTGAATGGTTTTGTTCTATGGAATTTTTTTTCCATTTTGCCAATTTTATTTTTTAGAGAGCTATTTTCTATTTCCAGTTCACTTTCTCAAGGATTTTATTTCTTTATCCACTCTGTCTTTAAATGATGGGATGACTTCTCCAGACTCTCTTGCCAAGCCTCCCTCTCCTTTTCCCATTTTTCTTCTAGCTCTCTTGTGAGAGCTTTTTTAATTTCTTCTATGAGGTTCATCTGTGCTGAGGAACAGATGATCTCTTCCTTTGCGGTTTCTCCTGGAGACTGTCTGTTTTTAGTCTCCTCAGGGTTTAGAGTCTGCTCTCTATCCATATAGAAGCTGTCAAAGGTTAAGGTCCTTTTCAATTTTTTGCTCATTTTGTCAGAGAAGAATCAAAGACAAACTAGCAAAGAAAAAAAAAGAAAAAAACTCCTAAGTGGAGTCTGCTTTTTTGGGGGGAGGGGCTGGATGGTGTTACTGAGCTTCCTCTACAGACTGCAGGGGGCAGCAGTGAGGCACTAGCAGGACTGTGCTGTGCCTGCGCTCTGAGACTCTGAGAGCATGCTGAGACACTGTGAGGAAGGGGTCGCCAGGTCTCGAGAGATTCCAGCTGTTTAGGGTTGTATTCTTCACCCCCAGTGTTTTTAGCTTCTCTGCTGGGCTGCTGACTTCCTGCCGGGGCAAAGTATCCAATCCTGTAGCAAAGCTCCCCCTGCAGAGACAGCTGAGATCACACCGGGCTCTCGCTGCTACCTCCTGTCCTCACCCTGTGCCTGATTTAAAACCTTTCCTGCCCTCGAGCAAAAGCAGACCTTTCCTGGTGCATCTCAAGGATGTCTTCTCTTGGTAACTATTTGTGGGTTGTTTTTTTTTTTTTTTTTTTTTAGTCAAGCATTAATTCAGAGGCTTGTAATGAAATGTATCCTGAGAGAAAACGCGGAGCTTACACAGCTGTGTGCCTCCTCTCTGCCATCTTGGCCGGAAGTCTTCTAGTTCTCTTTTAAGATTTTTAATAGTCTCTTCTAGGAGAGCCTTGTGTAGTGGGGACCAGGTTAGATCCCCCTTTGGGGTATTGTCTGGAAACAGTCTTCTATTAGTCTACTTGGGGTTAAAAACCTGCTCTCTTTCTGTATAGAAGCTATCCATTATCCTTTTGATTTTTTTTAACTCATTTTTTAAAAGCCTATAGGGTCTGCCTTCAGGGTAAGGAGGTTACCAGCTTCCTTTGCAGAGCAGGGATAGGTGTATGGACAGTAGCTCTCCTGCCAGCGGGCTGCAAATAGTGGCTAACCTGCGGGGGTACTCTAGGAAAAGCTCCACACCAGAAGTGTCTCAGGTCTGGTTATCTCAGATGAGCTGTGGATATGCTCATTGAAGAACCCTGCTCTGCAAATTAGTGACTGCCCTGGGACTGGAGGCTGAGCAGCAAAAGTATTACTATCCCAAGCCAAAGCCTGCTGTGGGGCTGTGGATATTAGCAGTTGCCCAATGAATAGCCCGGCATGGCACAGGGAGTATCTCTGTCCAGGAATGCACAATTATGCTATGGAAGTTTTATTGCCCCAGGCTGAGCCCACATTGTGAAAATTAGAGGCTGCCTCAAGCTGCACTCCCCTGCCATGCAGATTTTGTGACTGCCTTGGCCTGTGCTGCAGAATGCAGCTGCATAGCTGTGCTATGGTCTGTACTGACCAACACTTTCGGTTTTGATTGGGTATAGCCAGATTTTGTTAGGTTCTGGCATTTTTTTAAGTACCCTCTATCTTTGGCTTTAATTTCTCCACTGGTCTGCTTTATAATCAAGGCAAAGCAGTCAACCTATGGCAAAGTCATCTCTGTAAATTTTCTAACCACAGAGGCCCCCCCACCCAGTCTGCTCAATATGCTATCCTCTTGTTCTATCCCTGTTTGCGCTGGTCTGTTCCTGCCACTCAGGACAAACCTTTTCTGATGATGTTCCAGATTATCTTCTGCTGGTAAGTTGTTGCACTTCCAATCTTCATGAATTTTACCAGTGAAGTGCTATTTTTTGAGGCTGAATTTCATAATTGGTAGTGAGAGTATGAGAAAACTCAGAAAGTCTCATATGCCTTCTCCGCCATTTTGGCTCTGCCCCCCTTTTTTACTCATTTTTAAAGCCCTTAGAGTCTGTCTTCAGGGCAAGGAGGCTACCAGCTTTCTCTGCAGAGCAAGAATAGATTTATGGACACTAGCTGTCCTGCTAACGAGCAGCAAAGAACAACTGAGCTACGGAAGTGCTCTGGGAACAGCTCCACACTGGAAGTGTCTCTGCCCAGAGTAGTACAGGCCAAGCAGAGGAAGTGCCTTGCTAAAAGCCCCACAGATTAGTGACTTCCCTGGGGCTGGAGGCTGAGCAGTGAAAGTGTCACTGCCTCAGGCAGAAGCCCTTCATGGGGGTTAGCAATAGCCCTGCAAAGAGAAGAGCCCTACCTCTCACCGAAAGTTTCTCTGCCTTGGGAGCACAGTCATGTTGCGGAAGTTCTATTACCCCAGGCCAAAACCCACACCCCTTTTAAGATTAGAGGTTGTCCCGGGCTGAGTCCCCTGCTGTGCAGATTGTGGACTGCCCCAGACAAAAGCCCCATGCTACAGAATGCAGTTGCACAGCTATCCTACTTCTGCTTTTTGGTGGGTGTAGCCAGATCCTGTTAGATTCTGTTGTTTTTTGGAGTACACTCTACCTTTGGCTTTAATTTTTCTGCTGATCTAATGCTTTGCAACCAAAGCGGAGCAGCCAACCTGTGGTAGTCTTCCCTGAGAGTTTTCCAGCTATGGAGACTGCCCCCTTCTTCTATCTTCCTACTTGCTCTGTCCTGCTCCTGCTTCTCAGGACAAACCTTTTCTGGTGATCTTCCAGATTATCTTCGCCTAATAAGTTGTTGCACTTCCAGTCTTCATGAATTTTATCAGTCAAGCACTATTTTTGAGGCTGAATTTGGTAATTAGTAATGAGGGTATGAGAGGAGCTAAGAATGGCACATGTGTCTTCTCCTCTATCTTGGCTCCATCCCCAAAGCCTAGGTTCCATTGAGAATTCTTCCCTCTGTTATCTATTTCTGTTCCCACTCATACAGCCTACTACAGGCTCTCATTATCAAACATCTAGCATTTTTCAAAATGTTTTTAATAGGTTATCTTCCCTCTATTACCTTTTAATGCCTCAGACATCATAATGATGTCAGAATAATCTTTTATACTGATTAATATGACTATGCAATTTCCATGCTCAAAAATCTCAAATGGCTCCTCCTCATACGCTTAATGAACTACAAATTCTTTTAACTATATTTCAGTGTCTTCTACAGTCTGTCATTCTACATTTTTAGTCTTATCTCATAACTTTTCTGCTTAAGCCAAATTATATGTGTCCCTTTTTTCTAAATATGCTCTGTACTCTCTTGCCTTTATGCCTTTGTTTACAGTCTTTCTTGTCTATAACATGATCCTTGTCATGGACCTTTTTATTTTATTAAGTCCCTGAGCATCATCATTTAAAGTCAAATTAAATGCTACCACATTATAACAAAATATTCCTGATCTCTCCTGTTCATTAAAAATCTTACCTACTTTGATGTCACATAGAATTTTATTTTGTACTTCAGTGAACTTATGTAATGCATATTATTATTAGTTTTATCATATATATACATGCATACATATATGTTTGTGTATATATATATATATGTGTGTGTGTGTGTATATATATATATATATAATATATATATATATATATATATATATAGTATGTGTATATATGGGTGTATGCATCTGTATATATGTGTGTGTGTATATATATATATATATATATAATGTGTGTGTGTGTATGTGTATATATAGATAAATAGATAGATAGATAAATACATCCATTCTTAGAGCCTAGCACAGAGTGGGTACTTAATGAATATTTGTTTAAAACAATGAATTTAACACCTCCATAAGGTCCTAGAGCCAAATCTTTAGAACACTGATGAAAGTATCTCCCCAGTATTTCCTACTGCTATATTGAATTTAATATATCAAAATTTCACTTCCTTATGCTATGTTGCTTTTTTTTTGTCTTATTTGTTTAATCTGTGAAATGGGAGAACATGAAATGCTTTTGAAATTTATTACTTTCATTAAATCAATTACTTTGCATTTCGTATTACTTTTTTATATATCTTTGTTGCTGTTATTAGTATTGGTGGCATTTTTATTTTTTATTTTATTTTATTTTTTGTTTACCTTGTGTTATGTTGTATCTTTCCTCACCAAATTCTCTATTTATGTGCAAAGTTCTTTCAGTCATTCAGACTTGTAATTGGAGAATTGTCTTTGAGGTTTGCCTATCTCTCAACCTCACATGTAATCAAGTATAAGATCCTTTCAGTTCCAACTCTGCAATATCTCTCATATCTACTTCTGCTGTACATCATTGACATTCTAATTTAGAACCTCATTTCTTCCATTATCAATTATTGTATTAACATTCCAAGTAATTTTTCTCCTATGTATCTAGCCTTCTTTATTATTCAAGCTTCATACTACTCCCCATTGGTAACATTGCATACTTCTATGAAAAAAAATCTCATTTTTCCCCACCATCTAATACATAAAAACCAAATTCCTGATTCCTGAATATTCTGGCACCAAAATATCTTTATGGATGATCTCATGATCAGTTGTTTTTTACTTTATTTTATTTTTATCCGTGAAATGGGAGAACATGAAGTGACTTTTAAATTTATTTCTTGCATTAAGTCAATTACTTTGGTTTTTGTATTACTTGATTCTATTAGTTATTATTGTTGTTGTTGGTGGTGGTGGTAATTTATTTTTAATTTATTTTTGGTACAAACCTGCAATTCTAATAATCAGTTATTCATGAGGTTAAGTCCTTTAACAAGGTAGACTAGCAACTGTTTTGCAAGTTCTAGCCAAGTGGTATAGCTTACATCATTAGGAAAAACTAAAGAGATATCTGGGATAATACAATCAGTAAATAAAATAAATAATATAATATAAATAAAATAAATAAATAAACAAATAAAATAAAAATAAAAATGTATTATTGGCATAAATTCCAGTTATCCTGATCCTCAGATCAAGTTCAAATGTCCTATGCATATTATATCTTCAAACTTAATTAGGAATTTTGTGTTATATAAGCTAACAACTTGCTGTCATTCTTTGTTCATTCTTTCTCAGTCTCTATACCTGAGACAATGTTGAACATGTCTATGCTAAAAATGAATTTCTGTCTAATCCACTATGCTTGTCTATAGAAATTTTCCTTTTTATTCAAGGCCCAATTCAGGTGTTACTTCTTCTATTAAGCATTTCATGGCAGTCTTCCATTACCACAGCTGGTTAGATGTGAGTTCTTGCTAATCAAATTTGTCATAGCATATTTTCCAGATCTTTATACTTATTCCACTCTCTTTTTATAAAATTATTTGTATTTGTATTTTTCTCCCTCATTCTCTATGTTATAATATTTTAAGTTTCTTCAAAATAGGTTCTCTAAGATATTTTATTTTCTTTGAATCCCAAATTGCTATTTAGTCAAATTATATATTGTTGGCACTTAATAAATACAATGATATTGACTTAAAGAGCACAAAAGATAATTATGGAGGGACCCACAGATCCCACTATTTATTGGGATATCAAGGACATATTCACACATAAGCTAGCTGATCTTTGAAGGATATGTATGGTTTGGAAGCACAAAGAAGCAAGTGAAGGATTATCTAGTATGAGCTGCTCATATGAGTCAAAGAAGGTAGATTTTTTTCCTCAGTGGGCAATGAAGAGTTGTGGAAGTTTTAGATTCAGAAAATGAATTGAAACAAAATGTTTGCATATAGCAAAATTAGGAGTCAAAGTATTCAAAATGATTTTTTTCTTACTATTTCTTTAATTACCCCACCAATCCATCATGACTGAGTCTATTCTGAGATCTTTAAATGCTTGATTAGAAAAATTTCATGCCAAGTATAATATCATGTTTTCTACTCACAAAAACTGACAAAATGGCTGTTCTTTGGCTTGAATTACGTAATCCATTGCCTAATTATTTTAATTGCAGCAAGTCTACATTTGAACTGATGAAAATTAAAACCATTGTTAACTTCTAAGATCTTAAAGACACTCCGATGCCTAAAAATACTTATTATCAAGGATCCAAAAAATGGTAATGGATTATGTTTACCTGTGATGCTAAAGTGATTTTCATTATCTAGTAAGATAACCAAGTGACAAAATTTCACAGAAGAGTTAAAATGGTTTCCACATTTTGATATGTTGGAGTAATGAGAAACTTAGTTACTTTGACTATGCTTGAATGATCTCTAGTATAGTCTTTCTGAGAGAAAACTGACTGTGGTGTTCTTTTAATTTTGTCCATCTTGAAGTTTCCAGTCACATTAATGACTCTTGACATTTTCTAATTCCTATGTGGCCAAAAAGAAGTCAATCAATTTAGCAGGCTCTCTGGCTCAGTGCAAAAATTGAACTGAATGTTTTGAGACATGGCTCATTCTCCAACTTTACCAATGACTGCTTTTCTTTTTCCTTTCTGATCTTGAGTTTCCTTGTCTTCGAAGTAAGAGACTTGTGATAGACAATCATATAGGTTTTCTAATTTCATGCCTTTATTTTTTCTACTATTTCATGAAATTGCAATATTTTAGAGTTGGAAGGAACTATAGCAGCCATTTGGCCTACCTCATGCCCTAAAAGGGATTTACAAGACAATCTGTCTAACAAGTGATATATCAAACTTCACTTGAAGATCTCAGAAATGAAGGAAAGCCCTCTACCTTCAAAGGCAATTCATTCAACTTAAAGATAGCTGTAATTGTTGGAAGGTGTTCCCTTGTATAAAGTCAACATTTTTTCACTTTTCCTAATTTACACACATACACACACACACACACACACAGAGCTATTACTCTTGCTTTTTACTCCTGAGGTCAAAGAGAACAAGTCTAATCATTCTTCTACTTTTTCTTTTGGTTTTGACCCAATAGAAATCTGAACATACTTTTTCATCCAAGTATTTTCAAAACAGAAGCAATATATTCCACTTTACAATTCTTTTTAGTACCATCTAGAATGTATTGTTACTCCAGTAAATTAGGCTTTATTACTCCTTATCTAATGCCAAAATTCAAGTTGTAAAACTGTTTTATAGTTCATTTTAAATACAATTTTGATCTCCCTTCTGAGATAATATAGACCAAAGGATCCTGGCCATTGGGCCAGGTAACATTTCTTTATCCTCCTATTCAATGAAACATATTCTCAAAGCTATGTACATATCTTGTGTATCTACATAATCAAATAAGAGTTTTTAGCAAAAATTAATTCTATGCAAGAGCCCATCACATTCTTTTATATACATGATTTGTTTTTACCCTTGGGTCATTAATTCATATGCAGCCTCAAACAAACAAACTAACAAACAAAAAACAAAGTAAACAAACAAAAAAACAGACTTCAAAAAAATAAAGATGATCCTTTAGTAAGTATAAGAAGATTAAAGTTTTTGTACCAATACTAGTGAGTATCTCCCAGTAGGGATGAGAAGAGATGAAGTCAGAAATGAATAAGATTCAGAAACTATAGGATCTTCTTCAAATGATGGTTTTGAATTGCTGAGATGGAGGAAAAATTTTTTTAATAGCTTTTTATTTACAAGTTATATGCATGAGTAATTTTACAGCATTGACAATTGCCAAACCTTTTGCTCCAATTTTTTTGCCCCCTTTCCCCCACTCTCTCCCCTAGATGGCAGGTTGACCAATACATGTTAAATGTGTTAAAATTATGAATTAAATACAAAATAAGTATACATGTCCAAACAATTATTTTGCTGTACAAAAAGAATCATACTCTGAAATAGTGTAAAATTAGCCTTGAAGGAAATAAAAAATACAGGCAGACAAAAATATAAGGATTGGGAATTTTATGTAATGCTTCTTAGTCATCTCCCAGAGTTCTTTCGCTGCGTGTAGCTGGTTCAATTCATTACTGCTCCACTGGAACTGATTTGATTCATCTCACTGCTGAAGATGGCCAGGTCCACCAGAATTGATCATCATATAGTATTGTTATTGAAGTATATAATTATCTCCTGGTCCTGCTCATTTCACTCAGCATCAGTTCATGTAAGTCTCTCCAGGCCTTTCTGAAATCATCCTGTTGGTCATTTGAGGAATTTTTTTTTTAAGTTTCTGTGATTTTGGTGAGAAAGTTAGACTGGACCTATGTATTATTCTGAAGTAGGTGAATATATCTTCTTAATTCATAATTAATTTTTGATTTTTTAAGAGAGGACAAATTATAATTTTCTTTGTAAATCATGAACCTGTATTCTCATGTAGCAGAAAGAACAATATATTTATTGTTCTAAAACTTAAGTTTTTATTCTATCTTTTTTTTCAGTTACTGAATATTAAGCTCTCCTGATGCTATCATTGCATTATGAAAAAATTTAAATTGAAGTTGTATCAATTTTTATTGAACCTATTTACAATTTATTTTGTCAGGTAATTGCTTACGAATATATATTTTTTTCCTTTCTGGACTTGATTCAGAATGTAACTGTTGATATAAATGACTATCAGACTGTTTATACATTTGAAAATGAGTACTTCAGTCATAACCTCTGAAATGGTTGATTATTTTGAACCTTTTTTATCTGATACATTCCTGTATTTAATCTTATAAAAGAGAATTAAATATAGAGATGGAGATCTAGAAAAACCTGAATATGAACAATGATCAAAAATTAGAAGAGCAAAGACTGGACTGGAATCTATAGAGAGAATATAATTATTCATATTCCTCTCATCAGAGATGCCTAAGTTCCAGAGATAACAGCTTTGGAGATGCAATGGCAGGAGTTTATAGAATTTCCCAAAAGGGGAAAAAGACTGTATGTCTAAGAAGGGGAGGAAGCATAAAGCCCAATAGTGAATATAGCCAGAGATCTTTATGAAATGGCAGGGGTTACTGAAGCCTAACTTTCTGGAGGAGATATAAGAGCTACTGGACTCACCCTTCTCATGAGATAAGGCAGAATATCTGGACAGCTATTGTTAAGAAAAGGAGTCTTTGGACAATGTATACTGTAGTAAAGATAAACAAATCTATATATGTCTCTCATAGTGCCATGATTATGTGAATGATGCTGATTTTATGTCAATCTGTGAGCAAGAATTTGTTAAGTATTTACTATGTTCCAGGATCCTTGATAAGTTCTAGGGCCACAAAGAAAGGCAAAAACAAAGACAAAGATATTGAAAGAGCACATCAGAGTAATATGAAGGGGGAAAAGAACGGAGAAAGGCTATCAGCAGAAGATGAGATTTGAGCTGAGTATTGAAGGAAGCCAGAAAACTAGAGGCAGAGGTGAGAAAATAAAACATTCTATTATGTAAAAGAATTTTCCTCTCTGGAAATTCTTCATAATGCCTGAAATATAGAATGACATCAGAGGCCCTAAAGAAAAGAATTCTTAAGAGGGAAGGAAGAATATCATTTAATTTATGGGGTTCAAAATAGATGGACTTGATAAAATCATTATTCTCTCTCTATATAAGGATGGCTTTGTGCAGAGAAAAAATATATACATACACACATGAATATATACATAGAAACATGCATACACATATTTATATATAATATATATTGCAATTATTTGTTTTCATTTAAAAATAGCAAGTGAGTAAGAATTTGAGAACTATTCTTATCTTATGCCATTTTAAGACAACAAACTGTGAAATATCAACATGTCATTTTATGAAAAGACTCATCATAGCATTAAAAAAGGCACCCATCTTTTTTTAGCTTTATAGGAAAGTGTAATCTGTTATAAAGCACTGAGTAAAGATTGTCACATTTTATTTTTTGTGCAATAAATATGGATCAAACATTTTATTATAAATTGCAACTACTATAAAAGTTCACCTTTTACAATAGAATACTTTACTGTTTGTGAAGCTACCAAGGTGATCATTCCCCACATACATACTTTATCAAATTGAAGTTATTTCTATCAATGGAAAAATAAAAATATCAAACTGGTATGTGCTTCCTTTCAAAAGCAAATAAATGACATTTGTATTTGAATGGAGATAAAAGAGGAATCTTTGAACAAAACTGAAATAATTCAAAGAGCTATGTTCAATTTTTTGAACGGTCTACTTGAGGTACACTATATGACTTGTAACCTTCCCTTTTTATGTTCACCATCTGTATCTTGCTATACCACAGGAAATGTGCTTTTAGATTGGATGGTTTGGACTTAGGGTTTTAGATGTGAACATACCATCCTAATAGAATAAGCATGATCTGTTGTCTATTGCAGTAAATTATGAGTCATATAATTTCTATCCTATCAGTCACCACTGATTTGTTATGATCTTGAGCAAATCCTTTAACCTTTTTGATATCAGATTTTTCTCCACTGTGGTACAAAAATACTCCCTACTTTTATCACAGGTGTTTGGAGAGATTAACAATTAAAATCCATAAGGAGTTCAGAGTAATTTAGTGTACTTCAAAATATCTTATATTTCTTATTTCAAAAATTTGTTTTTTCAGCATCATAGATTTTCAGATATGCATAGGACTTCAGAAACCATTTACTCTAACATATAATATTCCCAACAAGTAGCCACTCAGTCTCTCCTGGAGGACCTCCTGGGAAGAAATAATTTGCCACTGTCTCAGGCAGCTCGTAGCACTTTTAGGTAGCTCTAAATATTAGGGAGTTTTGTTGAACTGAATGTTGCTTCTCTGAATAACAATTTCTTCTGGTTCTGCTCTCCTGATGCCATCAGAAAAAAAAAATCTGACCTCATTTTCTCATTACAACTCTTCAAATACATGTAAATATTTATCTGGGTCCCTCTACAACTTTTCTTCTTTATATTAAATATTGCTATTTCTTTTCATAGTCCATATGTGGTGTAAAGCCATCTTTCATGGTCTTGATTCTTCGCAATATTCTCCAAAGCAAAATATAATTCTAACTATGTGACATCCAGACTTGAACTTGCATCTTTTGGTATAGTATGACTTAGAAAAAGTACAAGCAGAACTGCTATCATCTGAACCCTGGACACACACTTTTCTTAAGGTATTGTAACATTTTCACAGCCTCATTTATTTCACAGATTTCAGAGCCTTTATTTATCAAAGCAGGAATACCCACACAAAACCACACACTTATGTGTGTAGATGAATATTACTTTCGAAATAGATGCAAATATATTAAATATACATAGATAAAAAATGAAGATATAGAAATCTATGAACATAACTTG
The DNA here is from genome assembly GCF_016432865.1 of Antechinus flavipes. Lineage (NCBI taxonomy): Eukaryota > Metazoa > Chordata > Mammalia > Dasyuromorphia > Dasyuridae > Antechinus > Antechinus flavipes. Next base: position 426,959,010 of record NC_067398.1, read on the forward strand.
CTATTAAATTTAAATATTATTAGTAATATATATGTGTATATATATATATATATATATATATATATATATATATATATTTTTTGCTGATGCAATTGCAGTTAAGTGACTTGCCCAGGGTCACACAGCTAGGAAGTGTTAAGAGTCTGCGACCAGATTTGAACTCAGGTCCTACTGACTTCAGGGCTGGTGCTCTATCCACTATGCCATCTAGCTGCCTCCTTTAATATTTATTAAAATATAATTTATATATGTTCAAATACATATATACTAATGTATATAATTTTTAAAGTAGTTATCTGAGCTTTGTATGCTTTTATTATTGTTGTTCAGTAGATCAAATAGTATCCAACTCTTTGTGACTCTATGGACCATAGCATCCCAAACATTTTCTTTTCCACCATTTCTTAAAGTCTATCCAAATGTATGTTCATTGTTTCCATGACATTTATCTATTGATCTCATCTTCTTCCATCTTCCCTTCTCCTTTTGCATTCAATCTTTCCAACTTTAGAGTCTTTTCCAATAAGTCCCATCTTCTCATTATATGGCCAAAGTATTTAAACTTCAGCTTTAATAGTTGAGCTTCCAGTGAATAGCCAAAAATAATTTTTGCATTGACTGATTTGATTTTCTTGTTGCTCAAGAGACTCTCAAAAAGTTTTCTCCAATATCACAATTCAAAACCATTGATTCTATGGTTTTCTTTATAGGCTAACCCTCAATCATATATTGCTATTGGAAAAACCATGGCTTTGACTATACAGACCTTTATTTTCAAAGTGATAGGCAAATTTACTTGTAATATCAAGCTACCAACTTTCATTTGAGTTATGAATATAATTTCTCTGCTTATGTTTTGTTTCTTTGGGGAAAAATGTGTGAAATCAGAAAAAGTAATAATATATCAACATGTTTTTCTCCCACGTGTTTTCAATTAGTCCTAGGACATAGCATTGGTTGTAAAGAGGAAAATCAGTTTCCCCTGACTACACAATAATGGAGCCTGCCCAAATTGATCAAGGAGATTAAAAAAAAAAAAAAAAAAACATGATTTCCTTAGATATACATTTGTATAATATAATGCACAGGACCCTTAGGAAGAAAAATGTTAAGTTGCTGAGCCCAGATTTCAATGCTTCAAGTTCAAATGAACTTGTCATTTTTGACCAGAATCGGTAACTCCCTCCTGCTATGGAAATTATAATCCATCTATACCTCCTCATACTATGATTCTTATATATGTCTAACTATATAAATCTTCTATAGAGAACCTATCCAATATGTTGGAACCTATTCTTTACATCCTTTAGGTATAAGCCACACAGATATTGTCTACCTTGCTCTTTCTCTGTGACCTTTTCACCTACTTTTCCATTTAAGCATTTCAGGGATAATATCCCTAATGCTGTGGCTCTCAAACAAATAAGTCATCACAGTTAAAATGTGTCCCGTGTGCCTGAACGTATCTTCCTAACACAATATTAGTATCTGCTACGCTCTGCACCATACACTACTCATAGGAAACTTCCCATTGAATATAATTTAAGAATCACCAGCTTATCGAAACTATTATCATTTTTCCAAAACATACCTTTTTTCCAAATTTTCCCATTTCTACTGAGGGAATCACTGTCCTTCTAGTCAATCCACAATCCACAATTCAAAATCTCAGAATCATTATTGATTCTTTCTTCTCCTTCACCTCCAATATCAAATCAGTTACCAAGTTATGTAGATTTTACTTTTCCAACATCTCTCAAATTCACTCTCATTTCTCATTCACCTGGCTACCACATTGGTTCAGACTATAATCAATACTATAAATCAATGGTGTTGAACTCAAATAGTCATGGGGTCACTAAACCATACTAAAGATTCTTGTGGCTTGTATACTTATTTCTACATTTTCATCTGGTTTGGAATCCATTGAGAAGTGTTGTGAGCTTTATGCTATTTGACTTGTTTGAGACCTCTGGTCTAACCTACTAGTTAGTATGAAGAACTAGTATTGGATTACTAACTTTCACTCTCTCCCTTCTCCATTACATTCTACAAAAAGCTGTTAACATTATCTTTCTAACTATTTACACATCTAAACATTTTGCTCTCCTATCCAAGGAACTTCAATTTCCTTTTTTCCTGGGGAAAAATATCAAAATATCATCTCATCTACTTGTCATCAAAAATCTATCGCAATTAAGTTCCACTTAAATTTAGAGGCTCATTGAAGCTTATTCCATTACTCAGTGAGCCAGCCAAATATGCCTATTTGCTGTTGCCCTAACTTAGTACCTCATCTGTATTTTCTCTTTCTTTATGCATGCATGCATAGAATGAACTTTCTTTTTACCTTTCCATCACAGAATCCTTAGCTTCCTTCAGAGCTCACCTCACATGCCATCTGCTATGGGAAGCATTTCTTAATATCTATTAATAATTATACTAGGACTTAATATCTATTATTTTTCTTTCCTTATTAACTCAAACTAACAAGTATATGCTTATCTGTGTGGATATTATATCTCCCCCTCCTCCAAGCAGAATGAAAACTTCTTGAGATCAGGAGTTGTTAAAAGTTTTCATGTTTTCAAGATAAAGTTTCCCAGTGCCTACCAGTATACCTTGCACATAGTAGATGCTTAATAAAAGCTCAGTAGATTACATTGCATTGCATTGTATAAATAGATAGTTGCGGTCATTCCACTAAATCCATGAGACCCAAAGGAAACATTTTACATTACATTTTGCCTGTAAGTGGGGATTACCATTCTCTCAATTAAATTTAAGAAAATGCTCTTAGGAGCTGCTGAATATATTTTCTCTTTATCCTTAATATAGAACTATGCAAATTAAAGAATATTAGGAAAAAGAAAAAGAGGATAGGGATTTAGGATACCACTCCCACTCCCCTACACAAAAGAGGAGAATCCAAATGACTGCTAACATCAATAATTATTGTAACTCATAACAGAACTCTGAAATGCAATTTCTCGAAACAGCAGAAGATTTCCTTTAAGGATAATGTCACGGCCAAGTAAGATCTCATCAAGAGACCTCTAATGTCCATTAAAATAATTTTAAATGCTCTCAACTGAACCTAGCTAAGCACCATTTAATTATGCAGCATTTTTGATTGCTCATCATCAAAAGCCATTCTTATTCTGCTCTGAACCCCCATTTATGCCTTCTGTACAAAAGGATCCCATTAACTTTGAAAAGAAGCTCTGAGCACAGAAGTAAGGATGGGTGCTGAGAGGAAGGACAATTGGGTCTGGTAGGAAAATTTTTTTGTAGTGATCAACATTTTTGGTGAAATTTCTATTAAACCATTTAATTTTTCACCTTGTTTTTGGATAATATGCTACTCTTTTGCATATTTTATATTTTACTTTATATATTTTAACTAATAGTTAACATTAATATATTTTAAACAAATTAGTCTATAAAATACTTTTGTGTTTATAGGATTAAAAAGTAAAGTACCACTGGCTACCCATTAAATGGAATATAAAGCTGTATTTGAAATTCAGTTTTACAACCTTTCTTTTAGAGAATAAAATTTGAACTTCTCAGGTTTTATTTAAGATAGGTTTTCTATTTAGGCCAACATATGAAAACATAAGAAATAATATTTTTTTCCAACATCATTGAATATGGAAAGTTATCTACTTGCCTTGGGGAAAGGTTGTCATTTAAAAAGGGAAATGACCTAAGAAATAAGGTGCCTAACAAATCATTGTTGATTGTTTTGAATCTGTGACAAATAAAGCATAGGATAGTCATAATCTTTTGCCAAGAGAGATTCTAAGATTGTAGCTTTTTAGGTCCTGTGGAAATTTCAAATTTCAGCTATCCAAAAGATAAGGATATCCAGTCTTTCCCATACAAATGAGGGAAGGAGAAAGAGAAATGCAAACAATGGAAGGTAGTATTTTGATATTTTAAACACATAATTTTTATTCTCATAATTTATGTGTATGTGTTCATCAATTGAATTTTATTCTTCTGCTGATACCCCCTTTTTATCCCCACCCACTTCAGTGATTAATAAAAAAAACAGAGACAAATCAAGATAAATTTTCAGTATAATCAAATTAATTCTATTTTCAGTACAACTACATTGACAACAAAGACCTTGATGACAACAGCACTGACATAGTCTGAAAGGGTATCCACTTGCAAAACAGGTGCAATTCCAATAGGCATGCTCCCCCTACTGAACAGCAAAGCCTTCCCTGATGTGATTGCACTTATTATTCAGTGATTGCTACTTCCTGATCAGGAAGATATTTAAGCATGGGGGGGGGATGTAGAAATTACCCATGGTTTATGTATGAAATTGATGGAGGCTGGTAGCAAAAGAGAACAGGAGAGAGAGCTCTCATATATCGGCAGTTGACAGAGGGTGAATGACAGCTCCAGGTGGAATTATACAAAACAGGCTATGATTAATACATTGTGTTTATTTAAGAGTTTGAGAAAGTAGAGAAGGCTATGGTTGGGTATTTTTTAAAAAAATATTGGCTGGGGGAAGGGGAAATTCTACTGTAAGATACAGTTCACTTGTTACTTGAATACCAGAATATAGGGATATGGAATAGAAATGATGCTTCTAATATGTAATTTCCTTTCGAATTCACACAATTTAAAGTATTTAATAAACACTTTAAAAGGTGCTCAGAGCCAGGCTGTAGGATTTGAAGGGAAATAAAAGGAGCAGCCAATATAGTCTCCCCACTAAAGAAACTTATTTTCTTATTGGGAAGCTGATTTTGGGCTTGGATATGATGTCCCACTCTTATAATCCTTGTTCCTAGGAAAGGCTAAGTTTGGTGGATTACTTGAGTTTAGGAGTTCTGAACTTTAGTAAGGTTTAAGCCTATTGGGTGTTTGCATTCAGTCACCTTCAGTTCAATGCTACAAAACTACATACTACAAAGAAGTTGTGAGATATGCTTCCTAGGGAAGAGGAGAGGTTCCCAGCATTGATGAAATCACAAGCTAGAAGCAGGGAATAGAATAAGAAATCTAGACTTGATGCCTAGAAGACCTAAATTCATCTTCTGTTTCAGACACCTACTAATTGTGTGGCTTTGGGCGAGTCAAAAAGTCTCCATTTCAGTTTTCTTATCTGTAAAATGAAAAAAAAAAAAAAAACACTTCATAAGGGTATTATAAGGTCAAAAATATAGTACATTGTTCTTTGTAAACAAAAAGTGAAAGAAAGAAGGAAGCAGGAATAGAAGGAAGAAAAGAAGAAAGAAGGAAAGAAGGAAGGAAGGAAGGAAGATGGAAGGAAGGAGAAAGGAAGGAGGAAGGAAGGGAGAAAAGGAAGAAAGGAGAGAGGAAGGGGGGAAGAGAGGAAGAGAGGGAGGGAAGGAAAGGAGGGAGAAAAAGAAAGAGAACGAAAGAAAGGGAAAGAGAAAGTTGGGAAGTAGAGAAGGAGGGGGAAGCCAGGGAAGGAAGGAGGGGAGAATGGAAGGAAGGAAGAAAAGAAATCATTCATTTCCTATTGTTAGCTAAGAACAGCAATAAGAAACTTGAAATGGGGGACAATAAGGGGAGTATGTAATTAGAGATCAGCTGACTTCAAAGGTCTGGGTGCTATTCAAATTTCCTGCATTAACTTGTGTTCTCATTTACAAGTCACTTAAACATATTAAGCTTATCAGTTGGAGCTCTGGGTGCTTGAAGGAGAGGTATTTATGAAAGCCAATCCAGTATTTCTATTAAGTGTCTATATTAACATTGTCCCTGTGTTAGATTGCATTTTTAAAAGCTAATTTATCAAGTGGAAATGAAATGGCATAAGAGTACAATGATACACATAATTATGCAATGTCAAAACAAGGAGACCTCACAGATGACTTAGTCCAACTCTTCATTTTAGAGGTGAGAAAATTGAGACTTCCAGAAGTTCAAAGATTTTTCACAAGGTCATATCACTAGTAAATATCAGAGTTATGACACTGACTCAGGAGTATCACATTCCCTTCCTTACTACCATAACAGTTTTTTTTTTCTTTTTTTTTTTCATGATGCATCTTCTATTTTCTTATTCTCAGAGACTGTTATCATCCTGAATTTTAATGAAAATCACCAATACAACAAAAGGGAAGTCTTGAAAGTTAGCAAGTGAGTTGTAGCCCTGATGACACATAGCAATGTTAGACTACCCCAGGTGCCCTCTAGGAACAAGGTTTATACAGGACACTAAAGAGACTTATTGGGCTGCAAGTAGGAGGGGTTAGGTATCAAACAGTTTCACCAGTTAAGTTTTTGCATAAATATCAAAATCCATAAAGAAATATTGGAAGACTTTAGGAGATTTACAAAATAATCGCAGCCTGGTCAGCTTCTGGCAATTCATTGATTTGGAAACCAAAAGAAAGCCAGCTTCAGTCAGTTCTCCGTCAAGTTAGATTCTTGTTCTTTCTAGAATTGGACCAAAATGACATAATTATGTTAGAATTCAGGTACAGTGTGTCCAACTGTGGCTAATCTGATATATATAGAGAAAGAGAGAGAAAGAGAGAGAGAGAACTCAGAATGCTCTGCTACTGGTCAGACAGAAGTCGATCCTCCAACAACCAGCAATTAATGATTTGAAAGGTTTTTGTAACTGAACCAAATAACCCTTATCACATGTGCCTCATGGATCCACATAATTTTTTTCCTCTATAATCAATGGAATATTAATAATGGCTTTGTCCTTCCTTTGCAGGAGGTTTTTTTTTTTTTTTCTTATTTGTATATTACAGCACAATATAATTTGAGATACTATTTATTATAGTTCTTAGGAGGCAACAAATTAAAACTACATTTGAGAAATTCCTCTGGATGATAAGGGACCACCAAAGGAGGCTTGGAAGTACTCCAATTTCTTGTATAACCCTTGCAATAAATCAGTGATTCACAAACCACATCTTGATAGTTTAAAAATGCTATTGCAACTCTTGTGAGCTCCCTCTTTACCTTGCCATTTTTGTATTTGGAATCTTCAATGGCTCCCCATTGTTTCCTGCAGAGATTCTCCACTAGTAGGTCAATATCAGCCAGCAGATCTGGAAGACTCAAGATTACTATGGCCTAAAGCATAGACAGACAAGTCATAGGATTTTGCTAAACATATATTCAGAAACTGAGTGGGAAGAAAGCTTTGGACATTAAAAAACTGCAGACTCAGAAATTATAGAACTTGAGTGCAAATCCCACCACTTCCAATACTCACATGATCTAGAACATATTATTATATTGCCTCATCTATGAAGTGTGGAGAAGTACATTAGATGTACTTGGAGATTCCTTTCAGTCCTAAATCTATGATCTAGTGAACTTTTCTTCTCTGATTCTAGAGAAGAAAAACCCCTTTTAGGGAATCCTTAAAAGTAAGCATCTGGGCTGTAATTGGAGATTTCTGGCAAAAAAGGAAATGTTGAACTTCTGAATGCAAGGAGATCCTTTCAGATCCCTCTATTTAAATGATTACCTATCCTCTTGGCAAATCCTCTTGGCAAAAAGATGTGCAAGTATCTCACTACCTAGATAGTTAAAATACTGCTAAGGGATAGATCTCCAAGTTATTTACCATTGTTATTTCTTACCCTTCTCTGTCCTACTCTGATTTTCATTGTTTGCTATAATTCTCAGCAAGAAATTAAATTTGAGCAGTCTGAGGATTTTTATATATACCCTCTTTCCCTCTATGTACAACTACTTGGATATTACACAGTAAACACTTAGTCTTAAATGGGCTTCATCTTTCAAGAAAATGCCCAGTACTTATATCCCAAAGAAATACTAAAGAAGGGAAAGGGACCTGTATGTGCCAAAATGTTTGTGGCGACTTTGTTTGTAGATGGCTAGAAACTGGAAATTGAATGGATGGATATCCATTGGATATCAATTGGAGAATGGTTGGGTAAATTGTGGTATATGAATGTTATGGAATATTATTGTTCTGTAAGAAATGACCAGCAGTATGAATATGGAGAGGCTTGTCGAAACTTACATGAACTGATGCTAAGTGAAATGAGCAGAACCAGGAGATCATTATATACCTCAACAATGATACTATATGGAGATGTATTCTGATGGAAGTGGATTTCTTTGACAAAAAAACCTAACTTAGTTTCAATTGATCAATGATGGACAGAAACAGCTACACCCAAAGAAAGAACACTGGGAAATGAATGTAAATTATTTGCATTTTTGTTTTTCTTCCCAGGTTATTTTTACCTTCTGAATCCAATTCTCCCTGTGCAACAAGAAAACTGTTCGGTTCTGCACACATATATTGTATCTAGAATATACTGCAACATATTTAACATATATAGGACTGCTTGCCATCTAGGGGAGGGGGTGGAGGGAAGGAGGGGAAAAATCGGAACAGAAGTGAGTGCAAGGGATAATGTTGTAAAAATTACCCTGGCATGGGTTCTGTCAATAAAAAGTTATTATTAAAAAACAAAAAGAAAAAAGAAAGAAAGAAAATGCCCAGTAATTCCTCCATTACCAACATCTTAGGGATCTACAGAATAAAGACCAACCATCTTGTATTAACATTTGAGGACATTTGGTCTATACAATATAATTCCCATATATCTTTCTTCCTTTATCTTCTGACTACAACATGAAATTTTAAAATCAAATATGAATCCTCTGTTTATTCATTTAGGTATAATGTGTTGTATTCCAATTTATCACGTAGGCAAATACAGATCCAAAATCAAATTCCACCTTGTTTGGGAAAACTTCTCTGATAAATGAAGTCTACAATCAGCTTTCTATATCCCTCCCCTCCCAAATATCTTGATAATCCAACTCATTTAGCACTTCTGTGGTGCCACAGTTCCCTTTTATTGTCCTGACTGAGCTTCACAATTGTTCTGTCTCAGTTTCCCCAATTGTCCTGCCTCAATTTCCTTGAATCGTTCTGTTTTAATCCCCCTGGTTTACAACTCCCTCCTGATCTTTAGGGCTGTGATTGTGGCAGCCCTGTTTGTAGTGGCTAGAAGATCTGGCATTCCAAAAGATAAGACTCCAGATGTCCTATCTCAGATACCTAATTTGCATTGTTTATACTTTAAGTTTCCAACTTCCTGGTTCTATTTGGACATCTCCTTAACTCCCAGTTTAGTAAGAATTTATGATCCTAATCCCCAACTTGTCAGAACTGGAGTGATGGTCCCCCCTGGAGATTCCTGCTTGCCAGAGTTTGGACTCCACCCCCTGCCTTTGTTTAGCTATCCAAGCTTGGAAGCAAGGGTATATAATTGATGATAAATGGACATTTGCTGCTGGATGCTTTGGACATCAGCCCTGGGGGTAACATGTTCCCCCCACAATCTCTCTCTCTCGGAAATCAAATAAAATATTAAAAATTCTCTAATTTCTATCTTGCCTCAGTTTCTCCAGGATTACACTTCTTATCTTGCCTTGTACTGTTAGTAATTTTTCATGTGTATTATCCTTTTCTCTCCAAAGGTATTGCAAACTCCTTAAGGCCAGGGATCATATCTCTATGTCTTTGTAATGCCAATAATGTCTAACATACTGCTATGTTTAACAAATATCTACTGTATAAATGAACATAACCAAATAGTGAAAACCTCATTGTAAAAGTCTTTTTCTTTTTTTTTCTTTTTCCTCCAGACATTTAACTATACTGGTAGAGAAATGTGTGAATATATTTTTTTTAAAGAGCTTAATTTGCATAGATAATGTCTTAAACTTAGATAGCTAAACAGTAACATGAGTTCAGCTGACTTCTAAGACATAAATTTGGTGACAAGCAGATCCATGAAGAATCTACTCAATCTCAAAACAGAAACCAGTGAAAAAAAGTTAAGGCTTTTTAAGGACCAAGCTTCTGGTTTCTGAAAGCCAAATGCATCTGAGGAACATTTGGAAAAGGCTCCAGAAAGGATAAGTATAACCAGAATCTGCCAGACCCATCAGCCTCCTTGCTTTGTGTGCCCTTTTCATATGGAAGATCCTGGGGAGCTCACTTCTGGAAAAACATGATGAAATATGTTAAAAGAATCTTGGAAAGTATAAAAAAGAAAATTTCCAAAACTAGATCGCCTTTTCTAGTTATATGATAAAGAGGAAGTTTTTTGGCTTATAAAGTATTTAAAGAGATCTGACAACTTCACCTTTTTTTTTATTGATTGTTCTATCTTCATTTGGTAATGCCTTTGCTCATACTATCCTATAAGAGATCATGTCTCAAGAAGAACAGTCTTGGGGATTTTTCTCCTTCTGAAGCCATAAAATCATTAACATATGGGATTTCTTTTGGGGGCTTTTTATTTGCTTTTTTCAATTCTATGAGAAACAGTAGACTTGGAATCCAGGTCAGATTTTTCCATTTCATGATATAAACTACTTGGATAACTTATCTTGAGTCTCTTCACTAACTCAAAACATCAAACAGAATAACTGTACCAAGGCAAGCACCCCTCTTCTAAGGGACTGTTACAATGGCCCTCCTCTCCTTGGGCCTGCTTTTCACCCAATACACATATATACATAGAGCAGTCTGTCTGAATTTGTGACTATCCTGTGCATGCAATAGCTTATATATCATTACCCTAATTGAATTTGTTCACAGATCCAAGAATATTTAGACCTTGCTTTGTAGTATACATAGCATTATATATTATACATATATGACATGATTTCCTCTAGGCAAATTGTAACTCAAAACTTTTTTCTGAAGGTTTTGTGGGCATAGAAGAGCCACACTATTTAATCCCATATTAAAATTACAAAAAAATATGCTTACTTTGTGTATGAGCTAAGGGCTGAAGATACAGAAAAAACAAAGAGTGATTAGATGTTAAGAGAACAATCTTCTCAAATTGGAATTTTCCTATCTCCTTATATTTTCTTCCTCTGATCAGTATTTCCTTCCAGAATCTTTATTTTATGTAAGTCATTGATCTTCATTCCATTTATCTATAAACTCTGATCTTGGTTTTCCATACTTCTTCTCTATCATGCTCCAGAAGCCTACTCAACTGGAAGATGTTACAGCCTTCTGAATTAGAAATATTTCTCTACCCCAAAACTCCTTCCACTGATTGGTTAATTCCTTCATTTAAGGAAAGGTATAGACCAGCTATGTTGGTTTTCACATTCATTCCTCTCCAGGCTCTTCTTCTTCTAACTTCATTTGCCATCTCATTTTAGCATATTTCTTATCTAAAAAGTTACCTCTACGACCACATCATTTACACTCTAGAAAATCCCTCCATTTTCAAGGTCTCTCTTTCTGGTTGCTCAGTTCCTCTCAGAACCTCAATTTGAAAGAAAAGCCTAGATTGACCATATTCATATGTTTATTCTCTTCCAAGCTCTAATCCTGACTCTCCAAATTTCTTTCTAGACCCATCCTCCTCCACTTGTTCTCAATAGAGATCTTCAAGAAGTTGTCTTTCCCCAAGAGAGCTATGTGCCAAGAAGAGACACTATCCCTCATTCCCCTTTACACAACTTGTGTTTGTATTTCTAGCACTTAGCATAATGCTTAACACACAGTTAGCACTTAAAAGGACTTTACTGACAGGGAAAGTAATCTGTAACCAAAAACTGCTGTGTAATTTGTTAAACAATCAGGCATTACAGTTTGGTAAGCCTGGAAGAGCTGCTGTAGTGTATTAGTGTGTGTGTGTGTGTGTGTGTGTGTGTGTGTGTGTGTGTGTTTAGGTCATTCACTTTCTTCACAGTACAGTTTCACAAATTACATAATATCAGTAATGACATATGTTTTGATGTAGTACAGACACGAGGATATACTTCTTCCCCTTTATATAGACTGGTAACTTATATGTCATCTTCAAATACTCTCTTTCTCTCACACCCCGACTGTATCCAACCAGTTGCCATGTCCTATTAACATCTCTTGGACAGATCCCCCTCTCTTTTCTGATCTTGCCACCACTTTGGTGCAGGCTCTCATACTCCAGTGATGCAAATTGCAAAACCATTCCTGACACTAGTAGTAAATTTCTCTAATACAATCGTTTGCTCCTGTCCTTCAAAATTTCTTATTTTTCACATGTGGAAATCTGCTCATATCCACTATGTGTGTCTTATTTGCCATATGTTGGATATTCACTTTTTAATTATATAGAGACTGTAGTGAATCATGGTTCACAATCATATGACTACATGGTTATTAAAAACATAGGCCTAGGTTTCCAAGAAAGAGTTGGGGTCATTAAAAGAATTTTGCAATTTTTTGAATGCAACTGATCCCACTCCTTTCTCCTACTTAATTATGGCCTGAACTTATTATCTATTTGTACTGTTTCTCAAAAATATACAGTGGAGGCGCCTAGATGGTACAGCGAGTATCAAATCCAAATAAAAATAGAACTCTATGAGCCACATATTGACTTAGAAAATCACAATTTCCTATACTGTACTTTATTATTATTCATTTTTGTTAAACATTTTATATTTTGTTTTAATTTGGTTTATTGTATTTTATATTTTAATTATATTTTATCTGTTTTTTTTAAATTTTATATTTTAATCTGGTTTCTGTGGCCCATGGTAACAGCTGCCACCTTGATACCTCTGGAGTAGATAGATCACTAGACATAAAGGGAGAAAAATGTGGATTCAACTCCTACATCAAATACTTCCTCACTGTAAAACTCTAGGGTCATTTAACTTCTCTGGGTCCCAATTTGCTCACTTGCAAAATGGGGATGATAATGATATCTACCCCAAGGGTTATTGTGCAGAGCAAATGAGATATTTGTAAAGCACTTAGCATATTACCCTATAAGTAGTAAGTGCTATGTAAATTCTAGAGATAATTGTTATTGTTGTTATAATAAATTGTAAGAAATGAAGAGAAGAATCTGAGTAATTTAGCTAACTCAGAGGTACACATGAAAAGGGATAATGAAATAAGGCTAAAAGGGAAGGTGATACAAAACTATTAAGTACTTTATTAAATAAAGGGTTTTGTAATTTATTCAGTAGAAAACAAGAAACCATTAAATAATTTTGAACTTAAGAGTGATGTCATCAGATCTATGCATTAAGAAGAAATGTCTTATGGAAATGTGGAGGAACATTTGAAAGGAAAGGGAGAGTGGATTATAAGTAAGAAGATCTGTTTTGTTATTTGTTTTTTTAAACCTTTTAGGCTATTTTAGAAAGTGGTAGTGAGGGCCTTGAATAGAATGAAAATAATAGAACTGGAAAGGAGGAGATGAATGTGGAAGTGTCACAATTTTGGAACTCCAGGAAGAAAGGAGCTCAGAGGATACCTATTCCAACTCACTCTTAACAAGAATACCTTCAACAATTTTCTTAAGAAATTCTCACTTAGTTCTATAGTGAGGAAGAACCAATTGCCTTAAAGACTGTCAATTTCTTTCTCTTTTTTGTTTTTAAAGATATGAGTTATAATTTTTTTTCTCAATCCAAGTTTGAATCTACAATTTAGAAACTAATGTTCCTAGATTTGCCCTCTGAAAACACAAGAACAAATCTATTGTCACTCACACTTAGAAATTGTTCCAAATACTTGACGACAGGTAACACTTTTCCAACCTCTAAAATCTTTTCTAACTCAGAAACATTTCCATTCTTTCTTTAATAAAGTATTGTTTGGAATGACAGCAAGGGCCTTTATTATCCTGGTTTCCCAACTTGGGAGTTATAATCTGCCAAAGTTTTTCTTAAAATGAGGCACCTAAAAATTGAAGAGAATATTGGCCACCAAAGAGTTTAGTGAGACTTGCAGTTTCTATATTATGTACCATTTTTAATACAACATCAGATTGTGTTGGCTTTTTTAGCTGGTCTATTATATCATTGACTCCTACTAACATTGGAGAAACAGAATTGGCACAAAAAATTATGACTAATTTTATGCTTGTCATATAGAATTTTTATTTGGAAGATAACAAGTTCTTCATATTATAGTTGAGGAATGAAAGATTTAGAAAGCATAAATGATTTTCTAAGTCATTGCAATGAGTGAGTACCTTTCATTTCTATTTGGCCAAAATCCATAAATTGACTAAAATATAAAGTAAATTTTGTTCCAACAAAAATGAGCTCTAATTCAATTATGAAGATGTAAAACTTGTGAACTAATTGAATATAAAGTCTGCCCAGGCTTTGGATGGAAAGGTGGGAGAGCAGGAGTTGCCAATAGGGCTCTGCGCTAAGGAAGACAGAAAGCTGAGATTGGAACAAGAAAAGGAGACCAAGAGAATCAAGCTTCTCAATTTAGGGTTAAATACAGCTTGGCTATCGGGGTGAATCAACAGCCAAATACTGCCATTAATTCCCTACCATTTCCTTTCCATCAAATTCTGCCAAGCACAATGTTTCCTGAATTTTATTTCATTTTTAAAGAATCATAAAAGGATTTGATTGTTAACTTGAGCTTTGAAATCTTTTAAGTAAAAATGTATGATGATAACACATTTTTAAACATCTTGATTCTTTAAACAAGTTAGTAATAACAGTACTCTTCTGATACAGCACATATCTGTAAACTTTTGGCTTAATAGATTTTTTTTTTTTTAATCAATCCTCAACAACCAAAAATGAGTTCTCTAGGGAAAAAAAAAAAAAAAAAACCTCCAGCACCACATGGATTTATAAGTGAATTCACTGAAAAGTCGAAGGATTAATTAATCCCAATGCAATATAAACTATTTTAAAGGTAAATATGGAGTACTTCTAAATTCCTTTTATGGCACAAATATGGTTTTGATTACCTAAACAATGGGGAGCAAAAATACAGAAAAAGAACTATAGGCCAATTTATTTAATGAATAGTGATTCAAAAATTTAGTAGTATTTTATACTACTAAGATGATTATAGAAATATATTAAAAAGATCATACACTTTGTTTTTTTTTTTTTTGATGTAAAAATCTTATAATATATTAGTAAAGAAATTACAGCAAGTCATCCCCAGGATAATACATAATGAAGAATTTCTTTTTTTTTTTAATTTTTATTTAATAATTACTTTATATTGACACTCGTTTCTGTTCCAATTTTTTTTCCCTCCCTCCCTCCACCCCCTCCCCTAGATGGCAAGCAGTCCTATATATGTTGGATATGTTGCAGTATATCCTAGATACAATATATGTTTGCAGAACCGAACAGTTCTCTTGTTGCATAGGGAGAATTGGATTCAGAAGGTATAAATAACCGGGAAGAAAAACAAAAATGCAGATAGTTCACATTCGTTTCCCAGTGTTCTTTCTTTGGGTGTAGCTGCTTTTGTCCGTCATTTATCAATTGAAACTCAGGTCTCTTTGTCAAAGAAATCCCCTTCCATCAAAATATGTCCTCATACAATATCGTTGTCGAAGTGTATAATGATCTCCTGGTTCTGCTCATTTCACTTAGCATCAGTTCATGTAAGTCTCGCCAGTCCTTTCTGTATTTATCCTGCTGGTCATTTCTTACAGAACAATAATATTCCATAACATTCATATACCACAATTTACCCAGCCATTCTCCAATTGATGGGCATCCATTCATTTTCCAGTTTCTAGCCACTACAAACAGGGCTGCTACAAACATTTTGGCACATACAGGTCCCTTTCCCTTCTTTAGTATTTCTTTGGGATATAAGCCCAATAGAAACACTGCTGGATCAAAGGGTATGCACAATTTGATAATTTTTTGGGCATAATTCCAGATTGCTCTCCAGAATGGTTGGATTCGTTCACAACTCCACCAACAATGCAATAGTGACCCAGTTTTCCCGCATCCCCTCCAACATTCATCATTATTTTTTCCTGTCATCTTACCAATCTGACAGGTGTGTAGTGGTATCTCAGAGTTGTCTTAATTTGCATTTCTCTGATCAATAATGATTTGGAACACTCTTTCATATGAGTGGTAATAGTTTCAATTTCATCCTCTGAAAATTGTCTGTTCATATCCTTTGACCATTTATCAATTGGAGAATGGCTTGATTTCTTATAAATTTGAGTCAGTTCTCTATATATTTTGGAAATGAGGCCTTTATCAGAACCTTTAACTGTGAAAATGTTTTCCCAGTTTGTTGCTTCCCTTCTAATCTTGTTTGCATTAGTTTTATTTGTACAAAGGCTTTTTAATTTGATGTAATCGAAATTTTCTATTTTGTGATCAGTAATGGTCTCTAGTTCATCTTTGGTCACAAATTTCTTTCTCCTCCACAAGTCTGAGAGATAAACTATTCTATGTTCCTCTAATTTATTTATAATCTCGTTCTTTATGCCTAGGTCATAGACCCATTTTGATCTTATCTTGGTATATGGTGTTAAGTGTGGGTCCATGCCTAATTTCTGCCATACTAATTTCCAATTATCCCAGCAGTTTTTATCAAATAATGAATTCTTTTCCCAGAAGTTAGGGGCTTTGGGTTTGTCAAACACTAGATTGCTATAATTGACTATTCTGTCTTGTGAACCTAGCCTTTTCCACTGATCCACTAATCTATTTCTTAGCCAATACCAAATGGTTTTGGTGACTGCTGCTTTTTAATATAATTTTAGATCAGGTACAGCTAGGCCACCTTCATTTGATTTTTTTTTTCATTAATTCCCTTGAGATTCTCGACTTTTTATTGTTCCATATGAATTTTGTTGTTATTTTTTCTAGATCAATAAAATATTTTTTTGAAAGTCTGATTGGCATAGCACTAAATAAATAGATTAGTTTAGGGAGTATTGTCATCTTTATTATGTTCGCTGGGCCGATCCAAGAGCACTTAATATTTTTCCAATTATTTAAGTCTGACTTTATTTGTGTGGAGACTTTTTTATAATTTTGCTCATATAATTCCTGACTCTCCTTTGGTAGATAGATTCCCAAATATTTTATGGTATCAACAGTTATTCTGAATGGAATTTCTCTTTGTATCTCTTGCTGTTGGGTTTTGTTGGTGATGTATAAAAATGCTGAGGATTTATGGGGATTTATTTTGTAGCCAGCTACTTTGCTAAAATTATGAATTATTTCCAATAGCTTTTTAGTAGAATCTCTGGGGTTCTCTAGGTATACCATCATATCATCTGCAAAGAGTGATAGTTTGGTTTCCTCATTGCCTACTCTAATTCCTTTAATTTCTTTCTCGACTCTTATTGCTGAGGCTAGTGTTTCTAATACGATATTAAATAATAATGGTGATAGTGGGCAACCTTGCTTCACTCCAGATCTTACTGGGAAAGGTTCCAGTTTTTCCTCATTGCATATGATGCTTACTGATGGTTTTAAATATATGCTCCTGACTATTTTAAGGAAAAGTCCATTTATTCCTATGCTCTCAAGTGTTTTTATTAGGAATGGATGTTGGATTTTATCAAATGCTTTTTCTGCATCTATTGAGATGATCATATGGTTTTTGTTTGTTTGGTTATTGATATAGTCAATTATGCTAATAGTTTTCCTAATATTGAACCAGCCCTGCATTCCTGGTATAAATCCTACTTGGTCATAGTGTATTATCCTGGTGATGATTTTCTGTAATCTTTTTGCTAATATTTTATTTAAAATTTTAGCATCAATATTCATTAGGGAGATTGGTCTATAATTTTCTTTCTCTGTTTTCAGCCTACCTGGTTTAGGTATCAGTACCATGTCTGTGTCATAAAAGGAGTTTGGTAGGACTCCTTCAATCCCTATTTTTTCAAATAGTTTATATAACATTGGAGTTAATTGTTCTTTAAATGTTTAGTAGAATTCACATGTAAATCCATCTGGTCCTGGGGATTTTTTCTTAGGGAGTTGATTGATAGTTTGTTCTATTTCTTTTTCTGAGATGGGACTGTTTAGGATATTTACTTCTTCCTCTCTTAGTTTGGGCAAGCTATATTTTTGGAGGTATTTTTCTATTTCATTTAAGTTGTCGAATTTATTGGCATAAAGTTGGGCAAAGTAACTCCTAATTATTGCTCTAATTTCCTCTTCTTTAGTGGCGAGTTCTCCCTTTTCATTTTTAAGACTAACAATTTGATTTTCCTCTTTCCTTTTTTTAATCAGATTTACTAAGGGTTTGTCTATTTTGTTGGTTTTTTCATAGAACCAACTCTTAGTTTTATTAATCAATTCAATAGTTTTTTTTACTTTCAATTTTATTGATCTCTCCTTTTATTTTTAGAATTTCAAGTTTAGTGTTTGACTGGGGGTTTTTAATTTGTTCCTTTTCTAGCATTTTTAATTGCAAACCCAATTCATTGATCTTCTCTTTCTCTATTTTATACAAATAGGCCTCTAGAGATATGAAATTTCCCCTTATTACCGCTTTGGCTGCATCCCATACATTTTGGTATGATGTCTCATTATTATCGTTTTCTTGGGTGAAGTTATTAATTATGTCTATGATTTGCTGTTTCACCCAATCATTCTTTAGTATGAGATTATTTAGTTTCCAATTATTTTTTGGTCTACTTCCCCCTGGTTTTTTGTTGAATGTAATTTTCATTGCATCGTGGTCTGAAAAGGATGCATTTACTATTTCTGCCTTACTGCATTTGAGTTTGAGGTTTTTATGTCCTAATATATGGTCAATTTTTGTATAGGTTCCATGAACTGCTGAAAAGAAAGTGTATTCCTTTCTGTCTCCATTACATTTTCTCCAGAGATCTATCATATCTAACTTTTCTAGTATTCTATTTACCTCTTTGACTTCTTTCTTATTTATTTTGTGGTTTGATTTATCTAATTCTGAGAGTGCAAGGTTGAGATCTCCCACTATTATAGTTTTACTGTCTATTTCTTCTTGCAGCTCTCTTAGTTTCTCTTTTAAGAATTTAGATGCTACCCCACTTGGTGCATATATGTTTAATATAGATAGTGCTTCGTTATCCATGCTACCCTTTAGCAAGATATAGTGTCCTTCCTTATCTCTTTTAATTAGGTCAATTTTTGCTTTAGCTTGATCTGAGATCAGGATGGCTACCCCTGCTTTTTTGACTTCACCTGAAGCATAGTAGATTTTGCTCCAACCTTTTACCTTTAACCTGCATGTATCTCCCCGCTTCAGGTGTGTTTCCTGTAAACAACATATTGTAGGATTCTGGCTTTTAATCCATTCTGCTAACCGCTTCCTCTTTATGGGGGAGTTTACCCCATTCACATTTATGGTTAGAATGACCAATTCTGTATTACTTGCCATCTTGTTATCCCCAGTTTATGCTTTTCTCCCTTCTTTCCCCTTTCCCCCCCTTCCCAGTATTAAGCTTGTGAGCACCACTTGCTTCTCACAGCCCTCCCTTTTAGTATCCCTCCCCCCGCCTTAGAGTTCCTCCCCCTATCTTACCCCTTTCCCTCCCAGTTCCCGTATTCCCTTCCTCTTAGCTTATTCCTTCCCTTTTCACTTTTCCCTTCTCACTTTTCAATGAGGTGGGAGAAGTTTTACCATAGATTGAATATGTCTTAAGATTTTTCACTTAAAGCCAATTCTGTAGGCAGTAAGATACCCACTATATTCATCCCCCTTCATTCTTTCTCTCAGATATAATAGGTTTCCTGCTGACTTGCTGCTGGAGCAAAGTATCCAAACCTGTAGCGAAGCTCTCCAGGCAGAGACGGCTGCGATCACTCCCCACCCCCTCTCCAGTCTGCTCCCGTGCTCTCACTGCCGCTGCCCTTAGCCTGCGCCCGATCTAAAACTGCCCCAGCCCTCCAGTAAAGACAGACCTTTCTTGGTGGATCTCAAGGATGGCTTCTCTTGGTAACTATATGTGGGTTTTTTTCAGTCAAGCATTGATTCAGAGGCTTGTAATGAAGTGGATAGTGAGAGAAAGCGTGGAGCTTATGCAGCTGTGAGCCTCCTCTCCGCCATCTTAACCGGAAGTCCCATACACTTTGAATAGATGGAATTTTTACCAGGAATCCAGAGTGAATTCCGTATTAGGAAGACTATCAGTATAATTGACCATATTAACAATGAAAACAAAAATAAATATATAAATATATATATATAAATATATAAATATATAAATAAATGTAGAAAAAGCTTTTTGACAAAATGTAATACTCCTTTTTATTAAAAAACATTAAAAAGCATAGAAATTAATGGAGCATTTCTTAAAAACATAAGTCATAATTTTGTGAAACCAAAAGCAAGCATTATTTATAATGGGGATGAGCTAGAAGCCTCCATAATAAGTACAAGAGTAAGATAGAGTGTCCATTATCACTATTATTATTGCTATTGTTGTTGTTATTGTATTAGAAGTACAGCTATACAATAAGGGAAGAAAAATAAATTGAAGGAATAGCAGCAGGCAATGAGAAAATTATCACTATAAGAATTAATTCAAGCATTACTAATTATAACAAAGTTGAAGGATCTAAAATTAATCCACATAAGTCACCAGCATTTCTACAATTAACAAAACCCAGTAGAAATAGATAGCGAGAAATTCCATTTAAAATCTATGCAGATGGGGCAGAGTCAAGCTGGCAGAGTGTAGACAGAGCTTTGCTTGATTTCTTCCTAGCTTTCCTCAGAATCAAAACTAGATCAAACCTATAAAATCACTGTAGACATTATAAAATGCTTGGCTATCTAACTAACAAGACAAATTAAGGGACTAACTGAAAAGTTACAAAATAATTTTCATACACATAGAGATCTCAAGGATATAAATGTTCAAGGATAGGCCAATTAAAATAATAAAAAGTACAATTATACCTAAATTAAATTGGTTATTCAATGTCATACAAATCAAACTGCCAAAGAATTATTTTATAGAACTACTACTAATAATAGCAAAATGTATTTGAAAGAATAAAACAATTAAGAAAAGCAAGGGAATCAGTGACAAAAATAGTAAAGGAAGGCAACCTTGCAATATCAGATGTTAAACTATTCCAAAGCATTAATCATAAAAACAATTTGATACTAATAGAGTAGAATAGATTAGGTACACAATACCCAATAGAAAGCAACCATAGTAATCTAAGTTTTAATAAACCCAAAGATCTAAACTTCAAGTATTGACAAAAATTCCTGGGAAAACTGAAGAGCAATTTGGCAAAAACTAGACATAAACATTTCTCTCTATACACTATAATAAGGTCAAAATGGGTACCTTATTTAAACAAAGAAGGATGATATCATACATAAATCAGTAAAGCATAATTTTTTTTTCAAAGGTACCTGATTTAAACAAAGAAGGATGATATCATACATAAATCAGTAAAGCATAATTTTTTTTCAAATTACATGAAATTACAAAGGTTTTACACAAAGTATAGCAGGAAATGGAAAATTTTACAGCAAATTTCTCTTCAAAAACCTATTTTCTAAACTATATAAAGAAATGAATCAATTTTATTTTTAAAAAATAAGTCATTCTCCAGTAGACAAAGAGTCAAAAGATCTAAACAGACATTTTTCAGAAGAAATCAAAACTAGTCCAAAAATGTTCTCTCTCATTATTGATTAGATACATACAAATTAAAACAACTCAGAGTTACAACCTCACACCTATCAGATGAGCTAACATGACAGAAAAAGATAGTAATAAATGCTGAATGGGATGGGGAAAATATAGATGTATTAATGTACTGATGATGGAGTTGTAAACTGGGCCAACCATTTTGGAGAACAATTTGTAACTATGCCAAAAGGTTATAAAACCATATACAGCCTTTGACCCAGGAAGACCACTACTTGGGTTTTATTCACAAAGAAATCAAAAGGAAAAGGATCTGTATGCACAAAAATATTTATAGCAACTCTTTTTGTAATGACAATGAATTGGAAATAAAAGGGAATCAATTGATAAATGGCTGAACACATTGTAATATATGATTGTGATGGAATACTATTGGGCTATAAGAAATTTAAAACAGTGTAGTTTCAGGGGGAAAATGAGAACACTTATAAACCCAAGCAAAAATGAAATGATCAGAAACATAAACACATTGTACATAGTAACAGCAATATTGTTGTAATGATCTACTATGTTAACTATTTTGATCAATAGCATAATTCATGACAATTCAGAGTGAAAAATGTTAGCTACCTCCAAAGACAGTAATGATGAATTTTAAGTGCAAATTGAAGCATACTTTTTTCCAAATTCTTTAGTTTTAGTCTCTTTATGTCTTTTTATTTTTGCAATATGGCTAATATGGAATTATGATTTGTATGACATCACATATAAAATTGATATCACAATTTTTGTTTTCTGAAAGAATGGAAGAGAATTTGGAATATTTTTGTGAATGTTAAAAATATTTTTAAAAATCATTCCTGAGGTACAACTTAACTTAAATCAGATATTATACAGCTCAACAAAATGTCATATCTATAATAGAATGCATCTATGTACCTTAGCAGTTCAGGATACTTGAGGATTTGACATTCAAAGATCAGTAGCACTATAAAATGTGATGTGATATTCTTTACTCGGAATTATTATAAAATAAGCCACAGTGAAATGACTTTCAAAAAAGGAAAAGCAATATTTTAATCACAGAATTATAATTAGGCTGCTTACCACATGGAAATTTAGTTAATTTAACTTGTAAATGTCTACTTTGGTTTTAATTCAGTACACATGTTCTAGCCTTTTAATAGACACAATGAACAGATATAATTTCATACACTAAGGAAAATTTTTATTAAATACATTACATGTTATATTCAACCCAGTTCTTTGATTAGGCTTTTCTTATTATTTAATAGATGATAGTAGAATATATGTTTTAAAACTCTTTATATTAATGTAAAGATGACTATTATTTAAAAAAAGTTGGGATTGATTAATCAAATATTTTTAAAAGAGAAAAGTGTAACAACTTGGTTATATAAAAAATTATGACTAAAGCTACAGAAAACATAATTATATTAATTTAATCTTTGTGTCTACTCTACATAATTACTTTATTGGGACTACTGAAACAGAATTTTTAAAAAGCCGTTCATGATCAAAGTTCTCTGTCTAATTACACCAATTTAAATAGGATAGAATTATGGTCTGTGTGAAAAAAAGCAAAAAAATCTCATCCTGACATATATTTTTTTCAATAAATAGGCATCAAATATAGTATTCCTTGGCAGCTTTTTTGAGAAATTTTGTCAAGGCTTCCTTTGCTCCCTTTTCTTGATGCCAGTAAAGATCATTTGTGTTCTATGGAGATACATCCTGGTATTTTCTAAATATTCCTCATTGGATGTTCTCCCCAAGCAATGCCTTTATTTTCATTGGCATCCATGTCCAAGTATCCTCGGGAGCATAATCATTCATATATTCAAAGAGTATGCTTGCATGTATAGATTAGTACCTAGCACACTTTTCAATTATGTTCCACTGTGCTCCTTTAGAAACAAAAATTTAATTGCCTTTTTCAACATGATCTCAGTTGTAGATTCTGAACTTCCCCACACCACTCTTCTTGGCTAAACCCTACCAAAATTTGTTTCCTTTCACCTCCAGAATTTTAGTGAAGATGCAATGAAGGAAAAAAAAGAAAAGGAGGAAATATTTTAAGTACATTCCACATTAAATAAGAAATGAGGTACTAGCTAGAATCCAATATTAAAGAAAAAACAACTTGGCAACAGTACAATCTTTGAAAGCAGGGCAGTCAGGAAGAATTAGTGCATTGTCAGGCAAACAAATCTTCCTATCTTTGGAGAAAGGGAAAAAACTTCCAGTGACCTCCTGGATCTTTCTATCTTCCAAATAATTGTGGAAGCCTCCAGCCTCTTAGTAATATTACTTTGTTAAGCTACATTTTCCCCCTCTAAACTTTCCACCTTTGATAAATCCTCTAGATGCTTAACATTTCTTTTTACCTACCTTGCTGAAACATCTATTTTAGCTAATAACATAGGTGTCCATTATAGGAAGATTGCTCTCACTGTTCTAAACTGTATTCTATGTCTGCATGTGGAAAAATAAAATCAGTTACATGTTAATTCAGGAACACACTTTTATAAGTCACAATAAGTAGCAAACATGACAGATATTAGGGTTTTTCTTTTAGCCCTGTTAAGTTTGGTAAGTTGTAAGCTGACAGAAGACTAAAGATAGTTACTTTTATTTTCCAGGAATAGGAAAAAAATGTTAAGATTTTCTTTTGTATAATCCCAACTGTCAAGAAAACTGCTTGGGGGCAATATGAGCTTCTTTGAGAAGCAGAACTCAATTATTTTTAACTGTGAACATGATGTTTTCTGATCCCTTCTCCATATGGAATTGTCAGTATGTACTGGGCATCCCACTAGGCAGTAGCTATAGCATTCTATCTCATACACATTCACCCATACTTCTCATCTCTTACCTTATTCAGACTTTCAATGGGAACTATAAAACAGGCTGGCATTCTACTTGTTAGAAAATGCCACAAAGATGAATCATTGTTAACATTGTAGCAAATACCTGAAGGCCACACTGGGTTTATGAGGACAATAAAAACCCTTTGCTAAGGTGGGATTTTAGTACTTCTGAGCATCTCTCTAATAGTAAAGTGATAATTGCACCATTGCACAGTTTTATGAGGCATTAGTCCAGTTCCCAAGTGGCTAAACTGGAAGGTTGAAGGCTGAATCATTTATCTTCACAAGGAAACTGGACTGTTGGGGATTGAAATAAGTAAGTCTTTGACAAACACATATCAGCTCTTTGTCGGATTTCATTGTGGAAGATATTAAACTAAAAACATCATTGAAAAGATTGCAAATCAACTTTTACAACAACAAAGAGAACAAATGTATTCAGGCCAAAGTTCTTCCCAAGCAATGCCTTTGTTTTCATTGGTATCCATGTACAGGTATCCTCTGGAGCATAATCATTCATGTATTCAAAGAGTATGCTTACATGTATAGATTAGTACCTGGCACATTTTTCAATTATGTTTTACTGTGCTCCTTTAAAAACAAAAATCTAATTGCCCTTTTCAACATGACCTCAGTTGTAGATTCTGATCTTCCGCACATATTCTTCTTGGCTAAACCCTACCAAAATCTGATTTTCACTTACTATGTGAAATGAAATATGTGCTAGTACTAGACAGATAATAGGGACAGAAAAACAAAACAAAACATCCTTGCCTTTAAGGTTCCCTCTACTGGAGAGATCTATGATAATTTGAGGTAGCTATATGGGACGTGGCTGATATTTAATAGCATTAGAAAAAGTTTCCATAAGGAAATGTATACATATGATGCCTAAAATATATTTGGAATTCTAAGACATAGAGGTGAAAAAGGAGTGAATTACTGGTATGGGGAATAGAATATTGAATTTGGAGAATAATAAGTAGGTCATTAGAGTGTCCAAACTTTAGATTGTAAGAAATGTAATCTTGTATAATTATGCTAAGAAGGTAGTCTGGAATGGGAAGGTGAAAAACTTTAGGCTCTAAGCTAGCAACCTATATTTTAGGTTCCTATATATTTAGGTTTCTTATAACCTTGAATAGAACAGTGAAATGGCAGCATTAATGATTTAAGAGGATTCTTTTAGAAATATTAGGATAGATATGTTGGAGAAGAAACAAACTGGAAGCACAACATATGATTAGGAAGTTACTGCTATATTTTATGGAAGAAGTGTTGAGTATCTGAACTAGTGTGACAACTGAATGAGTAGAAAGAGAGAGATAGATATGAGATTATTTGAAAGTAGAAGAAGAAGATATATAAACAAATACACATACACACAGTTGTGTGAACTTTGGCAAGTCATTTAACACTTATTTGCCTCAGTTTCATCATCAGAAAAATTGAGATAATAATAGCATCTATCTCCCAAACTAATTGCAAAAATCAAATGTGAGATAATTTTAAAGTGTTTACTTATTACTCTGCCTGGCACATACTATGTACTATATAAATGTTGTTGTGGTTATCATTATTATTATTATTCCTCATTATAATGCATATATTCTTTTCTATCAGCCTACTATTTTTTTTCACCTAGAAAATTACTATCTATTTTCTAAAGCCCAGATTGAGCTTTGAACTCATTTGAGCTGTCCTATTGAAATGTATATAACACCTTTTTTATAATTTCCTAATGTGTTTATATTCTGCAAGTCAGAAATTACCTCAAATATTTATTACAAATATGAATGACAATCAGCAGTATCCCTGTGCATTTTATTCTTCTGTGTTTATTGCTTATCTCTCTACTAGACTATAAGTTATGTAAGGATATGGACCACAGCTTATCTAAACATTTTTTTCTCTACCAAATGCCTAAAACAATGAATTGTAAACCATAGGAATTTAATTTTTTTTGAATTATTGAAGGAAGTCATGAATGTACAAAATAAAAAGAGCTTTATTTGGATAGTCCAGCATTTTATTTGGATAATCAAACTTGAATATTGTCAAACATTTTTTACAATCCCTTCCATATGTGAAATGGATAGTTTTGAAGATCATATGAATTATTCTTCACTAAAATTTTAGTTAGAACATGAATAGGCACAGGGAAGAGGAGCATAAAGTTTGGAACCACAGAGTAATAAAAAATAAGAACAATATCTAATATTTATTTAGTATTCACTATGTATCAAATGCTTGCTAAGCATTTTATAAATATCATCTCATTTGACCCTTATAGCAATACTGGAAAGCAGATCTTTATTCACATTTTACAGATAGGGAAACTAAGGGAAAAAGTACCTATGTGACTTTCCCATATTCACATAATCAGTAACTATCTGACATCTGATTTTAACTCAGGTTTTCCTACCTTTAAAACCATCACCATAGACACTGTACCATCAAGCTGCCTCTTGTAAAAACATCAGACTTAGAATTAAAAGATATGGGGCAAAGTATGGGCTTTACAACTGATAAGCCATTTTAAATTAATCAAGTTATTTGTCCTCTCTAAATTGTCTCCTTATTTGTAAAATGAAGATTATATTATTTATATTACCCACCCACTCCAATGCAAGGATTAAATAAGATGTATGTGCAAATTCACATGAAACCACAATAGAAATGTCAAATATTTTATTATTATAAAGTATATACACAGTAGCTTTAATGTGATGCTTCACTGGAGTCTAAAGATGATTCTGGGTTAGTGAAAGTTATACAATTGGTACATAAGCAAGACCCATAAATACTAGAAAGTCTTCAAAGAGTCAACAATGTTTCACATGCCTTGATAACAAAATCCAGTCTGGTGAATTAAAAATTTCATTCACCAAGTATTGATGATTTTGGCCCAAGAAATTCATTTTTAAAAATTTACAAAAGTCTTAATAGTTTATAGTATCTATTGATAAAAAGGGTGAGAAAATTGATTAAATATCAGATTCAAAAGCAATGTATTAATTCTGTATATAGGAGTGCATAATTTCTTTGAATAATTTGTTGATGTTTTGCTGGTATATAGTTGTTCCAGTTACGTTTGACTCTTCCATTTGGGTTTTTTTGGTAAAGAAACTGGAGTGGTTTGCCGTTTACTTCTCCTATTCATTTTATAGATGAGGAAATTGGATGCAAACAGTGTCTAGTAACTTGTCCAGGGACACATATCTAGTATCTAAAGAATCTAAAGAAAGTACCTAAAGTATGTAAAGAAAGATTGAAACTCAGGAAGAAGAATATTACCAACTCCCAGCACAACACTCTATCTTCTGTACAACCTAGTTGCCCAAATAATATATCTTGCATAATTTGTAGAAATTCAAGTATATGAGGCAAGCCATTAATGCAGGGGGAAAGTAGCATAATAACATTAGTAAAAATAACAATAACAGTAATAATAAAATATATAGGATAAGTGATCATGATCATGATGATAGTGGTAGTAGTAGTAGTGAAAGTAATAGTAGTAAAAAAATGTAGGAAAAGTGGAAAGAGAAAGAGCAAAAGAAAGAAAAGGAAGCAAGAGAAGGAACAAGGAGGAGAAAGAATAGGAAAATGAAGCAAAGGAGTGAGAAAAATAAAGAGAGAAAAAGAGAAAAGGGAAGGAAAATAAAAGACCTGACTATAGAATTCCGATGATCTACGC
The DNA here is from genome assembly GCF_016432865.1 of Antechinus flavipes. Taxonomy (NCBI): domain Eukaryota; kingdom Metazoa; phylum Chordata; class Mammalia; order Dasyuromorphia; family Dasyuridae; genus Antechinus; species Antechinus flavipes. Next base: position 426,986,996 of record NC_067398.1, read on the forward strand.
TCAAGAGCATTACCGTTTCAAAGGTGTTTGGTTACAGGCAAACATTACCTCTCTGGTCCTCAGTTTCTTTATCTGTAAAATGGGAAGGGTAGGTAAGTGAATATTTAAAGACCTTTCAAGATCAACATTCCATCATTCCATGTTGTTTTAGGTTTTATCTTTCCTTTGAAAAGCTAAATATTTTAATTCTACAACTTATATGCTACAGTAAGGCCTCCTGAGAACTCATGGAGGGAAAAACTAATTCACATTTTGGATTTTTTTCTATTTTATGTCAGACTATTTCTTGGATGTAAGATATTGCATGACAGGAAATTGTTTACCAATATAATTCAGCAACTGCCTTATAATTCATAATCTTAGAGTGGGTTATAGCACTAGTAAGTGACCTGTCTAAAATCACCTACCAGTATGTGCCAACAGTGTAATTAAACACAGCTAGTTCTGTGTTTTGTTCTGAAGCCAGTTCTCTAAGCATTATAGCATATTGTCTTTTATACAAGTCATAAAGCTTTGCAAAGGAAGTCCTCTTTAAATGATGGCACAAGAAATAACTATCTCTTTGAGTTTGTATTCAGTGCCATTCCTCATTTAATGATCTTTTTAAAAATAAATTCCTTTGTCTCTTTAGTCATGACATAGTTAACTTGGAATAGCACTCCATACTTCTTGTCAATCTTACTTTATCCCTTCTTACTTTTAGAATAGAGCAACATAAATATATGAATAAAACTTTTAGAGCCAGAGATTATACAGGCCAATGATGCCAAGAAAATAATTCTTTCCTCAAATAAAGATAAATTTGCTTCTGAAACAATATACAGCAGGTAGGGGGTAGAAGGATTCCAATCTTTTTTGTTTTGAGTCTTTGTCATGCAGAGGGAAATCAAGGTCACTTTTCATACTTCTAAGAAATGGCTAAGAGAGAAAATATAATCATTTGTGGTTTACAGCCATTCAAATGGAGGACTGGAAATATAGGAGAATTTGCTAAAATTCAGACAATGAGCAAATAATAAAAACCTTAAATTGGACCCATATACTGACACCATTTTTTTTCAAAAAAAGTCTTTTATAAATGTTACTCAAATGTATTACAATTCACTCTCTGTTAGGGACATATTTTCAGTTTTATTTAAGCATACAGTCTTTTTTACCTGTGCAGGCTTGCTTTTGAAAGCACTCGTTACATAGCATCTATAACTTCTTACTTAAACTTAAATGTCTGGGTTTAATAAAATACCAGATGGGTGAGGATTAAAGATTTTATAAAATAAAATAAGAGTGTCATCTAAAAATTGCTACCTCTTTCCTGAACTTGAACAGTATAAGAGAAGGAAAACACATCCCTTCTCCCGCTCTAGGGTTTTACTCCTTAGGCATGATGGATAAAAATAAAACGAGGCCATTACAATGCCAAACATCAATTTCTGAGCAGCCTATACCATAGGAGAGTAATGGTCTGCCTGCAGAAATAAAAGAGAGTCATAGAGGAATAGGCTTGCCTGTCCTAAAAAGGAATGATCATTCACTTCACATTATCATTCTCTTTAAACTGCTCCTTGTACTGTCAAGTGGCAAACAACATCCCTCACCTCCTTCCATTCCACTTAGGATGAGGAAAAATGGTGATGTATTGGAAGAAATTCTTATGTTACATTCAAAGAGGATAGTATGTATGTAGGTGATGACACTAAGGGAAATGGGGTTGCTCTGGGCTGGCATAGGCTAGGGTCAGTCTCCTGGTTATTTAAGGGTAATATTGGAAGAAAGCAAGATACTAGTAGGTTATTCAACAGTTAACTAAAGGATAATTGTTGAGACATAGCAGGAGAGCATTTAATAAGGATAAGCAATGAGTGCAACTCTACTTGATTTAGCCAAGTTAAGCTCCTATCAAGATCTATATAATTTGCACACCCATGTGTGTGTGTATAAGTACATTTGTGATATATAAGTATATACTTATATACACATATATATTTATTATATATGTTATATATATATTTGCATGCATAATAAATATATGTGCATGCATAAATATATGGTGTACCATAAGTGTGTGTGTGTGTGTGTGTGTGTGTATGTATGTGTGTTTGTGTGTGTGTGCTGTGGTGTGGCGTGAATCATTTCAATACCTGTCTACTTGGGGAAGTTTGTGAGAATTCTGTGACAAAATTATAGAATCTTTGGCTCCAAGATGATTTCACAGGTCATCTCCCCAAAATAAGGAAACTGAGGATAAGATTGTTTAAGTGAATATAGCAGTAACTACTTTTGCATGCAGATTCCTTGATTCCAAATCCAGTGCATTTCTCATTGTACCACACTAATTCTCCATAAGTCAGTATTACATGTAATAGGGATTTTGAAAATCATTGTGAATTCCCAAAACCCAAGTGAACTGGACTAAAGACACAATTGTAAAATTTTGGTAGATTTAATGGACAATAAATGGTTGATCTGTAGTTGGAAGACGTATTCCTTGACTGATTTTCCCCTAGAGGTTCTAAGGGCTTTTTAGTACCACGAGTTCAAACCTATACCTCGTCCTTTGTAAAAAAAAAAAAAAAAAAAAATTCTGGAACTTCTATATTAATTAGACTGTCTCTTTTTAATTATTTGATTATGCAGATCTATGAACAAAGAAAAATAGTAAATGGTCCCTAGACTTACAAAGGTAATTTCCATTTCTGCCAAGATATTATTGGAGAAAGGACTAAGTAATACCCTATGGTGAGGGTAATATACCTGATTTTAAGCCATATAGCAGCATTAAATCATTAAACAATGAACAAGGAGGTGATATACTCTTAATGAACAAGAAATACATCTATATTGGCAAACTCTGCATAACTAAAGCCAGAAGATTTTAAAAATTTTATCTGAATGATAGGATGGTTCACAAGTTTTCTTTGGAAACAACAAGTAAAGGAAATGCCTGAGTTGATTTCATCATGCATTCAAAGGCAATAGGAAACATCAATTTCATGGGACATTGGTCATCTCATTTTGCCATGCTCATGATTAAAAGAAGTCAAAAGAACACTACGAAAATAATTGCAATTTATGAGCCAACATCTGTTAGAGAGAATATAGAAATAGAAAACTTCTATGAAGAACTTGATAAGATTTTCTTAATGGTCAATATAGACTTTAATATACAGTAAATTCAATGTAAAAAGGGATATAGGGGAGAACAATGAAATATATGTTGGGGAACCAGGTTAGGGATTGATTAAACATGTGTGAAGGACAACTCTGGCTTGTGAATTGGATCCATAGATCAAAATCATGTACTAACTTCATAATTATTAATATGAGTCATATGTCTGTATGTTGAGTTTTACTATTTCAGTTTATATTTTGGTTCCCTACCCAGCACCATCCAAACCTTGTCTCTCTCACTTTATGCAAAGTCATTCAAGAAGAATTTCATTTTAAAAGTGGGATAAAGTGTAGAATAATAAAATCAGAAAGAAAGAGAAGGTATATCAGAGACTATCTAGTCCTAGCAAAAAAACTCCTCCACCACCCCACCGTACAATCTATCCAATAATTGAAGACCTCATCAAAAATCTCACTGAGGCAAAATAGTTTCTTTTGGTAAAAAGTTATTCCTTACAAGAGCAGAGGACAGTAGGATTATTAGCTCCTTAATCCTAAACATTATGCCTCTCTTAAGGGAGTCTAAAATTCCATTATTATTTTATAGCATATTATTTTACATCATATTGTATATGAAACAAATATCAATTTTCAGTCCATTAAAACCCCAAGAATTTTTTTTCCAGATGAACTGACCTCTAGCCACACCTATCCAATCTTAAACCTGCAAGACTGATTCATCAACTCTAACAATTTAGATTAATTCCCATTAATCTTCACTTTATTAGATGCAGCCCAAACTTTCTTTTTTTCTTCTTTTTATTTTATTTTTTGTTATACATGCTAAGACATATGTTAAATCCAACACGTGTAAACATATTTATATAATTCTCTTGCTGCACAAGAAAAATCAGATCAAAAAGGAAAGAAAATGAGTAAGAAAACAAAATGCAAGAGAACAAGAGCAAAAAGAGTGAAAATTTTATATTGTAATACACCTCCAGTTCCCACAGTCCTCTCTCTAGGTTTAGATGTCTCTCTTCATCACAAGATAATTGGAACTGGTATCAATCATCTCATAGTTGGAAAGAATCACATTCATCAGAATAGATTGTTCTATAATGATGTTGCCATGTACAATGATCTGGTTCTTCTCATTTCACTTAGCATCAGTTTATGTAAGTCTCTCCGGGCCTTTCTAAAATCATCTTCTGGATCATGTTTTATTCCATAACATTTGCATACCATGACTTATTGAGCCTTTCTTCAACTATTGGGCATCTACTTTTTTTTTTTTTTTAACAGTTTCTTGCCACTATGAAAAGGGCTGATACAAACATTTTTGCATATGTGGATGCCTTTCTTTCCTTTAAGTTCTTTTGGTCATATAGGCACAATAGAAACATTGTTGGATCAAAGAGTATGCATAGTTTGATAACTTTAAAAATTTTTCTTTATTAAAGCTTTTTTTTATTTTTCAAAACATATTCATGGACAATTCTTCAACATTATCCCATGCAAAACCTTGAGTTCCAATTTTCTCCTTTTCCCCTATTCCTTCCCCTAGATGGCAAATAATCCAATATATGTTAAACATAGTAGAAATATATGTTAAATCCAATATATGCATACATACTTATACAATTATCATGCCACACAAGAAAAATCAAATCAAACTAGTAAAAAAAAAAGAGAGAGAGAGAGAGAGAGAAGCAAAATAAAATGTTAAGCAAACAATGACAAAAAGAGTGAGAATGTAATGTTGTGATCAATATTCAGTTCTCATAGTCCTCTGGGTGTAAAAGGCTCTCTTCATTATTAAACAATTGGAATAAGCTTGAATCATCTCATTGTTGAAGAAAATCACATTCATCAGAATTGATGAATCTTGTTGTTGCCATGTATAATGATTTCCTTGTTCTGGTCATTTCACTTAGCATCAGTTCATGTAAGTCAGTTTGATAGTTCTAAATTGCTTTCCAGAATCGCTGGATCTATTCACAGTTTCACCAACTATGTATTAGTGTCCAGTTTTACCTTCAACATTCATCCTTGTCTTTTCCTGTCATCTTAGTCAATCCAAGAGGTGGGTAGTGGTATCTCAGAGTTATCATTTCTCTGATTAATAGTGACTTAGAGCACCTTCTCATATGATTAGAAATAGTTTTAATTTCTTCATCAGAAAATTTTTTGTGCATGTCCTTTGACCATTTATCAATTGGAGAATGGCTTGGATTCTTATAAATTTGAATCAATTCTCTATATATTTTAGAAATGAGGCTTTTATCAAAACCCTTAAATGTAAAAATGCTTTCCCAATTTATTGCTTCCTTTCTAATCTTGTCTGCATTAATTTTGTTTGTACAAAAACTTTTTTACTTGATATAATCAAAATTATCTATTTGATTTTAAATTATGAGTTCCAGTTCTTCTTTAGACACAAATTTCTTCCTTCTCCATACAGCTGAGAGGTAAACTATCCTATTCTTTTAATTTGTTTATAACATCACTCATTATGTATAAATCATGAACCCATTTTGATTTTTTATTGGTATATGGTGTTAGATGTGGGTCATTGGCTAGTTTCTTCCATACTAGTTTCTAATTTTCCCATCAGTTTTTGTCAAATAGTGAGTTCTTTCCCCAAAAGCTGGGGTTTTAGTGTTTGTCCAGCACTAGATTCCTATAGTTGTTGATTATTTTGTCCTGTGATTCTAACTTACTCCATTGATCGATTATCTTTTTCTTAACCAGTACCAAATGGTTTTGATGACCACTGCTTTATAATATAGTTTTAGGTCTAGCACAGCTAGGCCACCTTCACTGGCATTTTTTAAAAATTAATTCTCTAGACATTCTTGACCTTTTGTTCTTCCAGATGAATTTTGTTATTATTTTTACTATGTAAATGGTAGTAAATGGGTGTAAATGGTGTATGAGAGAAATATGAAGAACAGTTTGTCTATACCATGGAATAAGAAAAGAGTGTAAGGTATACTAAGGATACATTTCATACTAAGGATAGAAATGTAGATTTGACATGAGACTTTAAAATATTATAATAAACAGTTTAGAAGAGACAAAAGGGAGACCTGCCTAAAAAGCCAAATTACTCATTTGTTGTAAGTAACTCACTGTTGTAAGATGTCTCTTATGGGGATTTTTTCTACTACAAAAGGAGTAAAACCTCCTCTTTCATCTTCAAATATCCATCTCATTTTTAGGCTCCTATGCCAAACATATAGGTGTCTGCCTTAATCTTTGGCTAATGACTGGACCAGTTGGCACCTATACTGACTGTATGATCTGCACCTGTGTCTACCAACCCTTTCAATGGTATCCCAGAGTGAGCAGTCTAGAATATTCCTGGATTCTGATGCTGGGAGTCAAAATCTGGGCAAATATCACCAAATTGCCTATTAGGAGTCTGTATCAGTAAACGTGATGCTGCTACTTCTTCTGGGTGCTAAGTCACAGATTGTCTATCTGTATTAGTGACTGGGATATTATCTACACATTGCCCAGTTTCCCAAATCAGTATATGGATAGTTACTGTTTTGTAAGCACTGTCAGGAAGCAAACTGGTCAAGCCTACTCTGCCTGGAGACAAGGGATCTATAGGCTGAACAGGGACAGATTTCACCTCTCCAGGGGATATCACAGTAGTAACAGCTACACACAACCTTATGCCCCCCAATCCTTTTCTCCATCAGGTTGCCTCTATGCTGACTGATCATGTTGGAGTACTGAACTTCTAAAGACTCTCTGGGTATAACATTGGCTGCCATCATGTCCCAAGTGTTTTTTGCCTGGTGCCCTGGAGCCAAACCCCACTTCCTGTTTCCTTAAGTCAATCTACATGCCCAATGGAAGCCTTAGTTGCATTTTGCACATGGGGTTTGGGGTCTTGTTCTCCCATCCTGTATTTTATACCAATATTGAGCTTTCAGATGCCCTACTTTCCACACTGAAAGCATTGACAAGTCTCTCTCGAAGTCCCTTGCCAAGAGGGACCCTGTCTTCCCATGTTCAGATCTTGAGAAGTCTGCTTCATAGCATGGGTATAGAAGGTATTTGTGCTCACTATGGCATAATATCTTATGATGAACTCTAAAGGAGCATTCCATGTAGTCCTAGCATAATTCTTCTACAAACCTCAATAACATTTTCTCTATCAAGTCTTCTTATTATAATTTCTGTTGCTGCATTTCCACCAATAGTCCATATGACAGCTGTCTGCAGATGTCCCACAAAATCAGCAAAGGATTCATTTGGACCGTGTGCTATTTTTATGAAGGTTTCCTCTCTATATTGTTTTTCTGGGATGGTGCCCCATGATTTGATAGCAGCAGAAGCAATTTGCTCATATGCTGCTACAGGGTAATTATTCTACTCTAACGTGTCTGCATAAGGACCTAAACCTTCTGGTTTTTCAAAGGTGACTGTTATATTAACTCCAGGTTGTCTATTTTGTTAGGCTTGTGTTCTACAGAGTTCACTGTATTCAGAAAGACACAACAAGTTTTGTCCAAGTTCTAAACATATCTTTGCTATAATTTTCCATTCACTGGGGATTAAAATGTCATATGCCAAATTCTCCAATTCAATCTTAACATAAGATGATGTAAATCCATAAAGAGTGCAAGCCTTTTTCAGACCTTTGATAATTTTCAGATTAAAAGGAGTTTATCTTCTTCTTTCTTGACCTGAAGAGTGAAACTTTTCAATCACAGGGTATACTTCTATTCTCAAAACAGATGTATCCTGTCTTTCCTCTTTAGCTTTAACCAATGTCTTTTCTAATCTTGTCATGGGGGAGGACAAAACTGCTGCATGGGTAGTGCTGATGTTGTCACTGCCCCTCTCACCTCCTCCCTCCATCCAAGAAGGCAAAATTGAGGGGGGAAGGGTCAGGAGATGGGCCATGCCCCAAGGACACCTGCTGAGAAGCACCATGATCTTTAAGTTCATCAGCACAGTACTTAATTCCTTTCTTATCCAATTCTTCATGCTTTTCAGTTGTTTTGTCAGTATCATTCCCCTCCTGCTCTTCTCCTCACACTTCCTTCTCTGGCTAGTCACATTAAAATTTTTCCTTATTTTAAAACTTGTGGGATTCCTTAAAGCCAGTTGTATTATGTTGTATGTATAGAATGTTTCCTCAGGAATTGAATCAGGACCCTTAACATTGTAATATTCAATTAGTTGCTCTCCCACTAGTTTCCACATATCTGGCTCTATTTTTTCTTCCTTAGAGAGCCAAAGAGACATGCATTCTAATATATTTCAGAGTTCAATGATCTGCTTCCATGTTACCAACAAATCTTGCTCCTTTATTAACACACTTCCTTTGGGATGAAAAAGGCTCTTTTCTTGTATTTGCCCCATTTCAGGTGAGAAAAAAAATGAAAGTGACTAGTTTAGCCTTTAATAAAGTTTCCTGCTTACCTATTTTTGTACTCACCCTTTTTCTGGGTCACAGGGACTTCTCCACTGAGTTTATGATCACATTAGTTGAACAGCTGAGTGTAGGTCCTTACGTCCACAGCCTCAAAATGTACTGTGCTTCATTCAGTACCCCATGTTGGGTGCCAAAATTTAGTGTCTGGGCTAGCTCTCTGGAGGATCTCAGAATCCGCCTTGATCTTAGTGGAGGAGTACAAGAGGCAGGAGAGCCACCAGAAGGATACTCAAAGATGGAATGTCTCTATTTTCAGTCCTCTCTGCTCTTAAATACCTCAGTATGATTACATCATTACAACACACTAAGTATGTGTGAACTAGACAGCCATTACACCACCTTACTAAGTAGTAAGTATATGTGAAGTAGAGAAGCATCATTTCATTAATCACATTAACACCCTGCTGTAAGTATCTTTGTTTCAAATATACTTTTCTCAGAGTTCCCCAATATCTGTGGTAGTCTACAGCTGTAGACATAGAAGATTTGTCAATTGATTAGCTCTAATGGTGAGCTAGGGCCAATTGCACAATATTCAAAGGAAGCATTATATTTTACATATAAGCAAATATTACAAATCAAGGCTTCATTTCTGTTTTGTTGATTGTCCAGACTTAAAAAAGTGATAGAGGAAGTGTTAGTATAGATTTAACTTAAAATATCTTTCATGCTTTAGACAATCAGACATTAAATATTTACCAGAACACTCCAATTGGTCATTTGAATTCAGTGCAATTGAGAAGTTAAAAAAGCAAAGATTTCTTAAAGCTTAAAAAAAAAAAAAAAAAAAACAAGTAAGCAATTTCCTGGGGTGGAGCCAAGATGGCAAAATGAACCCAGGAAGCCACTCAAGCTCTTCCAGATTCCATTGGAAATCACATAAAACCAAGCCTCTAGACAGTCTGACAGAATGAAATCACTTTCCAGCTCAAGATAAACTGGAAAAGCTTCAAGAAGTGTCAGTCATACTGGGGTGGAAAGAATATTCATATCAGTTCAGACAGACTCTGGGAAAGCAGAGATAGGGGCTTAAACACAACAAATCAGCTACTAAGACCCTCAGTCCTAGCTTAGTAGAGGATCAGATAATTAGGACAACCTCTAGTTCCAACTCAGAAGGCAAACTCTTGGAAACCAGGATGTTTCTTGAAAAGAGCAGAAAAAGCTACTCCCTGAAAAGATGAGGGATCCTTTTGATCAAAGTCAAGGTTCAGAATTGCAAAGAAAGTTTGAGAAAATACTCTGTTTACCTCAGGAGCAGAACTTAACCATAAACATTTTAAAAAGAGGAGATACTAAAAGAAAAGGAAAGAAAATGAGCAAGAAACAGAAAAAATAAAAAAAATTAAGCATAGAAAGCTACTATGATGATAGGGAAGACCAAACCACCAACTCAGACAAAGACAAAATGTCCACAGAGGAAATCTCAAACAGTAATAGGAATCAGTCTCAGACCAACAGAGACGTCTTGGAAGTGCTTATACAAGATTTTAATTGGCAAATGAGAAAGACAGAAGAAAAAAGTAAAAAAAAAAAATGAGAGATATGCAAGACAGAGTCAAGAACTTTGAAAAGGAAGGAAAAAATTGACTGAAAAAAATAATTCCTTAAAAATACAATTAGCAGACTTCCGGTTAAGATGGCGGAGAGGAGGCTCACAGTTGCATAAGCTCCGCTCTTTCTCTCACTATCCACTTCATTACAAGCCTCTGAATCAATGCTTGACTGAAAAAAACCCACAAATAGTTACCAAGAGAAGCCATCCTTGAGATCCGCCAAGAAAGGTCTGTCTTTACTGGGGGGCTGGGGCGGTTTTAGATCGGGCGCAGGCTGAGGGCAGCAGCAGTGAGAGCACGGGAGCAGAGCTGAGAGGGGGTGGGGAGTGATCATAGCCGTCTCTGCGGGGAGAGCTTCGCTACAGGTTTGGAACCTGCAGCAAGTCAACAGCCCAGCAGAGAAGCTAAAAACACCGGGGCTGAAGAACACAACCCCAAACAGCTGGAGTCTCTCAGAACCTGGCCGCCCCCCCCTTCCCCCCCCTCAGTGACTCAGCACGCTTTGGGATCTCAGAGCGCAGGCGCAGCACAGTCCTGCTAGTGCCTCACTGCTGCCCCCTGCAGTCTGTAGAGGAAGCTCGATAACACACCCAGCCCCCCCCCCCCCCAAAGAAAGACTCCAGTTTTTTCTGTTTTTCTTTGGTAGTTTGTCTCTGATTAATAGACAGAATGAGCAAGAAGCTGAAGAGGACTTTAACCCTTGACAGCTTCTACACAGATAGAGAGCAGACTCTAAATCCTGAGGAGACTAAAAACAGGCAGTCCCCAGGTGATTCCCCAAAGGAGGAGATCGTCTGTTCCTCAGCACAGATGAACCTCATAGAAGTGATTAAAAAGGCTCTCACAAGGGAGCTAGAAGAAAAATGGGGAAAGCAGAGTGAGGCTTGGCAAAAGGAGAAGGAAGCTTGGGAAAAGGAGAGGGAGGCTTGGCAAAAGAGCCTGGAGAAGTCAGTTAAAGAGAGAGTGGATAAAGAAGTAAAATCCTTGAAAAATAGGATTAGTGAACTGGAAACAGAAAACAGCTCTCTAAAAAACAAAATTGGCGAAATGGAAAAAAATTCCACAGAACAAAAGAACTCAATTGGACAATTAGAGAAAGATTTTAAAAAAGTGAGTGAAGAGAATACTTCACTGAAAATCAGAATTGAACAAGTGGAATTGAATGACTCGAGGAGACAAGAAGAATCAGTCAAGCAAATCCAAAAAAATCAAACAATGGAGAAAAATGTGAAATACCTTCTGGGGAAGACAACAGACCTGGAAAACAGATCCAGGAGAGACAATCTGAGAATCATTGGACTCCCAGAAAAACATGATGAAAAAAAGAGCCTGGACACTGTCTTCCAGGAAATTATCAAAGAGAACTGCCCAGAAGTCATAGGAACAGAGGAAAAAATAAACATTGAAAGGATTCATCGATCACCCACTGAAAGGGATCCTAAAATCAAAACACCAAGGAATATAGTGGCCAAATGCCAGAACCCTCAGATGAAAGAAAAAATATTGCAAGCGGCTAGAAAAACCCAATTCAAGTATCAAGGAGCCACAATAAGGATCACCCAGGATCTGGCAGCATCCACATTAAAAGATCGAAGGGCCTGGAATATGATATTCCGAAAGGCTAAGGAACTTGGTATGCAACCAAAAATAACTTACCCAGCGAGAATGAGCATCTTTTTCCAGGGAAGAAGATGGACATTCAACGAAGTAAGAGAATTTCATCTATTTCTGATGAAAAAACCAGAACTTAACAAAAAGTTTGATCTACAAATATAGAACTCAAGAGAAATCTAAAAAGGTAAAGATTAATCTTGGGAACTATATTTTGACTATATAGATGTATAAAGAATACATGTATACCTTGTTCTAGAAATTGATGTGGAAAGGACATTGTACCAGAAAAAGGGTAAAGTGGGGGTAGTACATCTCATGAAGAGGCATAGGAAACCTATTATATCTGAGAGAAAGAAGGGAGGGGGATGAATATAGTGGGTATCTTACTGCCTTCAGAATTGGCTTTAAGTGAAAAATCTTAAGACATATTCAATCTATGGTGAAACTTCTCCCATCTCATTGAAAAGTGAGAAGGGAAAAGTGGAAAGGGAAGGAAAAAGCTAAGCAGAAGGGAATACGGGAACTGGGAGGGAAAGGGGTAAGATAGGGGGAGGAACTCTAAGGCGGGGGGAGGGACACTAAAAAGGGAGGGCTGTGAGAAGCAAGGGGTGCTCACAAGCTTAATACTTGGAAGGGGGGGAAAGAGGAAAGAAGGGAGGAAAGCATAAACTGGGGTTAACAAGATGGCAAGTAATACAGAATTGGTCATTCTAACCATAAACATGAACGGGGTAAACTCCCCCATAAAGAGGAAGCGGTTAGCAGAATGGATTAAAAGCCAGAATCCTACAATATGTTGTTTACAGGAAACACACCTGAAGCGGGGAGATACATGCAGGTTAAAGGTAAAAGGTTGGAGCAAAATCTACTATGCTTCAGGTGAAGTCAAAAAAGCAGGGGTAGCCATTCTGATCTCAGATCAAGCTAAAGCAAAAATTGACCTAATTAAAAGAGATAAGGAAGGACACTATATCTTGCTAAAGGGTAGCATGGATAATGAAGCACTATCTATATTAAACATATATGCACCAAGTGGGGTAGCATCTAAATTCTTAAAAGAGAAACTAAGAGAGCTGCAAGAAGAAATAGACAGTAAAACTATAATAGTGGGAGATCTTAACCTTGCACTCTCAGAATTAGATAAATCAAACCAGAAAATAAATAAGAAAGAAGTCAAAGAGGTAAACAGAATACTAGAAAAGCTAGATATGATAGATCTCTGGAGAAAATGTAATGGAGACAGAAAGGAATACACTTTCTTTTCAGCAGTTCATGGAACCTATACAAAAATTGACCATATATTAGGACATAAAAACCTCAAACTCAAATGCAGTAAAGCAGAAATAGTAAATGCATCCTTTTCAGACCACGATGCAATGAAAATTACATTCAACAAAAAAGCAGGGGGAAGTAGACCAAAAAATAATTGGAAACTAAATAATCTCATACTAAAGAATGATTGGGTGAAACAGCAAATCATAGACATAATTAATAACTTCACCCAAGAAAACGATAATAATGAGACATCATACCAAAATGTATGGGATGCAGCCAAAGCGGTAATAAGGGGAAATTTCATATCTCTAGAGGCCTATTTGTATAAAATAGAGAAAGAGAAGGTCAATGAATTGGGTTTGCAATTAAAAATGCTAGAAAAGGAACAAATTAAAAACCCCCAGTCAAACACTAAACTTGAAATTCTAAAAGTAAAAGGTGAGATCAATAAAATTGAAAGTAAAAAAACTATTGAATTGATTAATAAAACTAAGAGTTGGTTCTATGAAAAAACCAACAAAATAGACAAACCCTTAGTAAATCTGATTAAAAAAAGGAAAGAGGAAAATCAAATTGTTAGTCTTAAAAATGAAAAGGGAGAACTCACCACTAACGAAGAGGAAATTAGAGCAATAATTAGGAGTTACTTTGCCCAACTTTATGCCAATAAATTCGACAACTTAAATGAAATAGAAAAATACCTCCAAAAATACAGCTTGCCCAAACTAACAGAGGAAGAAGTAAATATCCTAAACAGTCCCATCTCAGAAAAAGAAATAGAACAAACTATCAATCAACTCCCTAAGAAAAAATCCCCAGGACCAGATGGATTTACATGTGAATTCTACCAAACATTTAAAGAACAATTAACTCCAATGTTATATAAACTATTTGAAAAAATAGGGATTGAAGGAGTCCTACCAAACTCCTTTTATGACACAGATATGGTACTGATACCTAAACCAGGTAGGCTGAAAACAGAGAAAGAAAATTATAGACCAATCTCCCTAATGAATATTGATGCTAAAATCTTAAATAAAATATTAGCAAAAAGATTACAGAAAATTGTCACCAGGATAATACACTATGACCAAGTAGGATTTATACCAGGAATGCAGGGCTGGTTCAATATTAGGAAAACTATTAGCATAATTGACTATATCAATAACCAAACAAACAAAAACCACATGATCATCTCAATAGATGCAGAAAAAGCATTTGATAAAATCCAACATCCATTCCTAATAAAAACACTTGAGAGCATAGGAATAAATGGACTTTTCCTTAAAATAGTCAGGAGCATATATTTAAAACCATCAGTAAGCATCATATGCAATGGGGAAAAACTGGAACCTTTCCCAGTAAGATCTGGAGTGAAGCAAGGTTGCCCACTATCACCATTATTATTTAATATCGTATTAGAAACACTAGCCTCGGCAATAAGAGTCGAGAAAGATATAAAAGGAATTAGAGTAGGCAATGAGGAAACCAAACTATCACTCTTTGCAGATGATATGATGGTATACCTAGAGAACCCCAGAGATTCTACCAAAAAGCTATTGGAAATAATTCATAATTTTAGCAAAGTAGCTGGCTACAAAATAAATCCCCATAAATCCTCAGCATTTTTATACATCACCAACAAAACCCAACAGCAAGAGATACAAAGAGAAATTCCATTCAGAATAACTGTTGATACCATAAAATATTTGGGAATCTATCTACCAAAGGAAAGTCAGGAATTATATGAGCAAAATTATAAAAAAGTCTCCACACAAATAAAGTCAGACTTAAATAATTGGAAAAATATTAAGTGCTCTTGGATCGGCCGAGCGAACATAATAAAGATGACAATACTCCCTAAACTAATCTATTTATTTAGTGCTATACCAATCAGACTTCCAAGAAAATATTTTATTGATCTAGAAAAAATAACAACAAAATTCATATGGAACAATAAAAAGTCGAGAATCTCAAGGGAATTAATGAAAAAAAAAATCAAATGAAGGTGGCCTAGCTGTACCTGATCTAAAATTATATTATAAAGCAGCAGTCACCAAAACCATTTGGTATTGGCTAAGAAATAGATTAGTGGATCAGTGGAAAAGGCTAGGCTCACAAGACAGAATAGTCAATTATAGCAATTTAGTGTTTGACAAACCCAAAGCCCCTAACTTCTGGGAAAAGAATTCATTATTTGATAAAAACTGCTGGGATAATTGGAAATTAGTATGGCAGAAATTAGGCATGGACCCACACTTAACACCATATACCAAGATAAGATCAAAATGGGTCTATGACCTAGGCATAAAGAACGAGATTATAAATAAATTAGAGGAACATAGAATAGTTTATCTCTCAGACTTGTGGAGGAGAAAGAAATTTGTGACCAAAGATGAACTAGAGACCATTACTGATCACAGAATAGAAAATTTCGATTACATCAAATTAAAAAGCCTTTGTACAAATAAAACTAATGCAAACAAGATTAGAAGGGAAGCAACAAACTGGGAAAACATTTTCACAGTTAAAGGTTCTGATAAAGGCCTCATTTCCAAAATATATAGAGAACTGACTCAAATTTATAAGAAATCAAGCCATTCTCCAATTGATAAATGGTCAAAGGATATGAACAGACAATTTTCAGAGGATGAGATTGAAACTATTACCACTCATATGAAAGAATGTTCCAAATCATTATTGATCAGAGAAATGCAAATTAAGACAACTCTGAGATACCACTACACACCTGTCAGATTGGCTAAGATGACAGGAAAAAATAATGATGAATGTTGGAGGGGATGCGGGAAAACTGGGACACTAATGCATTGTTGGTGGAGTTGTGAACGAATCCAACCATTCTGGAGAGCAATCTGGAATTATGCCCAAAAAATTATCAAAATGTGCATATCCTTTGATCCAGCAGTGTTTCTATTGGGCTTATATCCCAAAGAAATACTAAAGAAGGGAAAGGGACCTGTATGTGCCAAAATGTTTGTAGCAGCCCTGTTTGTAGTGGCTAGAAACTGGAAAATGAATGGATGCTCATCAATTGGAGAATTGTTCGGTAAATTGTGGTATATGAATGTTATGGAATAATATTGTTCTGCAAGAAATGACCAGCAGGATGAATACAGAGAGGCTTGGAGAGACCTACATGAACTGATGCTAAGTGAAATGAGCAGAACCAGGAGATCATTATACACTTCGACAACGATATTGTATGAGGACATATTTTGATGGAAGTGGATGTCTTTGACAAAGAGACCTGAGTTTCAATTGATAAATGATGGACAAAAGCAGCTACACCCAAAGAAAGAACACTGGGAAACGAATGTGAACTATCTGCATTTTTGTTTTTCTTCCCGGATTATTTATACCTTCTGAATCCAATTCTCCCTACGCAACAAGAGAACTGTTCGGTTCTGCAAACATATATTGTATCTAGGATATACTGCAACATATCCAACATATAAAGGACTGCTTGCCATCTAGGGGAGGGGGTGGAGGGAGGGAGGGGAAAAAAATCGGAACAGAAATGAGTGTCAATATAATGTAATTATTAAATAAAAAATTAAAAAAAAATACAATTAGCAAAATGCAAAAAAAAAAAAAATAAATAAATAAAACAAACAAATCCACTGAAGAAAACACCTTCAAAAGTACAATTAAACAAAAGGATACAAAAGCTAACTAAAGAAAATCAAACATTAATAACTTGAATGGGACAAATGGAAGCTAATTATTCTGTGAGCCATGAGGAATCAGTAAAATAAACTAAAAAGAATGAAAAAAAAGAAAAAAATGTGAAAAAACTCATTAGAAAAACAGCTAATCTGGAAAATAGATCCAGAAGAGACAATTTAAAAATTATTGGTTTACCCCAAGGAATATTGCTGCAAAACTCTAAACCTACAATCTTAAGGAAAAAAAAAATATTACAAGTTGCCAGACAAAAGCAATTCAAATATCAAGGAGTAATAGTCACCATTACTCAAGATCTGGCAACTTCTACAATAAAAGATCAGAGAGCCCAGAATATCACATCCTGGAAAACAAAGAACCTGGGATTGTAATCTATAATTAAATATACAGCAAGACAGCATCACCTTTAAGAGGAGGAGATGGATCTTCAATGAAGACTTTCAATCATTTCTACTAAAAAAAAAAAAAAAAACAGAACTAAATAGAAAATTTAATCTATAAACACCAGACTCAAGACAATAATAGAAAGGTAAAAAGGGGGAAATATGTATTATTTAATAATGCTTTAAAAACATTTAAATCCCTGCATGGGAAGATAATATTTGTAACTCTTAAGAATTGTACCTGTCATGAAGGCAGACAAAGGGAGGTGTCTCATGGACTGAGGATGTGGTTGTGATGATATCAGAAAAAAAAAAAAAATTAAGGGAGAAAGGTCTGTACTGAAAAAAAGAGGAAAGGGAGGTATAGTGGGACAATTCAATTACAGGAAAAGTGCAAAAGACATATTAGAATCAGGGAAAGAAGGGAGGGGAAAGAGCATTGTCTGAAGCTTGATCTCATCAATTTTGCCTCTAAGAGGGATTAATTTAATGATTCAGTTGGGTATAGAAACTTATGTAACTCTATAAAGAAGTAAAGAGAAAGAGAAAAAAGGGAGGGGCTGGATAGAAGGGATGATAGAAACACTAGGAAAAAAAGGTAAGAAAAGGGGGGAGGGTGATAGAAGATAAGGTAGTGGTGGGGTGGGTCAAAAATAGTACTAAGAACAGGGTGGGAAAAAAACAAAAGTATATACAGGGGAGAAAATAGAATGGAGGGAAATACAGAGCTGTAATCATAACTGTGAATAGGGTGAACTTTACCAATAAAATCAAAGCAAATAGCAGAGTGGATTAAAAAATAGAATCCAACAATATGTTGTTTACAAAAAGTACATTGACACAGAGATACAAATACAGAGTAAAGATAAAAGTTTGGGACAGAATTTATTATGCTTCAGCTGAAGTAAAATAAAGCAGGGGTAGCAATTCAGATTTCAGATAAAGCAAAAGTAAAAATAGATGTAAGTAAAAGAGATTATGAAGGAAATTATAACTTGACAAAGGCTACCATAAAAATTGAAGTAGTAATGATTTTTTTATGAAATGCACCAAGTAGTAGAGCATAAGAATTCCTATAGAATATATTAAGCCAGTTGTAGGAAGAAACAGACAGAAAACAATGGGTACCTCAACCTTCCCTTCTCAGAATCAAATAAATTAACCACAAAATAAAGAAGAAAGAAATTAGAGAGGTTAATAAGATCTTAGAAAAACTATATATGAGAGACTTCAGGAGAAAACTGAATAGTGACAGAAAATAATACACCTTTGTATCGGCAGTAATTGGAACCTACACAAAATTTGACCATATATTAGGGTATAAAAACTTCAAATCAAATGCAGAAAAGCAGAAATAGTATATGCTTCCTTTTTAGATCACAATTCCATAAAATATATTCAACAAAGGGCCAGGGAAAGATAGATTAAAAACCAATCAAACATTAAATAGTATAATTCTAAAAAAAGAGAGGGTCAAAAAAATCACAGAAACCATCAATAATTTCATTTAAGTGAATGACTAAAATGAGACAACATACTAAAATATATGGAAGGCAGTTAAAGCAGTTCTTAGGGAAATTTTTATACCTCTTAATAGCTACATGAAAAAAAAAAGTATAAAGAGAACAAATTTTAAAAAAACGAAAACCTCAGGTAGTTAACTAATTAGAAATTCTGAAACTCAAAGTAGAGTTTCATAAAATTGAAACTAAAAAATCTATTGCATTAATAAATAAAACTGAATTGGTTTTATGAAAAAAGCTAACAAAATAGATAAACTTTTGGTTAATTTGATTAGAAAAAGGAAAGTAAACAAAATCACCAGCATCCAAACTGGAAAGGGTAAATTATGAGCAATAAAAAATAAATTAAAGCAATAATTAGGACTTATTTTGTCCAACTTTATGGCAGAACATCTGACAATTTAATCAAAATGGATAAATATTTACAAAAATTATCCAGATTAACAAAAGTGGAAATAAATAATTTAAATAATCCCCTTTTAGAAAAATAAATTGAACAAATCATCAATGAATTTCCCAAGAAAACATCACCAGATGGATTCACAAGTGAATTCTACCAAACATTTAAAGAACAAGTAATTCCAATACTATGTAACCTGTTAGGAAAAAAAAGGTAAAAAAGAAATCTTGCCAAATTCTTTCTATGACCCAAATACAATACTGATACTTAAACCAGGAAGAGCCAAAACAGAGAAAGAAAATTACACACCATACTTCCTAATGAATAGTAATGCAAAAATTTTAAATAAAATATTAGTAAAAACATTACAGAAACTTAACAGTAGAATAATACATTATGCCCAAGTAGGATTTAAACCAGGAGTGCAGGGCTGGTTCAATATATGGAAAACTATTACCATAATTGACCATAATCAGTAACAAAACAAACAGAAGACATATGATAATCTTAATAGATGCAGAAAAACCCTTTAACAAAATACAATCCTTATTTCTATTAAAAACGCTAGAGAACATAGGGATAAAGGGAGCTTTCATTAATATATATATATATATATATATATATATATATGTTTTAATCTAATTGTGAATTCTTTGTTGCCATTCTCTGGGCAAATAAAATGAGCTTTAGCACATGTCTGGAAATTGAAAGTTTAAGTCCCCCTTGAGATTTGTTGATCTCGTTATCTTGTTCCTTCTTCAATTCTGGTGGT
The DNA here is from genome assembly GCF_016432865.1 of Antechinus flavipes. NCBI lineage: Eukaryota > Metazoa > Chordata > Mammalia > Dasyuromorphia > Dasyuridae > Antechinus > Antechinus flavipes. The sequence continues at coordinate 427,006,793 of NC_067398.1, forward strand.
CTATAGAATAATCTGATGATAAAATATAAATTCCTTGAGGAAAAGACCTGATTTGCTTTCACTTTTTTCTATGAAATGCCTAACAAAATTCTGGCACAAAGTTGACCTTAATAGACACTTGATATATTGATAAAAAATTATATGGTTCCAATGATGACCTCAAATGTTTTCCTCCTTAAGTTGCTAAGTTTTCTGACATAAGTTATAGCTTTTTAAATTACCATTTGTTAATTATTGATTTTCTAGATAATCTATATGGAGTATGGGCTAGCTCTCTGGAGGGCTTCAGGGTCAGCTAGAGTCAGGATAAATGAAAGTCTTTGGTCTGTAGGGGCAGAAGTGAAAGAGGCAGGCAAGCAGAATCCTGGATTTTGGGAGTCTGGAGTCACCAACTTCACTCCTCCTAGTCCTGCCCTCAAGTCACTATCTGGCCCCTCTCTCACCTCGCCCTCCAATCCTTGCCTCTGATTATCTTAACACCCAACTTTCAACAAGCACCAATAGTGAGAAGAACCATTTATCCAAATATACACTAATAAAGTCATTGTTTCACATTGAATAGGTAATTAGCCTAAGTGCTTGGTTGTCTGATTCAAGCATACCTTTTTGGAGTTTCAACCCTCTAGGTATCTAAACTTTCCTTTTTATCTATTTTAAGTCTTCTTGGTAACCTATATCTATCCACAATCATATTCTAGTAATTTGTATATTTTCAGCAGATATAAGTGATGCTTAGAAGGTCACATTTGTCTCTTTAAATTACCATATCTCATTTTCTCCTTGCTTATTGACCATTCTTTGGGCACATATGAATAAAAGACAACGTTTTCAAAGTGATTTAAATCTGTTTTTTTTTTTTTCCTTTGATCCTCAAAATTATCTGGTCTGTGAGATAAGTTTTGTAAATTTACTGTTCCTCACTTTTTATATGAAGTAAATAAGGCTCAGAAGGAATAGTTAATTTGCCCAATATCTCCATAACAAAATTTATATTAATGACTGAGGACCTTCACCACTAATAATCAGAGAAAAATATGCAATTCAATCACATGGAAGCAAGTGATCAACTAATGACACACTCATGGTCCAGTGATGCAAACAAAACATTGCTGACATGCCAAGAAGACCCAAATAGAGGATAAATTGAAAACATTTGTTATGCATGAGAACTAAATAGAAATGTCTTGCATCAACTATCTGCAACAGAAGATGTTAGGTTGAGATTTCATCATTTTCACAAAATGCTGGAGTTTAAATCGGCTGTCTTTTGTTTACAATTTTCAATGTGTAACTCTGCATGATTCCACAGATAAGACATTCATGCAAGTCTTCATACTGTAGCCAGTTCTGCACAACAATGCCTAAGAATTCTTCAACAGGTATTAATCTCTGAATATACCTAAGCCTCAGTGTCCTCATCTGTAATATAAGGGGAGTAGCCTAATATAGTTTTAAATGCATTATCCTATGATTCTATTATCTAATTCTTTGGTTTACAGACTTGGTAACTGATGTGAGAGGTTAGTCTTGTGCTTGTATTCACAGATGAGAGGTGACTTTTGGGGAAACTTCACTAATCCATATATATAGCAAAAGGGGCTGGATAATACCCCAAACGTTATTTGTAGCAACATTCACTGATAAGATCTGACCTTTGAGTTCTTTTCTGAGATTGTGATTTTGTGAATCCCCAGTTTCTATGAATCATCCAATTAAAGCATGCCATACTATTAAAAACTATATCAATCAATGAGGTAACATGTTTATGTATACATGTACAAATAAAGTTTATATAACATGTTGTCCTTGCCATCTATAAATTTTCATTCTTTCCAGGAGAAAAGACACCAGAATGGATAAATTATGTAACAAGTTTACATAAGAAACATGTTCAAGAGGTAAAAGAGCCAAATTTCTGTATATCGAAGGAACAAAATCTGATGTGAGCAAAGGATGGGTAAAGACAACAGTATGGGTAGATTGAGAAAGCAAAACTTGTTCTCTTATACTACAGATATAGCTTCTTTTAGGAACTTTTAAAAATTTATTTTGTGTTTTCTTAATAAAAGGTTTTTTTTTTAATTTTCTAAATATGCAAAGATAGTTTTCAACATTCACCCTTGCAAAGCCTAGTGTTCCAAATTTTTTTCTCCCTAAGCTCCCCCCACCCCCTCCCCTAGACAGCAAGCAATCCAATTTATGTTAAACATGTGCAATTCTTCTAATACATATTTCCACATTTATCATGAAGCAAAAGAAAAATCAAATCAAAAAGGAAAAATAAGAAAGAAAAAAGGCAAGCAAAAAAGAAAAAAGGTGAAAATACTGTGTTGTGATCCATATCAGTCCCCATATGCCTCTTTCTAGATACAGATGGCTCTCTCCATCCCAAATATATTAGAATTGACCTGAATCACCTCATTGTTGAAAAGAACCAGGTTCATCACAGTTAATCATCACATAATCTTATTGCTATTTACAGTGTTTTCTTGGTTCTACTCACTTTACTTAGCATCAGTTCGCATAAGTGCCTCCAGGCCTTTCTGAAATCATCCTGCTGAACATTATTTCCTGTTTTTTCTTTCTTTCTTTCTTTCTTTCTTTCTTTCTTTCTTTCTTTCTTTCTTTCTTTCTTTCTTTCTTTCTTTCTTTCTTTCTTTCTTTCTTTCTTCCGTTCTTCCTTTCTTTAAATAGATCTTCCTTTCTTTAAATCTATCTGGATTCAGACTTGATTAATTCCTTCTCTCAATATTGATAGAACTTTTCATCATAAGGCCTTCAGAGTAGTTGTAGCTGATTATAATACTGAGAATAACACAGTAATTTATAGTTGGTCATCCCAGAACATTGCTATTGTTTGTATACAATATATTTCACTTTTTTCATGGAGAACTCTACAGGGTTTTTTCCCCCCTAAAAACCTCCTGCTCACCATTTTTTAGGGAATAGTAATATTCCATCAGAGGAACTTGATTCTAATTCTTTTTACAATTACTATTATTAATTGTATTTCCTTCTATTCATTTTCTCTCTCCTTTCCTACTATCTTTCCTCAAAAGTGCTTTGCTACTGACCACTTCCTTCCGCAAATGCCTTCTCTTTTATATACCACCCCACCCTTCCCATATCCCATACCCTTTCTATTTTCCTACAGGGTAAGATAGATGCCCATACCCCTAATTAAATATATGTTATTTCCTATTTGAGCCAATTCTGATGAGAATAAGGTTCACTCACTCACTCTCTCCTCCTCTTCTTCCCCTCCATTTTAAAAGCTTTTTCTTGCCTCTTTTTTTTAAATGGCAAGTAATTTGCATCATTCCACTACTTTAATTTAATTATTTTTTAAAAGATATTATCCCTTGATTTCAGAAAGGCCTGGCGAGACTTACATGAACTGATGCCGAGTGAAATGAGCAGGACCAGGAGATCATTATATACTTCAACAATAATACTATATGATGATCAATTCTGATGGAAGTGGCCTCTTCAACAATGAGATAAACCAAATCAGCTCCAATAGAGCAGTAATGAATTGAACCAGCTATACCCAGCGAAAGAACTCTGGGATATGACTAAGAACCATTACATAGAATTCCCAATCCCTCTATTTTTGTCTCCCTGCATTTTAGATTTCCTTTACAGGCTAATTGTACACTATTTCAAAGTCCAATTCTTTTTGCATGACAAAATAACTGTATGTCTGTATATATACATACACACACACATACACACACACACACACACATATATATATAATTTAACTTATACTTTAACATATTGGTTAACCTGTTGTTGTATTGGTTAACCTGCTATCTAGGGGAAAGGATGGGGGAAGGAAGGGAAAAATTGGAACAAAAGGTTTTGCAGTTGTCAATGCTGAAAAATTGCCCATGCACAAAAGCTATAATAAAAAAAGAAACAAATACAGGTCACAGATCATGGGTGTTACAAAATTAAAAAAAAAAGATATTATCCCTTCATATTCAACTCATACTGTGCCCTTTATCTACTTCTGTCATAATAATAAGGACATTTTAATGGGGTACAATAGTCTCCTACCATGTAGAAATGTAAAAAAAAACTTATTAAATCACTTATGACTTCACTTTTCTGATTACCTCTTATACTTCCCCAGCATCTTATATTTGGAAAACAAATTTTCCATTCAATTCTGGTCTTTGCATCACAAATGCTTGAAAGTCTTCTTTCCTTGAATGACCACCTTTTCCTCTGAAGTATTATACTCAGTTTTTTTGGGTAGGTGACTCTTAGTTGCAGTCCTAGTTCTATTGCTCTCCAAAATATCTTATTCCAAACCCTTCACTCCTTTAAGATAGAAGCTACTAAATCTTGTGTTATCTTTACTGTGGCTCCACTATATTTAAACTGTTTCTTTCTGGATGCTTGTAATATTTTCTTCTTGACCTGGAAGTTCTGGAATTTGTTTATAATATTCTTGTGAGTTTTTATTTTGGGATCTCTTTCAGGTGATGATTAGTGGATTCTTTCAACATCTATTTTAGCCTCTGGTTCTAGAATATCAGGATAGTTTTGTTTTTTGTGTGTGTGTTTTTTTTTTTTTTTGATAATTTCTTGAAACATTATGGCCAATGTTGGAATCTTTACAAACTGTTAAGTCATTAGAGTTGATGGAGACAATAATTACCTAATTTAGCATGGTTCAGTATGAATAATCTGATCCTACAAGGAGATGTTATGGGCCAGAAGAAAAAAGATACTAAGTAGAACTGATAGACAATAATGCTTGTGTTCACACCTTTAGAGAGCTCATATAAGCAAGACGTATTTAAGTACTCATTGGAATTCACAAGTATGGGAGATTCACAAAGTTAACTGTGTAACTTTGTGAATTCACACCTCCCTTGAAGCTCTTAGGGCCAGAGAGCACTCTGGGAGGAAACTCATAATCCCACTCTCTTGTATCCCACAATCCCACTCTTGGAGGAGCATAAATAGAGCTTCAGGGAGCCAGTCAAGTGAGTTTTACTTCAGAACATTCCCAGGGGTTGGAGAGAAGCACTCTGGGACAGACAGAGAGCACTCTGGGAGATTGAGAGCCAGAAGCCCTCTCTCAGAGGCAAGACAGATTCACCTTTGTGCTGACTGGAAGCTCAAGAAAGCAGAGGCAGAAGCAAAGGACAAAGCTGCAAGAGCTTTTAGAACCAAGGAGAGAGATAGGCCTCTAAGCTAACCGGGCTATATTGGAGACAATAAAAGATCTGAACTTTTATCACCTGGCTGCATTTGGGTGATTATTACTTTTAACTGAAACTAAGGCTGCCTCCAGAAAACCTCCCCAAGAAACCTGCTCCCAAAGAGAACCTTCATATTATATTTTAAAGAAGAAAAACACCACAGCCAAACTCTTTGTTTTTTTTTTATTTTGTTATACATGTTAGCATATGTGAAGTTCAGTATATGTAAACATATTTATACAATTCTCTTTGTGCACAAAAAAATCAGAACAAAAAGGAAAGAAAATGAGAAAGAAAACAAAATGCAAGTGAACAACATCAAAAAGAGACAGAATGCTATGTTGTGATCCACATTCAGTTCTCATAGTCCTCTCTCTGGATGTAGATGGCTCTTTTCATCACAGGATCATTGGAATTGGCATTACTCATCTAATTGTTGAAGAGAGCCATGTACATCAGAATGGATTGTTGTATAATATTGACGTTGCCATGTACAATGATCTCCTAATTCTGCTCATTTCACTTCAATTAATGTAAGTCTCTCCATGCCTTTCTGAAATCCTCCTCCTGCTCATTTCTTATAGAACAATAACATTCCATAACATTCATATATCATAATTATTCAGCCATTCACCAACTGATGGGCATCCATTCAGTTTCCAATTTCTTGCCACTATGAAAAAATGCCACAAACATTTTTTTCACTGGTGGGTCCCTTTCCCTCCTTTAAGATCTCTTTGAGATACAAGCTCAGTAGAAACACTGATGGATCAGAGGATATGCACAGTTTGATAACTTTTTGAGCATAGTTCCAAATTGCTCTCCAACATGCCTAGATCCATTCAAAGTTCCACCAACATTTATCAGTGTCCCAGTTTTCCCACATCCCCTCCAAAATTCATTATTATCTTTCCCTTTAATTTTAACCAATCTGAGAGGTATATAGTGGTGTCTCAGAGTTGTCTTAATTTACATTTTTCTGATCAATAGTGATTTCGAGTATTTTTTCATATGATTAGAAATGGCTTTACTTTCTTCTTCTGAACATTGTCTGTTCATATCCTTTGACATTTATCAATTGGAAAATGACTTAAATTCTTATAAATTTGAGACAATTCTCTATATATTTTAGAATAATTCCTTTATCAGAACCCTTACATGTAAAAATGTTTTCCCAATTTATTTTTTCCTTCTAATTGTGTCTGCATTAATTTTGTTTGTACAAAAACCTTTTAACTTAATATAATCAAAATTATCTATTTGGTGTTTAACTATGAGATTCAGTTCGTCTTTCTTTAAACATAAATTCTTTCCTTCTCCACAGATCTGAGAGGCAATTTCTCCTGTGATCTTCTAATTTAATTGTAATGTCACTCTTTATTTCTAAATCATGAATCCATTTTTACCTTATCTTGGTATATGGTATTAGGTGTGGGTTGATGCCTAGTTTCTTCTATACTAGTTTCCAATTTTCCCATCAGTTTTTGTCAAATAATGAGTTCTTATCCCAAAAGCTGGAGTAAAGCTCTTTTTTTAAATCACAACTTTCAGGTAGAGCAATTATCTTTCAACTATCTCTCCTGCATTTATTATTGTTTTTCCAATGAGATATTTCACATTTTTTCTATTTTTTTCATTTTTTGTTTTGCTTTATTGCATTTTTATTTCCAGTAAGCCATAATCTTCCATTTGCTCAAAATCTGTTTTTAAGGAATTATTTTCCTCAGTGAGCTTTAATACTTCCTTTCCAAATCGATGAATTTTGATTTTTAAGACATTCTTCTCTCCATTAGTTTTTATTGTGTTTTGTTTTTGTTTGGGTATTTCCTTTTGTACCTCTTTCTATTCTTTTCCTAATTTTTCCTCTACCTCTCTTACTTGATTTTCAAAGTCCCTTTGGAGTTCTTCCATGACCTAAGCCCAATTCTTATTTTTCTTAGAAGATTTGGATGTAGGAGCTTTGCCTTTGTTACCTTCTGAATGTGTGTTTTAATTCTCCTTGTAACCATAATAACTTTCAATGGTCAGATACTATTTAGTTTTCTGATTATTTTGCTAGCCTGTTATTCAGCTTTTAACTCTTTGTAAAAGTAGGACTGTTTCCAGTGACAATTTGCATTGTCCAGGAGTTTCATAAAGCTGTTTTTAGAGATTTTTCTAGGAATTTGTCCACAAGCACACTTTTTTGTCCTGGATATCTCCCTGCTCCAATGTTATTATAACATCTAGTGTGTTGGCCAGAGCTGGGGCCAGCTCTGCTGGCTGGAGACTACACCAGACTCTAACCCTGTTGTCACAGACCCTTTCCACTGATTTTCCTATCATCCCTGGTGTCTCCAGGCTGAGAGGTGCGGAAGCCTTCAGCACTGCTACTAATTCAGAGGTCCTACCATACTGACACTGAGATCTGGCGAGAGTGGGGGCCAGGACCAGGCCCAAGCTAGGACTGCAACTGGTTCCACAGGTATTTTCTACCTTCTAGTTCCTATTAGGTGTTTCTGAGCTGAGTGGGCTGAAAGCACTGAAAGTACTGGCACTAGGTCTGGAGGTGTGCTGGTGTACTCTGCCCTGAGGACTGCATGGTAGACTCCCACCCTGATTTCACAGACCTTTTCTGCTGATCTTTTAGATCCTGTTTGGTATCTTTGAACTGACAAGTCTGAAAGTTACCAGTTCTGCCACTGATTCAGAGGGTGGGGCTGGGATGGGGGCTGGGACTGAGGCTGGTGCTCCATGCTGGATTCCCACCATTTCTGCTGAACTTCTAAGTTGTCTCATGCTTGAAAATATTTTACTCCAACTTTTTGGGTATTCTGATGCTCTAAAATTTATTTAGAGTCATTATTTAAAAAAATCTGGTGTAGTTTGGAGCAGAGGTTGGGCAAGTTCCTGTCTTGAGCCCATAGTCTTGACTCCATTTAGGAATTTCTTTTTGGGGGGGACTTTTTATTTTAATTTTTAATTTTTTTTTATTTTCCCCAGTAACATATAAAATATTATTCATTATATATTACATTCATTTTATAACATATTTCAATATGTATCATGTTGGGAAAGAAAAACAAAAGGGGAAAGCCACAAGAAAAAAATGGTGAAAATAGTATGTTGATCTATATTCAGTCTCCATAATTCTCTCTCTAGATAAAGATGGCATTTTCTATCCAAAGTTTATGGAGGCTACCTTGGATCCCTGAGCCACTAAAAAGAACCAGGTCTATCATAACTGATCATCACAAATCTCGCTGTTGCTGTATATAATGTTTTCCTGTTCCTGTTTGTTTTACACATTTAATTCTTTTCATGACTTTCTAAAATCAGCTTGTTCATCATTTTTAAAAGAATAATATTCCATATTATTGTTCTGTAAGGAATGACCAGCAGGATGAATACAGGGAAGACTGGCGAGACTTACATGAACTGATGCTCAGTGAAATGAGCAGAACCAGGAGATCATTATATACCTCAACAATGATACCAAAGATACTGTTTGAGGATGTATTCTGATGGAAGTGGATCTCTTCGATAAAGAGTGCTAATTCAGTTTCAATTGATCAAGGAGGGACAGAAGCAGCTATACCCAAAGAAAGATCACTGGGAAATGAATATAAACTGCTTGCATTTTTGTTTCTCTTCTCAGGTTATTTATACCTTCTGAATCCAATTCTCCCTGTGCAACAAGAAAATATACACATATATTGTATCTTGGATATACTGTAACCTATTCAACATGTAAAGGACTGCTTGCCATCTGGAGGAGGAGGTGGAGGGAGGGAGGGGGAAAATCGGAACAGAAGTGAGTGCAAGGAATAATGCTGTAAAAAATTACCCTGGCATGGGTTCTATCAATAAAAAGTTATTTAAAAAACAACAACAACAAAAAGAATAATATTCCATTATTTTCATATACTATAACTTATTCAATCATTCCCCAACTGATGGGCATCTACTCATTTTCTGATTCTTTGCAACTACACAAAGAGCAATTACAAACATTTTTGCACATATGGATCATTGTTCCTCTTTTATGATTTCTTTGGCATACAGACCCAGTAATGGCACTGCTGGATTTTCATAGCCTTTTAAAATTTTTTTTAATAGTTTTTTTTTTTTATTTACAAGTTATATGCATGGGTAATTTTACAGCATCGACAATTGCCAAACCTTCTGTTCCAATTTTTCCTCCTTCCTTCCACCCTCTCCCCTAGATTTAACAATACATGTTAAATATGTTTAAGTATAAATTAAATACAAAATAAGTATACATGTCCAAACAGTTATTTTGCTGTACAAAAAGAATCGGACTCTGAAATATTGTACAATTAGCCTCTGAAGGAAATCAAAAATGCAGGCAGGCAAAAATATAAGAATTGGGAATTCAATGTAATGGTTCTTAATCATCTCCCAGAGTTCTTTCACTGGGTGTCGTTGGTTCAGTTCATTACTGCTCCATTGGAACTGATTTGGTTCATCTCATTGCTGAAGATGGCCAGGTCCATCAGAATTGATCATGATATAGTATTGTTGTTGAAGAATATAATGATCTCCTGGCCCTACTCATTTCACTCAACATTAATTCATGTAAGTCTCTTCAAGCCTTTCTGAAATCATCCTGTTGGTTATTTTTTACCAAACAATAATATTCCATAATATCCATATGGATCATTTCACAACTCCAACAACAATAACAACATTTAGTGCCCCAAATTTCCACATCTCCAACATTTATCATTATTTTTCCTGTCATTTTAGCCAGTTTGAGAGGTGTGAGATGGCACATCAGAGTTGTTTTAATTTTCATTTCTCTAATCAATAGTGATTTAAAACATTTTTCATGACTATAAATAGCTTTTATTTCTTTGTCTGAAAACAGTCTTTTCATAGCCTTTGACCATTTATCAAGTGGAGAATGACTTGTATCCTTATAAATTTAACTCTTTTCTCTAGAGCAAATGCATGAATGTAGTAAAATAGTGTCAGAAGTGCTAAAGTTGAGAAGGAACTAAGAGTGACAATAAAGCTAAAGAAAAGCAAAAGACTGTTTTTTTTTTTTCTGGTGAATTAAAAGGAATAATAAACAACAGCAAGTAAAAGAAAGGATGGGCACTCTGGTTTATGTAGAGAGGAGACTATACATGACAACTGAAAAAAAGCAGAAGTACCAAATTAATATTTTCTTCTGTTTTTTTCTTCCAGGGAGGACATTTATCCTAACAATTTTAGAAGGAAAAAATTGTCTAAGAAAGAAACAATTAAATAAAGGGATAATAAGAGAGAATATAACTTCCATTGATGAATTCAGCCTATTGTGGCTTGGTCTTAAATGAACCTTTTTTTTTTCTTTTCTTTACTTTTTTTTGAAGGATATCATTGTAGATTATTCCATTGTAGAAACTTATGAGACAGAAACTCTTTCAGTCAATTCAGATGAGCAATTATTTTGAAACTTATATTTTTACAGAATTTTTTTCAAGTACTTAAATGAGTTCACTATAATCACACAGCCAGAGATAAGACTTGAATCCAGGACAACTCCAAGAGGCTACCATCTTCTTGATTATACCATGTTGTCTCTGCCTGACTCATAGAAGCTTAAAAATACTTTAAAAACAAATAATCTATAAAAATATTTCCTATCTAGCTACTCTTAGCCTTCCCCAAAGTTTCCAGAAACTCATAATCCTAATAGATTACATCATCTCTGAAATTCACACCTTTTCAGCATCTCCTGCCTCTAAACTCTCTCCATCTCTCTGATTAGAAGAGATGAAGGATAAATACCAGAAAGTACTCCCAAAACCTTCATTATAGAAGGACACCCAATCCAGCCATCTTATCATTTCCCACCTAGATGGGAGTGTTTATTAAATTCGGGTTGCTGCCAGGTACTCTCCCTTTCTTACATAGTAGGCACTTAATAAATTTTATTGACTGACTAATTGAAAACCCCATTCTATTCTCAGTTTAGTTGAGTAACCACCTCTGGGCTCACTGGCACCAAACCTCTCTTTTCATGGTAGCTATTTCTGTTGGAGATGAACTAGTGTCTCCCTGCTCATCCTTTATCATTCAAGCAGAGGAAATACAGGAAGCAAATGGGATGTGATATTTCTCCAAAGACCTATGCAAAGAGAGATGCTTCTTATCTTGTGATATTTCCCTGGGCTGCTCAAAATGAAATTCATGCCATTCCCAGTTAGCTGCCAATAATCTTCATGCTACAGATGGAAATATTGTATTTGCTCTGGGCCTCATTGTAAGCCATTTGTTGATTTGTAAACCTAAAGTCCTTGGGGGGAAATGAGAAATTCACATAATGTTCCTGAGTGACAGATCTTCTACATTTGGCTCCCTGTTATAACTGAAGCACAGAATTTGGGAGAAGGGGAGGGAAGCACATATAGCTACACGGCACTGTATCGATTTCACAGCTGCAGATGCCCAAAAGCAGAAATTATCCCAGCTCAGGCTGGCATTAGACTCATCAAAAAAATCCTTGCTCCTGTTCAGCCCATTTACCAAGGTAGCAGAATTGTAAGGGTTTTTTGTTTTATTTTTTCCAAAGTCAATTTGTCCCAGTTATAATCAAACCTTTTTTTTCTTTTTGGAAGGATCTATTTTGTCTGAAATAAAGAAGTCAGGCTGATCTAAAGATGTTTATTTTGGAGATGTTTGAGTATTTGTACAGATTTGCAATTTTAAGCAGAATATGTTCTCAGTTTTTTTCAACTGGATAGGTGCAAGACCAAATAGGAATATAGATAGAAACTTTCATAAATACATCCTATCACTTAATGTGATCAAACAGAAAATGATACTTCATATACGTAATAAAATTTCTGTGCAGTTTTCCACTCTCAGTTGCAGTTGGAACAAGGAACATATATACCTAACATCCATATATATGAAGATGGATTTTCCCAGTTGTTTATCCTTTTTACAAAATATAATATAAACATCTTAGTCTACAGATCTAGTCAGATGTTTCACAGTCAAATACTCTATAGTAATCCATATAATAATAGTAACAAATCTTACAAAAGTAGTCCTTTGTCTAAAGTTCTGTCAGCTTTTTGTGAGCATGCATGAAGACTGTAGCTAAGAAGTGAGACTATGTTTTTATATCACCAGAATTCAGCATTGATCAATTCAGTAAAACTACAGGTCAGTACAGAGAAGGAAAGAATGGACAAAAGAAGAAAATAGTAAATTCTGTCTACATTATAGAAATCCAAACACAGGATAGCTCACAAATTCTAGGGACTATATAATTTTATAGATTTAAATAATGGAGCATCAACTTAAAGAAGGAAGAAGAGAATGAAGGGAAAAAAGGAAGGGAAGGAAAGAAGGAGGAAAAGAAAAAAAGAAAAGGAAAGATCAAAAGGATTATTTGACAAAAGGAATTAGGCAATTGTAAATATAATAACATCCTGAATTGCTGAGTTAATTTTGTCAAATCAGATGACCCACTAATCCTAAATCAACTTAATCCAAATTGTAAATGATACAGTGAACAGAAAAGAAATTAGCTTTGTGGGAAATTTGAGGAATACAATGATATATTTAAAAGCGACCATAATAAGAAAGAAACTTTATCATGAGCTGTGTTTTATGCAACATATTAGACAAGGGTCTGATTTTAGGTGGTTGTCAATAAACATTCTGATTTTAAAGATCATTCTGATTCCGATCCTTCAGATCTTCATTAGTATAAATATGCAAGTGATATAAATAGACTTTTCCTAGGTTTCAGGTGATTAAGAACAATTTGAATGTATGAGGAATGATGTGTGTGACTTCATAAATGATGCAATGATTCTGAATACAATGCAGGACTCTGGGAATTGATCCATGGCTCTTAAAGATATCATCTTGGATGATTAGCACAGCAGAGCATAAGCAATGTGTAGGAGAGACAGCAATTTAATTAATTCACCTCAAAAGTATCAAGTGTTCTTCATGGCTGTTTACAGCTTCAGATAGCAGATATTATTGTGCATAAAACTCCTTTGCTAGAAAACTGTCACTGAACCTGTTAGGATGACCAATCTTGTTATCCAGAAAACAACTTTTCTGAAACTAGTCTCATACTGAGAAGAAAATGATGCAGGATTTAGCAATCTATTGTTTTGATCTAAAATCTTTTGGCTGACTAGGTATCTGCAGTTGAAAGGAGAATTTTTTCTCTATCTATAAAAATTATTAATTTTCTTAATGGTGCTTTGACTTTTGTGAGTTAAATTCTTCTGTGAGTAGCAGATATTTAATGATGGGGTTTGCACGTGGTGGCTTTTCTCAGATGACTGTGAACATCTGAATTACTTGAATTGTTTCTAATAAAGGAAAAATCAGCTAATGTTTCCAATTAATTGTATATGTGCACTGTTTCTGGAGGAGGAATAATGTTTGCTATTTTATTGTCATTGTGTTCCCCCGATTTCACAAAATAAAGTCCAGTAAATATTTTACAATCTGTGTCAAGTACTACTACTGAGACAAAGGGAACTTGTAAGTCTTGACAAATAAAAAAGTCTAATCAAACAGCTTTTGATCATTACAAAGACATATTTTGAAGATATTAAAGACTTCCATGGCATATTCTAAGAGTTTGATGAATCAATTTATTGTCTGCTGAATTGCACCTGCCACTTTGGTCACAGGAATGTGTGGCCCCTGAACAGACAAACTGTTCTACCTACTGTTCTTCCTACATGGTTACTAAAGGTCTAGAATATAGTTCAAAACATAACCACAATTTTAAGAATAAAATGCATTCCTTTTTTAAGTTTTATATCAGAAAAATTTCTGAGAGTTAGATGCAGCAAATAACTACACCACTTTGTTTCATTAAGGTGTGGGAGGAAAACTAATTGGGTAATGTGTTAATTTCATCCATTTTGTTTTTCACTTTGAACTATTAGGTTAACTTTTTTTTTAACCTATAGATTCTGTTAAAAAAAAAAGTTTTATGTCCTTCCACTCTGTGTTAGGAGTGATACGTATTTTATGTAGAAGATTAGTTTCTTATTATGTACTGATATCCCCTGCATCTGAAAGTACCAGCTGTATCTTAGAGGTAGTTGATCTTTAACAGAAAGAGGAGGGGGGTAAGCAAAAATAATAGCCAAGTATCAAAAGGAAAATTAAAAAGTTAAAAGAAAGATTCTTAGGAAAAGTTTTTTTTTCTCCCAATAAGTTATTTTTTTAAAAAAAGAAAGATATTTTAGGATAAGGTAATTTTTTGAAAGAACATTTGACCTGCATCTTGTATTTGCAGTTCTGGTTACTTCCACATAAATTTTAAAAAGATAATGCTATCATATTGGTCATGTGAAAAATATTTGCCAATTTTCCAAGGAATATGTGATTTCCTTCCTGTGGATACGTCTTCCATCATGACTGATTGCAAATCAGTTATGTGTTTTGTCTATTCTGAATAACTATTGCCGATAATTTTAATAAATCTGCATTTAAGGATCTTTCTAATATTCTCTATGTTTTTATAAAATAAAGTTTTATAAAAACTTTCATGAAGTCTAACTTTGATTTCTGACAAAAATTTAGAATATGATATTCAAAGCATGAATAATGAACTTTAAAAAATAAAATGGGATCAAAAGAGCTAATATGGCTAAATGAAGAATAGGTTTTGCCTTTTTCTATAGCATTATGAGATAAGAAAATACTATTTAAATAGTTTATCAAAATTTGGACCAGGCAACAATTAAAGTCTTTCTTGCTATTTCTGGGTTAGAGGCAGTAATGTACTTATCTTCATTTGGCAGTAGTGAAGAAACAGAATTTGTATCTCTAAAGAATCTGGCTTTTCATCAAGTATTTCAAAATGACAGACATCAGATTATCTATCAACTAAGGTGATATTGAAAAGGTTGGTATATTGGATCACAGGATCAAGGTGGAAAAATACCTTCCAAAACTGAAATAATTGTCCAAGTATGTGATCATTTTTAACAGTAAATAATAGAACGAAGCATACTTTAGTTCAAAAAAAAAATCCACCACATATGTACGAGAGGTTTGTAGGTAGAAAATAGTTCAAGAAGATAAAAATCTCATTTTGATGAGCCTGAGGATTTGACTAAATATGACTAGAACTACTAGAAAACTGGTAAATATGTTGGCCAAAAAAAAAAAAAGATGTAGACAAATAAATTATACCAATTAAGTATCAAATAAATAATTAATTATTAAAGGCCACACAATTTTAAATAGAGAAAACAGATGAAATTTGTTGTTGTTGTTGTTGTTGTTTTTTCAGCCATGGATAGGGAAGAAAATATTAGCTGAACTAAGACTAAAAAGAAGATTGCAAAAGAAACCAAGCACACTACTGAGATCATAAAGGAATGAAAAGGACCCATATGTGTACAAAATATTTTGGGCAGCTCTTTTTCACTGGCAAAGAATTGGAAATTGAGTGGATGTTCATCAATTTGGAAGGGCTGAATAAGTTATGAAATATGAAAGTAATAGAATATTATTGTTCTATAAAAATGATGAATACATTGATATCTGAAAAGCCTGGAAAGACTTACATGAACTAATGCTAAATGAAGTGAGAAGAACTTGGAAAATACTGTACTCAGCAACAGCAAGATTGTGTGATGATCGACTAAGATAGACTTAGCTCTGCTCAGCAGTTCAGTAATCCAAGGCAATTCCAATAAACTTTTGATAAAAAATGTAATGCACATCCAGGAAGAAAATCTCTTTATGGAGACTAAATGTGAATTGAAGCATAGTTTTCACCTATTTTTTCCTGTTTTTTTTCTTTCTCATAGTTTTCTCTTTTTGTTTTGATTTTTCTCTCCAAAAATAATTCAAAATAAACATACATATATAACCTAAAATACACAGATATATACATATATATATATACATATATATGTATATATATGCATATAAAATAGTTTAGTTTTTTATGAAATTTTATTTTAAAGTATGTTCTTAAAAAGCAATAAAGGTGAGATAAGATGGATGCTGTAAACTGTGTGAAATATGTTTATCAATAGCTCTGAATGAGGGTATGATATCCAAGATACATATGAGATTAAATAAATTTAAGAAACCAAAAGACAATGGATAAGTGGTCAAAATATGATCAAATCGTCTCAAATATAAAATTTCAAACTATTACCAACTACATACAAAACTTTGCCAAACAAATGAAATTCACAATAAAACAGGTGAGATTTTAATCTAATACCCAGAAAATTGGCAGAGTCCACAGTTGATGATATTTATTTTAGAGGGATTATGGAAAGGGAGGAAAACTAATATATTGTTAGTAGAGCTGGGAATTATCAAACTATTTCGGAATTCAATGTAAAATTATGTTAAAAAGTTACTAAAAGGTAACTTAGAGCAGGAAGAAAGGAAGGAAGGGGAAAAAGGATGAAAGCAACAAGGAAAAAAGGAAGAAAAGAAGGAAATATATGCAATATATATGAAGCAGCATTATTTGCAGTATCAAAGAACTGAAACCAAAATCTTGTTCATTAATTGAGAAAATAATTAAGATATTCTGTGTGAATCCAAGGTGTGTGTGTGTGTGTGTGTGTGTGTGTGTGTGTGTGTGTACAGGTAAAGATAGTAACTGGACAGGAAAAAAAAAGAATGGAGAACACTAAATGAAGAGTAATAGGGAAAAACAGAAGCAATATTGTTATAGAAGCATGGCACAGATTATCAGAACATAAGGAAGACCTAAATGAGTAATTTAGGAAAAAAGTTTGCAAATCCAGAATGGAGTTAATATACATTATTGATGTGGACTGTTGTTATTTAGACATCTGTTAAAGTTCTCTCACCACTTAGAGGAGAGGACCTAAGTTCATAACATGCCTTAATATTGATTTCATGCTTCAAAGGATGGAGGAACAGAGAGCTAACTGTTCTGAATCTAATTCAAATTTACAAGAAATTTTTTTCTGTCTTTCTGTTTATTAGAGACACTGGGAATCTTGATTAGAAATGTCAATTTTATCTTAGGATTTCTGATGGGAGGACAAAGATTTTAGTGTAGTCTACTTAAATGCTTGATTTGGAGGAATAGATTTTTAAAAGTTCAAACCAAGGATAGGTTGGATCCAGTAACTTAAAATTCTATGTAAAGATATGGACCATGAGGGATAAGTAGTTTTCAACAATTAAATTCTGATGACATAAAGACAAGCAATTCTAATGGCCAAGAAGAGGGAAGACAATAATAAGGATAACAGGATAATGAAGACCATGCCATATGAGGAAATAACTGAAAGAAGTAAGGATACTTTCAAAGAAAAAGAGATAATTTAGAAGGTAGATGGTAGCTGTTAATAAATGTATAACAGGCTGACTGGAAAATTAATTGGCCTAATCTGCTGAGGTCCTCAGAAATCTATATATGATCAATAATATAAGAGACTTAGAAAATACAGAGGGGCTGATTTCAAAGGATCATAGATTCAGAATTGAAAAAATCTTAGAGTTCATCTAATATAGCTGCTTTTACAATTGTAAAACTGAGGCACACATAGCTAAAAAACTTGTTTAAGGCAGAACTGATAGTAAATGATAAAACCAACATTTCAACATAATTTTTCTGACTCTATATCCAACATTCTTTTGATTATAAATGTCATATTGCTTCTCTTAAAACAATCTTTATTGAGGAATGGGTTAAAGTATTCAAGTCATCTAAAAATAGAATGAGATTATTTCAGAGGTGTTTTCCACTTATTAGAGCTCTTTAAATGGTATTTATATAATCATTTGTCATAAAATTGGAGAAAGGCTATCCATTCAAATAGATATTGGACTAAATAATATTTGAAAAGTACTTAGAACAGTTGTGTCAAATGCAATTGTTGTTTTTAATTTGTTTGCTTATGTGCAATTTTTTGTGACCCTATGAACCATGATGTGCCAGGCCCTTCTATCCTCCACTACCTCACAAAATCTGTCCAAACTCATTTTTATCACTTTTAAGACATTATCTATCCATCTCATCCTCTGCTCCTTTTGCTTTTTCTTTTTGTTTTCAGTCTTTAATATAAGAGAGTTTTCCAATGAATTCTATCTTCTAATAATGTGGCCAAAGAATTTAAACTTCAACTTTAGTATTAATCCTTACAATGAATAGTTGAATTAATTTATTTAATTATTGACTGATATGATCTCCTTGCTGTTCAAGGGAATCTAAAAAGTCAAGGTGATATCTCTGCTTTTTATTATACATCCAGATTTGTTATAGCTTTTCTTCCAAAGAGCAATCATCTTTTAATATTATGTGTATAGTTACAGTTAGCTCAGAAATATAAAATCTATCACTGATTCCATCTAAGAGAACATACTAGACCCTATAGAAATTATATATGTATGTTAAATATTGTTAACATTTTTATTATTATTATCATTTTCTCTAGCCACACCTTCCTTTGTTCCTACCTAAGGTAAGTTCGATCCCATGGGTCACAAAGGAAACAAAATCACTACCTGCCACAAGATTGGACATTGAAGCAAGGGCTTGAACAGTCTAATCATCTATCTTCTCAAGAGAACTATCTTCAACGAAGGCTATTCTTCCTGGACTTTCCTCAATGTTTAGCACACTTCAGATCCTTAATATTCTCCCCAGTTTTGTGATTCTGGATGCACTGCTATCATTGTACAAGTCATGTCTCCCATCTCCCAATGCCTACTCCTTTCCTTCCATTCCATTAGAGTTTTCCCAAAATGTCCTTCTAGAGATATCTCTTAATATGACATTGTGTTCTCTGGAAAGCCCACTTAAGGGGCTTTTCTCATGTTAGCATGTTCTTTTCTACTTCTATTTTCAAGATCACAGTAACACTTGTTTTACTCCACATGAAATAATACCACTAATCCAAGAACCAGTTATATTTTCACTCATGTTTCCTGATTCACTGGTCCAGGTGAGGGCTCTTTGCTCTTCATTGCCACTTCCAGACTCACCTTGTTTAGCACTTTAATCTACTGACTTCCAGGATACATACCTTTCTTCTGGAATATTGTTCATGATTTATAATATGTGAAGAATTTAAATTTTCTAATGAAAATTGCAAAAGTTGGAGTGAAGAGGGAGACTATGGGCCAGAAACTAAATTCATTGAAAAAACGAGGATGAATATCCTTGGAAGTAGCAGATAATGTTAATGATAGATAAATGTTGATAATTACACTTAAGAAAGAAAAGTCGCTGAATGATGGTGTCAAAGGTAGAATCTGGAAATATCAATAAGGATCAATTTGTATTTCAATTTTCTTACTAGGGACAATGTCAGGATGTGGGAGAAAAAAGAAACAGAAGCAAAGATGATCAGATACCAAGTAGCATCTGAAGGAGTCAGGGCTCAATGAATGGTAGAAACCAGATAGAGCAGGAGCAATTGAAATTTAACATAAAAAGAAGTTTGTTAATTATAGAACAATAGTTGCAAGGAGGAAACGTGTTGATTCAATGAATAGAGTTCTGGGTGCAGAGTCTTTTAAACGTGAGTTCTGACCTCAGATACTTACTAGCTATGTGAGTCTGGGCAAGTTATTTAACCTGTTTGCCTTAATCCATTGAAGAAGAAATTGACAAACCACTCTGTAATATTCTTCTGCAGGTTTCTTAGGGGGCTTCTGGAGACAGCCTCCATTTCAGTTCAGTGTAATCACTCCAAATGCAGCCAGGAATTAAAGTCCAAATCCTTTATTGTCTCTTTCCAAGTCTTGTCTCTTTTCCTGGGACCAGTTTAGCTTTAGCCTATTTCTCTCCTTGGTTCCTAGAACTCCGGCCACTAGTCCTTTGCCTCTGCCAGCTTCTGCCTCTAGTTCCCTCCAAATGTCTCCAAATCCAAAGGTTTGTACTTCAGCCTCCAGCCAGCACAAAGGTGGAAGATGGAATAAATCTATCTCCTTTTTTGAGAGCTTCTAGTGGGCTTCTCTTCTCTGGCCCTGACAACTCCTCCTCCTTATATATCCCACACTGAGTATACACCAATCATTATATCACTAGGAAACCATTATTTGTTGTAGGATTAAATCAGTGCTAAACTAGCTTTAACCACTGTCTCCTCAATTCCATTTACTTAGCATCTTGTAAGAATCCAGTATCTTTGTCAGGAAATAACCATTCACAGTAGACTACATGGAGACATTAAGAGTTATACATGGCCTGTATACTAAACAAAAACAAAATTCTAGAGAACACAATATAAAGGTAGGTAAGGTCTGGAGTGGGATATAATGGTTCATGGGGAGTAAGGTTGAGGTGTAGAGAAATGATGAATAGAAGAATTCTTTGATGGTAGAGAGTTTGGCATCACTGGTATGACTATTTTAGAATGTTGACTATGCTAACCATTGGGAAATTAATTTAGGTAGAATATCAATGAATGGTGAGATAGCTGATGAAAAAGACAGATGATACCCCAAAGAGATACTAAAGAAAGGAAAGGGACCTGTATGTGCCAAAATGTTTGTGGCAGCCCTGTTTGTAGTTGATAGAAGCTGGAAAATGAAAGGATGTCCATCAATTGGAGAATGGTTGAGTAAATTGTGGTATATGAACGTTATGGAATATTATTGTTCTGTAAGGAACGACCAGCAGGATGAATACAGAGAGGACTGGCGAGACTTACATGAAGTGATGCTGAGTGAAATGAGCAGAACCAGGAGATCATTATATACCTCAACAACGATACTGTTTGAGGATGTATTCTGATGGAAGTGGACCTCTTTGATAAAGAGAGCCTTAATTGATCAAAGATGGACAGAAGCAGCTACACCCAGAGAAAGAACACTGGAAATGAATATAAACTGCTTGCATTTTTGTTTTTCTTCCCGGGTTATTTATACCTTCTGAATTCAATTCTCCCTGTGCAACAAGAAAACTGTTTGGTTCTGCACACATATATTGTATCTAGGATATACTGCAACCCATTCAACATGTAAAGGACTCTTGCCATTTGGGGAAGGGGTGGAGGGAGGGAGGGGAAAAATCGGAACAGAAATGAATGCAAGGGACAATGCTGTAAAAAATTACCCTGGCATGCGTTCTATCAATAAAAAATTATTTAAAAAAAAAAGAAAAAGAAAAAGACAGATGATTAAAAATTTCAGATTTCAGCAGACTCCCAGTCTTTGGCTTTATAGCAAGTTGTGATGCTTCATCCTGCAAGACATGCAGAGATTGGGAGAGGTGTGTCTGAGGAAACTAAAAATTCTATTAGTATGCATTAGATATTGTAGGGCTTATATATTGATTTGAAACTTAGTTTCCTTATTTATAAAGCGAGTGGGTTGGACTAGATGTTTCACTTCCCTTTTCTTTTTTCTTGCTCTTTGTTTATACTCCTAGAACTGTTTGATTTAACCTTATTTAAAGAATTTCTCTAAAACCTGTTTCCAAAAGAGAAAAAAAAATTGTTCAAGACTAATGTTACCCAAGAAGATAAGTAAAAACCAATGGAACATTTGCAAAATTAAATTTAGTGCAATTGGATCATAGTCTACCTAAATTTTATTAATTTCTCCTAATCAAGAAGATTTTAACTTATATTCTTTAAATTATTATTTAGATAATATTTCTTTTCTACAGGTGAAATGAGATATTGTCCTTCATGTCTGGTGGTCTCTTAAATACATGAATAATGAAAAATGTATATAAATATATCTTTCCTCAGCTTGATTCTGACATATATAAGATACAAGTCTTTTTGAACTGTATTTCTGCTATGGATAAAAGTACAGAAATAATTACACAAATGTATCATTTTTGAAAGTTTAACCTGCATTATTAAGCTACATTATATTGTAGTGAGTGCTTAGATGACTTGAAAGCCCATTATGGAAGTGCCTAATGCAATATTCAAGGGGATCAATCCTATTATTAATCATTTTCATACCATATAGGCTACAAATAAGCACATGAACATTTAAAATATTTGGATTACCCTTTTAAGTGGTTTCATTAAAATTAGTTACCAATAAAACATAATAAGTGGAGTTCCTAAAGCTTTTAGAAAAATATTCATGAGTACTAGACATGTTAGATTCTTTCTTTCACTTAACATTGTCCTCAGCACAGTTAGATGAAGAGATATTACAATCGCTGTTCTGCCACCAACTTATTAGGCTTAAGCATCACAATGAAGGATTGAAAGTCGAACACATTTGGGGAGACCAATAAATCTTGATGTAGCATTAGAGTGGTACATTAGGGAACTATAAATATGTGATCTTACACCATGAAGATTATTCAAATGAGAGATATTTCATGCTTATATAAGATCATTCTTACAAAGAGCCCAAGATGTTAAATATTTAAAGTCAAATTCACCAAGTGTGTTAGTGGCTCCCTGGGGCTAAATGAGCCACCCTTGGATGCTACATTAACTGTTTCAGTCATCAAAGCTTCCATTCTGTACATGAGAATTATGATTCATGTACTGATACCCTTCTGGACAGAAATAATCAATACTGTTTTCAACCATGTTTCTTGCCAACCAGAAAATAGAATAGTGTCTTGAAGAAACCAGGTATAAAAAATTTTTTAAATACCAAGATGATTCCATGGCCTAGACCAACCCTTTATAGCCTACCAGATTCTTGTCCCTATTTTGACTTGAATACTTCAATTAATTATATTCTACAACTTCAACTCTGTGGTAATATTGAACCCAAAGAGATTCTACTAAATGTAATATCAATAAATATTTAGTGCCATAAAATTTTACTATAAAGATGATCAGGCTGTTTGATGAGGAAGTATGACTAAGAATAGACTCATTTGTCTAGATTGTGTATTTTCATGAAAGGATAACTGTCTCCTTTCTATTAAGATCTCCTTTTTGACTAAAATAACAACAAGAGTAGAGATCAGAGATGGTCACTTTGTAAGTTAGTTTTTGAATAAAAGGAAATTTCACAAAAGAAGGTTCACAAAATAACATTCAATGTAAGTTAAATTTGGAGAAATTATACAGATTTTCCAAAAACACAAGTAAAAGCAATCAATCAAAATAACCAAAAATCAACAGTCAACAAGCATTGTCTATTGTGTGTGAAGCACTGAACTAGATTCTGAGTATATAAAAGCAAAAATGAAATTGACTCTGCTCTGTCTTCAAGGAGCTCATATTATACTGAGAGACAATGTTGACATATATAAATATACACAAAATACATACATATTAATCTAGTGAGGAAAACAATAATAATCACCATGCAGAGAATGAGCATGGTAATGATCGATGATGATAATGATTGAGGGTTGAGGATTAATGTCTAAATTCAAATTGATAACTTTGACCTGACCTGTTTGATTTCAAGTAAACTAGACCACATAATAAATACAATCAATTCATGACTCGTGTAGCTGGGCTATTTATAAAAGTAGTGAAAACAATGATCATAACATTTATGTATCATTGAACTGATCACTGAAGAATTGAACCAACCCATTTTACTTGTACTTCCAGTTTAACTAATCTAACCAGGGCCATCTCTAGTTGTCTTGATCTATATCTTGCCCCTTGACCCAAATGGCTCTGGAGGAGAGTAAGGTTGATAAGATATACAGTCCATCTTCACTTAATTCCAGTTCACTTACATGTCATGATACCATCTCTATGATCTCATGATCTTCTTTACAATGAACAACAACAACAACCAAAAAAAATCTAGTCTACACTAGTATGGTTTTAGGTCTAGACATATGACAATTGAAAATTCACAAAAAAATCATTCTTCTTGCATGATGACATTTAAGGAACTACTGTTTTTTCCAAGTTATATCTGTCTATTTACCACCAGCTGAAGAGCATCTCTAAGCTTCTGCCAAATTTTGAAACAAAAAAGTAGTCTTAATTCAGAAAACAGAACAGCATTTCATAAGGATACTTTAATAGAAGAGAAACACTGATATAAATAAACTCTTTAGAACACCTCAAAACTCATGGGATCTATTTTTTTTTCATCTCTGGGCACTTTAACAACATGCTACTTAGAATGATGCTGTTTGATATATGGGATAATGTTATCTGAGTTCATTACTGTTTCTGCTTGAAAGTCTAATAAAAGAGAACTTCCAGCTGAGAAAGGAAGCTTAAAAATCTAAGCAGATACTTTTAAAAATGTATTTTATTCAACTCTTATGTAATCAGTTATGTGAAATGTACTTTCAACTTAAAACTTTCCCCCTTGGAAGGTAACCCACTCTCTGGGGTGGGAGTAGGGGAAGGAGGATGTTATGTTAAAAGGAATGGTGTTATAGGACAGTTAGAACCTCTAGTTTGGATACAAACGACCAGGCTATAAATCTTGCTCTGATTTTGACTTCATTTATAATTTTACACGTCATTTAAGCTTTAGTTGTTCTTTGTTGCCATTTAATTATTCAAAGTATCTAACACTTTGTGAATCCACTTGGGTTTTTCCTAATAAAGATATTGGAGTGTTTTTGGCATTTCCATCTCCAACTCATTTTACAAATGAGAAATGGAGGCAAATAATATTAAGTGACTTTTCCAGGACCACACAGTTCAGAAACATCTGAGATCAAACTTGAGCTCAGTAAGAAGTATCTTCCTAATCCCATTTCAGTAACTCTCCGTATGTCATCTTGTTGCCCCCCATTTAACCTTTATTTTCCACAGTTGCCTAGTTTGTAAAATGTAATATATGTGAACAATATGTTCAAAATATTATTATGAGATTCTAATTGAAAGAAGTATGAAACTATTCTGTAAACAGAAAAACAGGTTCTTTTTTTGTTGTTTTTCAAGACAATTGGGACTGATTTGCCCAGAGTCACACAACTACTAAGTATGACTACTTGACTACTTGACATATTTGACTAGTATAATTTTGCTGTGTGTGTGTGTTTTTTTTTTTTTGCAGCTTTCTTAATTTCTCCTGTAGGAACTTGGATGCTATACTACTTAGTGCACAGATGTTTAGTATTGTTATTATTTCATTATGTATTGTACCTTTTAGCAAGATATAGTTTCCTTCCTTATTTCTTTTAATCAGATCAATTTTTGTTTTTGCTTGATTTGACATAAGAATCACTATTCCCGATTTTTTTTTTACTTCAACTAAAACATAATAGTCTCTACTCCAGTCTTTTACCTTTTATCTCAATTATAAATCTGCTTTAAATGTGTTTCTTGTAAACAATATGTAATATTCTGTCTTCTAATCCAGTATCCTATCTGCTTCCATCTTTTGAGAGAGTTCATCTCTTTCATATTAGCAGTTAAAATTATTATTAACTCAGTATTTCCTGCCATCTTAGTTTTTCCCAGGTTATATTTTTCTCTTTCCTTCCCCCTTTCCCTCCTCACCAATTTTTGTTTCTGACTACCATCTTCCTCAATCTGCCTTTCCCTTTTACAACCTCCCTCCCCTTTCTTTTCCCTTTCTCCTTCTATTTCTCATCTCCCTTTTATTACTCCCTCTTTCCTTTTCCCTATCTCCTCCTACTTTCCTATAGATTTATACATTTTCTATAATAAACTACATATGTCTGATATTTATTCTTTGTGCCAAATGTGAACAGCTTAAGCTTCAAACAATGTTCATGCCTCTCCTTTCTTTCCCTCAATTTATTAGGCTTTTCTGCATCTTCATGTGATGTAATTTATACTGTTTTACATCACCTTACCTTTTCTTCCAATACAATTCCTTTTCTACCTATAAATTCTTTTTTATATCATCACAGGAAAGTCAAATTATATTTATACTCTATGAGTATGCCCCTTACAAAGATATAGTTTTTGAGTGTTAAACATGTCGTCTTCCCATATAAGGATGTAAACAATTTAACCTTTAAAAAACATAGTTTTTTTTCTTTTTTTCTTCCCTTTTTTACCTTTTTTTATGCTTTTCTTGAGCTTTTTATTTGAAGATCAGATTTTCTGTTCAGCTCTGTTCTTTTCATCAAAAATAAAAGAAAATCCCCATTTCACTTAATGTCCATCTTTCCCCCTGAAAGATAATGTGTAATTTTTCTGGATTGAATTGTTTCTTTCTGGTTTCTTGCAGTATTTTCTCCTTGATCTGATAATGCTGGAATTTAGCTACAATATTCCTTGAAGTTTTCATTTTGGAGTCTCTTTCAGGAAGTGATCAGTGGGTTCTTTTAATGACTATTTTACCTTCAGGTTTAATGATTCTAAGACATCAGAGCACTATTCCTTGATGATTTCTTGAAAGATCTTGTCTAGGCTTTTTTATTATTATTATTATTTTGGTTTTCAGACGCTCCAATGGTTGTTAGATTGTCTCAAATCTATTTTCCAAGTCAGCTGTTCTTCTGATGAGGTAGTATACATTCTTTTCTATTTTTTTTCATGGCGGGGGGGTTGTTTGACTGATTCTTTATGTCTTATTTACTTATTTGCTTCCATTTGTTCAAATCTAATTTTTAAAGAATTATTTTCTTCCTTTAGTTTTTTATCTTTTTTTGAATTTGGCCAATTGAACTTATAAATGAGTTGTTTTGTTCACTGAATTTGTTCCCCATTTCAGAAATTCTGTTTTTCCAGGAGTTGTTTTCATTTTCCATTTCATCAAAACTATTTTAAGGAACGGTTTTCTTCAGACAATTTCTGCATTTCCTTTCTAAGCTCTCATTTCTTTTCCCCACATTTTTCCTAATTCTTTTTAAAGAATCTTTTTGAATTCTTCCAAGAGATGTTTGTGAGATAGACTCTTTAAGGCTTCATCTAGAGATGTTTTGCCTTTAGTCTCCTCAGGGTTTGAGGTCTGTTCTTTTCTATCTCCATAAAATCTATCTATGGTCAAAGTTCTATTTGCTTTTTTGCTCATTTTAAAAGGTTGAGATCTGATCTTGGGATAAAGTGGAAATTGTCCCAAGCTTCCTCTGACTGTGACTTTATGCTGCCCTAGTGCTAGTGTTACTGTCTTTCTTTTTATACTGGGTTTCCAAAGCTCACTGTTTGTCTTCTGTAGTTGCTTTGGAGGTCTCACAACTTCTCTGATGATCCACTGGTGTCTGACTCAGGACAGAGTAGCAAATGATGCTGAAGGCTTTGTACCTCCTACTAGATTCCTCCAACACATGGAAGACTTTCTGTTGTGGGTCTCCCTGCATTGCATTACACTATGCTAGGCCAGTGCTGGCCTGTAAACTCCCCACCCACTGTCTAATTGAGACAGGCTTTTCCTGATGTTCTTCGAAAATATCTCCTACTGAAAACTACTTACACTACAAATATTTGTGGGTTCAGAGACTTGATCTGAAGTCTAAGGGAAGCCAGGAAGAGCTAAGACAAAGACCTGTTTACTCCTGACCATCTGGATTCCAGCCCTAAATAATGATTTTTGACAAGCTTAGATCTTTCTCTTTCAATAAATTATGATGAAAACTTTCCTGATATCTTAGATCCAGAGGGTACAATAAAAATTGAAAGAACCCATTGATTACATCCTGAAAGAAATACCAAAATAAAAACTCCAAGTAATATTATAGCCAAATTTTAGAATTCCCTGGTCAAGGAAGAAATATCATGAACCAAAAAAAAAAAAAAAAAAAAAAAACCCACAATCCAAATGTTACAGAATCACAATAAGAACTTTATTATTGTTAAGGATATTAGGAATATATGTAGACAGAAGGCATGAGTGTGAATCAATTTTGGAGTAAGAAAGGAAGAAGTGAAAAAAGGAGGAAGCAGCAGGTAGAATTGAGAAATTTATCTCATCACATAGAGAGAAGTAAAAGAAACAACTTTTACAATGGAGATGAAAATGAGATGGAGGGCACATGGAAAGCAATGCTTGAATTTCACTTTCATCAGGGTGTCTGTATACTGATGCACACAAATAGATATGCATTCAAATATACACACATGTATATGTATATGCTTGTATGTATACACATTCATCTGGATACACACACACATATACACATTTCTGTATGCACAGACAAATGGATATGGAAATCTATCTTATCAAATAGGGAGAAAGATGGGACATTAAACAGGCCATCAGTCAAAAGCAAAACACTTTTAAGGAGTGCTAAGATAAAAAAGAGAAAGAGAAAAATAAACAGAAGAAATGGGATTGTAGGCATAATGTGGATTGGAAGGGACTGAAAGCAGAGATCAAAATCTATTAAAATGAGGCTCCAACAAAAACAATTTTTTATGAGAACGATGTTTGAAACAGAAATACATACAAACAGAAAATTAAAATAAGTATATGAGGCAATCTATTGTGATTCAAATAAAGTTAAAAAGCCAAGGGTAGTAACATTGATCTCAAACAAAACAAAAGCAAAAATCAACCTATTCAAAAGTGATAATTAGGGAGCTATATTTTGATATAACTTCCCATAGATAATAGAATAATATCAAACATATTTGTACAAAGTTTCTCTGATAAAGATTCATAAATATATAAGAAACTGAGTCAAATTTATCAAAATAAATTGTTAAATTTAGTTTTCAGAAGGAGAAATCAGTTATATATAGTCATATCAAAAATACTCAAGATCACTATTGATTAGAAAAATACAAGTTAAAAACCTCTGAGGTACCACCTTACACATATCAGAAATGACAAATACTGAAAGAAATGAGGGATAATAAGTACATTAATGAACTCTTAGTGGAGTAATTAACTAGTCTGATCATTCTGGATAACCATTTGGAACTATGCTCAAAAGACTATAAAACAGTGCATATCCTTTGATTAAGCATTACCAATACTATGTCTGAAAGAGATAAAACTAAAAAGAGAGCAGCTATACACACAGACAAATTTTAAAGAAATTCTTTTTTGTGGTCACAAAGAATTAGAAATTGAGGGATACTCATCAGTTTGCTAATGGCTAAACAAGTTGTGCTATATGATTGTGATGGGTTATAATTGCACTATAAAAAATGATGAGGACCTAAAACTATCTTGTAAAGCAGCACTCATTAACACCATATGGTACTGGCTAAGAAATAGAATGGTAGATCAGTTGAATAGATTAGATACACATGACACAATAATCAAGGCCTATACTAATCTAGTATTTGATAAACCCTCAAACTCCAGCTTCTAGAATAAGAACTCACTATTTGACAAAATGTTCTGGGAAAACTGGAAAATAACATTCCAGAGACTCAGCATAGACCTACATCTGACACCCCACACCAAAAATATGGTCAAAATGAATATATGATCTGAGCATAAAGAAGAGTAAGGGATAATTTACCTATCAGAACTTTGGAAAAGCAAGGAATTCATGACCAAAAAAAGAACTAGAAAATATTACAAAAGGTAAAATGGACAATTTTAATTACATTAAATTAAAAAGTGTTTGCACAAACAAAGCCAACAGAAAGAAGATTAAAAGGAATGTACAAAGCTGGAGAAATCTTTACAACCATTGTTTCTGATAAAGGTCTCATTTCTAAATAGAACTGTGTCAATCTTATAAGAATACAAATCATTCCCCAATTGACAAATGATCAAAGGATATGAACAGACAATTTTCAGGAGATTAAATTAAAGCCATATGTAGTCACATGAAAAAATGTTGTGTTGATTACAGAAACTTAAACTAAAACAACTCTGAGGTACCACCTCACACTTCTCAGATTGTGTAAGATGACAGGAAAAGATAATAAATGCTGGAGAGGATGTAGGAAAACTGGGACACTAATGCATTGTTGGTGGAGTTGTGAAGTTGAGGTGTAGCCTAAGTGTGAAAGTATGAGTAACTTCTCCTAAAGCCCCACAGCTGTGAATCATAACACACTGGAAGGAATTTCAAATTGGCTTTTACCGATACAAATGTTGCTTGTGAATTGGGAATGAAATAAATTGGAGGCAAGTGGGAAGAGGAGAGAGGTCAGAGAATGAAAATGCCTCTCAGTCTTCTTGTATTGTTATCATTTTCTCACATGAAGGGATCTCTTCTGCTGGTAGATCCCCAGCGGCCATTAGCAGATGGTTCCTGTAACACCCAACAGCCTTTAGCAGGTTGCTCCCATAACAATCATCCAATTATTATGGAGAGCAATTTGGAACTATGTCTGAAAGAACATAAAATTGTGCATATTCTTTGATTCAGCAGAGCCATTACTGAGTCTGTAACCCAAGGAAATCTTAAAGTAGGGAAAAGGACCCACATGTGCAAAAAAAAATTGTGGCAGCTCATTTTGTGGTAACAAAGAAATGCAAAATATGTAGCTGCCCATCACTTGGGAAATGGCTGAACAAATTGTGGTATATGAAGATAAATTGAATATTGTTGTTCTATAAGAAATGTTGAACAAGTCAATTTTAAAAAGGCCTTGAAAGATTTGCACAAACTTTACATGTATAATAGATGTCATATTGCTTGCTTTCTCCATAGTTGGAGGTGGTACAGGAGGGAGGAACATAGTTTAAAACTTAATTTTTAAAAGATGTTAAAAAGAAATAATAAAATTTAAAAAATAATACCTAGGTAATATCCATAGGTACTTTTCTAAGTCAATATGCAACATACAGTGATACCTTTGTAAAGTTTACTGCTCCTGTTTTCATTTGAGTTTGATATCATTAACCTAGTCACTTAGTTTATAGACTTAGAAACTGAGACATAGAAAAGTTAAGTGTCTAATTCTCAAGTCAGCTATGTTGGTAACCTACTCTCATATACTGCAGCAGTTTTATGTCTTCTTATCTGATGTGATTCTAGTTGGTTTTGCTTATATTTTGTTCTTTTAAAAGGACCAGTGTTATCAGGAGAGTAATTTCTTCACTTGCAAGTGAATTGGATTTAAGTTAATCAGGGGTGTTCAAAGTCATCAGCCCCAGATCTCTTCCTGTGTCATTTTACTCCAGTGACAAGGCACAGATTAGGAAAACTGGCATTGGCCCTTGGATTTTTTGAGCTAAGGATTTTCTCAGGTCTCCATTTATCTGAGGCAGCACCCAAGTGATTAATGGATAGGTAAGACTTGATGCAAAAGATGGCCTAATTTGTCTTCTCTACAAAATCAGTCTGGCTTCTTTCTAGAATTGAAAGAATTGTTATTTATACTACCTGAACCATCAAAAATCAAACAATAAGGCAGTGAGGTTTGGGTAGGTATCTATTACTGGCCAATCTGTCAGTGTCAAAATAATTAGGCTCTAAGGAGTAGTCAAGTTGAATCCCAATGAACTTTATCAAAGCCCTGGTTTTCTATAATTTTATTCAAAGAAATACTAAATGAAACTACATGGGACAAAAGAGTTAACTGTTAATTGTTCCAGGGTTTTTTTTCTTTTTTTGAGGGGGTAGAATAAACAATTAGGGAAAAGAAAAATAAAATAAATCATAATCTCCAAATTCCAAGATATTTTGTGGGGTTTAAGAGATCAGGGTTTATACTCCTCTGGGCAGAGCCCCCGACATATGAAGGCATGATTCCCCACCTTGACAGAGAGAGAGAAGAAAGGAAGGAAGGAGGAAAAAAGGAAGAAATGAATGGAAGAAGGGAAGAAGAGAGGGATGAATGGAGGGAGAGAGGAAAGAAAAGCATTACCCAGCTGGAACTGGATACTGTATCACAGTAGAGCAGCTACTGCTACTGACAAATTGTTCCTCCTTTGTTTTTGAAGAGGACCAATGTTAGCAGGAAGATGATGTCTTGACTTTCAAATGAATTGAATTAAGTGAAGCAAGACTGCACAAAGCCATCAACCTCATTCTCTCTTTCTGAGTCATCTGAATCCAGTGGCAAGACAACTGAATATGACCGCAGATGCTGTGAGAGACATTGATGTTTTTTAATGTACATATTCACAGTATGCTATTTAGAAGATCTCCCTCATGTACCTAAAGTTGCTTTTCTTTTGTCCTTTCAGTATTTTGGGGGTAAGTGTATTGTTTTAAAGATTTGATGTGACCTATTTTTACTTTACAACTGATTGGTCTCTTTTTTCAGTCATAAATGCCTTGTAAGATTTTTTTTTGAACAAAGACATTGGATTCATCAATCTATTTTTGTTAACTAGATACCGAATGTTTATGCCAATTTTTTCTTTCTCTTTGGTACAGTGTCTGACATTTTCCCAATTAAATATTCATTCAAGTTAATAGGCAACCTTCCCTCAAAGAACAAAAACTCTTGAAAGAGATAATCAGTGTTCAGTCATTCATATCATAATTTGAAATTAGTCCAGTAATATTTTTTCCTTCTTCATGCCTCACCTCAAATCACTTGTATTGGGAAGAAGATAACTTTTACAGTAAAGATTATTTGGGGACATGGAGAACTTTTGGGAAATGCTAGCCTTACGGTGATACTATATTTAAAGTTTTTGGAAATATTAACATGCTATAATAATAATGGGTCTAGTGAAAGAAGTACTAGTCAGTAGTTCAGTCAAAAATATTTATCCTAAAATGTGACAAGAATTCTTCTAAGAATTGGGGTTAAAAAGAAACATGAAAATATGAACAATACCCTTATGAAACTTGCATTTTAATGAGGGAAAGAACATGCCATTAATTATACAAATAAAAATTAAAGAATAAGATTTGACAACAAATTGTAAGTGTAAGATGAGCAAACTGAACAAGTGGAGGAAAAGATTGTGAATGTAAGCCTAGGATACTGGGGAAACAGTGGTATTTTCAACAAAAAATAAGAAAGTTAGTAGAATTTAAGGGTAAATATAACGAGTTCATTTTTGGTATGTTGAGTTTGAAGTAGATATGAAATATCAAATTCAAGGAGTCTAAGTATAATTTGATGATGGACTAGAAATTCATAAGAGAGTGACTAAGAAAATAGTATACAGGCATATGTGTGTGTGGGGTGACTTATTTGAAGAGAGAGAGAGTGAGAGAGAAAGAGAAAGAAAAAGAGAGAGAGAAAGGCAAATGTGATACAATATCTTTTGCTAAGGTTACTTTTCTTGCCATAAAACTAAGTAAGAAAGTTTCTTTTGCTCACTCCTTTAAGTGAGAGAGACTAGCAAAATCTATAGCAAGGGGGAAATATGGAGTAGCATTATCCTCAGTTCCCACATATACATGAATACAATTTCCCAGAGACTCCATGAGCTATAAAGGTTCCCAGGGAAGGAAAAGTTTGAACTTTAATGCCAGCTGCATTGTAGCATGACTTGAAAACTTTTCCTACCAGAGTTTTCATTGTTAAAACTTTAAAAAATTGATTGTCTTTTGTCATTTCTTAGTTTTGTATCTACAACTCATTGGTCTAACTTAAAGAGCATTTCATTCTTTTTCATCTAGCATTTACTTCTACCAAGACTTAGAAACCTGAAACTTTGCTTTTGGATGCTTCTTTCATAATTGTAATTTTTTCCTTTTTTTTAAAATTTTTTAAAAAATAACTTTATATTGACAGAACCCATGCCAGGGTAATTTTTTACAACATTATCCCTTGCACTCACTTCTGTCCCAATTTTTCCCCTCCCTCCCTCCACCCTCTCCCCCAGAGGGCAAAGAGTCCTATATATGTTAAATATGTTGCAGTATAGATACAATATATGTGTGTAGAATTGAACAATTCTCTTGTTGCACAGGAAGAATTGGATTCAGAAGGTAGAAATAACCTGGGGAAAAAAAAAACAAAAATGCAAACAGTTTACATACATTTCCCAGTGTTCTTTCTTTGGGTTTAGCTGCTTCTGTCCATCATTGATCAATTGAAACTAAGTTAGGTCTCTTTGTCAAAGAAATCCACTTCCATCAGAATGCATCTTCATACAGTATCATTGTTTTTTGTTTTTTTTTTAAATAAATTTTATTGATAGAACTCATGCCAGGGTAATTTTTTACAACATTATCCCTTGCATTCACTTCTGTTCCGATTTTCTCCCTCCTTTCCTCCACTCCCTCCCCCAGATGGCAAGCAATCCTTCACACGTTGAATAGGTAACAGTTGTCTTGTTGCACAGGGAGAATTGAATTCAGAAGGTATAAATAATCCGGGAAGAAAAACAAAAATGCAAGCAGTTTATATTCATCTCCTGGTGTTCTTTCTTTGGGTGTAGCTGCTTCTGCCCATCTTTGATCAATTGAAACTGAATTAGCTCTCTTTCTCGAAGAGATCCACTTCCATCAGAATACATCCTCAAACAGTATCATTGTTGAGGTATATAATGATCTCCTGGTTCTGCTCATTTCACTTAGCATCAGTTCATGTAAGTCTCGCCAGTCCTCTCTGTATTCATCCTGCTGGTCGTTCCTTACAGAACAATAATATTCCATAACGTTCATATACCACAATTTACTCAACCATTCTCCAATTGATGGGCATCCATTCATTTTCCAGCTTCTAGCCACTACAAACAGGGCCGCCACAAACATTTTGGCACATACAGGTCCCTTTCCCTTCTTTAGTATCTCTTTGGGGTATAAGCCCAGTGAAAACACTGCTGTGTGGTGAGCTTTTTCTTCTCAAAACGCAGCCAGGTGATAAAAGTTCTGATCTTTTATTATCTCCAATATAGCCCGGTTAGCTTAGAGGCCTATCTCTCTGCTTGGTTCCAAGAGCTCTTGCCGCTTTGTCCTTTGATTCTGCCTCTGCTTTCTTCAGCCTCCAGAGCCAGCACCACTCTTCATGTCATTCCGGTGAAATCTCTCAAAGTGCTCTGTGTCTGTACCAGAGTGCTCCTCTCCAGTCCAGCTGAACTCTCTTCTGCGACCAGCCAGCCAAGTGGAAAATATATTCTTTCTTGCCTTGCCTTGGAGAGAGGGCTTCTGGCGTAATTCCGCTGAAATCTGACCGAGAGCCTCTGTCTGTTTCTTTTATACAAGAGGGAGGAATTGTGGGATACGAGAGAGAGGGATTATGGGTTTTCTCCCATAGTGCTCTCTGACCCAAAGAGCTTCAAGGGAGGTGTGAACTCACTAAGTTACAAAGTTTACTTTGTGAAGCTGGCATACTTGTGAACTCCAATGAGTAAAGGTGCAAACACAAGCATTGTACTTATCAGTTCTACTTAGTACCTTGTTTCAGGTTCTGCCCAAAACATCTTCTTGTAAAATTAGATCAACTCTAATGAGTTAGCAGTTTGTAAAGATTCCAACACTGCTGGATCAAAGGGTATGCACAGTTTGATAACTTTTTGAGCATAGTTCCAAATTGCTCTCCAGAATGGTTGTGTTCACAATTCCACCAACAATGTATCAGTGTCCCTGTTTTCCCACATCCCCGCCAACATTCCATTATCTTTCCCTGTCACTCTAGCCAATTGGACAGGTGTGTAGTGGTATCTCAGAGTTGTCTTAATTTGCATTTCTCTGATTTATAATGATTTGGAGTATATTTTCATATGTCTATAAATAGTTTCAATTTCTTCATCTGAGAATTGTCTGTTCATATCCTTTGACCATTTATCACTTGGAGAATGGTTTGATTTCTTAAAAATTAGAGTCAATTCTCTATATATTTTGGAAATGAGGCCTTTATCAGTACCTTTGGTTGTAAAAATGTTTTCCCAGTTTATTGTTTCCCTTCTAATCTTGTCTGCATTTGTTTTGTTTGTACAAAAACTTTTCAATTTGATATAATCAAAATTTTCTGTGTTGTGGTCAATAGTAATCTCTAGTTCTTCTTTGGTCATAAATTTCTCCCTCTTCCACAGGTCAGGGAGGTAAACTATCCTATGCTCTTCCAATTTATTTATAAAAATCTCATTCTTTATGCCTAGGTCATGAACCCATTTTGACCTTATCTTGGTGTATGGTGTTAAGTGTGAGTCAATGCCTAGTTTCTGCCATACTAATTTCCAATTTTCCCAGCAATTTTTGTCAAATAGTGCATTCTTATCCCAGAACCTGGGGTCTTTGGGTTTGTCAAACACTATTTTATTAAAGTTATATAATCTCATTCTTTATGCCTAAATCATGGACCCATTTTGGTCTTATCTTGGTATACGGTGTTAAGTGTGGGTCCATGCCTAATTTCCAATTATCCCAGCAGTTTTTGTCAAATAATGAATTCTTATCCCAAAACTTAGGATCTTTGGGTTTGTCAAACACTAGATTGCTATAGTTGACTATTTTGTCTTGTGAACCTAACCTATTCCATTGATCAATAGTTGTCATTTCTTAAAGCCCACTTTTTTAAAACTATGGCTATGTCTATCTATTAACTTTTTGTTTGCTGCCTTTATAATATGGTATCGCTATCCATTTTCTATGCCATCTGCTTGTTCCTCAGTGTGTGAAACTGCAACAACCACTAGCAAAATTAAAATCAGATACTTTCAAGTAGAAAAGCAAAATGTATTTATTATGATCCCATGAAAAAGGGCAACTCTCAACAGACAAGGTGTTGTAGTGCAAAGCATATATCACGGAGAGTGAATATAGCTCCCGTTGGCAGGAAGTCCAGGTTCACATTCTGAAATGCAGAAATCTATCAGAAACTAATTAAAAATTTAGCCAGAGACTAAGGACAAGGAAACTAATGATATTAGCCCAATGACACATTCTTTACTGTATTAGGAACTTAATGCTGATGTGGCAAAAAGGAAAGGGAAAAGGGAAATGTATCTTTGCCTAAGATAGGCTAACATCTGAGGCTTTTGTCTATAACACAATATGTTATCACAAAGCTGCAAGTTATAAGTCTATAAGTAGAATGACATTGGTTGATGCCATATTCTTATGAGAGGAGTTCACTCAATTATCCCATTTATCAAGATTAGTAAACACATTTTCAGTCTAATATGTATTTAATCTGCCTCATAATTCTCTATATGTGCTTCATAAAGGGGCTTTCAGAAAATTCCTGTGAAACATTTCTTTCTACTCAATGGGAGGTTCCCAAACCCTGTTCTTAGATGCATTCAGATCACTGACTTCCAGGCTAGAGGTCAAAGTTGGAAGAGTTCTTAGTGTTCATCTAGTCCAACATTATCACTTTATAGATGACATACTAAGGCCCAGAGAAGTGAGGAGACCTGTCTAATGTCAGATGAACACCAATTGGCAAGGCTGGGATTCAAAAACAAGGCATCAGACTCTAAACCAGAATTCCTTTGACTGCATCATGCTGCATCTTACTAATTCTATTCCATTGCATAGGTTATATAAAGGAGTGTTTATCTTCCATTTTTTTTTTACTTTAGTAGTCACCTCATTATATAATAAATCAATTCTTTCATTTCATAAATGAGCATTCTTTTTTATAGGCTTCAAGTATCATTGATGAAGAAGAATCTGCTATTCTTCTGTCCTCTTTGGAGATCAATTAGCATGTCTGTCACATGGTCAAAAACTGTTGAGTCATTCTGATGCTAATGATGAATTCATGAACTATTTTCATTTGTTCTCTCAGTAATATCATGTTCTCAATAATTAGTTCTGAGTTAAACATCTTAAATTTTCAAAAGAATCTCAAGAAGACATTAGAAACCCCAGAGGAAACATAAAATTTGACAATTTCTACTAATATTCCAGTCATCCCTGAAAAGCTCAAAGCTCCTTACTTGTTTATATTCCACATAAGCCTGTGTCTAAATCTATGTTTTATGTTTGTAAGCCATGCACATGGAACTGAATAAAAGATTTTATAATAATCAAATGTCATAATACTTTCAAAATCAATAATCATCTAATATGTACTGAGGTGCTGGGTTTTTATTTTTGTTTATTGTTTTACTCATCTAAAATCTCTTCGCATACTCTTTTTGCTCATTACAAATATATAGGAATTATATGTTTTTCATGCTACAAATTGGATACCTTTTTGATGAGTTAGTCAATAAAGTCTTAAGTGTCTACTATATGTCAGGCCCTTCACTAGGCACTTGAAATACAAATGCAAAAACAAAAAAATAAAGATAGTACCTGCTTTAAGAGAATTTGAAATCTATTAGGAAAGACAACATGGAAAAGGAAGCTGAAAATCGAGGGGCAAAGAGGAAGTATTCAATTCAATTCAATTCAATATAGTGAAATCAAAGAATTCTTAAAGAAGCTCAATCAGATGTGAAATGAAAAGTTCCTGATTCTACTTTCCAATCAAAGGAAGAGAGAGTAGGGAGGTAAAGGTTAGTGGGATCTCAGAGGATGATGAGGTTTTATTCATGAATATCTATAAAGCATTTCAGCCAATAATTGGATTCTTGTCCAAATCACCTATCCAGTACTTTGGGGTATCTCAAAGAAATTAGTTTTTCCATCACATTCCTTGATGGAATCATTTTATATTCATTAAAATCACTGTGTACAATTTTTTTATGTCTCAAATATATTTTAATAGTGAACTTTTTTGGATCAGTCTGTTGACCAGAAATTTTCCATACTCCTTTTGTGGTCATACAATTTTATGCCTTTTTTTTTCTTTTTAATGCTTCCCAAGCCTTTGGAATAAAGCATTGATTGATGTTATGTCTTTCTTAATTTTGTTCTTTGTGATGC
The DNA here is from genome assembly GCF_016432865.1 of Antechinus flavipes. NCBI lineage: Eukaryota > Metazoa > Chordata > Mammalia > Dasyuromorphia > Dasyuridae > Antechinus > Antechinus flavipes. The sequence goes on from NC_067398.1 coordinate 427,045,421, forward strand.
TATAATTCTCCATATCAATTTTGCTTTTAATGTTCACTTTCAATTATTGATTGCTATACTTTTATTTTTTTTAATTTAATTTTATTTAATAATAACTTTGTATTGACAGAATCCATGCCAGGATAATTTTTACACAGCATTATCCCTTGCAATCACTTATGTTTCGCTTTTTCCCCTCCCTCCCTCTTCCCCCCCCCCCCAAGATGGCAAGCAGTCCTATATATGTTAAATATGTTGATTGCTATACTTTTATTATCCTCATTGCATTTCACATTTTTTTTGTTGTTGTTATTGTATTTAATTGAGAAGTATGCTTTCAAATCTCCTATTTCATATACTGGAAAGTTTCTGATGTAATCATACTGCATGTTTTCAATAGTTTCTCAAGTTGCTTATTATGGACATTAGGAATATGGAGTGTTCCAAGAGGACTAATAGCTCCCTTGTTTATACCTTTCACCCAAAATTTCCATTGCTACTTGTTTACATTAAGAAAAACAAAGAAAAAGAAAAAACTCATTTCTTCAAAATATTGGCAGCAATTTTTTGTGGTTCTAGCAAAGAACTATGCACAAAATATATCTTTATTACCCAGGGAATAGTTAAACAAATTTTGAGGGGAAAGTAACAAAATTATTGTGTTTAAGAGAGGATGAATATGAAACATCCAGAGAAGTAAGAGAGCTGTTTATATAAACTGATGCAGAAAGAAGAGAACAGAACCATGAATACTATATATTCAATGACAAGAAGATGTAATGGGCTGAAGCTCTAGAAGCTCTGGTTGCACTGAGGCCCCAAGTACTTGAGGCTAATTAGCAATTGAACAATACTCTATTAATATATGCTTGGAGAAAGAATGGCCCCGCCTACTCTCTGTGCTAGTTTGATGTGTTGTATAGAGGATTTGGGGGGGTGGAGTTTGAGAGCCAGAGGCATAGCTGGCTGGATTCAACTGCTCTCACTTCATATTGCTATTCGCCTTTACCTCTGCAAAGAATAAGGATCAAGGATTTTCCATTATCCTGACTTCCTGACTCTGGCTGATTTTAAAATATGCAGTCATCACATTTGGCACCCAATGGTATAATTAAAATATCAGATCTTGACTCCAAAGAAGAGAGTACCTTTCTGACTTTTTGTAAAGTCAGTGGACTATAGTTATAGAATATTAGGTAGACTACCAGAATAGATAACTGTGTAGGTTACTTACATGAGATAGGTCTGAGTTTAGGAGAGAAGAAATATGTGATCAGAAGTGAAGGCTTTGTTTAAAAAACTTACTATGTTGATTAAATTATAATTGTGCAATAATTAATATCAACATTTTTGTTTTATATTTATTTGTGATATGATTTCGCTATTAATATATTTTACCTCGAAATCAACTTTGCCCTTTCCTTTACTAATTATTGGCCCCTTCATTTCCAGGTTTCATCAGCAATAAAAAAGAAGTGCTATAAATATTTTTGCACAAATGGAGCCTTTTTTTTTCTTTGGTGAGAAAGTAAACCATATTGATGGAATCACAGATTCATTGAAGTGACAATTCTTTTCATATTTCCATTTCCTTCTAATTTTTTATTGATTTTGACTTTTTTCCCCAAAACACCCAATAGATAAACCAATAATGAAATACCTTTTACATCATTACCCTATTAATATTAAATCAATTTCTTCTTTTTTTGAACATAATATTAATTCCCATTTTCCACATTCATTTTTTTCTGAATTTATTCTCGAATAAAAGTATTAATAATATAGTAGCAGGAAATCTACAGCTAATAGAAAAACATTTGACCTTTAAAATTTATAATCTTCAACTATATTTTATAATTTATTTTTAAATAATCCTTCCTGGGCCAACTTTCACAGTGAAGCAACAAAATATCAACTTATATTTTTTAAGTATTTTAAAGGAATTTTACAGACAGCAATAAAATTTTAGTATTCTATGACCTTTTGCACTCTGCATGTAGGAAATTGTTATCCTTCATTTTTGAAGAGGACCATAACATCAGGGTGGTCATGCTATAACCTTCAAATGGATCAGATTTAAGTGAGGGAGGAATGTGTAAAGTTACCACCCTCATTTTCCTCCAGAGGCCTCTGGCTTCAATGCCAAGATGTAGATCAGGATGGATGGAGATGGAGTTCATACAGGATATATTATTTCTTTAAAAGAAGCATATGCTTTCTCAGTCGATCTAATTCATGTTCATCTCTGTTTAGTGGTCTCTGTCACAGTCAGATAAATGTGCATTTTGTTATTCATTATTATAAAATAGTATCACTAACTAAAATTAAACAAAATATTAATTTATGCCTTCAGTGTGTCCATGTATGTTTATATCAACATATATGTATATGTGAATATGTGTACATGTATGTATATACAAATGGACATGTATCTAATGTTTAAGTATAGTTAGGAAGTTCACTGTATCAGCACAAGGCCTGGAGTTAGGAAAACTCATCTTCCTGAGTTCAAACTGCTTCAGACACTTTCTAGATGTGTGACTGTGGGCAAGTCACTTAATTCTGTTTGCCTCTATTCTCTCATCTGTAAAATGATCTGGAGAAGGAAATAAAAAAGCACTCCATTATCTTTGCCAAGAAAATCCAATTGGGTCATGGCAATCGAACAGTACTGAAATGACTAAATAATAACAACAAAAGCAATGTTGTGTGCATACTTGGACATGTTATTTGTATTTATGGTATGCATACCATAAATACAATACTATATTTATACAATATATAGTATGTTTATTTTAAATTTTTAATAAAGTCTGATAATAATTATGAATCACTTTCATATATTTATATGAATATATAGAGAAATATGTATATACATATATAAGATGTATATAATTAAAATAAGTTTAAGAAAAATAGTAAATATATAAATAAGAAAAGAAAAAAGAGAAAGATTAACATCTCTTCTGATACATCATTGAAACTCTCTTTTGATACTACATAGATACTGTGAAAATCAATATTGTGGCTGTCTGATTCCAGTATTTGTGCATATTTTCAATGCATATTTGAGTACATCTCTCTGCATACATAAACATGCAAGCATGCATACATGTATACAGACATACATTTGAAAGGTAAAACTTGGTAGAAATCATGATACCATTTGGTTGAGATTTTGTTTCTTTCATTTATTATCTGCATTATCTTGATCAAATAATTTTGCTTTTCTTGATCTCAGGTTTCTCATTTGTAAACTTAGAACCTTGGATCAAATGTAATCCAATTCTAAATCATGTAATCCTACTTTTACTTATTTCCTGTTGGTTTTTTTCCCAGTTTAATAATTTAGTGCTTTGTAAGCATTTTGAAGGCAAAGACTATTTCATTTTTATCTTTATATTCCCCAAAGATTAATACAGTACCTGGCATAGGAAAGGAGTTTAATAAATGTTTTGTTATTGATACAATGAGTGAGTCAGTATCCATGTGATGTGGTTAAAATAGTCATGGGATTAGATTCAGAGAAATTGGCTGGTGTCCTAGATTTGTTACTAAGTATATTTCCTTGGAGAGGTTATATCATCTTTTGGATTTACAAATTTACAATTACAAAATAAGAGCTTAAATTAATCAATAGTCCAAGTTTATTCCCAGTCTAACTCTTTGCTTATATATCATGTTGCAGTGAGAAAAATAAATTTTGAACACAGAGACAAAAAGGCCTAGATTTGACTCAATGATCCACCAGTTTCTAGTTCTAGCTTTGGGTATCTCCCAAAATACTCCTTGTACCTTAGTTTTGTCGTCTTTAAAAGGGAGTTTAAAAATACTTAAGCTTTTGAAGAGCTCTTGTGAGGGTCATAGAACATCATAAATATGAAAATTCAAAATAAGACTTCCCATTGATTAGTATACTATTCTTCTTGGAAAAGCTTTTAACACAAGCCTATACTAGACCTACCATTTTATTTATTTCTTCACATTCTTTTTAAAACTTCTACAGTATTAAAAAAGAAGGAAAAAAAAAAAAACATGGCACTGGGTAAACAATGAATATTTCTTGCTTTGCCTGCAATTTCACTCTTCTGTAAAGAATTAATGAGGCACAGCTCACAGATTGATGTTCATATTTATTAGTTTTTGTTCTTTTGCTAAACACATACTGTGTAATCTTTGATAATCGCCCAAGTTATTGAAAAAGAGTTTGCACAGCTTTAATATTATTTGCCTATTAATCTGTGACAAACCATAAAATTTGCTATTTTCACTGTGACTGCCCCATGAAATATGCTTGCTTTGTCTCTGCTTTAAGCAGTACTGTATTCATGGCTGTAACTGGTTTGTAGAAATGTAGTTTGGGGAATGTACACCTGGGGTCCTTTTCATGTAACAGTCTATAGGGGCTCTGGATACTTTGTATTCTATTCTCTCCACATGCCTCAGCCTTGACCTTGAGGAACTACCTCTGTCTGCCTATTCAATTCTGGCTTTCTCATGTGAAACACCAACCATTGTAACACCTCCTGACAAAGGGGCTTTTCCTAAGATACCTCTACCAGGTCACTGTCCTTAATTCATAGTAAAAGATTCCCTTTGTTTACCAAAGCCCATAGTCTATGATGACTTTAAATAATGAGACTAAGATCAGCTGGATACTTAGACAGGGAAAAACCTATAAGCAAGCAGCAAAATGCATCCAGAAAGGTAATATGCTAGGGATCAGAGATCTAATTTTCAAGATAAGAGATCTTATTTGAATTCTAGTTCTGAGCCATAATATCTCTCTTACAAGTTCTCATTACAAATGAGGAAGTCACTTGATCTTTTCAAATCTCACTTTGCTCATCTCGAAATTTAAAGTGAGGGTTAGATGATATTAGAAGTTCTTTTCAGCTCTCAATCCATAACCCTATGAAAGGCTCTGGGAATCTATTAAATGAAGAATAGTGTTTACCTTCGAAGATAAACAATTAATTCAATAATAACCTTCCTATTTCCTGTTCTTTTACGCTACAATCTCATCACTTCCATGAAATTCAGAATTCTGGTTGCCTTTAAAAAAACAAAGCTTCCATTTCAATCCCAACCATCTGGAATTAGCCATATCTATATAGATAGATTGATTGATTGGAGAATTATGAATGAGCTAGACAGAGAAAGGGAAACAGAGAGACAGAAAGAGAGAGACAAAGAGATAGAGAGAAAGAGGGAGGAGAGAAAAAAATTTTCTCCAAATCAATTTCCAAAAAAATGACAAATTTATGCTCCTTTATAACTTGGAAAATCAACCATAAAATATTAAGTACCTATTATGTGAAGATCACTTTACTTGACCCTGGGGGAGATAATAAAATAGAGATCTTGTCTTTATGGACCTTGCTTTAGGTAAACTCAGATGAATTATCCAAATCCTTTTTTCTATTTCATTATTCTCATAATGACTAAAATAGTCTAGAAGTGATTTGATATAATATTTGATTGATTGATTGATATAATGATATTATATGAAATAATATTTGACATAATAAATAAAAATAGGATTTGACATATAAACAATATATTGTAATTCAAACCAAACAAATAAGTGTCTAAGAGAATGCAATATGAAGTCCAAGGAAGAAATGGTTAATGTAGATTTCTTTGGGGAAGAGGTATTTGAGCTGGGGCTTAAAGGTTGGAGAAGATTTCAGCAATGAGGGATGGATGGAAAAGGAGAGAATTCCTAATGTAGGAAGTTTTTTTTTTTTTTTAAAAAGTGTTAAAACATAGAAAAATCAATGGCATAGAAAGGCGCAAGTGGAATAGTTTCCTTTGACTTGGGCCTAACATAGTGAGTAATATGAGATAAGAATAGAAAGTCATAGTAAAGGCAAATTGAGGAGGACCATGATATATCTCCCAAGAAGAAATTTAAATTTTCTTTGAGAGACAATAGATTATTCTTGGCAAGGGAGTGAAATTATTCAAGTTGTGAATAAGAAAAATTAGCCTGAATATGGTATAAAGGCTGGATTAGAAAGAGGAAAGAATGAAGGTAGGGAGACAGATTAGAAAAATTTTACTATATTTCAAATAGATGATGATGATGGTGATGATGATGACAATCTTAATGGATTATACTAACCAAACTATGATGATGGTATTAAGAATAGAGAGGAAAGTATTTCATAGATGGAAGATCATGGAAGTAGAAATGATAGAGCAAGTTAAGGAATTTGCTAGACCAGCTGTGCTGCCTGGGCAAATTCCCAGAAGGCCATATGGTGAAGCTGCCGAGAATAGCACTGCTGGAATTGGTAATGTTACCAAGGGACCATGATCAAGGAGGGACCATGATCAAGGAGGGACAGTCACAGAGTCTGAGTGGTCTCAGGTAAAATATAGACTTTTAGGTCTAAAATATAACCTTCAGGCCTAAATTCCTTATGTGCTAGTTCAGTTATTAAGACAAGAAAAAAAAATAAAAATGAGTTTGGTATTCTTTACTTTTCCTTTCATTATTGTCCTATTAGAGTAAAATGCAAATATCACAGTTCAAAGAGATAGATAACTCATCTAAGTTTACCATAAGCAAATAGCAAAAAATGTGGTCTTTCACAAAAAAATTGGTATGTTATTCTAAAATAGCACAATAATACATAGATCAATTTATTAAAATCAGTAAAATCCTTTCAATTAAAAGCCAGTCATGAACCAAATGCAAAGAAGCAAAAAGCAAGAGGTTAGAAAAGATGGTAATCCATGGGGAATACAAGAATTATCACCAAACCTATATCCATACATCTGTGGAGAAACAGATGTTAGTTTCTCAGAACAAGGGTGATTATATTGTTCCAAAGAAAATAAAGGTATATATGATGGATTATTCTGATACAGAAAATCACCTTTGCTAGTAATGCAGATAGGAAAGTCTTGTGCCTTCTAAACATTATGAGCAAGTAATGTAATAGTTTTATATTTTGATCCAGATAGTCCACTGCCTATTGCTAAATTCTTTTAAAAAGGACAGCATCTATGATGATTCTCCCATCTAGTAACAGAAGCTTCTACTGAAGGAAATGATGTATTATTAGTTCCCCTTCAGGATTTTTACCATCTACAAAACACACATTTCAAAATGATGTTGGTACCACTTTCATGGGATCACAAAATTATAGAGAACTCAGAGACTTAGTTTCTTTTACAGAAAAGAAGCCTAACCCAGAAAAAGGTTAGGGGACTTTCTTATGATAAAGAGCTACTAAATGTCTCAGACAAGATTTGAACTCAGCTATTCCTAATTTTAATTCCATTGCCCAGTGTCTTAGGTTTTCATTGGCATAAAATTAGTTTTCTTTTTACTGGATGCTTAGAATCATGCCAGTAAAGCTTATATCTTGTGCACAGACACAGAAGCTTACCATCAATCTAGTGTAGTTTTAAGCTAGCTGGGGAGACAAGGCTCAATTCTCTTATCAATAGTTTTTCTGTCTCCTGGGTGAAACCTGAATTTCCAGAATGAAACTTTACATTTGGCATCTAAATAAAATATATTCCTTTACAAATTAAAAAAATATATATCAATCATTTACATGTTTTCATTGCTACTATATATACATATATTCATATGTGAATGTGTATATACATTTATATTAATATGTTTATGATATTAATTTTTATGCTTACATATATGCACATATAAATAAGTATGTGTGTATACATACATGTGTGTTATTTGCTTGTATATGTTACACTAATTATAAAATAGGAAAGTTGGATTAGGTCATTTCTTGGTGTTTTTCTAGCTCTAAATCAATGTATAAATGAAAAAATCTAGTAAAAGAATAGACACTAGTACAGATTATTATCATATTCAATATTACATGATAAATGATTAGAAAATAATAAAACAAAACTTCAAGCTTAAAAGTCAATTATTTCAAGAAATCTTTTTGGAGATAATGGTATTTACAGTGTGGAATCATTGACAGATTACTGGATTTGTAATCAGGAAGATCTGGATTTAAATCATTAGATACTTAATAGCATGTTAACTTGGACATATCACTTTGTGCTTCAGTTGTATAAATCGTAAAATGAAAATTTTAGGTTCAGGTGCCTTTCAAGCTATTTCTATGATTTCTATGATCCCAAGATCCCATGACTTATGCCTATGTGGATGGGGCAATTTTTTTTTTACTCTTTGCACTTCAGTCTCCTCATTTTAAAAATGTACTTGAATCATGTATTAGACTACCTGCCATCTAGGGTGGGGGTGGGGGAAAGGAGGGAAAAAGTGGGAACAGAAGTTTTGCAAGGGTCAATGTTGAAAAATTACCCATGCATATGTTTTGTAAATCAAAAACTATAATAATAATTTTTAAAATGTAGTTCAATAAGATTATTTTTTAAATTTTTTTAAATTTTATTTATATATTTATTTATTTTTGCGAAGGCAAATTTAGTTAAATGACTTGCCCAGGATCACACAGCTAGGAAGTGTTAAGTGTCTGAGACCAGACTTGAACTCAAGTTCTCTTGATTTCAGGGCTATATGCACTGTTACCTAGCTGCTCCAACTTGTTTTATTTTTTAAAAAGTATAACACACATTGCTTTATTAATCATGTTGGGAGAGAAAAATCAGAGTAAAAAAAAAACATGGGAGAGATAAATGAAACAGAAAAAAATAAGTGAAAATAATATGTGTTGATATACATTGAATATCCTTAGTTGTTTTCTTGCTGCTTTTTTGTACACTACATTCCTAGTTCTGATTGTTTTGCTCAGCATCAGTTCACATAAATCTTTCCACATCTTTCCAAAATCAGTTTGTTTGTCATTTTTTATAGAACAATAATATTTCTTGACCTTTATATACCACAACTTATTCAGCCATTCCCCAAATGATGGGCATCTACTCATTTTCCAACTTTTTGTTACCACAAAGTAATTCACATATGTAGGTCCTTTTTCTCTTCTTTATGATTTTCTTGAGATATAGACCCAGTAATGGCACTGCTGGGTCAAAGTGTATGCACAGTTTTATGGTCCTTTGGGTATGGTTCCAGGTGCTCTCCAGAATGGTTGTATAATTTCACAGCTCCACCAACAATGCATTAGTGTCCCAGTTTTCCCACATCCCCTCCAATATTTATCAGTATCTTTTCCTGTTATCTTACCCACTCTAAGAGACATAAGGTAGTGACTCAGAGCGGAACCAATTGGCATTTCTCTAATCAATAGTGATTTGCAGCATTTTTTCACATGACCATAGATGGCTTTAATTTCATCATCTGAAAATTGTCTGTTCATATCCTTTGATCATTTATCAATTGTGGAATGCCTTGTATTCTTATAAACTTGGCATAGTTCTTTATATATTTTAGAAATAAGATTTTTATCAGAAATAATAGCTGTAAAGATTTTCCCCAGCTTTGTACTTCCCTTTTAATATTGTTTTTGATGGTTTCATTTTTGCAAAAACTTTTTAGTTTAATGTAATCCAAGTTGTTCATTTTACTTTTTATGATGTTCTCTAGTTCTTCTTTGGTCATAAATTTCTCCCTTTATTCTCCTAAATTGTTTATATTATCATCCATTATGCCCATATCAGATATCCATTTTGACCTTATTTTGGTATGGGATGTGAGATATAAGTTTATGCTAAGTATCTGGCATATTATTTTCCAGGCTTCCCCTCAATATTTGTGAAATAAGGGGTTCTTAATCTAGAAGCTGGAGTTTGGGTATTTACAAAATACTATGTTACTATAGGGCTTCATTATTGTATCATACGTATCTAATCTATTCCACTGACCCACCATTTTATTTCTTAACCAGTAACAAATGGTTTTGCTGACTGCTGTTTTATGGTACCGTTTTAGGTTTGGTCCTGCTAAGTCATGAACCTTTGTATTTTTATTTTTATTAATTCATTTTATGTTCTTGATCTTTTGTTTTTCCAGATGAATTTGTTATTATTTTTTCCTTATATAAAACAATGTTTTAGCAGTTTGACTGGCATGGAATTGCATAAGTAGACCAATTTAGGTAGAACTGTCATTTTTATTTTATTTTCTGCATCTACCCACGAGCAAATGATATATTTACAATTGTTTAAATCTGAATTTATTTGTGTGCCAAGTGTTTTATAATTGTATTCATAGAGTTTATGGGTTTGTCTTGGCAGATAGTTACCCAAATAATTTATTTTGTCTATAATTATTTTAAATAAAGTTTCTGTTTTTATCTCTTACTGATGGCTTTGTGAGTAATATATAGAAATGCAGATGATTTCTGTGGGTTTAATTTATATCCTGCAATTTTGCTAAAGCTGTGAATTGTTTCCAGTAGATTTTTTTGTTGATTTTCTATAGTTTTATTTTTCTTCATTGTCTATTCTGATTTTTTTTAATTTCTTTTTTTCTTACTGCTACAGCAGCATTTCTTGTACAATGCTCTATAAGAATGCTGCCACTTTTTTTTTCACTCCTGATCTTATTGGGAATGGTTCTAGTTTCTCCCTATTATATATGATGCTTGCTGATGGTGTTAAATAGCTGCTACTGATCATTTTAAGGATAAAACCATTTATTCCTATATGCTTTAGCGTTTTCAATAGGAATTGGATTTCATCAAATGCTTTTCTTCTGCATTTAGTGAAATAATCATATGATTTTATTAGTTTGGTTATTGATATAGTCAATTAGCTTTCCTAATATTGAACCAGCCCTACATTTCTGGTATAAATCCTACATGGTCATAGTGTATTATCCTGGGAATAACTTTCTGTGATCTCATTGCTAATATTTTATTTAAGATTTTTACATCAATATTCATTAGAGAAATTAGTCTATAATTTTTTCTCATTTTCTTCCCATCCTAGTTTAGCTATAAGCACCCTATCTGTGTCATAAAAGGAATTTGGTAGGACTCCTTCTTTCCCTGTTTTTTCAAATAGTTTATATAGTATTTGAATTAATTGTTTTTTAAATGTTTGGTAGAATTTATATATAAATCTGTCTGGCCCTGGAGATTTTTTTCTTAGGGAGTTGATTAATAGCTTGTTCTATTTCTTTTTCTAAAATGAGACTATTTAAATAATTTATTTCCTCTACAGTTACCATAGGTAATATATATTTTTGTAGATATTCCTCCATTATTTATTGATATATATATATATATATGCAAAATAACTCCTATTTATTGCTCTCATTTCCTCTCCCTTTTCAATTTTGAGACATTTTGATTTTCTTCTTTCCTTTTTTAAATCAAATTAACTAAAGGTTTTTTTTTTTCTATTTGCTTGTTTTTTTTTTCATAAAACCAACTCTTAGTTTTATTTATTAATTCAATAGTTTTCTTATTTCAATTTTATTACTCTCCCCTTTGTTTTCAGAATTACAAATTTGGAATTTAATCGACGGTTTTTGATTTGTTCTTTTTCTAACTTTTTTAGTTGTAAACAAAATTCATTGACCTTCTCTTTGTTTTATGGAATTAAGCATCTAGAGATATAAAATTTCCCCTTTAGCTACATCCTACAAATTTTGGGATGTTGTCTCATTATTGTCATTCTCTTGTTGTTGATTGTGTTTGATTTGTTGATTGTGTCTATGATTTGTATTTTCACTCATTCATTCTTTAAAATTAGATTATTCAATTTTTAGTTAATTTTTGGTCTATTTTCTCCTGGCCTTATATTACATGGAGTATTCATTGCATCATGATCTGAAGAAAATGAATTTCCTGTTTCTGCCTTTCAGCATTTGATTTTGAAGTTTGTGTGCTCTAATAAATAATTCTATGAACCATAAAGGTTCTGTGAACTGCCACGAAAAAAGCAATCTCCTTTTTGTCTCCATTCAATTTTCTCCAAAGATCTATCATACTTAAATTTTCTAAAATTCTGTCTACCTCCTTAACTTTTTTCTTATTTATTTGGTGGTTTGATTTATCTAGTTCTGAGAGAGCCAGGTTGAGATCACCAACTAGTATAGTTTTGCTATCCATTTCTTCTTGCGTTCCTCTTAACTTCTCCTCTAGGAAGTGCTATAGCACTTAGTGCATATATATTTAGGACTTACATTCCTTCATTATCTATGGCACTCTTTAGTTTTATTTTTTTAAATAACTTTTTATTGATAGAACCCATGCCAGGGTAATTTTTTACAGCATTATCCCTTGCATTCACTTCTGTTCTGATTTTTCCCTCCCTCCCTCCACCTCCTCCCCTAGATGGCAAGCAGTCCTTTACATGTTGAATAGGTTCCAGTATATCCTAGATATAATATATGTGTGCAGAACTGAACAGTTCTCTTGTTGCACAGGGAGAATTGAATTCAGAAGGCATAAATAACCCGGGAAGAAAAACAAAAATGCAAGCAGTTTATATTCATTTCCCAGTGTTCTTTCTTTGGGTGTAGCTGCTTCTGTCCATCTTTGATCAATTAAAGCTCTCTTTATCAAAGAGATCCACTTCCATCAGAATACATTATGGCACTCTTTAGCAAAATATAGTTTTCTTCCTTGTCTCATTTAATTAGTTCTACTTTGCTTTTACTTAATCTGAGATCAGGATTGCTACCTCTGCTTTTTTTACTTCACCTGAAGCATAATAGATTCTGCTCCAGCCCTTTACCTTCACTCTGTATGTATCACCATGCTTTAACTGTCTTTCTTGTAAACAACATATTGTAGAATTCTGGCTTTTAATCCAGTTGATATATGCTTCCATTTAATGGGAGAGTTCATCCCGTTCACATTCACAGTTAAAATAACTAATTTTGTATTTCCTGCCATCTTATTTACCCTTAGTAATGCTTTTCTCTTTCCTTTCCTTCTTTTCTCCCCAGTATTTTATTCTGATGATCACCTCTCAAACAGAACTCCTGCTTTAGAATCCCTCCTCCTTTTTTATACAATTACCCTAATATTTCTGTTTTCCCTTCTATTAGCCTTTTCCTTTCATTTCCCCTTTCCCTTCCCACTTCCCTATATGACATATTTCTTTGTGAAAACAAGTATGTCTGATATTCTCCCTTTGAGCTAAATTTGATGAGAGTAAGATGCACAAAATGCTCATCTTTCTTCCTTTTTTCCCTCAATTATAATGTCTTCTTTCCCTTTCCCTGATATATAATTACCTTTATTTTACCTTCACTTTCTTCTTGTTCGAGTAAAATCCCCTTTCTTCCTCTAGTTTCTTTTGCATATTATCATAATAAAATCAAATTATACTCACACCCTCTAAATTATACTCATACCCATAACAGAAATATAGTTCTCAAGAGTTCTTTCCTTTTTTACCTTTTTACACTTCTCTTGAGTTCTGTGTTTTGAGATATTTTTTTGTTGTTCAATTCTGATCTTTTCATTAGAAGTAGGTAAAATTCACCCATATCGATGAATGTCCATCTTTTCTCCTGGAAGATAATGCTCATTTTAGCTGGATAGTTTATTCTTGGCTGTGAGCCAAGTTCCTTTGCCTTTTGAAATAACAGATTCCAGAACCTTTGATACTTTAAGGTGGAAGCTGCTATTGCCTGTGTAATCCTAATTGTGGATCTTCAGTTTTTAAATTGTTTTTTTTTTTTTTTTCTGGCTACTTGAAATATATTTTCCTTGGTACAATAGTCCTGAAATTTATTCATGATATTCCTTTGGGTTTTGGCTTTAATTTGGGGGCATCTTTCAGGAGGTGATCAGTAAATTGTTTCAATGGCTATTTTACCTTGATTCTAAGACACCAGAGCAGTTTTCCTTTATAATTTCCTATAAGATAATGTCTAGATTCTTCATTTCATCATGGCTTTCAGGAAGTCCAATAATCCTAGATCTATTTTCCAAATCAATTGTTTTGCATAGGAGGTATTTCATATTTTCTTTTATTTTTGTTTTGTTTTACTGATTCTTGAAGTTTTACTGAGTCATTGATTTTCATTTCTTCAATTCCAATTTGTAGTACATTATTTTCTTCAATTACCCTTTTCAGCTCCTTTTCTATTTGGTGAATTGAATTGTCTTGTTCAATGCATTTTTCCATTTCACATTTTCTTTTTCAATAAATTGGTATCTTTTTCATATCTATTTTAAGCATTATATGCTTTTTCCATTTCATCAAATCTATTTTGTAGGAAGTTATATGCTTTTCCCCTCCCTTCTTGCAAGTGTCCCATTTCCCTTTTCCATTTTACTCCTAACTCTCTTTTAAGATCCTTTATGAAATCTTCCAAGAAAGCTTTGTGACATGGGGACCAGCTCATATCTCCCTTTAGGGCTTCATCTGGAGGTGATTTACCTTTGGGACTTCAGAATTTGGGGTCTGTTCTTTCTCCATGGAAGCTGTACATAGTGAGAGTCATTTTTGTGTTTTTGCTCATTTTTAAAAAGCTTTTGGTCTGTTCTTAACAAAAAGGAGTGACAGCTGATTTAGTCTTCTCTGGGGCAGTTCTGCTGTTTGACTTCCAGTGCTGGGTAATCATGGCTTAGTCAGGTCTGAGTGGCTTACATTTGCCTTTTGTAGCAAATTTTCCAAACCACCTGCTTGCAACAAGGACAGAGTAGCCTAAGAGGCTCAAAGAAGATTCCCAGATGTGTGAAACATGCAACACTCTCATTCCCAACCCCAGCTCCTTGCTGTGCTGCACTCTGGACATGACAGACTATCCCCCTATTAATTTGAAATTGTCTTCTAAATTTATTCCAAGGTATTTTCTTCTGGAAAGTATTTTACTCCAAATATTTAGGGGTTCTTTTACTTCAAAACCAGTTTAGAGGCTCAATCTAATGTTGTTCTGAGAGAAAGTCAGAGGAGATCACAAAAAGTCAAGTCTGCTCTCTGTCATTTTCCTCATCATTTCTTACAGCATAATATTCCACAGTATTCATATACAATAAATTATTCAGCGATTTTCCAACTGATAGGAATCTACTCACTTTCCAGATTCTTGTCACAACAAAAAGTTCTGCCAGAAATATTTTTGCACATATGGGTCCCTTTCCTTCCTTTAAGATCTCTTTTGTATATAGACCAAATAGAAATACAATTGGGTCCAATGGTATGCATAGTTGGTAACTTTTTGAGCATCATTCCAAATTGTTCTCCAGAATGGTTGGATACATTCACAATTCTACCAGCAGTGTGTTAATATTTCAGTTTTCCCACATCTCCTCCAACATATGTCATTATTTTTTCCTGTCATTTTAGCCAATCTGAGAGGTGTGTTGTAGTACCTCAAAGTTGTCTTAATTTGCATTTCTCTAATCAATAATGATTTAGAACACCTTTTCATATGGCCAGAAATGGTTTTAATTTTTTCTTCTGAAAATTATTTGTTCGAATCCTTTGATTTTTTATCAATAGGAGAATGACTTGAATTCTTATAAATTTGAGTGAATTCTTTATATATTTTAGAAATGGGTCATTTCTCAGAACTTTTGAATGTAAAAGTGTTTTCCTAGTTTCTTTCTTCCCTTATAATTTTGTCAGCATTAGTTTTGTTTGTATAAAAGCTTTTTAACTTAGTATAATGAAAATTATCTATTTTTGTTCAATAATGAATTCCAGTTCTTTTATTGGTCACAAATTCCTTTCTTCTCCACAGATCTGAGAAATGTTATCCTTTGTTATTTCTAATTTACTCATAATATCATTCTTTTTTTAATAACTTTTTATTGATAGAACGTATGCCAGGATAATTTTTTACAGCATTATCCCTTGCATTCACTTCTGTTCCGATTTTTCCCCTCCCTCCCTCCACCCCTTCCCCCAGATGGCAAGAGTCCTTTACATGTTGAATGGGTTGCAGTATATCCTAGATACAATATATGTGTGCAGAACCGAACAGTTTTCTTGTTGCACAGGGAGAATTGAATTCAGAAGGTATAAATAACCAGAGAAGAAAAACAAAAATGCAAGCAGTTTATATTCATTTCCCAGTGTTCTTTCTCTGGGTGTAGCTACTTCTGTCCATCTTTGATCAATTAAGGCTCTCTTTATCGAAGAGGTCCACTTCCATCAGAATACATCCTCAAACAGTATCGTTGTTGAGGTATATAATGATCTCCTGGTTCTGCTCATCTCACTCAGCATCAGTTCATGTAAGTCTCGCCAGTCCTCTCTATATTCATCCTGCTGGTCATTCCTTACAGAACAATAATATTCCATAATGTTCATATACCACAATTTACTCAACCATTCTCCAATTGATGGGCATCCTTTCATTTTCCAGCTTCTATCCACTACAAACAGGGCTGCCACAAACATTTTGGCACATACAGGTCCCTTTCCTTTCTTTAGTATCTCTTTGGAGTATAATCCCAGTAGAAACACTGCTGGATCAAAGGGTATGCACAGTTTGATAACTTTTTGAGCATAGTTCCAAATTGCTCTCCAGAATGGCTGTGTTCACAATTCCACCAACAATGTATCAGTGTCCCTGTTTTCCCACATCCCCGCCAACATTCCACATTATCTTTCCCTGTCACCCTAGCCAATCGGACAGGTGTGTAGTGGTATCTCAGAGTTGTCTTAATTTACATTTCTCTGATTAATAATGATTTGGAGCATATTTTCATATGTCTATAAATAGTTTCAATTTCTTCGTCTGAGAATTGTCTGTTCATATCCTTTGACCATTTATCAATTGGAGAATGGTTTGATTTCTTATAGATTAGAGTCAATTCTCTATATATTTTGGAAATGAGGCCTTTATCAGAACCTTTGATTGTAAAAATGTTTTCCCAGTTTATTGTTTCCCTTCTAATCTTGTTTGCATTTGTTTTGTTTGTACAAAAACTTTTCAATTTGATATATTCAAAATTTTCTGTGTTGTGGTCAATAGTGATCTCTAGTTCTTCTTTGGTCATAAATTCCTCCCTCTTCCACAGGTCTGAGAGGTAAACTATCCTATGCTCTTCCAATTTATTTATCATCTCATTCTTTATGCCTAGATCATGAACCCATTTTGACCTTATCTTGGTGTACGGTGTTAAGTGTGGGTCAATGCCTAGTTTCTGCATAATATCATTCTTTATGTCTAAATAATGAACCCAGTTCAAATTATCTTTGTATGTGGTGTGGGTCTATGCCTAGTTTCTGCCATACTAGTTTGAAATTTTCCCAGCAGTTTTTTTTTTTTTTTCAAATAATGAACTTTTTTTTTCTCTCAAAAGCTATGGTTTGGGCATTTGTCAAACACTAGATTATTATAGTCATTGACTATTTTTACTATGAACCTAACCAAATTGAATGGTTGACTACTTTGTTTCTTAGCCATACCAATGGTTTTGATGATCATTGCTTTGTAATATAGTTGTAGATTGGGCACAGGTAGACCACCCTCATTTGCATTTTTCCTCATTAATTCTTTTGAAATTCTTAAATTTTTGTGCTTCCAGATGAACTTTGTTATTATTTTTTTCTAGATCAATAAAATAACTTCTTGGGCACTTAATTTGTATGGCACAGAATAAGTAGATGAATTTAGATAATATTGTCACTTTTGTTATATTAGCTCTGCCTACATATGAGCATTAGATATTTTTTCTAAATGATTAGATCAGACTTTATTTGTATGGAAAGTGTATTGTAGTTGTGGTCAACAACAGCTAGTTGTTTCTGACTTTGACTTGGTAGATAGACTTCCAAATATTTTATAATATCGGCACTTATTTTCAATGGAGTTTCACTTATACCTCTTGCTGCTGGACTTTGTTTGTAATATGTAAAAATGCTGATAATTTGTGTGGATTTATTTTGTATTCTGCAATTTTGCTAAAGTTGAGAATTGTTTCTAGTAGTTTTTTTTTTTTAGTTGATTTTAGGATTCTCTAAGTATATCATCATAACATCTGCAAAGAGTGATAACTTGGTTTCTTCATTACCTATTATAATTTATTTTAATATTTTTCTTCTCTTATTGCCAAAACTAACATTTCCAATACAATACTTATAGCAATAGTGATAGTGGACAACCTTGTTTCACCCCTGATCTTATTGGCAATGGTCCTAGTTGGTTCCCATTACATATGATGCTTGCTGATAGTTTTAAATAGATGCTACTGATCATTTTAAGGAAAACTCCATGTATTCCTATACTCTCTGGTGTTTTTAATAGAAATTGGTGTTGGATTTTATCAACTGCTTTTTCTGCATCTATTGAGATAATCATATCTTTTTGTTAATTTGGTTATTGATATAAATAATTATGCTAATAGTTTACCTAATATTGGACCAGCCCTGCATTCCTGATATACATTATACTTTGTCAGAGCCTTTGGGAGATGGAGAAAGAAGGATTCAGTGGGGGAGATTCAGAGCCAGGATTCAGAGACAGCTGGAGGCTGAAGCTGGCAGAGGCAAAGGACTAGCAAAAAGAGCTCTTGAACCAAGGAAAGCTAACTGGGATATTTTGGAAAAGATAATAAAGAACTGAACATTTAACAGCTGGCTGCATTTGAGAAAAGAAGAACACTGCATATTATCTTGGAGATGATTTTTTTGCTAATATTTTATTTCAGATTTTTGCATCAATATTCACTAAGGAATTTGTTCTATAATTTTCTTGCTCTGTCTTCATGCCACTAGGTGTGAGTATCAGCATCATACTTGTATAATAAAAGGAATTTGGTAGGAATCCTTCTTTCCTATTTTTTCCCAAATACTTTATATAGTATTGGAGATACTTGCTCTTCAGATGTTTGGTAGAATGACAACAACAAGACTATACAATGATCAATTCTGATGGACATGACTCTTCAATATTGAAATGATATTTCCACTTGTTCCACAGTTCCACTTGTGCAGTGATAAAGAAAACCATTTCCCCAGAGAGAGAACCATGGGAACAGAGTGTGAAATACAACATAACATTCTCAAATGCTAAAATGTATTCCAATATATTTAACATGTATTGGACTATGTGCCAGCTAGAGGAAGGGATGGGGGGAAGAAGAGGAAAATTTGCAAAAAAAGGTTATGCAAGGGTCAATGTTTGAAAAATTACCCATGAATATGTTTTGTAAATAAAAAGCTTTAATTAAAAAAAATGTTTGGTAGAATTGATATATCAATCCATCTGGGCCTGGAGATTTTTGTTAGGGAGCACTGATTAATAGCTTGTTCTATTTCTTTTTCTAAAGTGGTAGTATTTAAACAATTTATTTCCTCTTCTTTTAACCTGGGAAATCTATATTTTTGTAGAAATTCTGACATTTCACTTAGATTATCATATTTATGATATATAGTTGGGCAACATATCTCATAATAATTGCTCTAATTTCCTCTTCATTGGTGGAAATTTCTCCCTTTTCATTTTTAGGACTTACAATTTGGTTTTCTTCTTTTTCTAATCAAAATAACTAAAGATTTATCTATTTTCTTGTTTTTTTTTTCATTAAATCAATGCTTAGTTTTATTTATTAATGCAATAGTTTTCTTACTTTTAAGTTTAGTAATCCCCCCCTTTATTTCAGAATTTCAAATTTGGTATTTAGTTGGGCATTTTAATTTCTTCTTTTTTTCTATCTTTTTTAGTTGCAAGCCCAATTCATTGATCATTTCTTTCTCTACTTAATGCAAATATGCATATAGAGATATAACATTTCTGCTAATACCTACTTTGACTGCATTCCACAAATTTTGAGATGTTGTCTCATTGTTGTCATTCCTTGGATGAAATTAATTCTATCTATGATTTGTTGTTTCACCCACTCATTCTTGAGGATTAGATTACTTAGTTTCCAATTATCTTTTGGTTTACTTTTCTGTGGCCTTTGTTAGCATGCAATTTTTATTGCATCATGATCTTTAAAAATGCATTTTCTATTTCTGTCTTTCTGTATTTGATTTTGAGGTTGTTATGCCCTAATACATGGTCAGTTTTTGTATAGGTTTTATGTACTCCTGAAAGAAAGATATATTCCTTTATGTCTCCATTCAAATTTCTCCAAACAGGCCATTCAAGAGAAGTATAAAAAAATAAAAGGAAAAAAACTCTTGAAAACTATATTTCTATTATGGGTATACTTAGAGAGTGCTGGCATAATTTGATTTTATTATGAAAATATGAAAAAGAAAAGAGGTGGAAAGGGGATCATACTGAACAAAGAGGATAAAGAAGGTAAAATGAGGGAAATTCCATCTTATGAAGAGGCAAAAAAGATCTATTATAATTGAGGGAAAGAAGGGGGGAAATTGGACATTTTCTGAATCTCATTCTCATCATAATTCGATCAAAAGAGAGAATATTGGACATATTTGGTTTCACAGAGAAACTTGTCTCACTTTATAGGGAAGTGGCAGGGAAAGGGGGAAAAGAAAGGGAAAAAACTAATAGAAGGGAAAACAGAAGTAATAGGGGAAAGGTGTAAAAAGAGGGGAGGGGGGTCTAAAGCTGGATAGCTGTTTGATGGAGGTGTTAATCAAAAGCAAAATACTGAGGAGGAGGGAAGGGGGAAAGGAAAGAAAAAAGCATGACTTAGGGTACATAAGATAGCAGGAAATACACAATCAGTTATTTTAACTGTGAATGGGAATGGGATGAACTCTCCCATAAAACAGAAGTGGATAGCAGACTGGATTAAAAGCCAGAATTCTACAATATGTTGTTTACAAGAAACACATTTAAAGCATAGTGATATATACAGAGTGAAGGTAAAGGGCTGGAGCAGAATCTATTACATGTCAGGTAAAGTAAAAAAAAAAAAAAAAAAAGCAATCCTAATCTCAGATCAAGTAAAAGCAAAGATACATATAATTAAAAGAGACAAGGAAGGAAACTATATTTACTAAAGAATACCATAGATAATGAAGCAATATCAACACTAAAAATCTATGCATCAAGTGGTATAGCATCCAGATTCCTAAAGGAACTATACTAGTTAGGGATCTGAACCTGGATCTCTCAGAACTAGATAAATCAAACCACAAAATAAATAAGAAAGAGGCTAAGGAGATAAACAAAATGTTAGAAAAGTTGGTATGATAAATCTTTGGAGAAAATTGAATGGAGAAAGAAAGGAGTTTACTTTTTATCAGAAGTTCATGGAAACAATACAAAAAATGATCATGTATTAGGGCATACAAACCTCAAAATCAAGGGCAGATAGGCAGAAATAGTAAATGAATTTTTTTTTCGGATCATGATGCAGTAAAAATCAAATGCAATACAAGGCCAGGAGAAAATAGACCAAAAGTTAATTGGAAATTAAATAATCTGATCCTAGAGAATTTCATCCAAGAGAATGATAATAATGAGACAATATGCCAAAATTTGTGGGATGCAGACAAGGCAGTTATAATGGGAAGTTTTATATCTCTAGATGTTTTTTTTTTTTTTTACATATGAAATGGAGAAAGAAAAGATCAATGAATTTGATTTACAACTAAAATAATAGAAAAAGAACAAATCAAAAACCTTTAATTAAATACCAAATTTGTAATTCTGAAAATCAAGGGGAGAGTAATAAAATTGAAAATAAGAAAACTATTGAATTAATAAATAAAACTAAGAGTTGGTTTTGTGAAAAAAAATAGGAAAAAACTTTAGTTGATTTGAATAGAAAAAGAAAGAATAAAATAAAATCGTTTGTCTCAAAAATGAAAAGGGAGAACTTTCCGCCAATCAAGAAGAAATTAGAGCAGAGCAATAACTAGGAGTGATTTTGCCCAACAATAAATTTGATAATCTAAATTAAATACAAGAATATCTACAAAAATATAGATTACCTAGGTTAACAGAAGAGGAAATAAATTATTTAAATACTCCCATTTCAGAAAAAGAAATAGAACAAGCTATTAATCAACTCCCTAAGAAAAAATTCCTAGGGCCAGATGGATTTACATGTAAATTCTACCAAACATTCAAAGAATAATTAATTCCAATACTATATAAAGTTTTGAAAGCATGGGGAAAGAAGGAGTCCTACCAAATTCGTTTTATGACACAGATATGGTGCTCATAGCTCATAGGTAGGGTGAAAAAAAGTATAGACCAATTTCCCTAATGAATATTGATGCAAAAATCTTAAATAAAATATTAGCAGCTAGATTACAGAATGTCTTTCCCAGGATAATACATTAAGGCCAAGTAGGATTTATACCAGGAATTCAGGGCTGGTTCAATATTAGGAAAAATATTAGTATAATTGACCTTATCAATAACTGAACTAACAAAAATCATATTTTTTCACTAATTGCAGAAAAAGCATTTGATGAAACACAATACCCCTTCTTATAGAAAACAAGAATATAGAAATAAATGGACTTTTCCTTAAAATAATCAGTAGCATCTATTTAAAACCATCAGCAAGCATAATATGTAATGGGGAAAAATTACAACCATTCCCAATGAAATCAGAAGTTAAATAAGTTTATTCATTATCAATGTTACTAATCAATATTATATTAGAAATGTTATGTTTGCCAATAAGAAAAGAAAATTAGATAAAAGGAATTGGAATAGATAATGAGGAAACCAAATTATCACTCTCTGCAGATAATATAATGGTAAACTAGAGAACCCTAGAGAATCACCTAAAACCTACTAGAAACATTTCACAATTTTAGCACAGGTGCAGAATACAAAATAAATCCACACAAATCATCAGTATTTTTATATATCACCAACAAAGCCAGCAGCAAGAGATACAAAAAGAAATTCCATTTAAAATAACTGTCAATAGTATAAAATATTTGAGAATCTATCTGTCAAGGGAAAGTCAGGAACTATAAACTCAACTACAAAACACTTTTTAAATAAAGTTAGATCTAATCAGTTGGGAAAATATCAAATGCTCATAGATAGGCCAAGCAATTATAATAATAATGACAACACTACGTAAATTAATCTACTTATTTAATGTCATATCAATCAATCTCCCAAGAAATTATTTTATAGACCTTTAAAAAATAATAAGAAAGTTCATCTGGGAGAACAAAAGATCAAGAATTTCAAGGGAATTAATGAAAAAAATTGCCAATGAAAGTGGCTTAGCCATACCAGACCTAAAAGTATATTGTAAAGCAGCTGTCATCAAAACCAGTTGGTACTGGTTAAAAAATAGAGTAGCTGATCAGTGGAATAGGTTAGGCTTATAAAACAAATAGGCAATGGCCAAAGCAATCTTGTGTTTGACAATCCCTAAGACCCCAGCTTTTAGGATAAGAAGTCACTGTTTGACAAAAACTGCTGGGAAAATTGGAAACTTTTTTGGAAGAAAATGGCATTTATCCCTCCCCTTCCCCCCTTTAACACCACATACCAAGATAAGGTCAAAATGGTTCATGATTTAGACATAAAGAGTGACATTATAAACAAATTAGTAGCACATAGGATAGTTTACTCTAAGATTTCTGGAGAAGGCAGGAATTTGTGTGCAGAGAAGAACTGGAACTCATAATTGAACATCAAATAGACAATTTTGATTATATTAAGCTAAAATATTTTGCACAAACAAAACTAATTCAGACATGAGCAGAAAAGGAAGCAATAAATTGGGAAAACTTTTTTTTTTTTTACATTTAAGGATTCTGATAAAGGCATCATTTCTAAAATATATAGAAAACTGATTCAAATTTATAAGAATTCAAGCCATTCTCCAATTGATAATTGATCAAAGGATTTGAATAGACAATTTTCAGATGAAGAAATTAACACCATTTCTAGTCATATGAAAAGGTGCACTAAATCACTATTGATCAGAGAAATGCAAATTGAGACAGCTCTGAGATACCACTATACACCTCTCAGATTGGCTAAGATGACAGGAAAAGATAGTGATGAATATCGGAGGGGATGTGGGAAAACTGGGATACTAATACATTGTTGGTGGAACTGTGAATGGATCCAGCCACTCAGGAGAACAATTTGGAACTATGCTCAAAAATTTATCAAATTGTGCATACCCTTTGACCCAGCAGTGTTTCTACTGGGCTTATATCCCAAAGAGATCTTAAAGGAAGAAAAGGGGCCCACATGTGCAAAAAGGTTTGTGGAATCCCTTTTCATAGTAGTAATAAACAGGAAGCTGAGTGGATGTCCATTAGATGGAAAATGGATGAATACATTATGGTATATGAATTTTATAGAATATTATTGTTCTATAAGAAACAATAAAAATGATTTCAGAGAGATCTGGAGTTTTATATGAACTGATGCTAAGTGAAATGAGCAGAACCAGGAGATCGTTGTACACAGCATCAATATTATGCAATGATCAAATCTGATGAATGTGACTCTTTTCAGCAATGAAATGCCTGATACCAGTTCCAATGATATTGTGACAAAGAGTGCCATCTACATTCAAAGAGAGCACTGTGGGAACTAAATGTGGATCACAACATAACATTCTTACTCTTTTTGTTGTTCATTTGTATTTTGTTTTCTTACTCATTTACTTTCCTTTTTGATCTGATTTTTCTTGTGCAGAAAGAGAATTGTATAAATATGTTTACATATGTTGGATTTTAACATGTATAACAAATAATGAATTGCTTTCCATCTAAGGGAAGGGGTGGGGAAAGGAGTGGAATATCTGAAACACAAGACAATGTAAGGGTCAATGCTGAAAAATGTATCTGGACACATGTTTTGTAAATAAAAAAGCTTTAAAAATAAATAAGTAAATAAAATGACCTATTAACAACAACAAAAAAGTAAAAATGTAGTGTACAAAGAAATAACAATGTTGTGTGATGATCAGCTGTGAATGACTTTGCTATTTTTAACAATACAATGATAGAAGACTACTTTGAAGGACATATGATGAACAATGCTAGAAAGAACTGATTGTGTCTGCACACAGACTGAAGCATACTTTTAAACTTTATGGTGAGGAGCCATGTAGAAACCCAGAAGTCTGGAGAAGTATACTTAAAACAAGGTGTTGACTCATTGGAATTCATGAGATAATGGTTCTATAGTTCACATATATACTTAGTACTTAGTATGGTGATATAATGATTCTCTAGTTCACACATATTCAGTATACTGTAATGGTGTAATTATAATAGGTTATTTAAACTAGAGACAAAGTCACACTCAGGGAGGAGACTGGTTGAGACAGAGGGTCTGTCAGACTGTTGGATGAGATTGGGTCAGACTATAAGAGACACAAACTGTGTAAGAGACAATAAAGACTTTGAACTCTATTCTTGTCCATTCTTTTGGTGTCTATCCTGTTGAGACCAAGGCCCTTCTGGAGAACCTCCAGAAAGCTAGCCTGAACATTACAGAGCCATATATGTTTTCTTTCATAATATGACTTTTATAGAAATGTTTTGCCTAATTTCACATGTGACTTTTTATTTCTGGTTAGGGTAGAGAGGGAGAAAGGGAAAGAATCTGAAACTCAAAGTTTTAAAAACAAATGTAAAGTAAGTTTATATGTAACTAGGGGAAATAAGATATTAATTTTTTTAAAGAAAGAAAATGATATGTTTATCTTCCCTAAGTTCTCTCTCTCTTAAATCCTCCAGGTAACATTATATAACTCTAGTCCTTCTCATGAGGGATGGGAAAAGGCTGACCCATTTACCTTAGAAACAAGTCAACTTTTCATATCCTAGGTGAGCTTCAAGAACATAAGCTTCTGGAGTCTTATTCTTCTTTATATTTCTTTGCTTCTGGAGTCTTATTCTTCTTTATATTTCTTTGTCTCATTCTGAATGGTCTATCTAGAAGCAGATATGACCAGACTTGGAGGTGACCTTGAGAATTAATGAGTTCTGGAGATCCTGGGTTGATTTTGTGGAGTTGATTGAAGCCAAGTAGGAAGTTTTGCTGCCACAAGAGGAGTCAATGTCTTCTGACCTCTAAAGGACACAATTAAGTTGAAATGGAACTGCCTTGTCAGTGTGCTGCAAATGTTCTGGTGAGAATTAAGCCTCAAATTCCTGGAAGAGTAGAGTAATAATTAAAAGTCAAGTCAGTGAATCCTGTCTCAAGACTTTAGGTCAATCCATGCCTATAAGTGGTTTGTGTTTAGCACAAATTATTTTATACTTTCATTTCCCACCTGACTGCTCACCTGGATCTCATTATAATTTCCAGAAACTCATTTTCCTACAAGATCATTTCAGTTCTGAAATCTACACCTTCTCAGTACTCCTACTTCTTAATCCCTCCCTCCCCCTGACTATTGATGGGAGGACATTGGAGGGACCCTCTCAGACTCTCTCTTTAAGAAGGGGACCTAGAGAAGACTCTTCACCATTTTTCATATGTATACAGGACTTCATCATACTCCCACACACACATTGGGTACACTCATCATCTTGGTTTTAATTTCTGTACATGAGTTATTTTTCACATTACATTGTAAATTCCTTTAGGGCAAGAACAGTAATTTTTACCTTTTGTTGCAAAGGTTCAGATAAAAATCTTTCCATATATCCCAATCAAATATAGGGACCTCTGTTTTTTTTTTCCAAAAAATCCCTTTCAATATATAGGGTAACCCAAATGCAGATCCAACCTTGCCTGATGTAAGCTTTGTTCAAAAAGCAAGTACATTTATATGAACTCCAATCATGTATGGATCTCTCTAGAAGAATTCATGGGAAGATTTTTATCTGAACCTCCATTTGGATGGCAAATTATCCCTTGGAGTAAAATATTGATTGTTCTATGTGCTTAAGGACCTAAGAAGCACTTGATTTCAAAAAATCTGTTCTTCTCTTGAAGGTGAGGGTTAAATTCCAGTCCACCCCATATTCCTAAATCCCTGTGGAGAGTGAATATTCTGATACTGATTTAGAACTCGTTTCTTTTTGAGAGGATTTCAGATTTTCATTTTCATTTCCTTTATTTTCACTTTCTTTATTTTATTCTAAATTTCTTTGAAAAAAATATTACTTCTCTACTTTGGGAAGAATGTAAAATTTATCCAAATTCAAATTTCAACTATTTCTTCCCAGAAGGACCAAGGTTGGTGAGTAATGAAATGAAGAATAGGAAAAATAAGTTTAACTCTTTTTGTTATAAATTAGGCTCTTCCAGATGTGTATACCCAGTTTGAACAACATATGTTATATAAAAACAAATCATAAAGACCTCTAAGTGAAGACTGTGAGGATTCTACATTTTGACTATCTCCTTTGAGGAAGAATTCCCTTTCTCCTGGAATAGTCCAATGTACTTCTGAACAGTTCTGACTCTTAATAAATCATTTATTTTTTATCAAGCCTAAATTCATCTTTTCATAGCTTGGATACATTGCTAACCAATTGTGCTTTTTAGGGTCTAGCAAGGAAAAATAAAAAAAAAATTTATTCCATTTCTTTATTATATCTCTTCAGATATTAGAAGTCAGTGATTGCAAGTGCTCAAGTCTTTTTTTCCCTCCAAAATGAAGCTCAATAGTGATTTTCATTGCTTCCCATATAGTATATTATTCAGATAAATGGTTGCACTACTTATGATTTTTTCTAGATAATCAATGTTTTTTTTTCCCCTAAAATGTCATGACCAGAAGTGAACACAAAACTCCATATGTGACTTGATCAGAATAGACACAACAACACTATCTTCTCCTTCATTTTGGATATTATGGTTCTATTTTGGAGAGGTTTTTTTGGCCTCTACTCTAGTATCAAAGAATATTTCTGTTGATATTCTAAGTTACCGTCAGCTGAAAATGTTCTACTCCATCTTTTGAAGTATTCAGATGCTCTGAAATTTGTTTAGTATATTGTTCTTGTTTCAGTTTTCCTGGAGGAAAAGCTCTTTGGAGCAGCCTTCCTTTCAGTTCAGTAATCACCATAACAGCCAATTGTTAAATTCCAAAAGTCTTTATTCTCTCCTTCAAAGTTTTGTTTCCTTGCCTGGGGTTTCAGCTAGCTTTCTTAAAGGCCTTCCAGAGTGTTGGTTTTAGTGGAGAAGTTGAGAAGAGCTTGCCACCACAAGCTGTGAGATGGGATGAATGAATCTGAGACCAAGGGCTTGTGCTTCTGCCTCCAGTCTGCTTGCCTTCCCCATCTTTGAATGAACCTGGCTGAGGTTCCTAGTTTGTATACTCTACACTGAGTATAAGCCAATCATTATATCACTAAGAAAGATTATTTGTTGTAAGATTAAATCAATCATACTGAACTTAGAGAACTATTAAGCACCATGCTAAACTAGATAACCATTGTCTCATCAATTCCACTTAGTACCTTGTAAGAATCCTTATTTAAGTTCAGAGTTTTGGCCCATAACAGTTTAGAATCATTATTTAAAGGAATTTGGAACAGTTTAGAGGAGATATTGATGTTGCATTTGCATGCAATTAAACCTCCCAAATGTACTTCAAAAGAATTGCTGCCTAGCCACATACTCCCCATTTCATATTTGTGAACTTGTTTTTTTTTTAATCCAAGTATAAAATTTTAAAAATTTTCTCCTATTGAATTTAATCTCGTTACATTTTTCTGATTTACTCATAATATAACTGTTTCTGTCTAGTCATTTCCACATATCATCTCTGTTATCCAAATAGATCACCTGGTAGGATGTAAATTCTATTTACATGGAATTGTAATTTTATTACAATTAGTAACTAATTGTTTAAATTCAATTCAATTCAATTCAATGGTAACTATTAAAGGATATTAACAGATAATTTTAAGGTGACAAAATTAAAACCATTTGTAGTCATATGAAAAGGTGCTCTAAATCACTATTGATCAGAGAAACGCAAATTAAGACAGCTCCAAGATACACTACACACTTCTCAGATTGGCTAAGATGATAGGAAAAGTAATGACAAATGTTGGAGGGAATGTGGGAAAAGTGGGACACTAAGGCATTGCTGGTGGAACTGTGAAATGATCCAACCATTCTGGAATGCAATCTGGAACTATGCCCAGAGAGTTATCAAACTGTTCAGACTCTTTGATCCAGAAGTGTTACTACTGGACTTATATCCCAAAGAGATCTTAAAGGAGGAAAAGGGACTCACATGTGCAAAAATGTTTGTGGCAGCCCTTTTTGTAGCAGCTAGAAACTGGAAACTGAGTGGATATCCATCAGTTAGAGAATGGCTGAATAAGTGTTATGGCATATGAATATTACGGAATATTATTGTTCTATAAGAAATGATCAGCAGGATGATTTCAGAGAGGCTTGGGGAAACTTACATGAACTGATGTTAAGTGAAGTGGACAAAACTAGGAGATCATTATACATGACAACATCAATTCTAAATGACAATCAATTCTGAGGAACGTGACTCTTTCGAACAAGGAGATGACTAATGCCAATTTGAATGATCTAGTGACAAAGAGAGTCATCTACACCCAGAGAGAGGACTGTGAAAACTGAATGTGGATCACAACATAACATTCTCACTCTTTTTGCTGTTCACTTGCATTTTGTTTTTTTTACTCATTTTCTTCCCTTTTTGATCTGGTTTTTCTTATGTAGAAAGAGAATTGCAAAAATATGGTTACACATATTGGATTTAATATATATTTAACATGTATAACATATATTTGATTGCTTGACATCTAGGAGAGGGGATGGGAAAAGGAGGGAAAAATCTGACACACAAAGCTGCGCAAGGGTCAATGATGAAAAATTCAATGCATATGTTTTAAAAATAAAAAGCTTTAAAAAAGAAATAAAAATAAATTGGTGACTATTTCACTTAACCTCTACAATGTGTTTATTTCTAGCTTGGTAGGGTTTAATACATGTTTGCTTATGGGCTGATTGATTGAATATAGAAACCATTCCTCTTAGATTTATCTGCAAATTTAATAGGTATGCTTTTAAGAATCACTGATAAAAAGATAAACAGCACTAAACCAAGTCATAGACCCAAACACATGGCTTTAATTGCTAGGGCTCAGTGAATCTGGAAGGAGTGTAATGCAAATCAGTACATATTTGAGATCAGAAAATCATTGCAAATGAATGGGTTCTTCACTGTTCTCATACTGCTTGTGAGAATATTCCTGAGAAACAAAGTGCTAAACAATTACTAGACAATATGTAGCTGATTTGTGGTAGTGTACATGGGAAGACCAAAAGGAAGAAATGCTTTAGTTGCTATCTTATGTCTCTCAAAAATCTGACTTTGATTTGGCATTTTGTTTTCCATGTAGGCAACTCAGATTCAAATATAGACCTGAAAACATGGGACATAGGGATGAATCCTAGCTTTTACTTAATGATATAACTCAATTTTTGCTCTTTACACAGAGTACAGTCTCTTGACACTATATATTGTACTAGCTGTCCACTATGACTGAATATACTCCTCTTTTCTACCTCTTATAATTACTAATCACCTTTTACATGCAAAGTAAATCAATGACTGTCAAGAAGCTCTGCTTTAAACAATTGAAAATAAAGAGGAAAGTAAGATTTAACTTAAAGACCTGAGTAGATTGAAGTAACCTTGTAAAGTAAAAAGCTGATCTATAGGAATGGTGAGTGAAAAAATCAGCTGCAACAATCAAGCCACAGAAAGTACATGATTCTCTGTTCTTTATATAGAACTTCAATCTTGTTGAAGAAGAATTTTAGTTCCAAATAATGCTTTTCAGCATAAGAAGACAAAGTCTCAGAATTATCTGCATCTGCTGAGTTTTGCTATCCAATATAGTTAGAAAGGGATAATGAAAAAGGGTCAAGACAAACAATACATCCACTATGTGGATAGAAAGAAAATCTGAGACTTAATTGAAGCAGTTAATATCTTAATGAGGGAACAGCTTAATGGGCTTCTTTTGCTGTGATCTCTGTTTACTTCCTTTTAGGATGATAAACTAGCATCCTGGTAAGTTAATAACCAGCTTGTTGGATCTAAAATGTCTAGAGACAGTTTTCCTGATAATCTTTGCAATATTTCTATAGCTGAAAGAAAACTAATATTCCTATTAATAGTGTAACTTTTTTATAGGACTTCCGGGGGCGGAGCCAAGATGGTGGAGCAGGCACACACGACTCTCTAAGCTCCTTTCCTTCCCCTCATAACCAACTACTTAATCCAGCCTCAACAATAGCTCTTCACTGCTTAAATTCATGAAGATGAGAAGCACTACAACTTACCAGCCGAAGTCAATCCGGAAGCTCGCCAGGAAAGGTTTGTCCTGCGGGGCCAGGAACAGACTAGCACAGGCAGGGAGAGACTAGCGTCCTGAGCAGACCAGGGGTGGCAGTGATCTCTGTGGCTAGAGAAGTTATAGAGATGACTCTGCTAGAGGCTAACTGCTCTGCCTTGACTACAAAGCAGTAAACTGGCAGAGAAATTAATGCCTGAAACAAAGGGTCCTCTAAAAAACGCCAGAACCTAACAAGATCTGGCTGTAACCCCTCAAACCTGGAAGTGACTGAGGCAGACTTTACCGCAGTCCTTTGGCCATATCCTGCAGTTCGGGGCTTTTGCGTGGGCAGTTACAAATCTGCATGGCAAGGGGGCACAGCCTGGGCAGTCTCTAATCGGCAGAGTGGGGGGGCTCGGCCTGGGCAGCCTCTGATCGGCAGAGTGGGGGGCTCATCCTGGAGCAATAGAACCTTCCCAGCTGACTGCTCTTCTCCGGCAGACACTTCCAGTCCTTGCAAATCCATTCATTGCTCAGATGCTAATACCCACAGCCCCAGGGCAGGGCTTGGCTTGGGGCAGTGAAATTCTCACTGCTAAGTGTCTACCCCCAGGGCAGTCATTATTTCACACAGCAGGGGTTCTTTGCAGGGTACTTTCCCAGCCTGGTCCTGCGGGTCTGAGTTACTTTCAGATGGGGAACTCTTTCCCAGAGCATTCCAGTACCTCACTGCTTTTTGTAGCCGGCTGGCAGGACAGCTACCCATCCATATGCCATTCACTGCTCTGCAGAGGAAGCTGGTAACCTCCTGGCTCTGAAGGCAAACCTTAGTCTTTAACAAAATGAGTAAAAAAATCAAAAGAACGATTGATAGTTTCTACACAGAAAAAGAACAGCTTTTCAACCCTGAAGAGACTAATAGCAGACAGTCTCCAGACAATTACTGGTCTCCAATACAAAAGGCTCTCCTAGAAGAGACTATTAAAAACCTTAAAAGAGAACTAGAAGAGAAATGGGGAAAGGAAAGAAAAGCTATGCAAGAGAGCAACAATTTCCTAAAATGTGAATTGGAAAAGATAAAAAACTTCCAAGAAGTGCAGGGAAACAGAATTTGCGAATTGGAAAAAAAAAAAAAAAAAAAAAAAAAATTAGTGAAATGGAAAAAAATTCCATAGAGCAAAACAACTCAATTGGACATATACAAAAAGAAGTAAAAAAAAAAAAAGCTAATGAAGAAAATAACTCACTAAAAATCAGAACTGAACAAATAGAAATGACTGATTCATTGAGACATCAAGAATCAGTCCAGCAAAACCAAAAAAATGAAAGATTGGAAAAAATGTCAAATATTCACTTGGAAAAACAACAGACCTGGAAAATAGATCTAGGAGAGATAATCTGAGGATCATTGGACTACAAGAAAATTATGATGAAAAAAAGAGCCTAGATACTATTGTACAGGAAATCATCAAAGAGAACTGCCCAGAAGTAATAGAACCAGAAGGGAAAATAGGCATTGAAAGAATTCATCGAACAGCTTATGAAAAAGACCCTAAAATAAAGACTCCGAGGAATATTGTGGCTAAACTTCAGAATTTTCTGACTAAAGAAAAAATTTTACAAGCAGCCAGGAAAAAACAGTTCAAATACCGAGAGGCCACAATAAGGGTCACGCAAGATCTGGCTGCCTCAACATTAAAGGATCGAAAGGCCTGGAATCAGATATTCCAAAAGGCAAAAGAATTTGGAATGCAGCCAAGAATAAACTACCCAGCTAAGCTGAGTATTTTTTTCCACGGAAGAAGATGGACATTTAGTGAAACAGAGGAATTCCATCTGTTTCTAAGGAAAAAACCAGACTTAAACAAAAAATTTGATCTCCAACAACAGGAATCAAGAGAAGTAGAAAAAGGAGAAACTAGACAACATAGTAAAGTAAGAGAATACAGTTCAACCCGACTCCTCCTACAACTACTTCAACAAAGATGAGAAATTGAAGGATACACTGCAAGACTCAAGTGTTTCATTCAAGTCCTCTATCTTCAGAGTCGATGTTCTTTTCACTTGCCATTGTGCTTCCCATGGTCAGGCACACTGTAACATGCCCTTGACTCCTGTGCCTCCAAATCCTGTATTTGGGGTGACCAAATAAATGTCTCCTCCCCAACCCACTCACAAAAAAAAAAAAAAAAAAAAGAGATACAGCACAGGACCTGGAGTCAAGAAGAACTGAATTCAAATTTAGCCTCACATCCTGCCTAGCCCTGGACAAGTCATTTTACCTCTGACAAAGTGGATCCACTGGATCCACTAGGGAAGATCTCTGCCAAGAAAAGGCCAAATGGGGACAACAAGGGCTAGACAAGGCTGTCACAACTGAGCAACAATCAGAGAGAAGTTTTCCTGATGCCAGGACCTGCCTTCTAGCCACTGTGCCACCCCAAATGCCCTTATTAATATGCCTATTAGCAACCTTTGTGTTATATATGTTTATTTTAATATGTGCCTATTAACACTTTTATGTTATATATTATGTGTTAATTTTAATATGTGCCTATTAACAATCTTTGTGTTATATGTTATATATTAATTTTAATGTGTGCCTATTAACAATTTTGTATTATCTTAATTTTTAACATATGCCTATTAAAAATTGTTGTTTTATAAAAAAAATAGTGTAACTTTTTTTTTCTTATGCACATTTAGGATTGATTAAACTTGTAAGTAATATACCAATTCAAGAAAATAAAGAGAAGATAATGTCCCCAGGTAGAGTGGTAAGCAACAAGAGAAAAACAATTATAAGGGAAAAAAAAAACAGTTTTGCATGGTGTGTATGCTTTTGAATGAACCAATGGCATCAAATCCTAAAATTCATATTTTTCAATTACCTTGAGAAATGACTCATTCTCCATAATGTGTTTCCCATACAGATTTCTGTGAGTATCTGCTCTCCTCAATAGATAGATGTTGCATCTATTGGTTGATATGTGACCTTATTAAAAATATAGATTATTGTGTATTTCATTGTTCATATATATATTTTACACTATACATGTGTGTATGTATGTTATATACACATACATATCTATGTATACTTATATGCACATTTGTGTACTTTTTTTTTCTAATTAATGAGCCTGTTTTAGGCAGGAATTATTTCACTAATCTCTTTGTATCTTTGGCACCTAACACAATGCTTAGGATATAGAATATGTTCAATAAATGTTTATAGATTAACTGATACTCTTTCATAAAATCCAGAATTGGAATGGTTGCTTCATCTCAAGATTCTTCTCTTTTCAAATCTACCAGAAAGTTTTTGCTTATAAAAAATTTAGTTTCTTAAAAAAACCCACCCTTAACTCCATTATGCCTATTGAATGTTTTATATCAAATTTATACTCTATTTCCTAAATTTGTCATCTATTGCCTTCTTTTCTATTGGTACTTTATGGTTTGTCCTACTGTAGCAATATAATATTCTTTCTTCTCCTGTAGTTGTTCATCCAAACCTTTTCAACTCCTTCTGGTTTTAACATTTGCTCATATGAGTAAATTTTTTCTAATATATCACCATACTCTCTCACTCTGTCCTTTGAATAAACAATTGGACTTAAGAATCACCTTCTCATCATGGGCCTTATCTTACCAAGTTACAGGGATACTTCTTGCACCAAGCTTTCTAACTCATCTTGCTTCTTATGCATATTTTGTGTATTTGCATACAAAGATCTGATAGTCAACTCCATTCTTAGCTTTTTTCTCTTCTAAATTCCTAAGTATCTTTACTGTTATTTGAATGTCCTCAAAACTACTGTTTACAGCAGCAATCTTGATAGATGCATTTATTTCCCTTGCTATTCTTTCCATTTCAATAATGTACCTTTAAGTATATTTTCCTAGATCCAGCAAATATGAGTATACATACATATACATACATACATATATATTTACATGTGTACACATACACATTTTATTAGCTTTGTTAGGTACTTTCTATACTTAAGTGGAAGCCTACCTTTTTTTTTAATTTTTAATAGCTTTTTATTTACAAGTTATATGTATGGGTAATTTTACAGTATTGACAATTGCTGAACCTTTTGTTCCAATTTTCCCCTCCTTCCCCGATCCCTCCCCTAGATGGCAGGATGACCAGTAGATGTTAAATATATTAAAGTATAAATTAGATATACTATAAGTATACATGACCAAACTGTTATTTTGCTGTAAAAAAAAAAATCAGACTCTGAAATATTGTACAATTAGCCCGTGAAGGAAATCCAAAATGCAGGCAGGCGAAAATATAGGGATTGGGAATTCAATATAATGGTTCTTAATCATCTCCCAGAGTTCTTTCGCTGGGTGTAGGTGGTTCAGTTCATTACTGCTCCATTGGAACTGATTTGGTTCATCTCATTACTGAAGAGGGCCAGGTCCATCAGAATTGATCATCATATAGTATTGTTGTTGAAGTATATAAGCATCCCCTGGCCCTGCTCATTTCACTCAGCATCAGTTTGTGTAGTCTTTCCAGGCCTTTCTGAAATCACCCTGTTGGGTATTTCTTACTGAACAATAATATTCCATAATATTCATATACCACAATTTATTCAGCCATTCTCCAATTGATGGGCATCTACTCAGCTCCCAGTTTCTGGCCACTACAAAGAGGGCTGCCACAAACATTCATGCACAAACAGATCTTTTTCCCTTCTTTATGATCTCTTTGGGACATAAGCCCAGTAGAAACACTGCTGGATCAAAGGGTATGCACAGTTTGATAACTTTTTGAGCATAGTTCCAAATTGGTCTCCAGAATGGCTGGATATATTCACAATTCCACGAACAATGTATCAGTGTTCCAGTTTTCCCACATCCCCTCCAACATGCATTATCTTTCCCTGTCATTTTAGCCAATCTGACAGGTGTGTAGTGGTATCTCTGATTAATAATGACTCGGAGCATCTTTTCATATGGCTAGAAATAGTTTCAATTTCTTTGTCTGAGAATTGTTTGTTTATATCCTTTGACCATTTATCAATTGGAGAATGGCTTGATTTCTTATAAATTAGAGTAAATTCTCTATATATTTTGGAAATGAGTTCTTTATCAGAACCTTTGCCTGTAAAAATATTTTCCCAGTTTATTGGGAAGCCTATCATTTTTAAACTTAAATTTTTTCTCAATTATACATAATATGTGATATTCCATACAAATAATTTGGCATCTCAGAATTCTGGTTAATGCTATAATAAAATAATAATAATAAAAAATAATAACTAGCTCTTATGTAGCACCTACTATATATTCTCATTTAATACTTAAAACAACTATAGGGAAATAATTACTGTTATTATTCCTATTTTACAGTTGATGAAAATGAGGAAAACAGATTGATTGACTTGTCCAAGGTAACACCACAGGTAAATACCTAGATTTTAAATAATATAATAAGTTTCATAAAAAATTATGTCTTTCCTTGATAAAGGAAATTTCCTCACCAGAAAATTCCATTTATGAATGGGTGAAATGCAATCCCTCTCTGATTTAGACATCACGTACACACATACACACCCACACACGAGTACTAGAGAGATTATTTTCTCCATTTACACATCAGGACATGGAGATTCAAAGAGATTTGTCCAGGGATACATGATTGTTTAATGTCAGAGGTGAAATTTCAGTCCAAAGTTCCTTTTATCCCAATTCCTGGAGTTGTTTCCATTTTAACATGATGCTCTTATACTTAGAAATCTTCAGAAAGTGTTTTTAACTATTTGTTTGGAAATGTGTAAAATAATTTCCTCTTTTAGATGAGAAGTTGAACTCTATTACCTTCATGGTTTTATAATAAACTCTTAAATGTGACAAAGTAAAACAATAATGTGTTTCAAATTTCTTTTGTGCACTTTAAAATTCAAACTATACAAATAAACCACAAACATTTTCAGATAAAAATAAAATAATATTTTCCCTCCCACATTTACACATTATTTTAAAAGAGGAACTATATAGCCTCTCCTGGGACTAGTGAGTAATCAAACTTGTATGATCTGTGTCTTCCTTGGTTTTAACCAAAATTTCATTATTGGATTCTATTGCTTAGGTATCATTGGGGAACTGTGTCATTACCAGAGCCTTAATATAGAAGACACAGCTTTTATTATATCTAGTTTTCTGTCCAGAGTAATTATTTTTATTCAATAAGACTGATTTTTAAAAAGGAGTAAAGAAGAACTCTGAATAATAGAAAATTGTCTGTTGGAACTATGAATTTTTTATATTCATTAATACCAATTAGATATTGAGAGGAATCTATTGATTTGAATAAAGGATCCTCTTTCTCTTCCCATATCTTATGAATGAAAATAAATTATCTTTGATAGAAAACATCAATAAAACTCCTCTTTGGAATATTTGACAGATAAGATTAAGTTTTAGTTTACTTTATTAAGTCATGCAGTATTATTTTAACTGTACAAAGGAAGATCATCCCTGGAAACAGAATTTATTGGCAATATCTGCAGTGCCCAAAGTACCTTCTAAAAGAGAATAAGCAGTTACATAATTTTTTCCAATTCAAATAGAGTTAAAAAGCAAAAATTGTGGGTTAAATATGCTAACATTTTATCCAATGGAAAAATGCTTTCCTCTGTTCCTCTTCTTCATTTTTTCCCACTGAAAACAGTATTACTCCAGAACAGTGGTTATCATAATAGGGGTTAACACATCTGCGCTTCATAGCTTATGGAACCTCAGGGAGTGTTTATCTCTGCTTGGCTTTTATGGCTCAGAGCCCCCTGGGGGGCAGTGCATGCATAATAGCTTCAGAAAGTACTTTCAATATATTTTTTTAACTTTAGATATTTACTATCCCTAGTGATGATTATGCATTGGAAACTATACTATTCTTTGTCTACGTAGCTTTCCGCAAATCACTCAGCAGTTTGGAGTACAACATTCTTCAGAGATGAACTATCTGGCCAGAATGATAGCAAGTGTTATACAAGTAATTATATATACATTAACTTTTACTTTCACATATCACTCACTATGGGTGTTTAAATTTATTGGTACAATATCATAGGAAAAAATAGTGTTGTTTTTTTCTGTTTTTCCCTCCCTGTATCAGTGGGAAAGGCCAAAGGAAAATTATATATCTTACATGTAGCATGCATTCTTAAGTTGGGGAAGACAGAACTAGCCCAAGGTGACTTTTTCTAGCATAAGTAACTAAGAGGAAAAATCTATCCTTTTATATATTTTAAACTATGACCGCAATTTAGTCATTTTAATGGGTCACCATCTGATGCTCTGAACAAAGGCACAACTTTGCTAATATTTAAATCATATCCTAATAGTAAATCAAGTACATGAGTATTACCTTTAACTTCAGAAGCTTAATCTAGCAGAAAGACATCAGTAATGCCCCAAATGAAACCCCTTGGCAATGAAACAATAAATTGAGATTTGCTTGTGTATATATGGGCATGATTACCTCATAAATTCCTAAAGATGAGACAGCTACCTTCAAAAATCCTCATCTGTGTCTTTTCTTTGAGCAATGATATAATTAATTTACAAAAGAAAAATAAAAATATTTCTGTATTTGATTTATTTATTTAATATTTTACCTAGTTTAATTCAAAAGAAAACAATGTACATTTCTTTATCAAAATTTTGATCTCAAGGTTCTCTTCCTTATTCCCACCCACAATTAAGAATACAACATGTGAAGGTATGCAAAATATTTCCATAAAAGTCAAGTTGTGAAAAAACATATCTCTCTCTTCCTAATAAAAATAAAAACCCTCAAGAAAAATTAAGTAAAAGATAGATAGAGAGAGAGAGAGAGAGAGAGAGAGAGAGAGAGAGAGAGAGAGAGAGAGGAAGGATTTGTATTCAGATTCAATTTGTATTCAGATACTATCATTCCTTCTCTGGGTATGGACAGGATTTTTCATCATAATTCCTTCAGAGTAGTTGGGGACAATTGTACTTTTGAGAATAGCAGCAATTTACAGTTGGACATTGTTATTA
Source organism: Antechinus flavipes (assembly GCF_016432865.1). Taxonomy (NCBI): domain Eukaryota; kingdom Metazoa; phylum Chordata; class Mammalia; order Dasyuromorphia; family Dasyuridae; genus Antechinus; species Antechinus flavipes. The sequence goes on from NC_067398.1 coordinate 427,084,463, forward strand.
CTTTGTATACAGTATATTTCACTTTGAGTTCATGGAGAATTTTCCAGTGTTTTGTTTTTTTTTTTTTGTTTGTTTTTTGTTTTTTTTTTTGAGAACATAATGCCCATAATTTCCCACAGAATAATCATATTCCTTCCATCACATGCACACACACACACACACACACACACACACACACACCACAATTTGTTGAGCCATTCCACAATTGATGGGCATCTCCTCAATTCCCCATTTTTTACCCTAAAAAGAGACCTGCTATGTTTTTTTTAATATAATTCATTCTATTTTTAAAATCTCTTTTGGAAAAAGAAATGTCTAGTACTGGTATTGTTAGGACAAAGGATATATATGAATTTATGGCCCTTTACGCACAGATCATATCTTTTGATTATTTAATCAATTAGGGCATGGCTCTTATTTTTTATAAATTTGACTCAATTCTCTCTATGTTTGAGAAATAACGTCTTATCAGAGAAACTTGCTTCAAAATTCTTCTTACAATTACTATTGCTAATGGTATTCCCACCCCCATTTATTCTTTCTTTCTTTTCACCCTTCCTCCTCAAAAGTGTTTTATTGCTGACCACTCCCTCCTCAATATGGCCTATTTTTATCACCCTTTTCTTCTTCCTCTATCCCATTCCCCTCTTATTTTCCTGCAAGAAAAGATAGATTCCTATACCTATATTGATTGGGTATGTTATTTCCTCTTTAAGCCAATTCTTATTAGAGTAAGATTAAACTCCCTCACCCTAGTCTCCCCCTCTTCCCCTCCACTATAAAAACTTTTTCTTGCCTCTTTTTTGACAGATAATTTGCACTATTTCTCTTCTCCCTTCCCTTTCTCCCAGTACATTCCTCTGTCACCCCTTAATTTAATCATTTTCAAAAAGATATTATCCCTTCATATTCAATTCATACATGTGCCTTTTGTCTATATATCTCTTCCAAAAGTCATAATAATGAGAAAGTTCTGAATTACAAGTATCATCCTCCCATGTAGGAATATAAACCAATAAACTTTATTAAGTCCCTTATTAAATCACTTTCCTGATTATCTCCTTACATTTCTCCAGAATCTTATATATGAAAATCAGATTTTTTTCCACTCAGCTCTGGTCTTTTAATGACATTATTTTAAATGCTCTATTTCATTGAATTTTCAACTTTTCCTCTGAAATATCATATTCAGTTTTGTTGGGTAGGTGATACTTGGTTATAATCCAAGCTCTATTATTCTCCGGAATATCTTATTCCAAACCTTCTAACATAGACTTGTGTTATCCTGACTATGGTTCCACCATATTTGAATTGTTTCTTTCTGGATATTTGCAATATTTATTCTTGACCTGGAAGTTCCAGAATTTATCTATAATATTCCTGGAAATTTTCATTTTGGGATCTCTTTCAGAAGGTGATTAGTGGATTGTTTCAATTTTTTTTTACCCTCTGACTCTAGAATATCAGGACATTTTTCCTTGATAATTTCTTGAAAGATAATGTCCAGGTTCTTTTTTTTTATCATGACTTTCAGGTAAACTAATAATTTTTAAAGTATCTCTCTTGGATCAGTTGCTTTTCCAGTAGGATATTTCACATTTTTTTCTATTTTTTCCAATTTTTCCACCTTTACTTTTGTTTTACTGTATCTTTATTTCTCATAAAGTCATTAGCTTCTATTTGCTCAATTCTATTTTTTAAGGAATTATTTTCCTCAGTAAACTTTGGTACCTCCTTTCCCAAGTGACCAATTTTGATTTTTAAGACATTGCTATCCTCATTAGCTTTTTATCTTTCCTTTTGTACCACTCTCATTCAATTCTTTTTCTAATTTTTCCTGTCTTTCTTACTTGATTTCCATGGCCTGAGCCCAATTCTTATTTTTCTTAGAGGCTTTAGAAGTAGTAATTTTAACTTTGTTACCATCTTCTGTGGGTGCAATTTGATCTTCCTTTTTACCACAATAACGTTTAATGGGCAGAAATTTTTTTTTGCTGTCTGTTCATTTTCCAGCCTATTACTTGGCTTTGTTAGAGTAGGGCTCTGTTTCCAGGGTAGTGGATGCATTGTCCCAAGCTTCAGGGGGTTTATACAGCTGTTTTCAGAAATTTTTCTAGGAATCTGACCATAAACACTCCTTCCTGCCTTGGAGCTGTTAGATATGTCCTTGCCCCACTGTAGCTATAAGACCTAGTGTGCTAAAGTTAGAGCGTCCTGCTTTGTCTATGAGGGGGCCATGGCTGTAGGTGGGCATGTCTAACCCCTCCTTTCTACACTGAAGTCTTAGCCCTTTCGTTGTATCTTCTCTCTTTTCAGATTTTCAACCTCTCTTCAAAAATGCCTCATGTTGTGTTGTCTACACATATGCCAAGATGGAACTCACCATCACAAAAAACTTAAACTTGACCCCAGAGAAAAATCAGTGAAAATGTAACCCCCAAGAACTCATTAACTTGTCAGTATGAATATTTTACACCTGAGAAGTTGTCAAACTCTACAAATTAGGATGTGATTTATTATTTTGTTTACTATCTAGACTTATGAATATGTTAATAAAGCAGATTAAACTTATTTTTTTATTTGTTTTTTTTTTTAATTTTTATTTAATAATTACTTTATATTGACAGAATCCATGTCAGGGTAATTTTTTTTTTACAACATTATCCCTTGCACTCATTTCTGTTCCGATTTTTCCCCTCCCTCCCTCCACCCCCTCCCCTAGATGGCAAGCAGTCCTATATATGTTGGATATGTTGCAGTATATCCTAGATACAATATATGTTTGCAGAACCGAACAGTTCTCTTGTTGCACAGGGAGAATTGGATTCAGAAGGTATAAATAACCCGGAAGAAAAACAAGAATGCAAATAGTTCGCATCCGTTTCCCAGTGTTCTTTCTTTGGGTGTAGCTGCTTCTGTCCGTCATTTATCAATTGAAACTCAGGTCTCTTTGTCAAAGAAATCCACTTCCATCAAAATATGTCCTCATACAATATCGTTGTCGAAGTGTATAATGATCTCCTGGTTCTGCTCATTTCACTCAGCATCAGTTCATGTAAGTCTCGCCAGTCCTCTCTGTATTCATCCTGCTGGTCATTTCTTACAGAACAATAATATTCCATAACATTCATATACCATAATTTACCCAGCCATTCTCCAATTGATGGGCATCCATTCATTTTCCAGTTTCTAGCCACTACAAATAGGGCTGCTACAAACATTTTGGCACATACAGGTCCCTTTCCCTTCTTTAGTATTTCTTTGGGATATAAGCCCAATAGAAACACTGCTGGGTCAAAGGGTATGCACAATTTGATAACTTTTTGGGCATAATTCCAGATTGCTCTCCAGAATGGTTGGATTCGTTCACAACTCCACCAACAATGCATTAGTGTCCCAGTTTTCCCGCATCCCCTCCAACATTCATCATTATTTTTTCCTGTCATCTTAGCCAATCTGACAGGTATGTAGTGGTATCTCAGAGTTGTCTTAATTTGCATTTCTCTGATCAATAATGATTTGGAACACTCTTTCATATGAGTGGTAATAGTTTCAATTTCGTCCTCTGAAAATTGTCTGTTCATATCCTTTGACCATTTATCAATTGGAGAATGGCTTGATTTCTTATAAATTTGAGTCAGTTCTCTATATATTTTGGAAATGAGGCCTTTATCAGAACCTTTAACTGTGAAAATGTTTTCCCAGTTTGTAAGCAGATTAAACTTAAAGGTGTATCCTGCTTTTCTCCTTGGTAATATCTACTAATCCCTACTTGACCAGTGACATCACCTTAATTTATAATCCCTGCTCCTTTCATTTGCAAATTCTTGGGAAAATCTTTTTTCGTTTAGCAACTCCATTTTTCATATCCTATTCTACAATCCCTTGACTTTCAACCCAAATATAAGACTGAAACATTTTCCTTCAGTTTTACTAATGGGTCTCTTAATTGATAAATCCAATGACTAGCCCTCCCTTTTCTAATATACATTTTCTTCCAAGAGCTTTCATAATATATTTTCTTCAAATTCTCCTTTCCTTTCTCTATTCATTCTTTCTTTTGTTGATCTCAACACTCCCATGAGTTAAATTATGGTTTTTCTTCATACAAATTCTGAAACTACTTATCATGGCCTCATCTCTGCCTTAACATTCTAATCCTACATCTCCTGTTGTATGAATATTGCTCCTGGACTGCCGAATAAGCATATCAAATTCAACATGTCTAACACATAACTCATTTTCTATCCCTCTACAAACCCATGGCTCTCTTAAATCCCTCTGTTTCTTTCATTTCCTTTTATTTATTTCTTTTGAACTTAAGAAATAAAACAACCATTTCCACAAAAAAAGTAAAATAAAAAATATTGTACATGAAACCACACAATTAATTAATTAATTAATTGACGATTATTCACAATTAATTATTAATCATTAATTCTTTTAAATACATAATAGTTATTATATGACTTTTTCCTCTCTCCTCTTCTGAGATGACTATGATTAGGAACACATAAAAACATATATACTTATGTATATATATATACATGTACATTTATTTCTGTGTGCATATGTATATATATATTATATATTACATATTATACATACTTATATTTTAGATTTATCAATTCTTTCTCTGGATCTAGTGTCTTCCTTCATATGGTTTGCAGCTAATTTGGGTATTTATAATAGCCAAACTAAGTTAGACCCTCAAAGTTACTAGTAAAACAAATATTGTTATTATATACAATGTTCTCTAGCATCTGCTTATTTCACTCTTCATTATTTCATGAAAGTCTATCCATGCTTTTCTAAGATTGTCATTATCCTTCTAATCAAACAGATTTCCCACTTAGGAAACATCCTCAGCTTTTCACTCTCACTTACTCTCCATTTCTTAACCAACAAAAGTACTATTGAAGCTGTTTCCCCTATATTTAATCCCTTCTCTTCACTTTCTCCGACACACTATAGTTTAGTCACTTATTATCTCTCATCTGTATTTTTGTATAGGCTCTAATTGGTTTCCTACTCTCCAATCTCTTTTCTCAATGACTTATTATTTTATATGCTAAATTGGTATTATTAAAAGACAAGTATAACCATGGCATTGCATTCTGAAGAAAATAGAAAAAAAAACATATCAAAGCAATATCATTTGTATTTAAAAATCTTTATACACAATATTCCAGAATTTCATTACAGCTTCTCTTCCAGTGTGCTAAATATTAACATTAAAATACAATTGTTATCTTATCAATCAATATCACTGCTTGTGGTTATTTTTGTTCCCCACCATACATTTTTACTTCAGGAATTTTAGTTCAGGTCCTTTCCAATATTCTTGAATGAATGAATGGATGGAAGAGGCATTTATTATGTACTTACTATGTGCAAAGCAGAGGTAAACACTGAAAATACAAATGAAAAAAATTAGACAGTTCCTATTCTTAAAGAACTCAACATCTGAGGGGAAGATAATACATAAAGAAGCATTCAGTTTTAGACAGATGAAAATGTTTCACAGTCTTTTTCTTAGGATGCAGAAGCAAAGCAGATGATAATGCGTCTTCTTAAATGTAATTTTCACTGACAAAATAATATCTGTTTCTTATGTTACTACATTTGATAGTACCAACAACTTTGATGGAAAAATTTTCTTTTCCAGATCTTCAATAGTTATGGTTGTACTGCCAGCATCAGGAATTATGAGGTTATATTTCCATAGGATAATAACTGATTGCACAGATATGGAGCAATAGTTATTCCTTTTTGGTCCTCAGCTTTGGGCTGTCTCCATAAGCAATAGTGTTCAAGGTGGTGTAGTTTGACTCCCCTATAACACAATGACTCATCTCAAGCTTACTTACTACATCTCCTGGTTTACCTATCCTGTGGACAGGATCTTTTCTTAGATGATAGATCTAGCAGATTTGGTAGAAGCCAGTGGCTACATGTATATTTTAATATTTCATGAATAACAAAATAGCCCTCAGGATGTTCCATATTTCTTCTCCTCATCTTGTTACAAAATAGCCCACATCCCTTCTATGGTCACATTTGGAATTAATAAGGTGTTTTAAACCTTAATCATGAAACACATCTTGAGAAATTTGTAGCAGCCAACAATATCAAGTATCTCCCATCAATTTTTGGAAAAAAACAGCACTTTTTATTCTTCAGAACTTCCATTATTTAGAGTCATATACCTACTTGTCTATTCAGATATCTCTTCAATATATATGTACTGATATATCAATTCAGTTGGATACTCATCCAAATGCTTGTCATGAACTAAACAAGTAATATTCTTAACCCACTTGGATTTCCCTTCATGAATTGCTAGACTGACATATTCTGAGTTGTCACAATATGATTAAGGAGGTCATAAATTATCCTAGGTCATATTGCAGTGAGTATGATATTATTTACAAAAAGGGGCCTCTGAAAGCCCTCACAATCTCTCAGGAATTGCTCCTCCTTTTGGTTTCTATATATCCTGAAGGATATGAGGCCTGGAAAAACAATTTAATTTGAGCATATGCATATAAAATAAATCTTCAGTTCTAACATAATTTGGGGGAACTTGAGAGATAAATTTTTCAAAACAAGGAAATTGTCAAAATAATTTTACAATGATGAATTATATCATTACTAAAAAGGGAAATCAAGAAGAGATCAGCAATTATCAATCCATATAGCTACTTCTTTTCATATTTAATAAATTTCATGAGAATGTCTATGCAGTAATCAAAAGTATCCTTGACAAAAATAAGAGAGGAGGATATGAAGACTTCCACAGTTGCTGTTCATCAATAAACTAAATCTTCCCCACTACAGAAGTGAACTAAATGTAGAAAAATCACAAGATTAAACTATGCTTTTTTCTTAATTTAAACCTTTACCTCAGAAGAGTAAAATATGTTAAGAATGTGTGAGATTCTTTGATAAATGAAATCACAAAAATAGCACTATCTAGAAAGCCTGTGATTCTCTTTTCAAACAAATTATACAACAATGTGTCATGAGATTACTAAAATAATTCCCCTGTCAAGAATTTTACATAAATGTGTTGAAAATGTAAAGCTTTTCAAATAGAAATCTGGAAACTGAAACTACATTTCTACTTTCCAATGTAAATATCCCACAACATGGTCATTTTTTGACCTCTCAATTTACAAATTTAGCAAGATATAATAAAACAAAGAGTAAGTATTCTTGTGAATTTTCTAAGTAGTTGCAGGGATTCCCTTATTTCCTAATTCAAATTAAATCATGTTATATGGGCAAATCTGCTAAACAACAAAACTGATATTCCGTACTTGCCATCCCCATCTTTGTCCCATTATTTCCTACCATATTTGCAGTTTCACTCAGACATTTATAATTAGGTCAGACCACATGTTTGATTTTGAAAAGTTCAACCAGTTTTTGGTGTTGTTGCTTTATGAACAAAATTCTCTCTTTTCCCATAATAAATTATAAAATCTCAAATATAGCTCTCATATTTCATTCCTGACCAATGGAAGGAAGGAAAAAGAATAAGCATGTATATAGTACCTACAGTGTGATAGGGACTGTGCTGAGCACTTTACAAGTATCATTTCATTTGACCTTTACAACATAAGACATAGGCACTTATATTATCTCCATTTTTATAATTGAAAAAGCTAGGGCAAATGGGCTATATGACAAGAAAAAGAAGAATGAAGAGCAAGAGGAAGAAAAAGGAAAAGAAGAAGAAGAAGAGCTGTTTTTGAATTGGGCAGGCCTAGTCCTTTCTAACTCTAAAACATTTCATTCTAATATAATACACAATCACATGTAAATGATAATTTTAGAAAAAGTAGTTAACCAATATCTTTAGACCTGAGAAAAAGGAAATTTAGAAAATGGGTCTAGCCACTTTATTTGACTGATTTAAATATACCTTTGGAAATTTTTGTAAAATGTATATAAAATCTTGTATATTGATAATGATAGTGAATCATATTTATATAGCACTGTGAAATTTACAAAACATTACATATAGGCATATATGCATACACATATAAACACATACATTTACATACACATACATACATATGCATATATATACACACACACACACACACATACTCTTCAAGTAGGGTGACTGAACATCTATAGAGTTTCACTTCAATAATTCTTAATATTTATACAGTATTTCAAAGTAAAAAAGCATTTTTTTCAATATACTTCTATTAAATAGGCAATATGATTACTATCATACCCATTTTACGGATGAAGAAACCGATGACAAATGGTTAAATGAACAAAAATCTCACAACCTCTAAAACTCCTAATTAGGACTTGAAATACACTATTCTGAGTCTAAAAATAAAGTATTCTTTGTTATTCAATATGCTGAATTTAAACAATCAAGTTTAAGAATTCCTGGATAAAACCACACATTTTTCATAAAATATCATTTTTTTAAACTACTAAAGCAGTTAGTTAAATAACCAAAGAAATGAGCATTTTTCCCTGAAAAATACTAATGGATAATTTTACTATACTCATGGATATCCCCTTCAATCAACTGACTTTGATTTGGTGGTTAAATGCCAGATCTATTAAGTATTCATAAACAGCAAGTAGACACAAAGGAGAGGAAGTTGGATAGTGAATGCAGGAGACAGAAATGAGCAGACATGATGACCATGATCTAAACCAGAGAAGGTCAGAGATAGCCATCATAACAATAGGATCAACAGGAGTGGAATTCAAGAAATTCAAATTAGATTAATACAAATGTAATAAAATATGTAGCAAATGTTAGTTTAAATAGTCTCTGTCACAGAGATTTTAAATATTTTTACTATGTAATTGAGAGAGAATCTTGAGAAGACATAAATATCATTCTGTACCTATTAACTAAGATGGTACCAAGAAAGACTAGATGAAACAGAAATAAAGCAACCCAAGAATTTCATTCTTGAGAGACTGAGTTAATTATTAGAATGAAAGAATCTGAAGAGGCATTTTCTAAGAGACTTGTGTTTAGCACTTCTAAAAAAATATTATTGAAAATATTCTTGAGGAGGAGTGGAACCAAAATGAATTGATACCCATTTCACAAGGCTTTCTTGGAAGAATTCAAAAAGGATCTTAAAAAGAGTTAGGAAAAATGATGAAAGGAAACGAGATGTTTGCATGAGGGTATGGAAAAGGAAAAATAGAAGTTATCTGAAGAAAATGTATTAAAATAGATATGATAGGGGCAGCTAGGTGGTGCAGTATATAGAGCACCAGCCCTGTAGGAGGACCTGAGTTCAAATCTGGCCGCAGACACTTAACACTTCCTAGTTGTGTGACCCTGAACAACTCACTTAACCCCAATCACCTCAGCAAATAAATAAATAAAGATAAAAATAAAAAATAAAATAGATATGATGAAATGGAAAAAAGGAAGCCCATATAACTTCATACAAAATAGATTTGATGAAATGGAAAAGGCAAATAACTCCTTACAAATTTGATATGAAAAAGAAATCAATTTGTTGAAAAACTGAATTTGTGAAATGGAAAAAAGCAATGAACAAAACAACTCATTTAAAAATTAAATTGGCCAAATACAAAAGGAGCAATAAAAGGTAACTGAAGAAACTGATTATAGAAATTAATTACTCACTGAGACATCAAAAATCACTCAAACAAAACTTAAAAAGTGAAAAAAAATCAAAGAAAATATAAAATACCTAATTGGAAACAACAACTGACCTAGAAAATAGATCTAGGAGAGACAATCTAAGTTTTATTAGACTTCCTGAAAATCATGATGAAAAAAGATCCTAGACTTCATCTTTAAAGCAATCATCCAGGAAAACTGCTGTGATGTTCTAGAACCAGAGGTAAATTAGTCATTGAAAGAATTCACCAATAACCTCCTTAAAGAGACCCCTAAACAACAAATCCAAGGAATATCATAGCTAAATTTTAGAATTATCAGATCAAGGAAAAAATATTGCAAGCAGCCAAAAAGAAAGAATTCAGTAGAGGAGGCACAATCAGGATTACCCAGAATCAAGCAGTTTCTACCTTAAAACATTGAAAAGCCTGGAATCAGTCCAAAAGGCAAAGGAATTTGGATTGCAGTCAAGAATCAGCTATCCAGATAATTTAAGCAATTTCTTTCAGGGAATTCAATGAAGATTCAATAACTCAAGTGGATTTCATTTATTTTTTATGAAAAGACCAGAGGTGAACAAAAAATATGATCTCCAAATACAGAACTCAAAAGAAACATAAAAAGATAAAAAGAAAAGAGTTGTTGAAAACTGCATCTCTTTTAGAAGTGTACTTAGAGAGTGCATTATAATTTGATATTTTTGTGATAATATGAAAAAGAAACTAAAGATAGAAAGGGAATTGTAGCAGAAAAAGAGGACAATGGATGCAAAATGAGGGAAATTACATCTCATGAAGAGGCAAATAAGACTTATTATAATTTAGGGGGAAAAGGGAAGGGGAGGAAAATTGTGTGAATCTTTCATTATATTTGGCTCAAAGAGAGAATATGAAATATATCTGGTTTCACAGAGAAACTTCTCTTACCTTATAGAGAAATGGGAGGAGAAAGGAGGAAGGAAAGGAGAAGGGTAAGAGAAAGGAAAATAGAAGTAGTAGGAGAAAGGTACAGAAAGGGGAAGGGTTGTAAAGCGGGAGGGCTGTTTGAGTGAGATAGTGATCAGATGCAAAATACTGGGTAAGAAGGAAAGGGGGAAAGAAATAAGATGACAGAAAATACAGAATTAGTCATTTTAACTGTGAATGTGTATGAGATGAACTCTCCCCCTAAAATGGAAGCAGATGGCAGATTGGATTAAAAGCCAGAATCCCACAATATGTTTACAAGAAACACATTTAAAACAGAATGGTACATACAGAGTAAAGGTAAAAGGTTGGAGCAGAATTTATTGTATATGCACCAAAAATGATATAGCAACCAAATTCCTAGAGGAGATGCTAAGAGAGCTGAAAGAATTAGAAAGCAAAACTATACAAGTGGGGGATCTCAACCTGGCTCTCTCAGAACTAGATAAATCGAATTACAAAATAAATAAGAAAGAAGTTAAAGACATAAATAGAATTTTAGAAAAGTTAGGTATGATATACCTTTGGAGAAAACTGAATGGAGACAGAAAGGAGTATACATTTTTCTTGATAGTTCCTGGAACCCACACAGAAATTGACCATGTATTAGATCATAAAAACCTCAAAATCAAATGCAAAAAAAACAGAAGTAGTAAATGAATTTTTCTCAGATTATGATGCAATAAAAATTACATACAATAAAAAGGGCAACGGTCAATAGACCAAAAATTAATTGGAAACTAAATAATCTAATCCTAACAAATGAATGTGTGAAATAACAAATCATAGACACATTCAATAATTTCATTCAAGAGAATGACAAAAATACCAAATTTGTGGGATGCAGTCAAAGCAGTTATTAGGGGATATTTTACATCTCTAGATGCTTACTTGGATAAAATAGAGAAAGAGAAGGTCAATGAATTGACCTTACAACTAAAAAAGATATAAAAAAGAACAAATTAAAAAAAAACAATTAAATATCAAATTTGAAATTCTGAAAAGGGCTCATTAAAAAATTGAATATAAGAAAACTATTAAATTAATAAATAAAACAGAGTTGCTTTTATGAAAAACCAACAAAATAGTTAAAACTTTAGTTAATTTGATTAGAAAAAAGAAGGGAGAAAATCAAATTGTTAATCTCAAAAATGAAAAGTGAGAACTTTCCATCAAATGAAGAGGAAAATAAAGAAATAATTAGGAGTTATTTTGCCCAACTATGTGTCAATAAATTTGATAATCTAAGTGAATTGGAGGAATATCTACAAAAATATAGATTACCCAAGTTAACAGAAGAGGAAATAAATTATTCAAATAGTTCCATTTTAGAAAAAGAAATTGAACAAGCTATTAATCAGCACCCTAAGAAAAAATCTCCAGAGCCAGATGGATTTAAATGTGAATTCTACCAAACAAAGAATAATTAACTCCAGTATATGCAAACTATTTGAAAAAAAAATAGGAAAAGAAGGACTCCTTTCAAATTCCTTTTATGACACATATATGGTGCTGATAGCTAAACCAGGTAGTATGAAATCAGAGAAAGAAAATTATAGACCAATTTCCCTAATGAATATTGATGTGAAAATCTTAAATAAAATATTAGCAATGAGATTACAGAAAGCCATCCCCAGGATAATACACCATGCCCAAGTAGGATTTATACCAGGAATGCAGGGCTGGTTTAATATTAAGAAAAGTATTAGCATAATTCACTATATCAATAACCAAACTAACAAAAAACAAATGATTATCTCAATAGATGAAGAAAAAGAATTTGATAAAATGAAACACCATTTCTTATTAAAAACATCTGAGAGTATAGGAATAAATTGACTCTTCCTTAAAATAGTCAATAGCTTATATCTAAACCATCAATAGCACCTATTTAAATCCATCAGCAAGTATCATATGTAATGGGAAAAAGCTAAAATCATTCTCAATAAGATCAGGGGTGAAACAAGGTTGCCTACTATCACCATTAATATTCAAAATTATGTTAGAAATGTTAGTTTTCACAATAAAAGAAGAAAAAGAAACTATAGGAATTACAGTAAGTAATGAGGAAATCAAATAATCACTCTGTGCAGATAATATAATGGTATGCTTAGAGAACCCTTAAAAAATCAACTAAAAATCTACTAGAAACAATTCACAATTTTAGCAAAGTTTCAGGATACAAAATATATCCAAATAAATCATATAGCATTTGTATATATTACCAACACAGTCCATCAGCAAGAGAAACAAAAAGAAATTCCATTTAAAATAACTGTCAAGGCAAAATCTGAACTATATGAACACAATTACAAAACACTTTCCATACAAATAAGGCCAGATCTAATCAATTGGAAAAATATCAAGTGCTCATGGGTAGGCTGAGCTAATACAATAAAAATGACAATACAACCTAAATTAATCTACTTGTTCAGTGCCACAGCAATCAAACACCCAAGAAATTATTTTACAGATCTAGAAAAAATGACAAAGTTAATCTGGAAGAATAAAAAGGAATTAATGAAAAATTTGCAAATAAAAGCAGACTAGCTGTGCTAGATCTGAAACTATATTACAAAGCAGCAGTTTTGAAAACCATTTGGTACTGACTAAGAAATAGAGTAGTCAATAAGTTGATTAGGTTAGGTTCACAAGGCAAAATAGTCAATGACTATAGTAATCTAGTGTTTGACAAATCCCAAAACTCCAGTTTTTGAGATAAAACTCACTATTTGACAAAAATTGCTGGAAAAATTGGAAACTAGTACAGCAGAATCTAGGTATTGATCCACACCTAATATCAAGATAAGGTTGAAAGAGGTTCATCATTTAGATGTAAACAGTGATATAATAAGCAAATTAAAAGAACAAAATGTAGTTTACCTCTCAGATTTGAGAAGAAGGAAGGATTTTGTGGTCAAAGAAGAACTAAAATTCATTATTGAACAAAAAGTAAATAATTTTGATTATATTAAGTTAAAAGCTTATATACAAGCAAAGTCAAGATAGACAAAATTAGAAGGGAAGTAATAAACTGGAAAAACATTTTTATAGTCAAAGGTTTTGATAAAGACCTCATTTCTAAATTATACAGAGAATTGACTCAAATTTATAAGAATTCAAGCCATTCTTCAGTTGACAAATGGTCAAAGTATATGAACAGACAATTTTCAGATGAAGAAATTAAAACCATTTCTAGATATATGAAAAGGTGCTCTAAATCACTATTGATCAGAGAAATGCAAATTAAGACAACTCTGAGATACCACTACATACTTCTCAGATTGGCTAAGATGAAAGGAAAAGATGATGTCAAATGTTGGAGGGTGTGTGGGAAAACTGGGACACTAATATATTGTTAATGAAATTGTGAATGGATCCAACCATTCTGGAGAGCAATTGGAACTCTACCCAAAGAGTTATCAAACTGTACATACCCTTTGATCCAGCAGTGCTCCTACTGAACTCATATCCCAAAGAGATCTTAAAGGATGGAAATAGACCCACATATGCAAAAATATTTATGGCAGCTCTTTTTGTCATCACAAGAAACTAGAAACTGAGTGGATACCCAACAGTTGGAGAATGGCTGAATAAGTTATATATGAATGTATGGAATATTATTGTTCAATAAAAAACAATCAGGAGGATAATTTCAGAGTCCTGGAGAGACTTAAATGACCTGATGATGAGTAAAATGAGCAGAACTAGGAAATCATTGTACACTGCAACAACAAAATTATACAATGATCAATTCTGATGGACATGGTTCTTTTCAAAAATTAGATGATTCAGGTCAGTTCCAATGATCTTGTGATGATGAAAGCCATCTAGACGCAAACAGAGTAGCATGAAAACTGAATGTATCACAACATAGCATTTTCACTCTTTTTGTTGTGATTTACTTGTATTTTGTTTTCTTTCTCATTTTTTAAAATTTTTTGATCTGATTTTCTTGTGCAGTAAAATAATTGTATAAATATGTATGCATATATTGGATTTAACACATATTTACCATGTCTTACATATGCTTGTTTACATGCCATCTAGGGAATGGAGTGGGCAGAAATGGGGAAAATTGGAACGCAAGGTTTTTCAAGGGTCAATGTTGAAAAACTATCCTTGCATATGTTCTGAAAATAAAATCTTTAATAAAAAACAATAAAAATATGATATTTGGAATAAAAATATATTTTTGAGAAGTATATTTAATTGGCCTCCTCTGAAAGCTGAATGGTAGACCTGTGTTTCCAGAATTGAGAATTTACCTGTATTATTGATTATTAAAAGTTAGCCTATGAACTTTTTCATAGCTTAAACATTGTAAAGAATTGATTTTTTAAAATTTTTATGCTGTTCATAAATTGTATTAAGAAAATTTGAAGTTTATATAAGCCTAGATATTATGGGATTTGATATGAAAAGTTCTAAACACAATGTTATGAGAAAATGTTTTTCCTTTTAAGAAATATTATGTAATAAACTGGGTTGAAGATAGGAACCAATTGATTCATTAATTAAATTTAAATAATTAATGAGGAAATATCAGAACAAATTCTTTGATGGGGCCAAAATTACAATGGAAATGGTAAAGAGTTAAGCAGCAGGCTGAGGAGTTGGGATACAGTAAGAGTGCTAACTAGTGCATCGACCTGGTACCCATATCAGCTAAGTATGAGATAATGCCCAGAATTTTTCATTACTCAGACAGACAGAAATCTGGTTCCAAAGAAATTGATATAGGAGGAACAAGAATAGTGATTGTGCACTATTAGTTAATGTAGAGGGCTGGAATTCTGAAGAGGTATATTTGAAGAAAGGACAGCATGGTGCTTTTGACTGAACACTCGCTCAGTGTGAGATAATTGTTCTCTATAGTGATGTAATGATTGCACATGCTCAGTGTGTTGTAGTGATGTAATCGTCCTGAGATCTTTAAGGGAGTCTCAGACAGAGAAGATTCACTCACAGACATAGAGAAGACTTCAGGCTCCATACTCCAGATTCCAGACTCCATCTTTGACCAGCCACGTGTCCCTCCTGCGTCTTTCACTTCTCCACCTAAAAATCAAGGACTCAGGTTGACCCTGAGGTGCTCCTGAGAGCTAGCCCAGACATTACAAATTAAGGAATAGTTTGCCTTGTTCAGCTCATGCTCTAAAAATGTCTTTTTCATGACGATTGATGAATGCTAGCCATGGTCTCTATTTAAAGAAGGTAGATCTGTCAAAGACCTGATTATACATATAACTATTTAACTTTTGATTTATTATAAGGGTTTGAATCCTAACTTAAAAACTAAGCTGCCATATGACTGGAAACAATTCACTATCTTCTTCAATTCATTTTTTTTCAACTGTACAATGGGGATAACAACAAATGTACAGCTGATCTCAAGGATTGAGGTCTGAATATCATCAAGTACCATATTTCTATGAACTAATATTATTTTTATCCCCTAACTATCCCATGATGGCTTTCAACTGTGAATGGATATTCTTGACTGCTCATTACTAACATATTTCTTATTACCTATACCTTTTTCAATCACTTAGTGATTGCACTTGGAACTTCATTCTTCACAATGTCTTGCTATCTCCAAACTTATACATTCATAAAAATATTTATTGAAGGCACATTTCAAACCTTTAGTATAACTAGATCATCCCTTAAGTAGAAACAAAAAGTGATTCTATCCTGGAAACTCTTGGAGAAAACAAAATCTATGGCACAGGAAAGAAAGGTAAATTAGAAGAAACAAAGGATTTCATTGGAATATTGGCTGTGTGAACACCAGGCAATTAATCCCTAGGGCTAAAATGACCTCCCAGAGCAATTGTAGTATGTAGTAACTCAACCAAAGAATAACTTAATATTTTCATCCATATGATGAGCTATAAAAGTAGTGAACAAAATGGCCACTTACTTTGTCATATGTAGACACAGCCATGCTACAACAGCTATGCTGCTTTTCTTCTACAATTTAGAGTGACACAGGTGAACAGAAGCCTCTGGCAAAGCCATTCTCCTCCTTCTAGCATTAAATATCCCTGGGCAAACATCCAAAAGGCTATCTGCAAGAATGAGTTAGTTCATTATTAACATGGAAAAACCTGCTCATGAAGATTTTGTCTGAATGGATTTTTCCCAAAGAGTGCACCAGAGATTCTCTCTACAATGCTGTGCCCTCTCTGTGTTGTGTAGTAATAGACCCTGAATCACTTAGTGGCACTTCTGTTTATAGCACATTCCCTTTATGATCAATAAATTTCCCAGAACTGGGTATTTACACTTATGGGACTTTCCCATGTGAGGGAAATTCTATTCTTATCAGCTCTTTTATGTATGTACATAAAGAACAATGTTTGTGGGACTATAAAAAGTCCCCTTGATCTGGTTTGATAGACTATACCCTCAACAGACTAAACAGGCTTAGAAATAGGTGAGTTTGCAATTGCAAATGAATGACTTGCATGTTTGCCACCTGGCAAATGGCAACCAGGAGAGATTTGTATTTCCTGAAGAGGATTTCAGAGCAGGACAGTTTTCCTTTGCTCCCCAAGCTAGGGTACCTGAAAAATCAGGGGACATACTGATGTTGTCATTGAGCACATCAGACAAAACAATATGTACATCAATCAATAACTGGAAAGAGTCTTGAAAATATTTATTACAAGTTTTCATGAAATATGAATTACACTAATAATTGGCATATTACAAAAACTGGCATTTTAGAGACAAATTATATGACAGGCTAAAAAGATCACAATCTTCTTGGCAAGGAAGGGTGCTTTAATTTTTTTTAAATTCATAGTTGTGATGGATAGAAAGTATATAAATCAAACATTTCAAACAGCCAAGATTTTTATCAGTCACAGAACTGCTTTCCACAATTTCTCAACAAACTCCATAAGAATCCCTTACAAAGACAATTTTGTGACTCTCTGAGAAAGGAATGGCTTTGCTACTGTAAGTAATATGCTCTATTGACTTGAGTGGTGTTTAAAGGAACACAAGAGAAAGCAATAATATGAAAGAATCATTCATTCTGTTTCCAAACATATTCAAGATGGCAGAAACATTTCCATGGACCTTATAAAGCTATAATAAAGCTAAAATAAAGATGTATTTCCTGTTCTTCTCTTCCATCAAAGAAATGAGAATCAAAAAACATCCCTCTCACTGTTCAAAACTGGTACAAATTAGTCTTGCTAGACACAGTCACAGGTAACAGATCTTGGGACTTTCAGTATCATTTTGAAATAATTCCCTATCTTGTGTCATTACCCTTCAGCTTATCATTTTCATAGAAAATTCAAGAGTAGAGTTAGTGCCCAATTAGAGGTTTCTGTTATTTTCACAGTTAAATGGGGCAAACTGTTCCTTTTGCAGGCATGTAAATATGTCATATTTATTTCAGATTTTTACACATATTTAAATATGTGTGTATTACTCTGTATATGTTCCTACTTAGAGAATAAGACCACTGAGTTATACTATGTAAATATTATGGGAAAGAAATTACTTATTAAACAGCAGCCAAAGCACCTTATAATTAAGGGAATCAAAAATCTCATAGTGGAGTGATAGGTTTGAAACAACTTAAGTAATTCCTTATGGGAGAGGTATTTCATTGAGATGTCAGGGTGTCACCCTGAAAGTAATCCCAAATTCAGTTCCTTCTTTGGTTGGAATTGATGAATTATTGTAGTGCCTTGTGTATTTTCGTGTTCTTTTCATCTTCCAAAATTTTTAAGAGGTGAAATGAAAGTTTCTATCTCCTTGATATAGATATCTTGAGTGTTTTTAAATAAGCTTACTTATATTTGATAAAACATAATAACAATAGAAATCTTGAGTATGTTAGGAAATTTTATTGGAGTTACTCCAGATGGGAGCAATAAACCAAAAAAGCTTCCTCTTTGAAATTAAATTTCATAAACTCACATATATAACATAGATGGGTAGTTAGATGGGTAGTAGAAAGAATGCTGGGGTTAGAGTTAAGAAGACTCATTTTCATGAGTTCAAATTTGGCCTCAGATACTTACAAGCTGTGTGACTCTGGGCAAATCACTTAACCCTCTTAGCTTCATTTTCTCATTTGTTAAATGAGCCAGAGGAGGAAACAGCAAACCAATCTAGTATCTTTGCCAAGAAAACCCCAAATGGAATCACAGAGACTTAGACATGACTGAAATGACTGAAGAAAAACAACAAATTTCATTGTTACTAAAAAGCAGATGAGAATATTCAGAGCAACCAGTGTTTTTGGTATACAATAAAGTAACCATTTTATAAAAAGCCTGAAGCTTCATCTATGATTTCCTCACAATACTTGAAAATTCTTATAATCATGAATGTTACACCAATTTGAAAGAACTGATCATTAAGGTTAGAAGGTTTTTGGAGTTGTTTTATTTTTTTAAACTGTTATTGCTGTTGTCTTTCTATATCATAACAATGTCTATTTATCAGTTTTAGTGATTTGCTGTGCTCGTTTTACACAGACAGTTTTCTACTCTGTCTTCAAATGTTTCTTTGCTTAAATTTCTCAGATAGGTCAGTGAGCACAAATATCTGGACTCAGGAAGCATCCTTATGCAATTGGAGTATTCACTAGCAGCTCTGCTCCTACCAGTAACAACACATTTTCTTACTTTTAAGTAAGACTCACCTGAAATCCCATAATACTTCATTCACAGTTCTTCTTTATTGATACTAAAACATAAAATTGTATTTAAAATTCACCATTATCATTACTAATTGATATATGAACATAAAATTGATTTTGGCTCACTATTACACTTTCAGCAGAATATAGCTATAATTACCAGCTGACCAATTATCATAAATTATATTCATATAAGTAAGATGCATTTGATAACCTAAAAAGGCAAGATTCTGTATATTCTCTAAAAGTTTGTATTTAAACATTATATCTTCTGTACATTGGAGCATATTCCTCTAATCTTACAATGTCATTCTAATGTAGTCCCATGATTAGAACCTTATGGCTTCATGGCAATTATTTTATTCTTCTCTGGTTGACAATTATACTTTCTATATCAGTTGTACCAAAATTTCTCTCTCAAGTCTCATAATTCATCCTAACTTATTTCTTAATAGATGATGCTGACTTCTCTTACATTTTGGAGAAAAACATTTTAAATTAATTTATAATTAATAATTTTGGTTAATTTGTCAATTAATACTCTCTTCCATCTGACACCTAAAATTCCTTCTGAACCTTCAGCTTCTTTATTCCAGCCTCAGAGGATGGGGGATGATTCCTTTCCTTCTCAATGTAAATTCTACTTATTCCATGGTTTCATATCTTATGTCCTTTGTGAGATCAACTCACTCCCTATCTTTTGACTCCTCCCTGATTTCCATAAACATTCTAACTTATGCCCAGTCCTAAAACAAAGCAACAACAAAAACAACAAAAAACTTTCACTTAACTCTGTCATTTTCTCAAACTTACTATAATATTTTGATAGCTCTGTGATATAATTGATGTGAGAAGCCTTTTTAAAGTACAACTCAAAGACCACCATACACAATTTTATTTTTTTGTTTATGTTGTCTTACAAATATTCTAAAGAGAGTATATCCAGTGATTTGAGAGCTTTCCTCAACATCTATTCACTCTAAGTGATAACCAAAAGATCATGATTTTCTTCCATTAATTATTCTTCATTCTAGTTGTGATTGACTCACTTGCTTTTCAAGTTATACATATATCAACTTGTACTATTTACTCGACTTATACGTATTACTTTTTTGTTTTTAAAAATGTGCAGCCTATTGTCTTTGTATCTCTCTACTTCCCTTTTAGGTGATCTCAACTTTAATTCTTTAGAGATTATGTTATTCTATAATGACTACTCAGAAATCTGTTATTCTATGACATAACTATTCATAAATCTGGGACAAAAATTTCTGTGCTAAATAAATCAATTTTCTCTCCATCCAAGTCACATTTTATCGCATTACTTCTATCCCACCACTCCACTGAAAACATGTTCTCAGTGGTGATCAATTATCCGTCTGACCTCCCCCACCAAACAACCCTCCTTTTTTGCAACTCCTCTCTGTTTTTTAATACCTTTCCCCTTCAACTTCTTTTCTCCCTTCTATTAACTTCCTCCTTCCTTTCCCCTTTCCACTCCTACTTTCCTATAGAGTGACAAGTTTTTTGTGAAGTTAAATATTTCTGATATTCTCTTTTTGAGCCAAATCTGATGAGAGTAAGAATAGGTCTTTTTTGCCTCTTCATGAAATGCAATTTACCTCATTTTACCTCCATTTTCTGCTTCTTCTAATACAATCCCCTTTCCACCTCTAGTTTCTTTTTTATATTATCACAATAAAATCAAATTATGCTTGCATCCTTTAAGTAGACCCATAATAGAAATACAGTTCTCAAGTGTTAAATATATCATCTCCCCATTTAAGGATATAAGCTTTTTTATTTTTAAAAGAAAGGAGTTTTTTTTGTGTGTTTTTTTCTACTGCTTCCTTCCTGTAGTGAGTGAGAGTGGCCAAGTCCTACTTTATTCTCAGGTTTAGACGCTCACTATTTGCTTTTTGCATTTGTATCTAGTGTCTCACAGTTAATCTGATGATTTGCTGACTTCTTAGCCAGAAGAGTAGCCAAAGGTGATGTATTTCAGATAAAAGCCTCCCTGTAGTTTCCCTGATGCTTGGATGCCACACCACCCTGGATCCCAGAACTGCACTTGCGCTCTCCCCACCCCACTTCCCCCTCTGCCTGATTGAAACAGACTTGTTCTAAAGTTCTTCCAAAATATTTTCTCTTGAAAAATTATTTCACTCCAAATATTTGTGGATTCTGTCATTCCAAAACCAGTTTAGAGATTTCATCTGATGTTGATCTGAGGGACTCTGGGATGAGCTCAGACAAAGACCTGTCTATCTCTTCAATCTTGGATTCACCCCCCCATCAGTTATCCTTTAAGTGCTAAATCCAAATTATTTTCTTCCTCATTGTCCTCTCTATATCCTTTCACAGTATTGAGTCACTAAAACTTAATTATGTACAAGGTCTATGGTAATTACTAGGAATATAAAGACAAAAAGAAAACATGTCTTTTAATCAAAAAACTGCTTTTGTTTTAGGTATTCTTTACCTATATGACATTTTTTCACCTGTTTTATCTGACATTACTTTCTTCTACTTCTTTCCCTTTCTAAAAACTCCAAAAATTCTGTCCTAAGCCCTTTGTTTTCTCCACATGTTCTATTTTTGTGATCACATTTGCTTCTGCCATAAAATCAAATATCTTTTCCATACAGATTTTTGTCAAGTTTGACTTTTCTTTGACCCCAAATATTTTCTTGGAAAACACACTGGAGTGGTTTGCCATTTCCTTCTTTAGATCATTTTACAGATGAAGTGACTAAGGCAAATAAGATTAAATTACTTGTCCAGTTATTATAGTCTCTTCAGTCTTCATTACTTCCATATTTGCTAGTTTTCCTCACTACCAATCTAGTCCAGTAAAAGGTGCAGATTCTTCATCTTTTCCTAACGAATGCTAATCCTTTTCCTAATAGCCTCTCTGTGGTCCAGAGAAAAAGGCTTTAATAACTAATTAAAATAATAGCTTATTTTTATCATTTGTGGATTATAATACAAAAATAATATAATATATAAAATCTAAAATAATTTAAGTAAAAATGATAATAATGTTATAATTTATTCTACAAACTCATAAAAAGAAACTGGTGATAGAAATTGTTCTCCAATGTCATCCTGATACATGCATGTACACACACATATGTGTATAACATATAAATCTATATATACCTTGCACACAAACATATTTCCTATGTGCATATGAAAGATAACATTGTATAGTGATCAGGAATTGTCCTCACACTTGACAGAGTTAGATTCAAGTCCTGTTTCTTACACATAATGACTGACTGAGTGGACAAGTCAC
This sequence comes from Antechinus flavipes, assembly GCF_016432865.1. NCBI lineage: Eukaryota > Metazoa > Chordata > Mammalia > Dasyuromorphia > Dasyuridae > Antechinus > Antechinus flavipes. The sequence continues at coordinate 427,107,049 of NC_067398.1, forward strand.
TTGAGTGACTCTAATCAATTCTTTCTGACTCTTGTTTCAGAAAAATTACTGACTTGCATCAATAGTGGGAATTTCTGAAGCTGAGGATTCCCTACACATCAGTCTCTAGCTATAGTTATGTATCTTTAAATTTGTCTGTGTGTCTATCTGTGTATTTATGTCAGTGAGTATATATGTTGTTCTTCAATCATTTTCATCATTTCCAACTCTTCACAACCTCATTTTGAATTTTCTTGGCAAAGATACTGAAGTAATTACCATTTCCTTCTTCAGTTCACTTTAAGTTGAGGAAAATGCGGCAGTCAGAATTGTGTGTTTTCCTGATTCCCAGAGAATCAAAATTCTATCCACATGCTTGGGTAAACACCCTGTTCCTAACACAGCAATGGGATTGAGAACCCTCAGTAAGCCTTGACTTGTTTTAGCCCAACTAAGAAAACAGTTTACTAAAGTGTGGTCATTTCCCATGATGCAGTTTATGGAAACCACAGGTAAGAGTTGGGTGACTCAGGTAGATAGAAAAAGTATAAAACAGTCCCCAAAAGAGCTTGGAAGCCTTCACACCAGTTCCATTCATCACTGAACAGATTTATACCCCCAGAGGTCATGGCACTAATAATTAAGAGGACAAAATGTCCACAGAAAAAATGTCAAAGTGTGAAATGAATTGGTCTCAAGGCCAAAGAGGCATCTTAGAAATGTTCATAGAAGACTGTAAAAGGCAAATGAAAGAGGTAGAAGAAAAAATGGGAAAAGAAGTAAGAGGTGTATATGACAGAGTCAACAGCTTGCAAAAGGAAGGAAAACAGTTGACTGAAGAAAACCTTTAAAAAATACAATTGGCCAAATGCAAAAAAAAAAAAAAAACACTGAAGAGAACATGTTCAAAAGTAGAATCAATGAAATGAAAAAAGAGATACAAAAGCTAACTGAAGAAAATCACACATTAAAAACTAGAATGAGCCAAATGGAAACTAATGATCCTGTAAGACAAAAAGAATCAAACAAACTAAAAGGAATGATAAAAATGGAAGAAAATGTGAAATATCTCACTGGAAAAACAGGTGACCTGAAAAATATATCTAGGAGATAAAATTTAAAAATTATTGGCCTATCTGAAGGCCATGACCAAAAAAAAAATTGAGTCTAGATAGCATATTGTAAGAGATCATCATTGAACATTGCCTCATTTTTTCTAGAAACAGAAAGCGAAAATTCTTTGCAAGAATCAATCAGGTACCCTTACACACCTCTCAGATTGGCTAAGATGATAGGAAAAGATAATGATGAATATTGGAAGGGATGTGGGAAAACTGCACCTAGAGTGAAGACTGTGAGAACTGAGTGTGGTTCACAACATAGCATTTTCGTTCTTTTTATTGTTGTTTACTTGCATTTTGTTTTGCTTTTGTTTTACTGGTTTGATTTGACTTTTCTTATGTGACACAATAATTTTATAAATATGTGTGCATATTTACATATATGTTAAATATTAACATATATTTCTACTTTAATATGTATTGGACTACTTGCCATCTAAGGGAAGGTGTGGGGGAAGGGGAAGAAAATTGCACCACAAGGTTTTGCAAGGGCTAATGTTGAAGAATTATACATGAATATCTTTTGAAAAATAAAAAAAGCTTTAATAAAGGAAAAAAAAATCTCAACCAGGGATGAAAAAAGGATGATCATTATCACCACTATTATTCAGCATTGTACTAGAAACGTAGGCCTTAGCAGTAAGAAAAGAAAAAGAAATTAAAGGAATTAGAATAGGCAACAATGAAACAAAACGCATCACTCTTTGTAGATAATATGTTGATATACTTAGAGAATTCTGGAAAACCTTCCAAAAACCTACTGGAAACAATTCAAAGTTTTAGCAAAGTTGCAGGACATAAAATAATCCCACATAAATCATATATATATATTACTGACAAAGCCCCTTACAAGAGATAGAGAAATTTTGTTTAAAATAACTCTAGACAAAATAAAGTACTTGGGAGTCTACCTGCCAAGGTAAGGTTAAGAAGTATATAAACAATTACAAAACACTTCTCACACAAATAAAGTCAGATCTAAACAATTGGAAAAATATCAATTACTCATGGATAGGCTGAGCTAATATAATAAAAATGACAATTCCACCTAAATTTATCTTGGTCTATTGTTTAGTGCCATACTCATCAAAATGCCAAACTATTATTTTATAGAAATAGAAAAAATAATAAAATTGATCTGGAAAAACATAAGGTCAAGAATACCAAAGAAATTAATGGAACAAAATGCAAAGGATGGTAGCTTTAGCTGTACCAAACCTAAAACTATATTATAAAGCAGCAGTCATCAAAAACATTTATTACTGGCTAAGAAATAGAGTGATGGATCAGTTGAATGGATTAGATACACATGACACAATAATCAAGGCCTAAATTAATCTAGTATTTGATAAATCCCCAAACTCCAGCTTCTGAAATAAGAGCTCACTATTTGACATAAATTACTGAAAAAACTGGAAAATAATATGTCAGAAACTCAACATAGATCTACATCTCACACCCTATCCCAAAATACAGTCAAAATGGAATCATGATTTGGACATAAAGAATGATACCAAAAACAAATTAAGAGAGCTAGGGATAATTTACCTATCAGATCTTGAAGAAGGGAGAAATTTATGACCAAAGAATGAGAGAACAATATGAAAGGCAAAATGGACAGCTTTGGTTGCCAAATGTCTGGTTCTTGGCATATGTATGTAGAAAACAGAGAAAATCCATAATTCTTATCCTCTAGACGAAGACAGATGTGTCATTAAAATGACCAGCCCTAAGTAAGAAAGTACTATTTATGTTTAGTATAACAGAGTTTATTCAGTGAAGCTAGTCCTTAAATTATCACAGTAGTTAAAAAGCTAAATGCAAATGGCATGTATTTTACCAACAATTAAAATATGTAATATGTTCTTAATATTAAGCATTAATACCTGACAGGAAGAGTTCATATTCATTTTAAATATTAATGGTACTTAGCCTCTTAGCCTTTTTAATTATAATTGAATAGCAAATAATTAATGTTTGTGAGTCACAGGGTAAATCCCATTTGGAACCTTCACACTCATTTTCTTCATAGAGAACATCTGTCTTTTAAAGAGCTGGCCTACCTCTGTATAAACATGCTGGATCATATCAACTATCTATTACATCAAATATCCACAGAAAAATGTTGGAAATGTTTTCCTAATCATTGGAATGAATTTTTCCCATTCTAACCTTGATAGATTGGATTCTGATGTTTCCTCATATATAGAGATATGTTCTTTCAATTCTTGGGAAATCCAATAAAATAGTTCCCCTGAATATGAAAAGTCATATAAATGCTGTTATAGTACCTTTCATTTAATGTTGAACTTAAAAGTTAATAGTTTTCTCAAGCTTTCACAGTTATGTCTGCATTGCAAACATAGGTAAAACTCAAAAACCCAGACTTCCAACCTCCCAAAGTCCCCTGTTTTATTTTTCATATGGTGAAACAGAAGATAATTAGCAATAAGAAGAAAATAAGACAATAATAGTACTATTTTCAAGTCTAATGAAATCTCTGGGTACAATATAAAAATCAACCTGGAATGCTTATGAAGATTAACATAATTGTTAGACCTAATTGTACTTTTTTTTAGTTAATTTAACCAAAATATTTACAGGTTGTTTCCCCTTCAATATTATGTACACAGAATGCATTTAACGAATGCTATTTAAAGTTGAAATATTTTTGAAGACCCTGAAGAAAGGAAGGAATATAGAACATTTTGAGTCAAATTATACCATAAAATGCCTTTAGGCTTAACAATCTGATGTTTGAAAAGCCTCAGGGCATATTTGCAAGAGAAACCCTATATTAATCTCAAAGACTTAAAACAGACATGTGGAATCATTGGGTGTAGGAAACTTCAGTGAAGAAATTCTCATTATAAGTGTACAGCAACTCTTCTACTAGGTAACTGACTTGACTAGTCTTAATATATTATATGTGTCAGAGGACAGAAATGAACTGAAGTATTCTGGACTCTTTAGTAGACCCAACTCCTTAACATCAACACCAAGGACTAATGGAATCAAGTATCAATCTACAGTAATAGAGAAATTCCCAGAATGGAGTTTTCAGGGGCATGGAAACCAAAATCATGAACCTTCAATTAATTCCTAACTCCTTTGTTTGAATCTTCACTCAAATATTTACCAGTTATGTGATCCTATAAAAAGTCCTTTATGTCTCTGCTTTCTCTTTTCTAAAATGGTCTTAAGGATAATACCACAACTGTGGTTCTTATCAAATGATGTAATATTATTTACTAATCATAGGTACTATGCATATAGACTGCTCCATTCTAATGGCCTGTCAAAGATAATAAAAACCACAGCTGCTCTCAAATTTAATGTACTGTCTGGGAAAAGGGAAAAAGATAAATTACTTACATAAAAATCTTATATTAAACATATATCAATGTTATTCTAGGTCCGAATCATGTTTATTTAGCCATGTTTATATCTAATAATGGCAGCAATGGATATTTTATAAGACAACTTGGTTATTCTCCATGAGAGAAGTCTCTAAAAGATAGAGTTGAAATTCAAATTTAGATTAAATATTTACTATTAAAAGAATTGTAGAAAGCAACCACCTCAAAATTTTCATTTTACATATCGAATACGTGTATATGGGTGTGTGAGTGTGTGGGTATGTATGGGTGTGTATCTGTGTGCAGTTTCAGAACCTTGTCCAATATCACTAGGTTAATAACTATAATGAGATTGTAAACAGAGAACACAACTGTTGGAATCCTTACTAACTGCTAACTAATTAGAGTTAATCTAATCTTACAAGAAGATTTTGGCCAGAACCTGAAACAAGGTACTAAGTAGAACTAATTAATACAAGGCTTGTGTTCACACCTTTACTCATTGGAGTCCACAAGTATGCTAGCTTCACAAAGTACACTTTCTAACTTCAAGGGAGTCCACACCTCCCTTAAAGCTCTTTGGGCCAGAGAGCACTATGGGAGAAAACCCATAATCCCATTCTCTCAGAAGATTCACATATAAGGCGAGACAGCCATTCCAGAATGCATTTTTTCCTCTTGGCTGGCTGGTGGCAGGCGAAGAGTTTACAGAGGAAGAAGCTACGAGTGGAGAGTTCAGTGGACAACCAGATTCATCTTCATCTCACACCACTGTAGTTGGTGCCTGGGCTCCCCAGAAGGATACAAAAGAGACATTCCATCTCTGTGTTGGTTGGAGGCTGAAGAAAGCAGAGGCAGAGGCTGAAGGACAGAACCTTTGGATTTGGAGATATTCGGAGGGCTCTAAGCCTCTAAACCGGCTGTGTTTTGAGAAGAACAAGAACTCCAACATTTGAACTCATAACACACAACTGTCAAGTCAGCTCTGTCTATTCCACTGCTTGTTACTTCCACAGTTTATCCTAATAATCATTATAGATTTAGTACACATTAATTTATTTAAATCTTTCTCAAATCTATATCTACTTTTGGCATAATTAATTCTATAACTACATATGACTATAACTTGTGTAAAATAGTATTTCCTTTTGTTTTCCCTGAAGTAATATATATTTTATGTATAATATATATATATAAATATATTTACTTTAAAAGCCTATCTTTTAGTTCTATTGTTTGAGGATTTAGATTCTGTATTCACTTTATTTGTAACTTTAATGTTATTTAATGCTGTGTGCAAGTTCCATATATATATATAATACACATATGTGTGTGACAATTATATTATTATTGTGAACTTTGATTACATCTTTTCTGAGTCTCCTTTTCAGAATAAAGTTTTAATTATTTTATTCTAACTTCATAAAGAATTGAAGTACTGCTTTCATTTTCTTGGAAAGATTTAATTCAGGAGAAAGGGAGAGAGGTCTGTGGAACATTAATTGAATTGAATTGAATTGAATGAAGAATAATATTAAAATAGTAATGTCATTAAAGGAAAGTGCTTTCTTTTTCAAAGTATAACTTAAATTGGAAGAGACAAATTAGACAGAAAACATGATATGAATATGTATGTATAAATTTGGACACTATTTTAATTAAGATTGTACATGTATGCTTACTGGAAAAATTGTTCCTAGAATTCATAACTCTTTCAACAGCTAGGTACCAAGACCAACACAAGGCAAATTTTGAAGAAATAAAGTAAATATATAGAATCAAAGGGACAAGAACAATTTTTTTTTTCAGTCAACAAGCATTTATTAAAGTAAGAGGTTTGAGATTAGAGGAAAATAGTTGTACTCCTTAAAAAATAAATAGGCAATAAGAAGTAATAAAGTTAACATTAATAAAAAAGATTCATGTACAACTTTATAATATTAAAAAAAAAATTGCACGTAGCAAGAGAATTGGTTTGGTTAAGGCCTGATCTGGGTTTGCTTTTTAGTTCTTTAATGTACTAATCTGTTTCACCTTTGGCAGTCATTTTCCCTCTGAAAGTCAGTTGATGATGTGTAAAATTTCTTTTTTTTTAAATTTTTTTTATTTTTATTTAATAATTACTTTATATTGACAGATTCCATGCCAGGGTAATTTTTTTTACAACATTATCCCTTGCACTCATTTCTGTTTCGATTTTTTTTCCCCTCCCTCCCTCCACCCCCTCCTCTTGATGGCAAGCAGTCCTTTATATGTTGGATATGTTGCAGTATATCCTAGATACAATATATGTTTGCAGAACCGAACAGTCCTCTTGTTGCATAGGGAGACTTGGATTCAGAAGGTATAAATAACCCGGGAAGAAAAACAAAAATGCAGATAGTTCACATTCGTTTCCCAGTGTTCTTTCTTTGGGTGTAGCTGCTTTTGTCCATCATTTATCAATTGAAACTCAGTTAGGTCTCTTTGTCAAAGAAATCCACTTCCATCAAAATATGTCCTCATACAATATTGTTGTCAAAGTGTATAATGATTTCCTGGTTCTGCTCATTTCACTTAGCATCAGTTCATGTAAGTCTCGCCAGTCCTCTCTGTATTCATCCTGCTGGTCATTTCTTACAGAACAATAATATTCCATAACATTCATATAACACAATTTACCCAGCCATTCTCCAATTGATGGGCATCCATTCATTTTCCAGTTTCTAGCCACTACAAATAGGGCTGCTACAAACATTTTGGCACATACAGAGGACAAGAACAATTAAAGAAAGAATGGATAACGGGGAAAATAGTTTCCATTTTGTAAGTTCTTAGTCCCTGGCCAAGAAAATTATTTTCCCAATTTAACAAGGCAATTTTCAAAAATAGAATTGAGAGGCCTCATTGTATAGTGGAAAGAACAAGAGTTAGGATACCTAGTTCAAATATCAGTTCCACTACTTACCAATGATACCTGAAAGAATTCATTGTGGAATAAAAAAAATTGTTTTTCCTTCTCAGGGTCTCAGTTTCCTTCTCTATTTAAGAAAAGGGTAGGATGAAATTATATTTAATGAGATTCCCAGCTCCAAAGATCTAAGTAGGCCAAATTTGCCTTTGGCACTCCTCACTTCTCACCCATTCATTCCTACTACCTGCCTATCCTGTTCAGTCTTTCAGACACCACAATATTGCATTACTTTGTAACCTCATTTCCCCCTACATATGTGGGCTTCCCTTGTCCTTCAAGAAGGAACGCAGTCTGAAAAACCCAACCTCATTAAGATGTTTTTGCCAGTTTTATTGAAAAAGGAAACATCAAAGTAGGGCAAGGCATAATCTCAAAAGAATGAACATATAATTGGAATTTAAAACATCACTAAAGCTTATATTTCAGATAGCAGAAAGGGGACTCAAAATATGTCATATGCATAATTGCCTATCATACTATAAAGTCAGCCTTTTTCAGAAGACTCCATATAATAGTGCCTTGGGCAAAGTAGAAGTTCATTTGATAACACTATCATAAAGATGGACTGAGCTGAATGTAATTAATTGAAATTCTTTTGCAACTTTTTTATAAAGATGAATATATAGAAATAATCTTAAAATGTAATCAATGCCTAATAATTGTTATATAATACATGATTACATAATATAATAAAAGATACACTGTATTGGATAGAGAGCTAGATTTGTAATGAAAGAAAACCAAGGTTCAAATTCTTTTTCTGACATATATACTTTTGTGAACTGAGGAATAACTTAACTTATAAATGTCTCAAGTAATTCTATATGACCTCTGTCAAAAGTTTTTTTTTGTCTAAATCTGTGTTGTTATGGAGTTTTCCACTCATTGGCAAAATTCCATTCATTGATTAAAAAAAGAAAATCACATATATTTCCTATCATTATATCATTTATATTATATTCACAAAAATCTATCTACATGACTCAACATTTCTGTAAAGTCCTGTTATCCTGGAAAACTTCAGTGATAGTTTCAGCAACAGAACAACTGGTTTCTTAGGTTGCCAAGGTAAGTAAATTAAAACTTACAGCATTAGGCTGGCCTGCACATTGATAAGTTTAGAGAAGATAGCAATCTCAGAAATAAAGAAAGATACAAAACAATCCTCAATGCTTAGCATTTTTCTTCCAAAATAACAGTGGGAGAAGAGAAAGAGAAGCAGACAAAAAAAGCAGGGAGAGGGTGGGGAGGAAAAGTGAGGAGGGAGGAGGAAGGAGGGAAAGAAAAAGAAGGATGAAGAAAGGGAGGGGGCGATGAAGTGAATGAGGCAGGGAAGGAGGTTCCATAGATTAAAATCACTATTTTTTATCCATCAATAAACATCATCTTTTCTGATTTTATAAGTGTGAGATTCTTCTATGCCCAAAGGGCTATAAAACTCTGCATATCTTTGATCTAGCATTACTGGATCACTATTGAGATCACTGTAGATCTTTACTGGGTCTGTATTCCCCAAAAGGGAAAAGGATGCACATTTGCAAAAATGTTTATAGCAGTCCTTTTTATGGTGTCAACAAATTGGTAATTTATTGGGTGCCTATCAATTGGGTAATAGATGAGTAATTTATGGTATGTGAATATAATAGGACCCTATTGTCCAATAAGAAATGATAAGCCACAGATTTCAGAAAAACCTCGCCTTACACAAAGCTGAGAGAAGTGACCAGAACCAGGAGAATATTGTATCTAGCAATAGAGAGATTGTATGATGATCAACTATGATAGACTTAGTTTTTCTCAGCACTACAGAATGCAAGTTAATTTTAGTGGACTAATTATAGAAAATGTGATCGACATTGAAAGAAAGAATTATGGAGACAATGCAGATAGAAGAATACTATTTTCATTTTTTTCTTTTTCCTCATGATTTTTCAATTTTGTTCTGATTTTTCTTTCATAAACTAATAAATATGAAAAAAAGTACATGAGAATTTTGTTCAATGACCAGTTAATAAACATTCAGGAGGAACTAAATAGCATCAATCTTAATGTAAATACATTTTATGTATAAGTATGTATTATATATATGTATGTGTGTATATATATATATATAGCTATACAAAAAATTATAAGGCAAAAGGAAGTTAAAAACAAATTCAAAAATTCCTTTCAGATTTTTCTCAATGAATCAAATGGAGAAAGTGGAGAACTTGGGTTTTTTGGTCACACAATGTAAACCAAAAAATATTTTATTAGACATTATTTCATATTCAAGTATTCATAATAGGGGTTTTAAAATATTTCAAGAAACATAATTGAAAATTTGGTGCTAATGTTAGTTTTTTCATTTAATTGTTTTATTTTTTCTGTTTATAAATGTATATTATTTTTTGATACACATTTCTTTAGGAATCATGTTGGAAGAATAAACTCAGAACAAATGGAAAAATATAACATAAGAAAAAAAAAGTGAACATAGCATGTGTTGATCTACATTCAATCTCCAAAATTTTGTTTATGGATGCAGATGGCATTTTCTATCCATACTTTATTGATCTTCTGTTTGATCACCGAGCTATTGAGAAGAATCAAGTCTTTTGTGGCTAATCATGGCACAATCTTGCTATTATTATATATACTGTATTCCTAGTTTAGCTTGTTTTGCTCAGCATCGATTTGTGGAATTCTTTTCAGGGCTTTCTAAAATCAGCTTATTCACTACTTTTTATGCAACAGTAATACTATTCCACAACTTCCATATACCATAACTTATTCAGGAATTCCACAATCAATTGGACAATGGTTGAAAAAGTTAAACAATAATAATAGCTTAATGAAATGGGATATTATTGTTCTATAAGAAATGATAAGCAGGCTGATTTCAGAAAAATCTGGAAATATTTACATGATATGATGCTAAGTGCAGCAGAATCTGAGGAACATTGTATAGTAACAAGATTATGGGATCATCAGCTAAGATAGACATATCTCTTCTTAGCAACGCAGTGATCCAAAATAATTTCAATAAACTTTGGATGGAAAATCCCATTCACATCGAGAGAGAAAGAGAAAGAGAGAGAGAGAGAGAGAGAACTATTGAGACTGAATGAGGATCAAAGCATACTACTTTCACCTTCTTATTGTTGCTATTGTTGTTGTTATTTGTTTTTTTCTTTTTTGTGGTTTTTTCCCCCTTTTGTTCATATTTTTCTTTCACAAATTATTTTTTTTTAATTTTTTATTTAATAATTACATTATATTGACACTCATTTCTGTTCCGATTTTTTTCCCCTCCCTCCCTCCACCCCCTCCCCTAGATGGCAAGCAGTCCTTTATATGTTGGATATGTTGCAGTATATCCTAGATACAATATATGTTTGCAGAACCGAACAGTTCTCTTGTTGCGTAGGGAGAATTGGATTCAGAAGGTATAAATAATCCAGGAAGAAAAACAAAAATGCAGATAGTTCACATTCTTTTCCCAGTGTTCTTTCTTTGGGTGTAGCTGCTTTTGTCCGTCATTTATCAATTGAAACTCAGGTCTCTTTGTCAAAGACATCCACTTCCATCAAAATATGTCCTCATACAATATCGTTGTCGAAGTGTATAATGATCTCCTGGTTCTGCTCATTTCACTTAGCATCAGTTCATGTAGGTCTCTCCAAGCCTCTCTGTATTCATCCTGCTGATCATTTCTTACAGAACAATAATATTCCATAACATTCATATACCACAATTTACCCAGCCATTCTCCAATTGATGGGCATCCATTCATTTTCCAGTTTCTAGCCACTACAAACAGGGCTGCTACAAACATTTTGGCACATACAGGTCCCTTTCCCTTCTTTAGTATTTCTTTGGGATATAAGCCCAATAGAAACACTGCTGGATCAAAGGATATGCACATTTTGATAATTTTTTGGGCATAATTCCAGATTGCTCTCCAGAATGGTTGGATTCGTTCACAACTCCACCAACAATGCATTAGTGTCCCAGTTTTCCCGCATCCCCTCCAACATTCATCATTATTTTTTCCTGTCATCTTAGCCAATCTGACAGGTGTGTAGTGGTATCTCAGAGTTGTCTTAATTTGCATTTCTCTGATCAATAATGATTTGGAACACTCTTTCATATGAGTGGTAATAGTTTCAATCTCATCCTCTGAAAATTGTCTGTTCATATCCTTTGACCATTTATCAATTGGAGAATGGCTTGATTTCTTATAAATTTGAGTCAGTTCTCTATATATTTTGGAAATGAGGCCTTTATCAGAACCTTTAACTGTGAAAATGTTTTCCCAGTTTGTTGCTTCCCTTCTAATCTTGTTTGCATTAGTTTTATTTGTACAAAGGCTTTTTAATTTGATGTAATCGAAATTTTCTATTCTGTGATCAGTAATGGTCTCTAGTTCATCTTTGGTCACAAATTTCTTTCTCCTCCACAAGTCTGAGAGATAAACTATTCTATGTTCCTCTAATTTATTTATAATCTCGTTCTTTATGCCTAGGTCATAGACCCATTTTGATCTTATCTTGGTATATGGTGTTAAGTGTGGGTCCATGCCTAATTTCTGCCATACTAATTTCCAATTATCCCAGCAGTTTTTATCAACTAATGAATTCTTTTCCCAGAAGTTAGGGGCTTTGGGTTTGTCAAACACTAAATTGCTATAATTGACTATTCTGTCTTGTGAGCCTAGGCTTTTCCACTGATCCACTAATCTATTTCTTAGCCAATACCAAATGGTTTTGGTGACTGCTGCTTTATAATATAATTTTAGATCAGGTACAGCTAGGCCACCTTCATTTGATTTTTTTTTTCATTAATTCCCTTGAGATTCTCGACTTTTTATTGTTCCATATGAATTTTGTTGTTATTTTTTCTAGATCAATAAAATATTTTCTTGGAAGTCTGATTGGTATAGCACTAAATAAATAGATTAGTTTAGGGAGTATTGTCATCTTTATTATGTTCGCTCGGCCGATCCAAGAGCACTTAATATTTTTCCAATTATTTAAGTCTGACTTTATTTGTGTGGAGACTTTTTTATAATTTTGCTCATATAATTCCTGACTTTCCTTTGGTAGATAGATTCCCAAATATTTTATGGTATCAACAGTTATTCTGAATGGAATTTCTCTTTGTATCTCTTGCTGTTGGGTTTTGTTGGTGATGTATAAAAATGCTGAGGATTTATGGGGATTTATTTTGTAGCCAGCTACTTTGCTAAAATTATGAATTATTTCCAATAGCTTTTTGGTAGAATCTCTGGGGTTCTCTAGGTATACCATCATATCATCTGCAAAGAGTGATAGTTTGGTTTCCTCATTGCCTACTCTAATTCCTTTAATATCTTTCTCGACTCTTATTGCCGAGGCTAGTGTTTCTAATACGATATTAAATAATAATGGTGATAGTGGGCAACCTTGCTTCACTCCAGATCTTACTGGGAAAGGTTCCAGTTTTTCCCCATTGCATATGATGCTTACTGATGGTTTTAAATATATGCTCCTGACTATTTTAAGGAAAAGTCCATTTATTCCTATGCTCTCAAGTGTTTTTATTAGGAATGGATGTTGGATTTTATCAAATGCTTTTTCTGCATCTATTGAGATGATCATGTGGTTTTTGTTTGTTTGGTTATTGATATAGTCAATTATGCTAATAGTTTTCCTAATATTGAACCAGCCCTGCATTCCTGGTATAAATCCTACTTGGTCATAGTGTATTATCCTGGTGACAATTTTCTGTAATCTTTTTGCTAATATTTTATTTAAGATTTTAGCATCAATATTCATTAGGGAGATTGGTCTATAATTTTCTTTCTCTGTTTTCAGCCTACCTGGTTTAGGTATCAGTACCATATCTGTGTCATAAAAGGAGTTTGGTAGGACTCCTTCAATCCCTATTTTTTCAAATAGTTTATATAACATTGGAGTTAATTGTTCTTTAAATGTTTGGTAGAATTCACATGTAAATCCATCTGGTCCTGGGGATTTTTTCTTAGGGAGTTGATTGATAGTTTGTTCTATTTCTTTTTCTGAGATGGGACTGTTTAGGATATTTACTTCTTCCTCTGTTAGTTTGGGCAAGCTGTATTTTTGGAGGTATTTTTCTATTTCATTTAAGTTGTCGAATTTATTGGCATAAAGTTGGGCAAAGTAACTCTTAATTATTGCTCTAATTTCCTCTTCGTTAGTGGTGAGTTCTCCCTTTTCATTTTTAAGACTAACAATTTGATTTTCCTCTTTCCTTTTTTTAATCAGATTTACTAAGGGTTTGTCTATTTTGTTGGTTTTTTCATAGAACCAACTCTTAGTTTTATTAATCAATTCAATAGTTTTTTTACTTTCAATTTTATTGATCTCACCTTTTACTTTTAGAATTTCAAGTTTAGTGTTTGACTGGGGGTTTTTAATTTGTTCCTTTTCTAGCATTTTTAATTGCAAACCCAATTCATTGACCTTCTCTTTCTCTATTTTATACAAATAGGCCTCTAGAGATATGAAATTTCCCCTTATTACCGCTTTGGCTGCATCCCATACATTTTGGTATGATGTCTCATTATTATCATTTTCTTGGGTGAAGTTATTAATTATGTCTATGATTTGCTGTTTTACCCAATCATTCTTTAGTATGAGATTATTTAGTTTCCAATTATTTTTTGGTCTACTTCCCCCTGGTTTTTTGTTGAATGTAATTTTCATTGCATCGTGGTCTGAAAAGGATGCATTTACTATTTCTGCCTTACTACATTTGAGTTTGAGGTTTTTATGTCCTAATATATGGTCAATTTTTGTATAGGTTCCATGAACTGCTGAAAAGAAAGTGTATTCCTTTCTGTCTCCATTACATTTTCTCCAGAGATCTATCATATCTAGCTTTTCTAGTATTCTGTTTACCTCTTTGACTTCTTTCTTATTTATTTTCTGGTTTGATTTATCTAATTCTGAGAGTGCAAGGTTAAGATCTCCCACTATTATAGTTTTACTGTCTATTTCTTCTTGCAGCTCTCTTAGTTTCTCTTTTAAGAATTTAGATGCTACCCCACTTGGTGCATATATGTTTAATATAGATAGTGCTTCATTATCCATGCTACCCTTTAGCAAGATATAGTGTCCTTCCTTATCTCTTTTAATTAGGTCAATTTTTGCTTTAGCTTGATCTGAGATCAGGATGGCTACCCCTGCTTTTTTGACTTCACCTGAAGCATAGTAGATTTTGCTCCAACCTTTTACCTTTAACCTGCATGTATCTCCCCGCTTCAGGTGTGTTTCCTGTAAACAACATATTGTAGGATTCTGGCTTTTAATCCATTCTGCTAACCGCTTCCTCTTTATGGGGAGTTTACCCCGTTCACGTTTATGGTTAGAATGACCAATTCTGTATTACTTGCCATCTTGTTAACCCCAGTTTATGCTTTCCTCCCTTCTTTCCCCTTTCCCCCCCTTCCAAGTATTAAGCTTGTGAGCACCCCTTGCTTCTCACAGCCCTCCCTTTTTAGTGTCCCTCCCCCCGCCTTAGAGTTCCTCCCCCTATCTTACCCCTTTCCCTCCCAGTTCCCGTATTCCCTTCCGCTTAGCTTATTCCTTCCCTTTCCACTTTTCCCTTCTCACTTTTCAATGAGATGGGAGAAGTTTCACCATAGATTGAATATGTCTTAAGATTTTTCACTTAAAGCCAATTCTGAAGGCAGTAAGATACCCACTATATTCATCCCCCTCCATTCTTTCTCTCAGATATAATAGGTTTCCTATGCCAAGCCTCCCTCTCCTTTTGCAGAGCCTCCCTCTCCTTTTCCCATTTTTCTTCTAGCTCCCTTGTGAGAGCCTTTTTAATCACTTCTATGAGGTTCATCTGTGCTGAGGAACAGACGATCTCCTCCTTTGGGGAATCACCTGGGGACTGCCTGTTTTTAGTCTCCTCAGGATTTAGAGTCTGCTCTCTATCTGTATAGAAGCTGTCAAGGGTTAAAGTCCTCTTCAGCTTCTTGCTCATTCTGTCTATTAATCCGAGACAAACTACCAAAGAAAAACAGAAAAAACTGGAGTCTTTCTTTGGGGGGGGGGGGGCTGGGTGTGTTATCGAGCTTCCTCTACAGACTGCAGGGGGCAGCAGTGAGGCACTAGCAGGACTGTGCTGCGCCTGCGCTCTGAGATCCCAAAGCGTGCTGAGTCACTGAGAGGGGGGAAGAGGGGGGCGGCCAGGTCCTGAGAGACTCCAGCTGTTTGCGGTTGTATTCTTCAGCCCCGGGGTTTTTAGCTTCTCTGCTGGGCTATTGACTTGCTGCAGGTTCCAAACCTGTAGCGAAGCTCTCCCCGCAGAGACGGCTACGATCACTCCCCACCCCCTCTCAGCTCTGCTCCCGTGCTCTCACTGCCGCTGCCCTCAGCCTGCGCCCGATCTAAAACCGCCCCAGCCCTCCAGTAAAGACAGACCTTTCTTGGCGGATCTCAAGGATGGCTTCTCTTGGTAACTATTTGTGGGTTTTTTTCAGTCAAGCATTGATTCAGAGGCTTGTAATGAAGTGGATAGTGAGAGAAAGCGCAGAGCTTATGCAACTGTGAGCCTCCTCTCCGCCATCTTAACCCTCACAAATTATTAATATGGAAATATGTTTAAAATGATTGTGCCTGTATAATCTTTATCAAATTGCTTGCTATCCTAGAGTAGGAAACACAAAGGAGTGAGGAAGAAAAAAAAATTGGGATGCAACATTTTACAAAAATTAATATTAAAAAAGTATCTTTAAATGTAATTGAAAAAACAAAATTCTATTGAGAAAAATAAAAATAAATAAATGAAATTTGATTGCTGAAACCTAGCATGATATTTTGGGATATACTATTAGATTTTTCTTAAGGATCATGCCTTAAACAGAGTTGCAGAAAGATATCAACACATTCTTTCTTCCAGTGTCATCTAAATCCTGTGGCAAGACAGAGGTCAAGAAAATTGGTAATGGCCTGAAATGCAGTGGATGATTTTGGCGTTTTTCATTGGCTAAGCCTTTTCCCTTTCTCTGATCTCTTTGGAATAGTTCCAAGAACACTCTAGGTTTGTGCAGTTTTAAGCATGTAAACTCATGTTCCTGGATTACTTTTCAGAATAGGTTGACCAATTCATAGGGTGTGGTTGACATTATATGAAGGCCAGGACATTAAATGTCTTCTAAATGAAGTTCAGAATGACTTTAAAGGCTTTAACCTAAATATTATATAGGGGAAAAAAAACTAATGGGCAATTAAATACCAAGTCTATCAATCAAAAAGATTTTATTAAATACCTACACTGTGCCAAACTCTTAGGATACAAAGGCAAAAGTCAGAAGCCATTTTCCTCAGTTATATTAAATTGAGTTAACAGAGGCAGAATATGAGTATATAAATATATGCAAATTAAATACAAAATTAATGAAAGTGATTTTTCTGGGAAGGATATTAATAACGAGGAGGATCTAAAGAGGCTTTATATAGAATGAATCTCTTGAGAAGAATTATGAAGGATTAAATGAAGGATTCTAAGAGGTAGAAACAAAGTGAAACATAAGAGCAGCCAGTGAAAATGTATGGGATCAGGATGTAATAAATGTGATATTGTGAGAAGGCAAGTTTGATTGGAGTTTAGAGTGAAGAAATAAAAATAAAGTAATGTAAGTAATAGGTCAGAAAGGTAGTTTGGAATTTGGCTTTGAAGGGCTTTGAAAGCTAAATCAAGGAACATACATATATAGAGATATGAATAACATACATATATTATATATATATACATATACATATATATGTATATATATATATATATATCTTCCTTGAGAGACAAATGAAGGAGACACTGCCGTTTTTTGAATAAAGAAACTACATGATCAGATAGATATATAATTTAGGAAAATCACTGATAGCTATGGAGAGGATGAATTGGATAGGGTGAAGACAAGAAAGTGAGTATATTTAGAAAGACTCCTGAAAAGGTAAAAAAGAGAGATAATAAAGCTCAGAATTAGATTGGTGCAGCAGCATGAGTAGAAAGAGGAAAACTAATGATTAATTATGTGATTAATAATGTGAAGTTAGAAATAGCAAGATTTGTCAACTGATTAGATGTATGGGGAGTAAGAAGGATAGAAGTTAAGGATAAATGTGGTTACAAAATTGGAAGGACTGCAGTGATCTAAACAGAAATTGGAAAGTTTAAAGAATAGAGTTCAGAGAGAAAGATAAACAGTTCAGTTTTTATATGTTCAATGTGAGATTCCTGCATTTTGGAGGGTTGCCCATATACCTTAACCCTTACATCTCTCACAAAATCTACCTGACTTGTGAATATACATAACCATTCTGACATTAGTCTCTAAACAATATTTGATTCTATTTGTTTTTCCCAAAGAACCATCAGTTCCTCTTAGTCAGTTAATCAGTCAGTAATCATTTAATATGTGTTTACAGTGTTCTAGGCATTATATTAAGCTTTGGAACACAGAGAAAAGCAAAACAATAAATCTTTATTTTAACAAACTCACATTCACATAGAGAAATGTGTTATTTTATTTTAGCTAACTGTGTACATATAAGATACATACAGTAAGCGGAAACATTTCAAAAACAAAACATCAAAAGTAGTGCATGTTAGGAGACAGTAAAAGAAGATTTCATGCTTGAAGATGAGAATTGAGCTAATTCGTAAGTCAGGGAAGTCCATAAGCAGAGCTGTGGAGGGATAGTATTTTAACCTTGAGGGAGATAGCCAGTGAAAAATTATAGTGTATAGTGGAGTATAGTGTGATAGAAACAAGTAGGCCAGTCTAACTAGATCAAAATCTATATTGAAGAGAGTAGTGTAAAACAACTGGAAATTTATGAATGGATCATATTATTACGGGATTTAAGTGAATGAGTACTTGATATTTTACTTTGAAAATACTGTGGAGGGGCAGGTAGGTGGCACAGTGGATAGAGCACCAGCCCTGAAGTCAGGAGGACTTGAGTTCAAATCTGGCCTCAGACACTTATTGGAGAAAAACACTTTGGAAACTGAGTCAGGGAGAAAGAGAGACCTGTATAACAAACAGACTGTTGCAATAGTACATGCATAAAGTGCTGGATTGCATCAAAATGGTGCTTGTAATAGAGAGAAAGGGATACAGAAGAGCTGTGAAAGTAGAAACCAAATGACTTGACAGATTTATATATGAGATGAATAAGGGTGACACTGAGGTTGGTTGCCTAGAATTCATCAATGATGCTGAATTAGCTATATTAATAAGAAAAGGCAAGGATTTCAGATAAGACATAGATTATTAAGATGCCTAAAAGAAATACAATTTGGAACTGTCCAAACAGCAAACTGGTGATGAAGTACTAGAGCTCAAGAAAGAGATCAAAATTGAATTATGAGAATCTGGAAATCAACCACATAAAAATGATAATTAAAACCATAATGACGAATTGAGAACATAGGAGAAATTGACCCAGCACAGAGGCGTGCAGAAATTATCATGGTGGGTGAGAAAACTAAGAGACTATAAAATCTCAGAGAGAAAAGGTACCGGGGAATAAAATATTATCCAGGTAGAATGAGAAGGAAGAGATACTTATATTTAACAAATTAAGAGATAAATGATAACTATGGAGAAAGTGGCTTCAACTGAATGATGAGGTCAAAAGCGGAATAACAGAGGGTTAGAACACAGTGAGGGGAAAGAAAGTGGAAGCATCTAATATAAAAGTCTCCTCTGCCAGCCATCAGAACAAAAAGACATCATATACAGAACAGGTTGTATTGAACTAAACAAACATGGAGAGGGTTCCCAAAGGAAGACGATTCCCTTTTTGAGTCTCTATAAGCCTACACAATTCCTTATACTAGAAAGATCAAGGTCTCCACATTTATTCTCCATTACAGCTGTGCTAGGCTGGCCCTTGTTGCATATGGTTCTCTGACATCCCCATCTTTCATTGTTAACCAGGGCATTGAAGAGGCCTGTTGGCTTCTTCTACCCCATTCATTTTTTTAATTATTTAAGCATCTCGGTCTACCATTTACCTTGCTGAATGGATTCCTTTAGGGAACGTAGGAATAGGATCTTCAGCTCAGCATCAAAGTCTCTTCCTCCTACTTCTAGGAATTCCCTGTGAAATGAGGGCAATCTTGCCTTCACTTTGGTATGCTAATAGTTTTGTGAGCTCATTAATGTAGATATTTCTCACAATTAAAAGATCTGTTATTGTCCATCCTGAGTATCCATTGTTCATGTTGTTCCCTTAGTTTACTCCAGGGAATCTCCTCAATATTCTGAATACCATCCTTTGTTTATTGAGACATTAGAAAAAAGTGAAATTGAGTATGTAAGATGTCCATTACATATCCCCCTAACCCATCTTCCATTTCAATGACATTTTTGATAATGTCCTTTAGAATATTTCTACATAAAACATGCCCCAATATATGTCTTTCATTAAACTTTTATCTCATCAATACTAATTTACTTGGCTTAAAGTCATAAACTCAAATATGAGCCTTTAAGGAGTTGTTCCCCTTTCCCTAAGTTACTTAGATTAGCCTCTTCTTCCCCCCTCCCCTCATTTTTCTTCTATCTTTTCTTTTGTTTTCCAAATTTTCATTCTTTTCTTCTCAATTTTAATTCTTCATATTTATGGGATTTGATTAAAGACATCACATGAAACTTACTCTAAAACTGTTTTACATTATGCAAACAGAACTGGCTAAAAAGTGAACAGATTCTGTTGATCATATCTTGGAGTGTGCGGGAAAAGCATGGTGATGTATCTATTTGATGCCAAGAAAGTATTTGATCACTATTGCTTTTCTATCCATTTAATTAACAGTTTGATTGAATTGACAGAATTAATTGATTTTTTTTGACAAAGCTGTAGAAAGACTTAGACTGAATTTTTTTTCTCAGGGACAAGTAGTTAGCTCTTACTAGGGATGGTAAATTATCAGCCATCTGCTGATTTATATGTATGTAAAAGTGCTACCATTTGAGGAAGCACTGTTTTATGAGTGTTTTTTTTCTTCCTGTGGGGGTCTCTGCATCTCGAAGAAAATACTCATGATATTTTCAGTTTGCTTTTCACTTAGAGCTAACAAAAAAAAAAGCATCATTGTGGTTCAAAGAGAAAACACTTAACACAGTTTATAAAAAATTCACAAGCCTTCACCAACATCAAATAGCTCTTAGGAAAGTACAACTTGATAGGTTAAGTGAAAATACACTCAAAACATACCTACTATTAAAAATTAAAGAAGAAAGGAGCAGTTGGGTGATCAGTTTCGTGATCTTCTAAAGACTAATTCATTTGGAAAGTTATTAAAAACAGTTTTGTTGAACATCCTTCTACTGGGGCCTCCTATCCCCAGTGATTTGTTCAAGGGATTAAAAAAATGGAACATGGGTTGAAAATACAATACTCCTGAGCTGAAGTTTCCCTTTGAATAGTCTGCCATGCTTGCTTTCCTATGGTACCATGTGCTCTTGCTCAGAGCTGTTAAACACTGGCCATGCCAGAGGCAGCTGCATTTCAGTGGGGTGTGAAATTATCCTATGCATATTTGGTAGAAAAGTTAAGTGTATGCATTGTAATTTTAGGAGTGATAGCAAATAAAGCAATACACTCAACAGTCACGGTATTATTTCAAAAGAGAAAACCTAATTTTGGTTTCCCATCTCTATGCACATGCCACCTGTTAAACTGATTCTGATAAGTATTTGTTCTAATTTATAAAGAAAAAAGGAAAATCAATTATCGATGTTACACAAATTAAGGGTGACCATCAGGGGCCTCAGAATAGCCCCCTTAAAAACATAAAATTGTGAAGTCTATTCACTTATTTTCTTCATCAAGTACAGTGACTTAAAGGCTTATTTGCGAAATGTCAGGATTTTGACCCTTCCCCCCATCTCACAGGGGTAACAGGAGGAGACTATTCTCAGTATCACTTGTAGCATGTCATTTTAATCATTAGGATGGTAGTGTAGTTTGAAAATGAATGGAAATCAGCTGCTCAGTGATTAAAAACCGGTGATGAAACAGCTGCTCTCACAATCTCACCACCTGGCAGTGGGTTCAGAGAGCAGCAACTGAAGGCTGGGGAATAGGGGGTTGTATGACTGACCTAGATTCTGATGAAAAAAAGGAGAATGCACTGGTTATTAGAACCCATATATGTCTATTTCCTTGGTTAAGTGACTATAGAAAGATGAGTTTGATTATTTTAAGGAAAGTAAGATATTGTGTCAGCCTTGTACATCCTTTTAAATCTTGTGTTCCAAATTTCCCCCCTCTTTCCCCACCCCTCAGATTCTCCCCTAAACAGCAAATAATCCAGTACAGATTAAAGATATACAATTCTTCTAAACATATTTCCACATTTATGCAAGAAAAATTAAATCAAAAAGGGGAAAATGATAAAGAAAAAAAGCAAGCAAACAACAACAAAAAAGTTGAAAATATCATGCTGTGATCTACATTCAGTACCCATAATTTTCTTTCTTGCTGCAGTTGGGTCTCTCCATCACAAGTCTATTTGAATGGGCCTGAATCACTTCATTGTTGAAAAGAGCCAAATTCATCATGCTTGATCATCACAAAATTTTGTTGTTGTTGTGTACAATGTTCTTTTGGTTGTACTCACTTCACTTAGCATTAGTTCATATAGGTCTCTCCAGGCCGCTCTAAAATCATCCTGTTGGTCATTTCTTATAGAACAATAACATTCTATAACATGCATATACCATAACTTATTCATCCATTCTCCATTTGATGGACATCCACTCAGTTTCCAGTTTCTTGACATTACAAAGAGGAAAATATTTTTTGCACATGTGGGTCCCACATGTCCCTCATTTAAGATCTCTTTGGGATACAAGCCCAGTAAAGAAATTGCTGGATCAAAGGATATGAACGGCCTGAAAGCCATTTGGCATAGTTCTATATGTCTCTCCAGAATGCTTAGATCACTTTACAAATCCAAAAACAATGCATTAGTGTTGCAGCTTTCCTACATTTCCTGCAACATTTATCATCATCTTTTTCTGTCATCTTAACCAATCTAATAAGTGCGTAGTGATATCTCAAAATTCTCTTAATTTGCATTTACACAGTAATGTAGAGCATTTTTATATGAATAAAAATGAGTTTAATTTTTCCTATGAAAATTATCTGTTCATATTCTTTGACCATTAATGAATTGGAGAATGTCTTTTATTCTTTTAAATTTGAGTCGATTCTTTATGTATTTTAGAAATGGGGCCTTTATCAGAGCCCTTTTATGTAAAAAAAAAAATTCCCAATTTTCTGCTTTCCTTCTAATCTTTTTTTTCTTTTTAAAAGCTTTTTATTGTCTATATATATATATATACACACACACATATATATGATATACTTTGTTATTATTTTATCTAGTTCTAAAAATAATTTCTTGGGAGTTCAATTGGAATGGCAATGAATAAGTAGATTAACTTAGGCAGTATTATCATTTTTATTATATTAACGTTGCCTACCAATGAGCACTTGATATATTTCCAATTGATTAGCTCAAACTTTATATGTGTGAAAAGTGTTTTATAATTGTATTCATATACTTCTTGACTTTTACTTGGCAGGTATTTTTATTTTATATTATCCATAGTTATTTTAAATGTGTTTCTTGTAAAAGCATATTATAGAATTTGGGGTTTTAATGCAGGCTGCTATCTGCTTCCATTTTCTGAGAGAGTTCATCTCATTCACATTCATAGTTAAAATGATTAATTCTGTATTTTCTGCCATCTTATTCTCCCCAAGTTATATTTTTCTCTTTCCTTTCTCCCTTTGTGTCCTCCCCAATATTTTGCTTCTGACTACCACCTCCCTCAAACATCCCTCACTTTTTACAATTCCTGCTCCTTTCTTACACCTTTCCTCTTCTACTTCTATTCTCCCTTCTTTCCTCTTAATCTTGGATGCATTTTTTTCTGTTTATACAAAAACTTTCTAGTTTAATATGATCAAAATTATCCATTTTGCTTTTCATAATGTTTTCTAATTCTTATTTGGTCCACAGTAGTTTCTTTAGTGACTTTCTATTGCTCCTTCACTGCAAAAGCCCCATCTCTTAGTGCAATAGAAGGATTATGGGTAGATAGAAGGGAAAAAATGATATGGTAACATAATAGTAATCATTTCATATAATGTTGTAACCTAGTCATTTTTTGATTCATAGTCCAATTAGAGAAAGTACCTTCTGATATACTGTTGATATTAACTGAACACTCCCAAACTCTCTCTCTCTTTCTCTCTCTCTCTCTCTCTATCTATCTCTCTTTCTTTCCCTCTCTCTCTTTTTTTTCTCTCTCTCATTCTCTCTCTGTGTGTAAAAACTCTGAATTTAGCTATGCTATTCTGCTACTTACATTTAGGAAAAGAAAAACAAAGCATAAGACACATCTAGAGGTCTAGGTTTAATCTCCTAGTCAAGCCCCTTGTCAGGATGTGTTTTTTTTTTTCTTACCATATAGGAAAGAATGTCTTTTCCCTATTCCTCCAACACACAAGAGACAGAGGCAGAAACAGAGAAACAGAGAGAGGGGGACAGAAAGAGGGAGAGAGACAGAGACAGAGAGACAAAAACAGAGACAGAAAAACTGAGAAAGTGAGACTGAGACAGAGAGAGAGAGAGAGAGAGAGAGAGAGAGAGAGAGAGAGAGAGAGAAAGGGAGATGGAGAGAGAGAGAGAGAGAGAGAGAGAGAGAGAGAGAGAGAGAGAGAGGGAGAGGAAGAGAGAGAGAGAGAAAGGAGAAGAGAAAGGGAACACGCTATATGTGCTGCACATTTAAGAAAAAAGCAAGAGATCAGAAATTGAAGTCATTCTTTTTAAAACATACCAAATAACAGCTCTTGTATTGCTAACTAGCCAGTTTCCTTTTAGCAGTCTTCCCTAGTCTCCTTCTCCCTTTTTCTATCATCCCTCTGTCCCATCCTGACAATGACGAGTAGTGGGAATAGGAGGAAGGAACCACTGAAGTCCTGCTCTGTCATCCTAAACCTTCAATTTTTACAGAATTTATGGGTACCAAAAGTGAAATGGGCCCAAGTGAGGGATTCCCAGGAAAGTGATTCATCTAGATTATGTGTGAACAGTAGCTAGGACCCGTGTCTTTCACTAATTATGTTCCATGGAATGGCTAGTGGTGATTTCCTAATTAGTCTTCTTACCTCAAATCTCTACAAGAACATTTCAACACATCAAATATCAAAAACCTTTGGTGACTCATTATTTTTCCTAGTAGAAAATACAAACTCTTTAGCCTGATGTTTAAAGCCTTTTATGATCTGTCTCTAATCTGCCTTCCTAAAATTGTTTCTATTACTTCACCTCACACTATATTCCATCCCAATTTTTCCCTAAACTCTTATTCCTATACATTTGCATAAACCCCAGTTGTTAATCTCAGTAACTGAAGGTACTCTCTCTTTATCTCTGTCTTTAAAGATCTTTATTATCTTTTAAAGCTCAGTTCACCATATACCTCTTCTTTGATATTTTGGCTAATTTTCTTGTTAGTATTTTTTCCCCCATCAAATTTCTTAGTAATTCCCATTTTGGCTTCATTTCCCCCAATTCCCCCTATATACCAGTCATTGTATTAATAAAAAGATAGTCCCTGCCCTCAAAAAACTTACAGTATAATGGAGGAAGACAAAAAAAAAACAAGAAGGGAAGTGGGCAGCAATGGAGGGGAAGGGGACTTTAAGAAACTCAGAAGAATACCCAGCACAAGAGCATCTTGTTCCATGCACCTGAAACCAACTAGAGCAAGATGAATAGAGCTGAAAATATAATTCATATCCTGTGTAAAGAAAAGTTTTGGGGGGCATTTGGTACTCTACTTATTTTCCTATCAGAAGGGAAAGGAGACTGAGGGAGATGGTACTCAGACTTTAGTTAGTAGCATAATGATGAAATTAGAAGTGATGAGCTTGTTCTAGCAGGGGATACTACAAATGATTACTACCTTTTCTTTTCTAAATAATATTTTATTGTCCCCAATTACACGTTAAAACAATTTTAACATTTCTTTTAAAGTTTTGAGTTCCAAATTGTATTCTTCTACACCGCCCTTCCTTAACCCCTCCTTTAGGTTGTAAGTAACCCAAAACAGTTTTCATATAAGATGTTTATATATTTGGTCATTTTTATACAAAAAGACTTGAAAAGAGACAGGAAAAAAGAAAGAGAAAAGAAAGAGAGACAGAGGCAGAGACAGACAGCTGGATAGACAGAAAAAGACAAAGAGAAATGGAGACAGAGACAGACAGACACAGAGACATTGTGGATGGGCCTGAGATTATGCTTTGTTCTGTTTTCAGACAAAATCAGTTCAGGAGGAGGGGGGAACCAAAATGATGGAATAAAAGCAGGAACTCACCCTTGCTTTCCTCCAACCCCTAAATACATCTTTAAACAAATTTTAGGGCCACATATCCCACAAAAAGACAGAGTAAAAGTTTTTTTTTCTAGCAAGAGATAAATTAGAAGGTCGCAGGAAAGGTCTGTTGTGCCAGGATAGGAAGGCAGTGCAGTCCTGGGTCAGGCTGCATCAGCTTTGCCCCAGCACCAGAAAACCAAAAGCAGGCCTTGGGCCTCTAAACAGCAGGAGCACTGGGGGTTTCCAGACTTCTCAGATAAAATACAACAGAGGATTTGAAAGATCAGCAGGAAAGGTTTATCTCACTAGAGTGAGAGGGCCTGGAAACCAGCAAACCAGGAGCTGAATCAGCAGCAATGGCCACATGTGGTGGCAGTGATGGCATCAGTAGGAGCAGAAACTTCCAAAAATCTCAGTCCACAACTAGTAGGAGGGTTGAGCAACAGGCCAGAAAGAGAACTCTTTACCAGCATTGAGCAAGGAGTCTATTGCTTTGTTTATACTCAGTATTTCCTATTTCCTAGTCCCAGCGTGAGGGGAGCACAGCACAGAGGAGATTGGGGAACCCCTTCACGGTTCCAGAACAAAGAAGAGTGCTTGTGATTACTCATGGAGCCATGGCCCAGGAGACTAGTAAACAAAATTTTCTTTGAATTATACCACCTTGGAAGAACTGAAAATTTAGATGTCCCTAGCAGGATATCTGAAAAGAGCTGCATAAAACTCCTGAAGCTTGGGACATTGCACCTACTA
Source organism: Antechinus flavipes (assembly GCF_016432865.1). Classification (NCBI taxonomy): domain Eukaryota; kingdom Metazoa; phylum Chordata; class Mammalia; order Dasyuromorphia; family Dasyuridae; genus Antechinus; species Antechinus flavipes. Next base: position 427,133,641 of record NC_067398.1, read on the forward strand.
CCCTGGACACAGAACCCAACTTTTAAAAAGACTTAAAAGCCAAGGATTAGGCTGAGAAAATGAGCAAACAACAGAAAAAGTTTCTGCCATCGACATTTAAATATGGTGAAAAGAAATTCAAACACACACAGAGAAAAAGATAACAGAGTCAAAGTTTCTATATCCAAAGCCTTCAAAAAAAAATATGAATTTCCCCCAGGGCATGGAAGACCGCAAAAGAGATTTTGAAATTCAAGCAGTGAAAACAAAAGGAAGCCAAAGGAGAGTTGTACACAAACCTAATAAGGAAAAGAGCAAAAAGAGATTGTGAAATGCAAGTAAGGAAAAACTAAAAAATTAGAGTAGTGCAAAAGAAAATACAAAAACTTAATAAGAAGAGCAAAAATGGCAAAATGGAAAAGGAGATGCAAAAGCTCACTGAGGAAAATGTAAAAATCAGAATAGAGCAAATGAAAAATAGTGATATTATGAGAAAACAAGACAAAATAAAACAAAACCAAAAGAATGAAAACACAGAAAACAATTTGAAATATCTCATTGTAATAATAACTGACCTGGAAAATAGATCCAGGGAGATAGTTTTAAAATTATTTGTCTACCTGAAAGTCATGATTTTAAAAATGCCTGCACATCACCTTTCAAGAAATGAATGAGGAAAACTGTCCTCACATCCTAGAACCAGAGGGTAAACTAGAAAATGAAAGAATCCAACATCATCTCTAGAAAGAAATCCTAAGATGAAAACTTCTAGTGACATTGTACCCAAAGAGAAAATATTGCAAGCATCCATAAAGAAAGAATTCAAGCCACAATCAGAATAATACAAAATTTAGAAATTCTTACATTAAAGGATTAGAGGTCCTTTGAATATGATATTCCAGAGGTCAAAAGAGCCAGGATTACAATCAAGAATTACGTACTCAGCAAAACTGAGAGTTTTCAATTTTAAGGGGGAAAAATATATTCAGGGAAATAGAAGAATACTAAGCATTCTTGATGAAAGTCAGACAGAGCTGACTAGAAAATTTGACTTTCAAATACAGGTCTCCAAGAAGCATAAGGAGGTAATCAGGAAAGGGAAATCATAAGGGAATTAATATGGTTAATCTATTTATATTCCTACTTGGAAGGATTATACTTGTAATTCACAAGAATTTTCTCATTATTGGGTAAATTAAAAAGGGCACAGGTGTAAGTTGAATATGAAGAGATAATATCTTCAAACATGAAGGTTTGAAGGGTAAACAAAAAAGTAAGAGAAGAATATACTGGGAGAAAAAGAAAGGGAGATGTGAAATGGTATAAAATACCTGCCATAAAAGAAGCAAGAGAAACCTTTTATAGTAGAAGGAAAGAGAGGGAGGGAAGGAGTGAGTGAATCTTACTGTCATCAGGTGTAACATCCACACTCAATAAAAATTTATTTTCTCCTACAGGAAAATAGAAGGGGATATAGAACAGGGAAAGGTGATATAAAGAAAGGCATACTGGGTGAAGAAGTGGTCAGAAGCAAAACATTTTTAAGAGGGACACAATAAAAGGAAAGAGAATAGAATAAAAAAAGGAGAATAGCTAGCAATAGCAATTATGAACAGAATTTTGAAGCAAGTTCCTGTGAAGAAGGTCCCATTTCTCAAATGCATAGGGAACTGAGTCAAATTTATGTTTTAAAAAGAGCCATTCCCCATTTGAAAAGTGATCAAAGATATGAACAGTTTTAAGATGAACTAATCAAGCTATTTATAGCCATATTTTAAAAAAATTCTCTAACACACTGATTGTAAAAATGCAAATTCACCCCCCCCCACACACACACACACACACATTGGATTGATTAATGGTGAAGAGGGAAAAAATGACAGATGTTTGAGGGAATATGGGGAAAATGAGACTTTAACAAAATGTTAGTGGAATTTGAAACTATACTCAATGGACTATAAAATAATGCATAACACTACTAGGCACATATTCTAAAAGAGATTTATAAAAGAGATAAAGGATCTATATATGCAAAAAATATTTATGGCAGTTCTCTTCTCAGGGTAAAAATTTGGAAATTCCAAATAGCTGAATAAATTGTAGTATGTGATTATAATGGGATGCTAATTTTCTATAAGAAATGATGAGCAGTATACTATTAGAAAAATCTGGAAAGTCCTCTTGAGCTCATGAAAAGTGAAATGTATTGGGCACAAAGTAATAGAGTGTTGTGGAATGATCAGTTATGAAGGACTTTGCTATTATTAGCAAACAGTGATCTAAGACTTCTCTGAAGGACTGATGATGAAAAATGCCATTCATTCCCACAGAAAGAATGAATTGTATTTGAATATAGACTGAAGAATACTTTTTCTTGAGTTTTTTTTTCCTTTGGGGGTGATCTATGTTAAATTTTGCAACATGACTTTTATGGACATTATTTTGTATAATTTCACATGTGTTTTCTCATTTGGGAAGGGGAGGAGGAAGAGACAGAATCTGGAACTCCAAATTTAAAAAAAATGTCAAAAATTGTTTATATGTAATAGAAAATAAAATGTCAAGCAACAATTAAAAAAACAGAAAATATCAGGTGTTCTTTTTTCCTGTGGAGGCAGATAGCATGCTTCATCATAAGTCCTTCAGAGTTGTCTTAATTCATTATATTGCCAAGAATAGCTATCCCATTCACATTTCATCATACAATATTGCTTTTACTTCATACAACATGCTCACTTTACATGTTCATTCATTGCTCCTGTTAATCTTTCCAGGTTTTTCTAAAATAATCCTGCTTGCCCTTTCTTAAGGCATAATAATTATCAAATCAGATATTACAATTTGATCCCCCTTCAATTTCAGTTCCTCAATACAAAAAAAAATCTGCTATAAATATTTTTGACCAAATAGATTGTTTTCCCTTTTTATGTCTTTGGGATACAGACTGAGCGATGGTAATGATGTATAAAAGGGTATACTTTTTTTATAGCCTTTAGGACATAGTTCAAATTACTCTCCAGAAAGTGGAATCAGCTTATGAGTTTTCCCACATCTCCTCCAACATTTGTCATTTTTATTTTATTCATATTAGCCAATCTGATAGATGTGAGGTGCTACCTCAGAGTTGTTTTATTTTGAATTTCCTTATGAATAGTGATTTCAAGCATTTTCATAAATATAAATAGCTTTGATTTCTTTGTCTAAAACCTGATCAAGTCCTTTTACTATTTATCTATTGGGGAATGATTTGTATTCTTATAAATATAATTCTGTTTCTACTAGTATATTCTCATTTTTTAAATTAAAAGAACAATTAATAGTATATTTGCTGAGCAAATAGGCAAGATCTGCTATTACAGGTATAGTTCCAGTTCTAAAGCCCATTGATATGGAACTCTCACCTTATTAGTAGAAATCAATTCCTTGCATGTAAGTGTAAGGAGCAAGGCAGACCTGACAAGACTGAGAAAGAAGATCTCTTCAGGCTTTTTTCAAGCTTTGACAGGAAAGATGAGAGAGGCCATCCTCACTTCAGGATGTTAAAAGAAAATGCCCTGGGAAATCGTAAGGAGAGCATCCCAACCCTAACTCTTGTTTGAAAAAGACTTCAGAGAAGTTGCACATGGGTGAAAACCAGGATTCTCTTCCCTGACTGAAATATATTACCTCACTAGCACTGAGAGAACTCCTACACACTGTATTGTTTAGGATATAATCATCTATGTAGAGGGCAGAGCCAAGATGGTGGAGAGTAGACAGGTCTTTGTCTGACCTCTTCTGGCATCCCTCTAAGCCAAAACCCTCTAAAAGGGTTTTGGAGTGGCAGAACCCACAAATATTTGGAGTGTGACATATTTCCAGCAGACCATATTTTGGAAGAACTTCAGGAAAGGTCAAGCATGAGAGAGAGGGGAGACAGTAACCCAACATAGGGAAACCCATGGTAGAGATGCCTCTGTGGGCTGGGGAATCAATTAAGAAGTTCTTAGTCAAAATATAGCAGTGTTGGCTACTCTGTCCTGGTTCACAAGCCAGTGGGTAACTAGACTAGCTGGGAGACCTCTAACATAACTACAGAAGGCAAATAGTGAGCCCCTGAACCCCAGGTTAAAAAGAAGAAATTGGCCATGCCCATCTTGAACACAGGCCCCCAGGGAAATTTGAAGCAACTCTCATCTGTAGAGAAAGCTTGGGACAATCTCCACTTTGCCTTAAGAACACATCTCAAACATTTAACAAACAACCCTTTAAAAAGTAGCAAAAAAAGCTCTGACTATAGATAGCTATTATGGAAACAGCTGTAATGTTCTGGCTAGCTTTATGAAGGGCTTTTGCACCAGCCTTGGTTTCAGCAGAATAATCACCATGAGAATAGTCAGGGATAAAGTTCAAAGTCTTTATTATCTCCTTCTCAGTCTGTCTCCTTCACCTGGGGCCAGGCTAGTTTTCTGGGGGACCTTCAGATGATCCTTGGTCTTAGTGGAGGAATGCAGGAGGCGGAGAGCCACCAGGATGGTGGGAAATGGGATGTCTCTTTTCCAGTCCTTGTTGGCTCTTATAGAGTCTATTATAAATACATCATCATAGGTGTCAATCTTATAGGCAATTTTGCCTAACTGTATGTATGTCAATAAATCTAATCACCTAAGTGAAATGGATGAATACTTACAAAAATGTAGATTGCCCAGATTAACAGAAGAGGAAATATATTACTTAATAGTCCCATTTTAGAAAAAGAAATTGAACAAGCTTATAATGAATTCTCTAAGGAAAAAATCTCCAGGAACAGAGGGATTTACAAGTGAATTTTACTAAAAATTTAAGGAAGCGGTTAAGATGGCGGAGAGGAGGCTCACAGTTGCATAAGCTCCACGCTTTCTCTCACTATCCACTTCATTACAAGCCTCTGAATCAATGCTTGACTGAAAAAAACCCACAAATAGTTACCAAGAGAAGCCATCCTTGAGATCCGCCAAGAAAGGTCTGTCTTTACTGGAGGGCTGGGGCGGTTTTAGATCGGGCGCAGGCGGCGGACAGCGGCAGTGAGAGCACGGGAGCAGACTGGAGAGGGGGTGGAGAGTGATCGTAGCCGTCTCTGCGGGGAGAGCTTCGCTACAGGTTTGGAAGCTGCAGCAAGTCAACAGCCCAGCAGAGAAGCTAAAAACACCGGGGCTGAAGAATACAACCGCAAACAGCTGGAGTCTCTCAGGACCTGGCCGCCCCCCCTTACCCCCCCTCAGTGACTCAGCACGCTTTGGGATCTCAGAGCGCAGGCGCAGCACAGTCCTGCTAGTGCCTCACTGCTGCCCCCTGCAGTCTGTAGAGGAAGCTCGATAACACACCCAGCCCCCCCCCCAAAGAAAGACTCCAGTTTTTTCTGTTTTTCTTCGGTAGTTTGTCTCGGATTAATAGACAGAATGAGCAAGAAGCTGAAGAGGACTTTAACCCTTGACAGCTTCTATACAGATAGAGAGCAGACTCTAAATCCTGAGGAGACTAAAAACAGGCAGTCCCCAGGTGATTCCCCAAAGGAGGAGATCGTCTGTTCCTCAGCACAGATGAACCTCATAGAAGTGATTAAAAAGGCTCTCACAAGGGAGCTAGAAGAAAAATGGGAAAAGGAGAGGGAGGCTCTGCAAAAGGAGAGGGAGGCTTGGCATAGGAAACCTATTATATCTGAGAGAAAGAATGGAGGGGGATGAATATAGTGGGTATCTTACTGCCTTCAGAATTGGCTTTAAGTGAAAAATCTTAAGACATATTCAATCTATGGTGAAACTTCTCCCATCTCATTGAAAAGTAAGAAGGGAAAAGTGGAAAGGGAAGGAATAAGCTAAGCGGAAGGGAATACGGGAACTGGGAGGGAAAGGGGTAAGATAGGGGGAGGAACTCTAAGGCGGGGGGAGGGACACTAAAAAGGGAGGGCTGTGAGAAGCAAGGGGTGCTCACAAGCTTAATACTTGGAAGGGGGGGAAAGGGGAAAGAAGGGAGGAAAGCATAAACTGGGGTTAACAAGATGGCAAGTAATACAGAATTGGTCATTCTAACCATAAACGTGAACGGGGTAAACTCCCCCATAAAGAGGAAGCGGTTAGCAGAATGGATTAAAAGCCAGAATCCTACAATATGTTGTTTACAGGAAACACACCTGAAGCGGGGAGATACATGCAGGTTAAAGGTAAAAGGTTGGAGCAAAATCTACTATGCTTCAGGTGAAGTCAAAAAAGCAGGGGTAGCCATCCTGATCTCAGATCAAGCTAAAGCAAAAATTGACCTAATTAAAAGAGATAAGGAAGGACACTATATCTTGCTAAAGGGTAGCATGGATAATGAAGCACTATCTATATTAAACATATATGCACCAAGTGGGGTAGCATCTAAATTCTTAAAAGAGAAACTAAGAGAGCTGCAAGAAGAAATAGACAGTAAAACTATAATAGTGGGAGATCTTAACCTTGCACTCTCAGAATTAGATAAATCAAACCAGAAAATAAATAAGAAAGAAGTCAAAGAGGTAAACAGAATACTAGAAAAGCTAGATATGATAGATCTCTGGAGAAAATGTAATGGAGACAGAAAGGAATACACTTTCTTTTCAGCAGTTCATGGAACCTATACAAAAATTGACCATATATTAGGACATAAAAACCTCAAACTCAAATGTAGTAAGGCAGAAATAGTAAATGCATCCTTTTCAGACCACGATGCAATGAAAATTACATTCAACAAAAAACCAGGGGAAGTAGACCAAAAAATAATTGGAAACTAAATAATCTCATACTAAAGAATGATTGGGTAAAACAGCAAATCATAGACATAATTAATAACTTCACCCAAGAAAACGATAATAATGAGACATCATACCAAAATGTATGGGATGCAGCCAAAGCGGTAATAAGGGGAAATTTCATATCTCTAGAGGCCTATTTGTATAAAATAGAGAAAGAGAAGGTCAATGAATTGGGTTTGCAATTAAAAATGCTAGAAAAGGAACAAATTAAAAACCCCCAGTCAAACACTAAACTTGAAATTCTAAAAGTAAAAGGTGAGATCAATAAAATTGAAAGTAAAAAAACTATTGAATTGATTAATAAAACTAAGAGTTGGTTCTATGGAAAAACCAACAAAATAGACAAACCCTTAGTAAATCTGATTAAAAAAAGGAAAGAGGAAAATCAAATTGTTAGTCTTAAAAATGAAAAGGGAGAACTCACCACTAACGAAGAGGAAATTAGAGCAATAATTAGGAGTTACTTTGCCCAACTTTATGCCAATAAATTCGACAACTTAAATGAAATAGAAAAATACCTCCAAAAATACAGCTTGCCCAAACTAACAGAGGAAGAAGTAAATATCCTAAACAGTCCCATCTCAGAAAAAGAAATAGAACAAACTATCAATCAACTCCCTAAGAAAAAATCCCCAGGACCAGATGGATTTACATGTGAATTCTACCAAACATTTAAAGAACAATTAACTCCAATGTTATATAAACTGTTTGAAAAAATAGGGATTGAAGGAGTCCTACCAAACTCCTTTTATGACACAGATATGGTACTGATACCTAAACCAGGTAGGCTGAAAACAGAGAAAGAAAATTATAGACCAATCTCCCTAATGAATATTGATGCTAAAATCTTAAATAAAATATTAGCAAAAAGATTACAGAAAATTGTCACCAGGATAATACACTATGACCAAGTAGGATTTATACCAGGAATGCAGGGCTGGTTCAATATTAGGAAAACTATTAGCATAATTGACTATATCAATAACCAAACAAACAAAAACCACATGATCATCTCAATAGATGCAGAAAAAGCATTTGATAAAATCCAACATCCATTCCTAATAAAAACACTTGAGAACATAGGAATAAATGGACTTTTCCTTAAAATAGTCAGGAGCATATATTTAAAACCATCAGTAAGCATCATATGCAATGGGGAAAAACTGGAACCTTTCCCAGTAAGATCTGGAGTGAAGCAAGGTTGCCCACTATCACCATTATTATTTAATATCGTATTAGAAACACTAGCCTCGGCAATAAGAGTCGAGAAAGATATAAAAGGAATTAGAGTAGGCAATGAGGAAACCAAACTATCACTCTTTGCAGATGATATGATGGTATACCTAGAGAACCCCAGAGATTCTACCAAAAAGCTATTGGAAATAATTCATAATTTTAGCAAAGTAGCTGGCTACAAAATAAATCCCCATAAATCCTCAGCATTTTTATACATCACCAACAAAACCCAACAGCAAGAGATACAAAGAGAAATTCCATTCAGAATAACTGTTGATACCATAAAATATTTGGGAATCTATCTACCAAAGGAAAGTCAGGAATTATATGAGCAAAATTATAAAAAAGTCTCCATACAAATAAAGTCAGACTTAAATAATTGGAAAAATATTAAGTGCTCTTGGATTGGCCGAGCGAACATAATAAAGATGACAATACTCCCTAAACTAATCTATTTATTTAGTGCTATACCAATCAGACTTCCAAGAAAATATTTTATTGATCTAGAAAAAATAACAACAAAATTCATATGGAACAATAAAAAGTCGAGAATCTCAAGGGAATTAATGAAAAAAAAATCAAATGAAGGTGGCCTAGCTGTACTGATCTAAAATTATATTATAAAGCAGCAGTCACCAAAACCATTTGGTATTGGCTAAGAAATAGATTAGTGGATCAGTGGAAAAGGCTAGGCTCACAAGACAGAATAGTCAATTATAGCAATCTAGTGTTTGACAAACCCAAAGCCCCTAACTTCTGGAAAAGAATTCATTATTTGATAAAAACTGCTGGGACAATTGGAAATTAGTATGGCAGAAATTAGGCATGGACCCACACTTAACACCATATACCAAGATAAGATCAAAATGGGTCTATGACCTAGGCATAAAGAACGAGATTATAAATAAATTAGAGGAACATAGAATAGTTTATCTCTCAGACTTGTGGAGGAGAAAGAAATTTGTGACCAAAGATGAACTAGAGACCATTACTGATCACAGAATAGAAAATTTCGATTACATCAAATTAAAAAGCCTTTGTACAAATAAAGCTAATGCAAACAAGATTAGAAGGGAAGCAACAAACTGGGAAAACATTTTCACAGTTAAAGGTTCTGATAAAGGCCTCATTTCCAAAATATATAGAGAACTGACTCAAATTTATAAGAAATCGAGCCATTCTCCAATTGATAAATGGTCAAAGGATATGAACAGACAATTTTCAGAGGATGAGATTGAAACTATTACCACTCATATGAAAGAGTGTTCCAAATCATTATTGATCAGAGAAATGCAAATTAAGACAACTCTGAGATACCACTACACACTGTCAGATTGGCTAAGATGACAGGAAAAAATAATGATGAATGTTGGAGGGGATGCGGGAAAACTGGGACACTAATGCATTGTTGGTGGAGTTGTGAACGAATCCAACCATTCTGGAGAGCAATCTGGAATTATGCCCAAAAAATTATCAAAATGTGCATATCCTTTGATCCAGCAGTATTTCTATTGGGCTTATATCCCAAAGAAATACTAAAGAAGGGAAAGGGACCTGTATGTGCCAAAATGTTTGTAGCAGCCCTGTTTGTAGTGGCTAGAAACTGGAAAATGAATGGATGCCCATCAATTGGAGAATGGCTGGGTAAATTGTGGTATATGAATGTTATGGAATATTATTGTTCTGTAAGAAATGACCAGCAGGATGAATACAGAGAGGCTTGGAGAGACCTACATGAACTGATGCTAAGTGAAATGAGCAGAACCAGGAGATCATTATACACTTCGACAACGATATTGTATGAGGACATATTTTGATGGAAGTGGATTTCTTTGACAAAGAGACCTGAGTTTCAATTGATAAATGACGGACAAAAGCAGCTACACCCAAAGAAAGAACACTGGGAAACGAATGTGAACTATCTGCATTTTTGTTTTTCTTCCCGGATTATTTATACCTTCTGAATCCAATTCTCCCTACGCAACAAGAGAACTGTTCGGTTCTGCAAACATATATTGTATCTAGGATATACTGCAACATATCCAACATATAAAGGACTGCTTGCCATCTAGGGGAGGGGGTGGAGGGAGGGAGGGGAAAAAAAAAATCGGAACAGAAATGAGTGTCAATATAATGTAATTATTAAATAAAAAAAAAGAAAAAGAAAAAAAATAAAAAAATAAAAATTTAAGGAATAATAATCCAATACTGTGCAAACTATTTGGGAAAATGGGGAAAGAAGAGCCTACTAAATTCCTTTTATGGCAGATATTTTGGTGATACTTAAACCAGGTAGGGTCAAAATAAAGAAAGAAAATTGACCAATTTCCCTAATGGATATTAATGCAAAAATCTTAAATAAAATAGTAGCAAAGAGATTACAGAAAGTCATCCCCAGGATAATATGCCATTCCCAAGTAGGATCTATACCAGAAATACAGAGCTGGTTCAATATTAAGAAAACTATTAGCATACTTGACTATATCAATAACCAAATTTACAGAAATTATATGATTATCTCAATAGATGCAGAAAAGACATTTGACAAAATCCAATACCCATTCCTATTAAAAATACAAGAGAGTATAGGAATAAAATGGATTTTCCTTATAATGATCAATAGCATCTATTTAAAACCATCAGCAAGCATCATATATAATGGGGATAAACTAGAAACAATCACAATAAGATCAGGAATAAAAAAGCTTGCCCATTTTTCACCATTACTATTCAATATTGCATTAAAAATGTTAGCTTTAGCAATAAGAGAAGAAAACAATTAAAAGAATTGGAGTAGGTTGAAGAAATAAAATTGTCACTCTTTGCAGACAATATAATGTATACTTAGAAAATCCTAGAGAATCAACTAAAAAACTACTAGAAACAATTTACAACTTTAGGTAAGTTTCAGGATACAAAATAAATTTACATAAATCATCAGCATATGTTATCAACAAAGTCCAGCAGCAAGAAGTACAAAGAGAATTTCCACTTAAAATTATTGCAAATAATATAAAATATGTGGGAGTCTACCTGCTATGACAAAGTTAGGAACTATATGAACCCAATTCCAAAACACTTTCCACACAAATGATCAAACCTAAACAACTGGAAAAATATCAAGTGTTTTATGGATAGTCTGAGCTAATATAATAAAAATGACAATTCTCCCTAAATTAATCCATTTATTCAATGCCATACCAATCTGCCAAAAATTTATTTATAGAACTAGAAAAAATAATAACACAGTCTATCTAGAAGAACAAAAGTTCCAGAATTACAAGAAAAGTAGTTTTAAAAAATGCAAAGGAATGTGGCCTAGATGTACCAGACCTAAAACTATATTATAAAGCAGTGGTCATCAAAATTATTTGGTACTGGCTAAGAAATAAAGTAGTTGATAAGTAGAATGGGTTAGGTTCGCAAGATACAGTAATCCATGACTACTGTAATCTAAACACAAAGACCCCAGCTTTTGGGATAAGAATTCACTATTTAACAATTTTTTGGAAAAATTAGAAAATAGCAGGCAGAAATTAGGTATTGACCAGCACTTAATACCTTATTCCAAAATAAGGTCAAAATGAGTTCATGATTTAGGCATAAAAGTGTGATAACTATAAGCAAATTAGAAGAACAAATGATAGTTTACCTCTCAGATCTGTGGGGAAGGAAGGAATGTATGGCCAAAGAGAAACTAGAGAACATTATGGCAGGCAAAATATACAATATTGATTACAGTTAAGTTAAAAAGTTTTTGTACAAATAAAATCCATGCAGAAAAATTTAGAAAGGAAGCAGAAAACTAGAGGGAGGGAGAAATTTACAGCCAAGCATTCTGATAAATTTCTAAAATACATAGAAAAAGAGTACAAGCCATTCTCCAATTGATAAATGGTCAAAGTATATGCATAGACAATTTTCAGATGAAGACATTAAAAACATTTCAAGTTATATGAAAAAATGCTGCAAATCACTATTGATCAGAAAAATGCAAATTAAGATAATTCATACATTTCTCAGATTGTCTTAAATACCAGAAAAAGATAATGATAAATTTGGAGGAGATGTGGGAAAACTGGGACACTGACACATTTTTGGTGGAGCTGTGAACTGATCCACCTATCCTGGAGAAAAATATGGAACTATACCCAAAGGACTATCATACTGTGCATACCCTTTGATCCAACAGTGTCTATACTGAGCCTGTATTGCAAAGAGATCATATAAAAGGGAAAAAGGACCCCTATGTAAAAAAATGTTTGTATAACCCTTTTTGTGTTAGTAAGAAACTGGAAACTGAGTGGATGCCCATCAGTTGGGAAATGGCTGAATTACTTAAAGATATGTGAATGTTATAGAATATTATTTATAATAAATGATCATCAGAATGATGAAAAAAGAAATGATTTCAGAAAGGCCTAGCAAGACTTACATGATCTGATACTAAGTGAAGTGAGGAGAACCAGGAGAACATTCTACACAGCAACAACAAGATTATATGATGATCAATTCTGATGGATATAGTTCTTGTCAACAATGGGATGATTCTAGCCAGTTCCAGTGGTCTTCTGATTAAGAGGACCTAGAGAGGGGACAGTAGTAACTGCATGTGGATCACAACATAGTATTTTCACACTCATATTTTGTTTCCTTTCTCATTTCTTTTCCTTTTTTATCAGATTTTTCTTGTGCAGGATGATAATTGTGGAAATATGTATAGGAGAATTATGCATTTTTAACATATATTGCTTTACTTTTGGTCTAGGAGAGGGGAGAGAAAGGAAGAAAAAAATTGAAACACAAGGTTTTGCAATAATGAATGTTGGAAACTATCTTTGCATATATTTTGATAATAAATGTAATTATCTTTTTTTTTTTATATAATAAATTTTATTTTATTTAATAATAACTTCGCATTGACAGAATCCATGCCAGGATAATTTCTACACGACATTATCCCTTGCAATCACTTATGTTTCGTTTTTTTCCCCTCCCTCCCTCCTCCCCCCCCCCCCAGGATGGCAAGCAGTCCTATATATGCTAAACATGTTGCAGTATATCCTAGATACAATACATATTTGCAGAACCAAACATTTCTCTTGTTGCACAGGGAGAATTGGATTCAGAAGGTAAAAATAACTCGGGAAGAAAATCAAAAATGCAAATAGTTCACATTCATTTCCCAGTATTCCTTCTTTGGGTGTAGCTGTTTCTGTCCATCATTTCTCCAATGAAACTCAGTTAAGTCTCTTTGTCAGAGAAATCCACTTCCATCAGAATACATCCTCATACAATATCGTTGTCGAAGTGTATAATGATCTCCTGGTTCTGCTCATCTCACTTAGCATCAGTCCATGTAGGTCTCTCCAAGCCTCTCTGTATTCATCCTGCTGGTCATTCCTTACAGAGCAATAATATTCCATAACATTCATATACCACAATTTACCCAGCCATTCTCCAATTGATGGGCATCCATTCATTTTCCAGTTTCTAGCCACTACAAACAGGGCTGCTACAAACATTTTGGCACATACAGGTCCCCTTCCCTTTTTTAGTATCTCTTTGGGGTATAAGCCCAATAGAAACACTGTTGGATCAAAGGGTATGCACAGTTTGATAACTTTTTGGGCATAATTCCAGATCGCTCTCCAGAATGGCTGGATTCGTTCACAACTCCACCAACAATGCATCAATGTCCCCGTTTTCCCGCATCCCCTCCAACATTCATCATTGTTTTTTCCTGTCATCTTAGCCAATCTGACAGGAGTGTAGTGATATCTCAGAGTTGTCTTAATTTGCATTTCTCTGATCAATAGTGATTTGGAACACTCTTTCATGTGAGTGGTAATAGTTTCAATTTCTTCATCTGAAAATTGTCTGTTCATATCCTTTGACCATTTATCAATTGGAGAATGGCTTGATTTTTTATAAATTTGAGTCAGTTCTCTATATATTTTGGAAATGAGGCCTTTATCAGAACCTTTAATTGTAAAGATGTTTTCCCAGTTAGTTACTTCCCTACTAATCTTGTTTGCATTCGTTCTGTTTGTACAAAGGCTTTTTAATTTGATATAATCAAAATTTTCTATTTTGTGATTGGTAATGGTCTCTAGTTCATCTTTGGTCACAAATTTCTTTCTCCTCCACAAGTCTGAGAGATAAACTATCCTATGTTCCTCTAATTTATTTATAATCTCGTTCTTTATGCCTAGGTCATGGACCCATTTTGATCTTATCTTGGTATGTGGTGTTAAGTGTGGGTCCTTGCCTAATTTCTGCCATACTAATTTCCAGTTATCCCAGCAGTTTTTATCAAATAAGGAAATCTTATCCCAAAATTTAGAATCTTTGGGTTTGTCAAACACTAGATTGCTATAGTTGACTATTCTGTCTTGTGAACCTAACCTTTTCCACTGATCAACTAATCTATTTCTAAGCCAATACCAGATGGTTTTGGTGACTGCTGCTTTATAATATAATTTTAGATCAGGTACAGCTAGACCACCTTCATTTGATTTTTTTTTCATTAATTCCCTTGAGATTCTCGACTTTTTATTGTTCCATATGAATTTTGTTGTTATTTTTTCTAAATCATTAAAATATTTTCTTGGAAGTCTGATTGGTATAGCACTAAATAAATAGATTAGTTTAGGGAGTATTGTCATCTTTATTATATTTGCTCGGCCTATCCAAGAGCACTTAATATTTTTCCAATTATTTAAGTCTGACTTTATTTGTGTGAAAACTTTTTTGTAATTTTGCTCATATAATTCCTGACTTTCCTTTGGTAGGTAGATTCCCAAATATTTTATGCTATCAACAGTTATTTTGAATGGAATTTCTCTTTGTATCTCTTGCTCTTGGATTTTGTTGGTGGTGTATAAGAATGCTGAGGATTTATGGGGATTTATTTTGTATCCTGCTACTTTGCTAAAATTATGAATTATTTCTAATAGCTTTTTAGTAGAATCTCTGGGGTTTTCTAGGTATACCATCATATCATCTGCAAAGAGTGATAGTTTGGTTTCCTCATTGCCTACTCTAATTCCTTTAATCTCTTTCTCGACTCTTATTGCAGAGGCCAGTGTTTCTAATACAATATTGAATAATAATGGTGATAGTGGGCAACCTTGCTTCACTCCAGATCTTACCGGGAAAGGTTCCAGTTTTTCCCCATTGCATATGATGTTTACTGAAGGTTTAAAATATATGCTCCTAACTATTTTAAGGAAAAGTCCTTTTATTCCTATGCTCTCAAGTGTTTTTATTAGGAATGGCTGTTGGATTTTATCAAATGCTTTTTCTGCATCTATTGAAATGATCATATGGTTTTTGTTTGGTTGGTTGTTGATATAGTCAATTATGTTAATAGTTTTCCTAATATTGAACCAGCCCTGCATTCCTGGTATAAATCCTACTTGGTCATAGTGTATTATCCTGGGGATGATTTTCTGTAATCTTTTTGCTAATATTTTATTTAAGATTTTAGCATCAATATTCATTAGGGAGATTGGTCTATAATTTTCTTTCTCTGTTTTCAGCCTACCTGGTTTAGGTATCAGTACCATATCTGTGTCATAAAAGGAGTTTGGTAGGACTCCTTCAATCCCTACTTCTTCAAATAGTTTATTTAGCATTGGAGTTAATTGATCTTTAAATGTTTGATAGAATTCAGATGTAAATCCATCTGGTCCTGGGGTTTTTTTCTTAGGGAGTTGATTGATAGTTTGTTCTATTTCTTTTTCTGAGATAGGAGTGTTTAGGATATTTACTTCTTCCTCTGTTAGTTTAGGTAAGCTATATTTTTGGAGGTATTCTATTTCATTTAAGTTGTCGAATTTATTGGCGTAAAGTTGGGTAAAGTAACTCCTAATTATTGCTCTAATTTCCTCTTCGTTAGTGGTGAGTTCTCCCTTTTCATTTTTAAGACTAACAATTTGATTTTCCTCTTTCCTTTTTTTAATCAAATTTACTAAGGGTTTGTCTATTTTGTTGGTTTTTTCATAGAACCAACTCTTAGTTTTATTAATCAATTCAATAGTTTTTTTACTTTCAATTTTATTGATCTCTCCTTTTATTTTTTGAATTTCAAGTTTAGTGTTTGATTGGGGGTTTTTAATTTGTTCCTTTTCTAGCATTTTTAGTTGCAAGCCCAATTCATTGACCTTCTCTTTCTCTATTTTATACAAATAGGCCTCTAGAGATATGAGATTTCCCCTTATTACCGCTTTGGCTGCATCCCATACATTTTGGTATGATGTCTCATTATTATCATTTTCTTGGATGAAGTTATTAATTATGTCTATAATTTGCTGTTTCACCCAATCATTCTTTAGTATGAGATTATTTAGTTTCCAATTAT
Organism: Antechinus flavipes; assembly: GCF_016432865.1. NCBI lineage: Eukaryota > Metazoa > Chordata > Mammalia > Dasyuromorphia > Dasyuridae > Antechinus > Antechinus flavipes. Next base: position 427,150,011 of record NC_067398.1, read on the forward strand.
TTTTTGGTCTACTTTCCTGTGGCTTTTTATTGAATGTAATTTTCAATGCATCATGGTCTGAAAAGGATGCATTCACTATTTCTGCCTTACTGCATTTGAGTTTGAGGTTTTTATGTCCTAATATATGATCAATTTTTGTATAAGTTCCATGAACTGCTGAAAAGAAGGTGTACTCCTTTCTGTCCCCATTACATTTTCTCCAGAGATCTATCATATCTAATTTTTCTAGTATTCTATTTATCTCTTTGACTTCTTTCTTATTTATTTTGTGGTTTGATTTATCTAATTCTGAGAGTGCAAGGTTGAGATCTCCCACTATTATAGTTTTACTGTCTATTTCTTCTTGCAGCTCTCTTAATTTCTCTTTTAGGAATTTAGATGCTACACTACTTGGTGCATATATATTTAATATAGATACTTCTTCATTATTCATTCTACCCTTTAGCAAGATATAGTGCCCTTCCTTATCTCTTTTGATTAGATCAATTTTCGCTTTAGCTTGATCTGAGATCAGGATGGCTACCCCTGCTTTTTTGGCTTCACCTGAAGCATAGTAGATTTTGCTCCAACCTTTTACCTTTAACCTGCATGTATCACCCCGCTTCAGGTGTGTTTCCTGTATACAACATATTGTAGGATTCTGGTTTTTAATCCATTCTGCTAACCGCTTCCTCTTTATAGAGGAGTTTACCCCGTTCACATTTATGGTTAAAATGACCAATTCTGTATTACTTGCCATCTTGTTAACCCCGGTTTATGCTTTTCTCCCTTCTTACTCCCTTACCCCCTCCCTTACCCCCCTTCCCAGTATTAAGCTTGTGAGCTCCCCTTGCTTCTCACAGCCCTCCCTTTTTCAGTATCCCTCCCCCCCTTAGAGTTCCCCCCCCCAACTTACCCCTTTCCCTCCCAGTTACCGTATTCCCTTCCACTTAGCTTATTCCTTCCTTTTTCACTTTTCCCTTCTCACTTTTCAATGAGGTGGGAGAAGTTTCACCATAGATTGAATATGTCTAAAATTCTTCTCTTAATGCCAATTCTGAAAGCAGTAAAATACTCACTATTTTCATTCCTCTCCATTCTTTCTCTCAGATATACTAGGTTTTCTTTGCCTCTTCATGAAATGTAGTACCCCCACTTTCCCTTTTTTCTAGTACAATGTCCTTTCCACAACTAGTTTCTAGAACAAGGTATACATGTATTCTTTATACATCTTTACAGCCGAAATATAGTTCCCAAGATTAATCTTTACCTTTTTAGATTTCTCTTGAGTTCTGTGCTTGTAGATCAAATTTTTTGTTAAGTTCTGGCTTTTTCATCAGAAATAGATGAAATTCGCTTATTTCGTTGAATGTCCATCTTCTTCCCTGGAAAAAGATGCTCAATCTCGCTGGGTAAGTTATTTTTGGTTGCATACCAAGTTCCTTAGCCTTTCGGAATATCATATTCCAGGCCCTTCGATCCTTTAATGTGGATGCTGCCAGATCCTGGGTGATCCTTATTGTGGCTCCTTGATACTTGAATTGGGTTTTTCTAGCCGCTTGCAGTATTTTTTCCTTTGCCTGAGGGTTCTGGCATTTGGCCACTATATTCCTTGGTGTTTTGATTTTAGGATCCCTTTCAGTAGGGGATCGATGAATTCTTTCAATGTCTATTTTACCTTCTGTTTCTATGACTTCTGGGCAGTTCTCTTTGATAATTTCCTGGAAGATAGTGTTCAGGCTTTTTTTTTCATCATACTTTTCTGGAAGTCCGATGATTCTCAGGTTGTCTCTCCTGGATCTGTTTTCCAGGTCTGTTGTCTTCCCCAGAAGGTATTTCACATCCTTTTCCATTGTTTGATTTTTTTGGATTTGCTTGACTGATTCTTCTTGTCTCCTCGAGTCATTCAATTCCAATTGTTCGACCCTGATTTTCAGTGAGGTATTTTCTTCACTCACTTTTTTAAGATCTTTTTCTAATTGTCCAATTAAGTTCTTTTGTTCTGTGGAATTTTTTTCCATTTCGCCAATTTTGCTTTTTAGAGAGCTGTTTTCTGTTTCCAGTTCACTAATCCTATTTTTCAAGGATTTGGTTTCTTTATCCACTCTCTCTTTAACTGACTTCTCCAGGCTCTTTTGCCAAGCCTCCCTCTCCTTTTGCAGAGCCTCCCTCTCCTTTTCCCATTTTTCTTCTAGCTCCCTTGTGAGAGCCTTTTTAATTTCCTCCATGAGATTCATCTGTGCTGAGGGACATAAGGTCTCCTCCTTCGGGGATTCACCTGGGGACTGTTTGTTTTTAGTCTCCTCAGGGTTTGGAGTCTGCTCTTTATCTGTATAAAAGCTGTCCAGGGTTAAATTCTTTTTCAGTTTCTTGCTCATTCTGTCTATTTATCAAAGACAAACTATCAAAGAAACAGAAGGAAAAAAAACCCCTTGAATGGAGGCTGCTTTCTTTGGGGGAGGGGCAGGGTATTCGTGAGGCACAGGTCCTACTGTGCTATGGCGCCTGCGCACTGAGATCCGAGCGCTCTGAGATCCGAGCGGGCTAAGACACTGTGGGGGAGGGGTGGCCAGGTCCCGAGAAACTCCAGCTGTTTGGGATTGTATTCTTCACCCCCGGTGTTTTTAGCTTCTCTGCTGGGCTGCTGACTTGCTCCTATAGCAAAGCTCTCACCGCAGAGACGGCTGCGATCGCGTCCTACCCCCTCTCCGCTCCACCCGGTTCTGAGCTGCTATCTGTGCTCTGGTTGCAGCTGCTGCCCGCAGACTGCTTCCAAATACCGTCCCCGCCCTCGCGCAAAAACAGACCTTTCTTGACGAGTCTCAAGGATGGTTTCTCTTGGTAAGTAATTGTATGGTTTTTTTTCAGTCGAGCATTAATTCAGAGGCATGAAATGAAATGAATAGTGAGAGAAAAACACGGAGATTACACAGAAGTGTATTTCCTCTCCGCCATCTTGGCCGGAAGTCATAAATGTAATTATCTAAAAAAATATGTATTCCTTCTCTGCCTTCTGTTTTCTATAAATTTAGATAAATGGGTTTTCTTGGCTAAGGGCTATTGATTATACAACTGGTATTTGACAGGAAAGGGACAAAAGCTTAGATATAGAGCTTTAGGTTCTCCTCCACTCCCATCCTCAAACAATAATAGAAGACCAGTCAGTAGTTAACTTGATCTAAAAATTCATGGCTCTTAATATTAAGGGAGCAAATAGATATTTCTAGTTTTGATTTCTAGTTTGATACTCTTTTTCTCTTTTTTATCATAGCTTTTTATTGACAGAACATATGCATGGGTAATTTTTCAACATTGTCCCTTGCAATCACTTCTGTTCCAACTTTTCCCTTCCTTCCCTCCACCCCATCCCTTATATGGCAGGCAGTCTCATACATGTTAAACATGTTAAAGTATATCTTAAATATAATATATGTGTACATATTTATACAGTTCTCTTGTTGCCCAAGAAAAATCAGATTTAGATAGTAAAAATAACCTGGGAAGAAACAGAAATGCAAGCAGTCCATATTCATTTCCCAGTGTTCTTTCTCTGGGTATAGCTGATTCTGTTCATCACTGATCATTTGGAATTGAATTGAATTTTCTCATTGCTGAAGATAGCCACTTCCATCAGAACTGATCTTCATATAGTATTGTGGTTGAAATGTGATACTCTTTTTCTAAAAAACACAGAATTAATAACCTTTGGTTCCACCATCCGGTTTCCTGTCCTAGCAAAAATTAAAGTCTTCTTTGGTGAAAGATTATAAGAGGCTAAAAATATCTACCCTCCTGTCAAGCCACACAAAGATACCTTCATGCTACATGACATGATGACCCTTGTCATACATGGGACCCTACCACATAGAATCATCTCCCCAAAGTGTAAGAATGCATTTAAACTTAGAGATTACCTGTGACCAAAGTATCTGAAGTTTATGTAGCTCCTGGTTACTGGAATTTCTTGTGAAGTCTTCAGGATATTCCTCTTCTATGACTCTTTCCTGCTTTTCAATCATTGAAAATTGGTAATAGTCCTGAAGCTTCCTTTCCTGTTTGTCCCTTCTTTGCCTCAACCCCCAATATAGATGCTGTTATCAGACATGTCTGCTCAGGAGACACTGCAACTGACATCCATGATAACTCTATATAACCCAAGCTTACAGAGTTTACAAGGTCTTCACCTTGTCAACAGAGGAGAAAATATCCACTTCAATGGATCTTTGGCTCTCCCCCATCCTGATACATTATCCAGAACTAAGAATCAGTCTTCCCTAATTTGAAGGTTCCTGAATCTGGCCTGATTCATCTTTGGGAAAATAATTCTGAAAACCTTTGGTATATGAGAATCCCAAATTCTATCCCTTTCTCTTCAAATAATCATAAAATGTTTGCTCTGAGGCATTAAGCTTTTCATCTAAAAATCAAAATGCTTCCCTTCAAATATGATTAGGGACTTGCTTAAACCCAGTTTAAAACCCCTTGACTAAATCATAAATCTTTACTTTCTGCATTTAAATTGGTTGCTAGACCCTTATTACTTAGAATATTTTTCTTCCTTTAAATAGAGTATAATAGCTTTGAGGGCAGGGACCATTTCTCTATTTTTCTTTTCCTGAGACCTATTACATTACCCTGATCACAGCAACTATTTAGTAAATGATTTTGCCTAGTATTACATAGAATCACATGACATTATTGCCTCTCTTCTGTGGGAAAAATAGAAAAATATTTCACCAAGGAAGATTAAAAAAACTGAAACATCCTCTCTTATTAACACTCTTTTAACTTAATAAATTGTTTTCTTACAAATTTCTTCATTTGCCCTCCCCTCCAAGCCTCGTTTGTGTTGTTTATAAAACAACCCTGAGCCTTTGCTTTCAAGACAGATACCGCGTGACCAAACAGGCACACCAGGAGAACAAAATAAAGCAGTCATTTATCTCTGAGGTTGGGTCCTTTAGCAGCAGGAGACATGGCAAGGAGGAACATTTCTTCACAACAGGTCTCTTGACAAAATTATCAGCTAGAAGGGAAAAGCAGTTTCCATTGTACTCTGAGGCACAACATAGGGAGGAAAGCAAAACAGCCCTAGCCAGGAAGCCAGCAGGGCCTATGTCTGTTGGGAAGTTGTGGCAGGAGGTAGAGGAAGGAGAGGAAAAGAAAAATTAGATTTGAAAGAAAATAAATCCTCCCTTGGTAATCCCTATACATAATGTGACAGGTGACCCTTTTTGTGACTATAACCTGTTTAAGCACAAAAGAAATCTTTTGTATTTTGCCTTGGTAGAAATTTTATGAATATAAATGCCAGAAACCATCCTTTGGACTAATCTTTTTTGAGCTGACTGCTGTTGGAGGAATCAATGTTCACTTATCTATTGAAAACCTTTTTTTTTAATCTGCTCTGTGTTCATGCTTTCCTTTCTCCATCTCTAGGCCAAGTTATCCAAAGGCCATAAATTCATTTCAGGATTTTTAAATTCTCAACCTCTCATAAGTTCAAAGAATTGTCTTTGAGGCTAGATCCCTAAGATCTGTTCAATAATAATGTTAGAAAGTTTGCATTCTGGTAACTAAAATGAAATAGCAAGAATAAATTTTAATAGATGTAATATTTACTTACAATATTTTTATTGTCAATGATATGGTACTGAGCTACAGTATGAAATAGGAAAAAAACTGTCTTTAAGACTCAAATATTCTGGATATATTTCTTATGGGAAATACCTGAAGCACACTCTGCCTTCAAAATGATAATCTTGAATTTTTTTTAAAAAATGATAATCTTTTTAGATGCTCAAATAATCTCAAAATTAGAATGCAGTTTTAGTTTTCTTTCCTGTCCATATATGCCTGAGAATCCCTTCTAACACTATCCCCAGAAAATGGTCATTCAGCCTTCACTTGAAGCCCTTTTAAGAGGAAAATCCAACTTCTCTTCATCAACTAATTCATTACACATATTTATAGTTAAATATTACAGGTGTTTATTTTAGCTTTGTTTGTTTCATGTTTACAGCAAGCCAGAACTTCCCTCTCTGTACATTGAGTTCATTTTAGGGACTCCTCTCAAATTTCTAGCCCCAAAATACATTCATTTTCCCAACCATCAATCTTTAAATAAGGAGCCAGAGAGGTTCTTCTCAGGATCAGTGCAATAAATAGGCCATTAACAATGAGACCTGTGACCCTGAAAAATCTCTTAATTTGGATAATTCATTTAAACAGCTGGACATGCCTGAGGAAAAAAATCTGTCAAAACAGTCTATTCCCTCAAGTATCATTTCTCTTGTGTAAAAATTGCCAGAACATCTCCCATACTCTCATTATGGCTTTATACTTCATAAGTGCCAAAGAGGACAAATGCTTAATATAGCATCAAAAGAATATTTTTTAAATTGCATTGTAAAGTTTTTGGATCCCATCTTTTTTCATCTTATGAAACGTTTGCTATATTAATATACAGTGTCTAATTTCTGAATACCTCTAAAGAAGAATACTGTTTGAGAATTTTTTTGAGCTGACTATAAAACATCAATAAGTTGGACTAATGCAAAATTTTATTTTATATTGGACATGGCACAAGATGAAGATGATCTCTATAATATAAATAAAATATTTACTAAGCAAATGAAGCATGTAAATGAAATTTCCAAAAGGAAATGTTTTATCCTCAATTTAGGAAACCATACTCTTCTCATTTTAATAGGGATATTGATAAACTGAAGGACATCCAGAGGAGTTTAACAAGTTTTATTGATGGCAGAGACTTGGGAGAAGAAAGGATTTAAAATTTTCTATGAGGACTAGTTAAAGGAACTACACAAAAAAAGTCTCAAAGGGAATGTAATAACAAATGGTTAAAAGAATAACAGTTGTTTTCAAATGTGTTAAAGAGTGAATATTTATGAGACATTTCTTATAATTATAGAGCAATTAGTGGAAAGACGTAATAGAACATTTCAAGCAAAGATATGAAAGATCCTTTTTAATAAGTAGAGTCATTCAAAAATTGAGTGAACAGCCCATCAACTACTGAGTTTCTTCTCATCAATGGAAGTGATGATGGAGTATGACTGAGTTTCAGTCAAGGAAATAATAAAAAGGATTCCTAAATCTAGAAGGATTTTGTATCAAAAAATATTTGGAATTGAAAAACGTTGAAGAAGTTTATGATTCCATATAAGCATTTAATTCTCCAATTAAAAATATTTTTCTTCTAAGAAACTTTCATTCCTAAGGTCCTCTACATCCAATCCTTTGTATGTTGTTCCAGTTACCTTATAACACTTGAAAATAAGACAATGTCATTACTTTATTTGTATTTTAAAATATTTTACAAGTATTTTATCATTTGACTCTTACAAGAGTCTTGGAAAGTAGGTGCTATTGCTGTCCCCATTTTATAGAGAAGGAAACCAAGGCAGAAATGAGTTGTTCATAGTCACACATGAGGTGCTAATAAGTGTTTGAGTCTAGACTTTATCTCAACTCTCTCTGACTTCAAGTTCAATACTTTATCCAATGCACTATCTAGTTCTCTCATTATTTTTAAATAATAGCTTTTTATTTTCAAAATACATGAAATATAATTTTCAACATTCATCCTTGAAAAACCTTTCATTCTAATTGTTTCTCTCCCTTCCCCCCTCCCCTAGATACCAAGCATTCTGATATATGTTAAAATATACAATTACTCTACACAAATTTTCACAATTATCATGTTATAGAAAAAAATCAGATCAAAAAAGGAAAAAATGATACAAAAACAAAAAGCAAAGAAAACACCAACAAAAAAGGCAAAAATATTATATTGTGATCCACATTCAGTACTCACAGTACACTTTCTGGGTGTAGCTGACTCTCCATAAGAGTTCTATTGGAATTGGCCTGAATGACATCATTTTTGAAAAGAGCCACATTGATCAGAACTGATCATGGTCTTGTTGTTATGTACAATGTTATCCTGGTTATACTCACTTCACCTAGCTTCACTTCATGAAAGTCTCTCAAGCTCTTTCTGAAATCATCTTACTGATTCTTTACTATAGAAAATAATATTCCATAACATTCGTATACCAAAAGTAATTCCTCCATTCTCCAACTGATGGGAATCTACTCAGTTTCTAGTTCCTTGTGACTATAAAAAGGAATGTCATTTCTTTAAAAATAAATAGTATGGTGGAGGAGCAAAGATGGTGAAGAGTTCACATGCTTCTTTCTAATCTTCTCCCATGACCCGCAGACTAGTTAACAAATCCAACCGCTGAACTAGTGCTGGACTGGCAGAATCCACGAATATTGGGAGTGCAACAATTTACCAACAGAAGATAATTTGGAACATCACCAGAAAAGTCTGCTTCAATTGGACATGAAGGGAGGTGGGCCAAGCACAAGTAGGCTGAGCACAGATGCCAATGCAGGCTCCACAAGGCAGATAATCTATGGTGAGGAATATACAGCAGCAGTATTGAATACTCTGCCTTGGTTGCATTTTAGTAGAGCAGCAGAGAACTTATATAAAACACCCAACACAAATATAAAAGGTAGTGAAACGCAAAATGCTGGAGTCTCACAGGATGTGGCCACACCCACCCAGCACAGGTAGTGAGTCAGCATGGGCTCAGCGGGTTATAGAGGAAGCTTGGACAAAATCCCTTACCCTAAAAGCAGACCTTAACTTTTATTTTTTTTTAATGAGTAAAAAAAGCAAAGAGAACTCTGACCATAGACAAATTTTATGGTGAAAGAGAAGAACAGATTTCAAATCTTGAGGAGACTAAAAGCAGATTGGCTTCAGATGAAGCCCCAAAGGGTAATATAAAGTGGTCCCCATCATACAAAACTTTCCTAGAAGAAATTAAAAAGGGTCTTAAAAGAGACCTAGAAATAAAATGGGGAAAGGAAAATATTACAAGAAGCCAAAAAAAAAATCAAATACCAAGGAACCACAATAATGATTACCCAGGATCTAGCAGCTTCCACCTTAAAGGACCAAAGAGCTTGGAATCTGATATTCTGAAAGGCAAAAAAAAAAAAAAAAAAAAAAAAAAAAAAAAAAAAAAACTTGGAATGCAGTCAATATAACAATATAAACTACCACACTAACCCGAGCATTTTCTTCCAGGGAATAAGATGGGCATTCAATGAAAAAGGTGAAAGCCATTTATTTCTGATGAAAAGACCAGAGCTAAACAAAAAATTTGACCTCCAAATATAGGACTCAAGAGAAGCATTAAAAGGTAAAAAGAACTCTTGAGAACTGCATTTCTGTTATGGGTATACACAGAGATTGCATGTATAATTTTATTTTACTATTATAATATAAAAAGTAAACTAGAAATGGAAAGGGAATTGTACCAGCAAAAGGGAAAAGTGGAAGTAAAATGAGGGAAATTACATCTCAAGAAGAGGCAAAGAAAACCTATTATATTTGAAGGGAAAAGGCAGGGGAATGAACATAGTATAAATCCTACTCTCATCACATTTGGTTCACAGAGAAAATATTAGACATATTTGTTTTATGCAGAAATGTCTCTCACTTTATTGAAAAGTGAGAGGAGAAAGGCAAAAATGGAAGGGTTAGGCTAAATAGAAAGGAAAACAAAAGTAGTAGGGGAAAGGTGTAAGAAAGGGGGAAAGATTCTAAAGGGGAAGGGCTGCTTGAGGAAAGTGCTGCTCATAAGTAAAATACTGGGGAGCAGGAAAAGGGAAAAGGAAAGAGAAAGTATAATTTGGGGTAAATAAGATGGCAGGAAAACAGAATTAGTAAATGTAAATGGAATGGAGTAAACTGTTCCATAAAGCGGAGGTGGATAGCAGACTGGATTAAAAGCCAGAATCCTACAATATGTTGTTTACAGGAAACACATTTAAGGCAGAGTGATACATACAGAGTAAAGGTAAAGGGCTAGAGCAGAATCTATTATGCTTCAGGTGAAATTAAAAAAAAAAAAAGCAAGGGTAGCCATCCTGATCTCAGATCAAGCAAAAGCAAAAATTGATCTGATTAAAAGAGATAAGGAAGGAAACTATATCTTGCTCAAGGGAAGACTAGACAATGAAGCAATATCAATACTAAACATATATGCACCAAGTGGCATAGGAAAATTCCTAAAAGAGAAGTTAAGAGAGATGCAAGAAGAAACAGACAGCAAAACTATAATAGTGAGAGATCTCAACCTTGCTCTCTCAGAACTAGATAAATCAAACCACAAATTAAATAAGGAAGTTAAAGAGGTAAATAGAAAGGTGTGATAGATTTTGGGAGAAAATTGAATGGAGACAGAAAGAAGTACACTTTCTTCCAAGCAGTACATGGAACCTATGAATAAAAAAACCTGACTATATATTAGGACACAAAGATCTCAAAATCAAATGCAGAAAGGCAGAAATAGTAAATGCATTTTTTCAGCTCACAATGCAATAAAAATTACATTCAATAAAAATCCAGAGGAAAAGAGACCAAAAAGTAATTGGAAACAAAATTATCTCATCCTAAAGAATGAATGGATGAAACGGCAAATCATAAACATAATCAATAATTTCATCCAAGGGAATGACAATAATGAGACAACACACCAAATTTGTGGGATGCAGCCAAAGTGATAATAAGGGGAAATTTTATATCTCCAGATGCTTACTTGCATAAAATAGAAAAAAAAGATAAATGAATTAGGCTTGCAACTAAAAATGCTAGAAAAAAGAGCAAATTAAAAAACCTCAGTTAAATACCAAACTTGAAATTCTAAAAATAAAAGGAGAGATTAATAAAATTGAAAGTAAAAAAGTATTGAATTACTAAATAAACCTAAGAGTTGGTTTTATTAAAAAAAAAACAACAAAATAAACAATTAATAAATTTGATTAGAAAAAAAGAAAGAGTAAAATCAAATTGTTAATCTTAAAAATGGAAAGAAGAACTTTCCACCAATGAAAGGAAATTAGAGTAATAATTAGGTATTATTTTGCCCAACTTTATGCCAATAAATATCAAAAAAATAACCTAAATGAAATGGAGGAATACCTACAAAAATATAGATGTCCCAGATTAACAAAAGAGGAAATAAATTTAAATAGACCCATTTTAGAAAAAAAGAAATAGAACAAGTTATTAATTAACTCCCTATGAAAAAATCCCCAGGACCATATGGATTTACATGTGAATTCTACCAAACATTTAACAAACAATTAACTCCTATACATATAAATTATTTGAAAAAATAGGGAATAAAAGACTCTTACCAAATTCCTTTTATGAGACAGACATGGTACTGATACCTAAACCTGGTAGGAAGAAAACATAGAAAGAAAATTATTGCTCAATCTCTCTAATGAATGTTGATGCAAAAATGTTAAATAAAGTGTTAGCAAAGAGATTACAGAAAATCATCCCAAGTATAATACATCATGACCAAGTAGGATTTATACCAGGAATGCAGGACTGGTTCAATATTAGGAAAACTGTTCAGATAATTGACTATATCAATAACCAAACTAATAAAAAATGTATTATTATCTCAATAGATGCAGAAAAGGCATTTTTTTAAAAATCCAACATCCATTCCATTTAAAACAGTAGAGAGTACAGGAATAAATGGACTGTTCCTTAAAATAGTCAGTAGCATCTATTTATCTATCAGCAAGCATCATATGTAATGGTGATACACTGGTTGCCAAACTATTACTATTACTATTCAATTATTACTATTCAATATTGAATTAGAAATGCTAGCTTTGTCGATAAGAGAAGAAAAGGAGATCAAAGGAATTAGAATAGGTAATGAGGAAAACAAATTATCATTCTTTGCAAATGATGTGGTGATACATTTAGAGAATTACTAAAAAGCTATTAGAAATAATCCACAACTTTAGCAAAGTTTCAGAATACAAAATAAATCCACATAAGCCATCAGCATTTTTATATATCACTAATAAAATTCAAAAGCAAGAGATACAAAGAGAAATTCCATTTAAAATAACTGTTGGTCGGATAAAATATTTGGGAATCTATCTGCCAAGGGAAAGTCAGGAACTATATGAGCAAAACTACTAAACATTTTACCTAAAAATAAAGATTCAACCAATGGGAAAAATATTAAGTGCTCTTAGATAGGTCGAACAAATATAATAAAGATGACAATTGTACCTAAATTAATCTATTTATTGCTATACCAATCAGACTCCCAAAAAACCTCTTTTAATGACCTAAAAAAATAACAACAAAATTCATCTGAGATAATAAAAGGTCAAGACTTTCAAAAGAACTAATAAAAAAAAATCAAATGAAGGTGGCTTAGTTGTACCAGATCTAAAATTATATTATAAAGCCACTGTCATCAAAACCATTGGGTACTGGCTAAGAAATAGACTAGTTGATCAGTAGAATAGATTAGGTTTACAGAACAAAATAGTCAATAACTATAGCAATCTAGTGTTTAACAAACCCAAAGATCCCATCTTTTGGAATAAGAATTCACTATTTGGCAAAACTGCTGGGAAAATTGGAAATGAGTATGGCAGAAACTATGTATTGACCCACACATAACACCACATACCAAATTAAGGTCAAAATGGGTTCATGATCTAGACATAAACAATATTATAAACAAATTAGAGGGACATAGGATAGTTTACTTCTCAGACCTGTGGAGGAGGAAGGAATTGGTGACCAAAGAAGAGCTAGAGATTATTATTGATCACAAAATAGATAATTTTGATTTTATTAAGTTAAAAAGCTTTTGTATAAACTAAACTAATGCAGGTAAGATTAGAAGGGAAGCAATAAACTGGGAAAACATTTTTACATTCATAGTTCTGTTAAAGCCCTCATTTCTAAAATATATAGAGAATTAATTCAAATTTATAAAAATTCAAGACATTCTCCAACTGATAAATAGTCAAAGGATATGAACAAAAATTTTCAGATGAAGGAATTGAAACTATTTCCAGTCATAGAAAAAGGTGCTCCAAATCACTATTGATGAGAAAAATGCAAATTACAATAACTCTGAGATACTATTATACACTTATCAAATTGGTAAGACGACAGGAAAAGATAATGAAGAATGTTGGAGGGGATGTGGGAAAACTAGGATACTAATACACTATTCTGGAGAGCAATTTGGAACTATGCTCAAAAAGTTATCAAACTGTGTATACCCTTTGATCCAGCAGTGTTTTTACAGGGCTTATATCCCAAAGAGATTTTAAAGGAGCAAAAGGAGTCCACATGTGCAAAAATGTTTGTGTTAGTCGTTTTTGTAGTTGCAAGAAACTGGATGATTGCCCATCAATTGGAGAATGGCTGAATAAATTATGATATATGAATGTCATGGAATATTATTTTTCTGTAAAAAAAGATCAAGAGGATGACTTCAGAGAGGCCTGGAGAGACTTACATGAACTGATGCTAAATGAAATGAGCAGAACCAGGAGATCATTATATATGACAACAACAAGAATATAAATTGCTCAATTCTGATGGACATGGCTCTCTTCAACAAAGAGATGATTCAAAACAGTTCCAATTGTTCCTTGATGAAGAAAGCCATATATACCCAGAGAGAGACCTGTGGGAACTGAGTGTGCACCACAACATAGCGTTTTCATGCATTCTGTTGATGTTTGCTTGAATTTTATTTTCCTTCACAGGTTATTTTTTTTCTTCCTAGATCTGATTTTTCTGGTGCAGAAAGATTATTGTATAAATACGTATACATAGATTGGATTTAACATATGTTGTAACATATTTAACATGAATTGGACTATTTACCATCTGGGGAAAGGTGGGGGGAAGGAAGGAAATATTTGGAACAGAAAGTTTTTCAAGGGTCGGTGTTGAAAAATTACCCATGCATATGTTTTATAAAAAAAAAAAAAACTTTAATAAAATGTAATGAGTTCACTGTCCACATATATTTTGTAAATAAAAAAGCTATAATAAAATAAATAAATAAACTGTACAATTCAGTCTATCTAAAATTGTTGCTTCAAACTCATTTGAATTATGTAAAATATAATGTATAATTGAATAAATTTCATTGTTCTAAACTATACATCACATTAATTAGCCCAAAATAATATTTGATCACAACATAATAGCAAACTTCTAGTTAACGTATAACCTTTTGCATCAATTGATCTTATGTTATAAAAATTTCCATTTTTAAAAAAGGCCTTTCTTCTCATTTCTTTTAGTACAAAATTATGATTTCATTGAGTTGGGGAATACATATTTCTTGAGTTGCCTAGGGCACAGAGATGTAAGAGAAAATGGCTCATGTCCTAATATGTATTACAGATAGTATCTGCATATCTTACTGTCTCCCAATTATTTTCATAAATCTCTTGAAATATTTACACTAATACTTTCTAAGAAGCTTTATTTTTCATAAACACATTATAGGTAAAAATATATGAATGAACCAAACTATCAAAATTAATTCCATCCCTTATTATCAAATTTATCATCAAAATAACTTTACATATAATAAACAGAATTGTAGAAGTTTAGCTCTGGAAGGCTTAATTTAGTGCAATCCTTTCATTTTGCAGATGATTTGACTGGGACTCAAGACAACTTCAGTTACTTACTTAAGAATATAAAAGATTTGACATGAGAATTGAGATTATATCCCAGGCCTCTTTCCTTCCAGCCTATTCCTATTTTCATAGAACCAACCATATTTACAAGGCACAAGTTTATTATAGCATTCATATATATATATATATATATATATTCCTTCACCACAGTGTATATATAAATGTCTAGATGAAGAGCTGGAAGGAAAAGAAAGAGAAAGAAACACACATACCGAGAGAGGGGGGGAAAGGGGAAGGAGGGGAGAGAGAAAGAGAGAAAAGATAAGAAGAAGAAGGAGGAGGAGGAGAGGAGGAGGAGGAGGAGGAGGAGCAGGAGGAGGAGGAGGAGCAGGAGGAGGAGAAGGAGGAGGAGGAGGAGGAGGAGGAGGAGGAGGAGGAGGAGGAGGAGGAAGAGGAGGAGGAGGAGGAGGAGGAGGAGGAGAGGAGGAGGAGGAGGAGGAGGAGGAGGAGGAGGAAGAGGAGGAGGAGGAGGAGGAGGAGGAGGAGGAGGAGGAGGAGGAGGAGGAGGAGGAGGAGGAGGAGGAAGAGGAGGAGGAGGAGGAGAGGAGGAGGAGGAGGAGGAGGAAAAAAGGAAGGGAAGAGGAGGAAGGGAGGAGGAGGAAGGGAGGAGGAGGAGGAAGGAAAGAAGGAAGAGAAGAAGGGAGGAAAAGAGGGGGAAGAGAAGGAGGGAGGGGGAGGGAAAGAGAAAGAGAGGGAGGGAGGGAAGGAGAAAGAGCCAGAGAAAGAAAAGAGGGAGGGATGGAAATAAGAAAAAAAAAAGAAAGTGAGGGAGAAAGAGAGGGAGGGAGGGAAGGAAAAAGAGCCAGAGAAAGAAGAGAGGGAGGGATGGAAAGAAGAAAAAAAGAAAGTGAGGGAGAAACAGAGGGAAGGGAAGGAGTTATTCATGTTTAGTAGTAGTATTGTTAGGTCAAAGGAGATGCATAATTTTATGACACTTTGGAACAGACCATATTTTCAAACTTTTTTTTTTCACTTGGAGAATAACTCTTATTTTTTTTTATTTAAAAAACTTTTTTGCTTCTGATCAACCCCTCTCTCAATGTCCCCTCTCTTCTATCATCCCCTTCCCCTTCTCATATTCCATTCCCATCTGACTTTCCAGAAGGAGAAAAAAATGGCTTTCTACAGCCAATTGAGCGTATGTATTATTTCCTCTTTGAGCCATTTTTGATTAGCATAAGGTTCATGTACTATCCTTCCCCTCCCCATATTCCCTTCCATTTTCTTGCCTCTTTTATGGAAAAGGATTTATACCATTTCACCTCTCCCTTACCCTTTCTCCCAGTGCATTCCTCTCTCAAATCTTTATTTTATTCTATTTTTTGATATTATTCCTTCTTGTCCAGTTCATATTTGTGTCCTCTGTCTATACATACTCCTTCTAACTGCCATAATAATGAGAATTACAAGTATCATACTCCCACAGTCCCTAATGATCTCTCTTTCCTGATTACTTCCTCATGCTTTTCCTGAGTCCTGTATTTCAAAATCAGATATTCTATTCAGCTCTGGTATTTTCATTAAAAAAAATGCTTGAAAGTCTTTTATTTCATTGAATATCCATTCTTCCCTAGAAAGATTATACTCAATTTTTCTGGGTAGGTGATCCTTGATTATAATCCTAGTTTCTTTGCTATCTGAAATATCATATCTCAAGTATTCTAGTGCTTTAGTATAGAATCTTCTAAATCTTGTGTTATCCTAACTGTGGATTTAGAATTGTTTCTTTCTGAATGCTTGCAATATTTTCCATTTGGCCAATTTTACTTTTTAAACATTCTTCTCCTCATTAGCTTTTTTTCTTTTTTCAGCTTTCTCATTTGTCTTCCAAATTTTGCCTCTACTTTGATTTCCAAAATCCCTTTTCAGCTTTTTCATGGCCTTAGACAAATTCTTATTTTTCTTAGAGGTTTTGCATATAACAGTTTTGATTTTCTTATTTTCTTCTGAGTCTATGTTTTGATTATCTTTGTTGCCTTAGTAGCTCTCTATGGTTAGAATCTTTTTTTTCTCTTGTTTGCTCATGTTCTCTGCTTATTACTTGGCATTTAAGTCTTTATTAAAGTAGACCTCTGCTTGCAAAGTGGAGGATGCAAAGTCCCAAGTTTCAGGAGTTTTGTACAATTCTTTTCAGAGATCCTTTTAGTGACCTATAAAGTGAACCAACACTTCTACTCCTATCTGAGTATGGGCAAAGTAATAAAGTCCTGCTTCAATTGACTCCCTGAAATCTCCCTCTGTCTAAGTATTATGCCCCACTACTGAAGTATGTGGAAGCCTGCCACTGTAGCTGCCAATGTTGTCACCATGGAGGTCTTCGCTGCTACTGCAACACTGCTGTTGCTTGTTAATTCAGTCCCCCCCAAAGGCTGATCTTGAATTGACACTCCTCACACTCTAGTATGTCAACCTTTCTTGCTTTGTTGTCTTTGCCCTTTCTGGGCTAAGGGGTATGGAGATCACTGCCACTGCCACCAATAAAAAGACCCCAAGGCCTGTTCTAGGAACAGGTTTCCTGGGCCCCAGGCTCTGATGGCACAGCCTGTATGGCACAAATACACTCCCAACCACACTGATACAACAGATCCCTCCTGAGGACTTTCCAAGACACCTTCAACTGGAAAATTGTTCTACTCTGTCTTCAAGTGTTTTTTGATGCTCTAAAAATGTGTTTAGAGACATTATTTATAAGTATTTATGGAGGATTGGGGGAGAACTCTGGAGAATTGCTATTTTCTCTGATATCTTGATTCTGCCCTCTCAGTCTTTTCTTAAGTACCTTAATACCTATCTGTTATATTCTCTTATTTTGGTGAAACCTTATCTCAAAATTCTCCAAATGTTCATTAGCTTCATGCTGCTGTCAGACTGGACCAAGATCAGATAGCTTCTTTAGTAATACTCTCAAGTTTGCCTTACTTTAAAATTACTCATATTAAAAATTATCTTCCACTTTCCCCATTATCCTCAATTTCCTGTTCCTTCCAGTGATGGTTAGCTCATCTAGATAGGCAGTTAGGAATTTAAAAGAAAGTATTTTGATAAGATAACTAAATTTAAAGTGCGAAAAAGTAATTTTTAAAAATCACTTACAATTACCTTCCTTTTAAAAGAGTTTGTTAACTAGGTGGTTAACTTTAAGTGATTTAAGCTACTTAAAAAAAGAAAGGAAGAGATTTTTCTAAAGAAAGTACTTACTAAAAATTCTGCAGAGTTGTGAACCAAAGATGGGTTGTAAAATAGGCATCAGCGATAAGAAAATTACATAGTTAGAGTGTGAGAAGGAGATAAATCATAGAATGTTAGGGCTTAGAGATACAATAAATATCATGTAGCCCATTCTACTGATTTTAAAGATGAGCTTGTAGTTGTTGCTGGTCCTCCTTCTTGAAGAGGACCAATGACATCAGGAAGTTAATGCCTTAACTTGCAAGATGATTAAATTTAAGTGAAGTAGATCTATGCAGGATTATCAGCCTTACTCACTCCTCTGGAGTCATCTAGGTCTGGTGGTGAGACATGGGTCAAGAAGACTGGAAAGGACCCCAGACGCAGTAGGTATACATTTGTTAGCCTGTTTAATCTAAGGTATTTCCCAGTTCTCAGCTTGTCTGAGGCAAAACCCATTCAGTGATTAAAGCATATTTAAGAATTAAGACCGTGGCCCAGTGGGTAGAGAACCAGCCCTGAAATCAGGAAGACCTAAGTTCAAGTCTGATCTCAGACACTTAACACTTCCTAGCTGTGTGACCTTGGACAAGTCATTTAACCTCAATTGGCTCAGCCAAAAAAAAAGAAAAAAGAAAGAAAAGAAAGAAAGAAAGAAAGAAAGAAAAAAGAAAGAAAGAAAGAAGAAAGAAAGAAAGAAAGAAAAAAGAAAGAAAGAAAGAAAGAAAGAAAGAAAGAAAGAAAGAAAGAAAGAAAAGAATTGAGACAAAAGATGACCTAGTTTTTCTTCTCAAAAGAATCAATTTGGGAGGGGAAGACTTTTAGGGTCTCTGTCCAAAACAGAAACAATTGCTATTTACATTCACTTGGAATCATTAAAACCTAAGCATTGAGCAAAACTACCTTGCATTGGAACCTATTACTGGCCAATCAGTGAGAGCTACAGTAGTTTGCAAAAATGAGGAAACCAAGAGGCAAGGAAATTAAGTGACTTATTCATGTGACTACATGACTACTTAGTGGCAAAGTTTTAGTAACACAGATAAATAATACAGTGAACACAACTGTCCTGATTCTTAAACCAACATCCCTCCTGCCACACCCTGCCATGCCTTGTCTAATGCTACTTCAATGTCCACTACAGTACTAAAAAAAAAAAATAGGAGTCAGAAACTAGGAATAAAACTTCAAAAGTCCCTATGCTAAAGTAATATTCTAATCTCATTTCTTCTTTTACAAAGCTACTTGGCATTAACCAGGAGGGTACTTTGCTAAGAAAACATCATAGCATATTTGGCTATATTAATCTCCCAT
The DNA here is from genome assembly GCF_016432865.1 of Antechinus flavipes. Lineage (NCBI taxonomy): Eukaryota > Metazoa > Chordata > Mammalia > Dasyuromorphia > Dasyuridae > Antechinus > Antechinus flavipes. The sequence goes on from NC_067398.1 coordinate 427,169,079, forward strand.
CTGTAAAACATACTTCTTTGGGATTATCTGCAGGGTATCCTTCCACTGTGAATTTGTTTTCTGGGGAATGGGAATATATTCAAGTAAATTAATTTGCAAACAGATACAGCTATTACGGGATGAATGGATTCTCTTGGCACTTTGAGGGGTAGCTCTGTGGGTTGCTAGGCTATTGGCATTCTCTATAGTCCTTAGATTGCTTGCCAGAAATCCTCCTATAATGTGGTAAGAAAATATATGTGACAATTTTGTAGTTTGGAAGGCAGGGAAGAAAATTTTGCCAGCTAATTTCACAGATCTTTTTTTTTTTTTTAAATTTTAAAATGGACTCTGTAAACTTGTCTCTTTTTTCTTTGAGAACTACTGTAAATGGTAACCAGACAATTGCTTTTTGTTTTTTAAATATCATCAATAAAGGATTTCAACTCTTTCTAGGTGATGTATCAAGACTTTTTTATTGTTTTTATAGCATATAATTAATACATAATAATCCATTTAAATGTGTTTTGTTAATGGAGTATGGTACTTCTGATATTTCTCCTCCCTTGAAGATATTTCTTATAACCTCTAGTCACTGACACAATATTCCATTAGCACATATTTAACTTCACTAGGTAATTGCCACTTTTTAATTTATGGAAAAATGGAGTCTTGATAAGTGGCACCCCTTCCTCCACGCCAAAAAAAAAAAAAAAGGATGGATAAAAAGGTAATAATTAGTGCTGTACAGTCTTAAGAATAGAGAGAAGAAAGAAAGTTCCATCTTGCTGGTATAATCATGAGTTTTCTTTTTCATTATTTTACTCTTACCTAGTTACAAGATATTTTGTTCAATAACAGAGGAAATACAAAGCAAAATAAGAAAATAAAGAATATTTTTAACATTAAAAATCCTTGAGAGGAAATATGCCAGGATACTTTTTTCAGATGATAGTATGAAAGTTCCTTGTGATGGTCTTTGTTCTGAAGAGATTAACGAAATTTATAAATTCCTCAAAAAAGTTCTTATCCAACTCAGTGCTAAAGATAGTAATAACAATAAAAAAGAATTATATATATATATGTGTGTGTGTGTGTGTGTGTGTGTGTGTGTGTATCAAGAGACTCACTAGCTTTCTGAAATCAAATCTCAATGAGAATAATACATTTAAAGCAATCAATGTATATGCAATAGCAATCTTAAATGTAGACTTTCTTGAATTGTCAAATGGATAATAATAGATTCAAGAAATCTTTTTATCAAAAAATACATATAATATGCATTAAACACAGTTCCCATCACTCTAAGGGAACTATTGAATAATTGACACTTTCTAATCAAAAAGGAGAAAGGATGTTTTTCAGGGCATATGATAAACATGTTAAAATTTGCATAAACACTTTTGGAACAAGCAAGACTTTATTTTATTGAGAAATAATAAAAGCTGTACATGCCACTGAATTTATTTAGTATAAGTGAAAGTAGTTGACATCTAGATGGAGGCTGTGGAAAAGCAAACATCCAAGAATGGAATCTGATATTTGTTCCTTGAAGCAGCTATATCAATTTAATTATTAATATATAGTAAAGAAGCACTGAACAAATGGAGGAATAATGTAGGTTTGTTCATAAAAATGAACCTTCAGTTTGTGGTAGCAATTGAGAAAGAATTGGGAAGGAGAATAAGCATTTATATAGCACCTACTCTATGGCAGGCACTATGCTAAAGACTTTACAAGTATTTACTCGCTTATTCCTCACAATAACTCTGGGAGATAGGTGATTTTGTTAGCCTTGGAGTTGAGGAAACTGAGAAAATCAGAAATTATGTGACTTTCCCAGAGTCATGCAGCTGCTAATGGTCTTAAGCCAAATTTGAATTTAGATATTTCTGATTCCAGACCTAAGAATCTATGAACTGTACCACCAAGTTCCTCTCATTTCAGGATCATGGCATTGCCACCAGAAAGCACAAAGGATATATATATAGATGTAGATATAGACATGGATATATTGATCAATGCACATTTTGCAAGAAAAAAGGAACAACTATGCAGCAAATCAATGTACACTAAAGATATAGCAAGATATTTTATGGTAGCTAGAATTATATTTTAAAATTCACTATTTTTCCTAAGCTAACAGTCAGTCAAAAAGCATTTAATAAGTACTTATGATGTACAAGAAAGTGCTGGGGACATAAAGGCAAAAATATGTTCCACTAATGGGGTCAGCAAGGAAATCAAATGAACAAATATTTTTAAATGTATATTAACACACACAATTTTAGTGGAAGATAATCTCAAATGGAAGACACTGAGAAGGGAAATGAGGTGTCAAAAAGATCTACAGAAGATGGAAATTGAGTTGAGTCTGTAAAGAAGGGAAAAGGAGGAATGAAAGTGTCTCATTCATGCAAAATAGTAAAAAGACTTGGAATTGTTAGATGAAGTATCATGTTCAAAGAATAGCAAAGTCAGAATAGCTGGATCTGAGACAATGTAAAAGAAGAGAAGATATAAGAAGAACAGGAAAAATTCAAAGACAGGATGGAAGAGCAAAGGCAGGGACTCCCTTGAGCTCTCCCTCAGACCCTTTCAAATACCTTTAAATAAAGACTCTAAAATTCTAAACCAGAAGAACCCACAAAAGATGGAGCAAAATAATCTTCTAACCCAAGAAACTTCAAAGATTGACAGTAAAGTCTATTGGACTTGGGTGAGGATGAAGCACACGGTCCAGGACACGTGGTGGCAGCACAGGCCTGATCTGAGCAAATCAGGAATAGAAAGCCATTGAATCAGCTGCAGCAGTGACTATTTCTGGGTCTCAACCCACAGATGGTAAGGGGGTTTAACAATTGGTAAGCAGGAAATTACAGTGGTCTCTTTGCTAGCACTTAGACTGAACTCTATTGCTTTGCCCATGCTAGGATTCAGGTCACAGACTTGAATGACAGTCCCAGGACAAGGTGGAGCACAAGCACACCAAGAGCACTAGCACAATACAACTTGAGGCCACAGTAAAGTGGGAACTGTTTCCACAGTTCCAGGGCAGAAAAAAAATGCTTGTAATTACTTATAGACTAGTGCACAGGTCAGGAGAGGAGTAACTCTCTCTTTTTACCCATCTTAAAAGACCTGAAAACTTACAATTCTCTAGAAGTATCTCTAAAAACAGCTGCAAAAACCTTAAATCTTTGGATATAGCACCTCTTCCCTGGAAATAGAGCCCTACTCTAAAAACGAGTTAAAAAATCAAACAATAGGGGGAGGAAATGAGCAAACAATAGAAAAAAATTCTGACCACAGAAAGTTACTATGGTAACAAGGAAGATCAAATCGCATACTAGGAAGAAGATAATAAAGTCAAAATTCCATCCAAAGCCTCCAAGAAAAAAATATGAATTGGTCTCAGACCATGGAAAGGCTCAAAAAGGATTGTGAAAATCAAGTAAGAAAAGTAGAGGAAAAATTTAGAAAAGAAATGAGAGTGATACAAGAAAATCATGAAAAATGAATCAAGGTAAAGGAGCTTCATAAAGGAGATAGAAAAAATACTGAAGAAAATAACACCTTAAAAACAAACAAGTCTAATGGTAAAAGGGACACAAAAAACCAAAGGGAAGAAGAATGCCCTAAAAAGCAGAATTGGCTGAATGGAAAGAGAGGCAAAAATCGTCTAAGGAAAAAAAAAAAAAAAAAAACTCATTTAAAAATTAGAATTGGCCAAAGGAAAAAGGAGGTAGAAAATTAAATGAAGAAAATAATTTTAACAATTACAATTAATCAAATGATAGCTAATGACTTTATGAGAAATCAAGAAACAAAAAAACCAAAAGAATGAAAAAATACAAGATAGTATGAAATAACTCATTGGGAAAACAACTGACATGGAACATAGATCCAGGAGAGATAATTTAAAGGTTACTGTATTACTGAAAACAATGACCTAAAACAAGAGCTTTGATGTCATTTTCCAAGAAATTATGAAAGAAAAATGCCCTGATGATATAGAACTAGAGGGTAAAATAGAAATTGAAAGAATCCACCAACTACCTTCTGAAAGAAATCCCAACATGAAATCTTCCAGGAATATTATAGACAAATTCCAGAGTTCTCAATTGAAAGAAAAAATATTGTAGAAACAATCCAAGAAACTAGAAAGAAATAATCCTAGTATCAAGAAGCCACAGTCAGGATAACACAAGATATAGAAACTTCTTCATTAAAGGATAAGAGGACATAGAATATGACACTCTAAAGCAGTTTGAGAACTACAGCCCATGGGCCAGATGCAGGATGTTTATCCCCCTCATCCAGGGCTATGAAGTTTCTTTATTTAAAGGCTGTTTTATTTTTACTATAGTCTGGCCCTCCAATAGTCTGAGGGACAGTGAACTGGCCCCCTATTTTAAAAGTTGGAGGACCCCTGCTGAGTCTAAAGGACAAAGGAACTGAAATTATAACCAAAAATCACCTACTCAGAAAAATTGAGTAAAATTCTTGGTGTGGGCTGAGAGGATTGGACATTCAATGAAATAGAGGACTTTCAAGTATTCTTGATTAAAGAAACCTGAGCTGAATAGAAAATTTTTCTTACAAATACAAGACTTGAGAGAAGCATAAAGGAAAAGGGTAAATCATAAGGGATTTATGAAGTTAAACTGCTTACATTTCTACATAGGAAGATCATGCTTATAAGTCATAAGAACTTTCTCATTATTATGGCAGTTAGGCGTATATAGGGATGCTTGAGTTGAATATGAAGGGATAATATCTAAAAAATAATATCAAGGCATGAGAGAGGAGCTTATTGGGAGAAAGGGGAAAGAAGAGGTAGATTAGAATAAATTATCTCATAAAAGAGGCAAAAACAGCTTTTATTGTGGAGGAACAGAGCAAGGAGAAAAGACGGAGTGCAAGAATCTTATACTCATCAAAATTTGCTCAAAAAGGGAATAAAATACACATGCATTTGGATGTAAAAATCCATCTGTTCCTCCAGGAAAGTTGGATGAGAAGGAAATAAGAGAAGAGGGAATCGTAAATGGAGGGATATATTGGGAAAGAGTTGGCCAGAGGCAAAACAGATGTGAGAATAGACAGACAGGAGAGACAGACTAGAATACATAAAGAGTAAAAAGGTTGAAGGAAATATAGATCTCAGTAACAACTGTGAAAAAAAATTGAATCATTTCACTGATAAAGACTTCATTTCTAAAATATATAGAGAATTGAATCAAATTTATGAAAATAAGAATCATTCCCAAATTATAAATGATCAATAGATTTGAACATTTTTCAGGTGAAGGAATCAAAGCTATCTATAGCCATATGAAAAACTTTTCTAACTCACTATTCTGAAGTATTGCTTTTACTTTTTAGATTGGTTAGTGATACAGAAAATGAAAATGACAAATGTTGGAGATGTGGGGGAGGAGAGGAGTCATTAATGCAGTGTTGGGAGAGTTGTGAACTAATTCAAACATTCTATAGGACAATTTGGAACTATACCCAAAGGCTTATAAAATCATGCATATATTTTGGTCTTTATCCAAAAAGAGATTAAAAACAAAAAAAAAGAAAGAACTTATATTACAGAAATATTTATAGAAGTTATTTTCTAAAGGCAGAGAATTAGAAATTAAAGGGATACCCATCAGTTGGAAAATGGCTAAGTAAACTGTGGTGATAAGTATGGAATACAAGTAATCTATAAGAAATGATGAGTAGTTCTCAGAAAAACCTGGAGAGATTTCCATGAGCCTATTGCAAAGTGACATGTAATATGCACACAATAATAACAATATTGCAAAATGATCAGCTTGAATAATATAGATATTCTCAGCAATATGATGATTCAAGACAACTCTAAAGGAAAAAAAGTGGTGTCTGAATTAAATTCAAGCATATTTTATTTTTAGGAAGTTTTTTATCTATATTTTCTTTCACAATACAACCATTCTGGAAATGTTTTGTATGACTACACATGTATAACCTATGTTGAAATGTTTGTCTTCTCAACTGGGGGCTGGTGGGAGAAAGAAAGGAAGAGAATTTGAAATTCACAGTTTTGAAAATGAATGTTGAAAATAGTGGAGGGGGGAGTTTCCTTGTAACTGGGGAGATAAATACTAAATCAATTTAATAAAATAAAAAAGAAGAATGAGAAAGATTATGTAAAGGGGATAAAATGTAAGAAAAATTGGAAGACTATGTAAAAAAGATTAAGATGTAAAAATAATGGAGAAAATGGATCAGATTATGAAGAACTTTAAAGTCACAGAATTCTCAGAAAAAAAGGGAAACTGCTGGATTTTATGGAATAGGAATGCTAATTGATCACACATGCACTTTAGGAAAATGAAATTGCCAAGTGGATAAAGGTTATACTGGAGCTAGGAAACATATAAGAAAGATAATGACTAGAAGGTTATTTCAGTAATTCAGTTGTGAGGTAATAAGGGACTGCACAAAGGATGAAACTGTGTGAATGGAAAGGAGATAGATACAGAAAATATTGTGAATTTTAAAAATTGATGACTTGGCAACAAATGCTCTCAACAGCATTATAGGAAAAAAAAAAGGGTGAAGAGTGAAAAATAAATAAATAAATAAAGTTTTATTTTAGTTATGTTGATTTTGACTATAGAATATTCATTTTAGGATATCCAAAAAGTAACTGGTTATATGAGTCTGGAGTTCAGGAAAGATTAAGTCTAAATATATAAACTTTGGAATTATACATAATGAGATAATAAGTGAAGCCATGGCAGTTAATGAGTCCAAGAAAGGAAATTCTGTAGAGGATAAAGGGAAAAAAAATATTAGAACAGATCTTGGGAAACACTAACATTATGGAGGGATATCTAGCAATGAAAACTCATAAGGAAAAATAAAATAAGTAGAAGATAACAAATCCCTAAATTACAAATACAGATTTTATAATTTCTTTGAGAATTCAATAAATAAATGACATTTGAACCAAAGCATCATCACAGATAAAATGAGGATCAGCCAAATCACTTTAAGCTGTCATCACACTAAATGCTCATAGTCTTCAAGCTATGTAAAATTAAAATCTTTCAAACTATTGAGACCTCATAAAAAAGCAGTCTTGGGAATAACAGCAGCTACATAGCTTTCCTATCATTCTATCTGTTATACAAATTTTCCGTAAGATGCTTTCAGTGAGTATATATTGCATGAGTTTATATTCCAACATTTTCATTCAATTATAAAAAAGCAACCACTTTACCCACCTATTCAGTGATGCACAGAATATCAAACATAAAAGAATAACTATTGCCGGGTGATTTGTTCCAGAATCATTTCTACATGAAAGTCCTTGAAAAAGATGAGAAAACTTTCTTCTTTTAATGCTGCTACTGTTACTACTAATACGATAACTATTACTGCAACTGCTATTACAAAAATAAAACTAAAATAACAATAATAATTATAATAATAACAATCTCACACATATTAATGTTTACATTTTCCAAATTTATTTACATTTTTAAATTTTCATGATAATCCTGTTAGTGTTACTATATTCAAAATTTTGCTTCTCTTTTGTCATGACTTCTGAAATCACTTTGAAAATAGGTGAACAAAAAAGAATCATTTGACTGATGAGCTTAATATTTGAGACACAAAATGGGACCCATGATTTCTCTGTGGAGGAAATGCATTTGTCTATATTCTTACTTAGTTGTATAGCTTTGGGAATGTTATTTAACTTTTCTGGGCCTCAGTTTCTTCATATGTAAAATGAAAATGTTGAATTATATTTGTCTCTTCCAGCTTAGATTATAAATTTTAGAATTTATTTTAATGTTCCTCCAAATGATGTTTGAGTTTTTTATTCTGATGTCACTCTTGACAAGTGACATTATAAATGCTTCCCTGAAAAAAAAGCAACTGATGATGGTTCAATTTGGGCTTTAGTTATTTAGCATCCATTTTCTCTTCCCAGAAGTGATGATGGATGTGTACTGATTAATCACTGGAAGAAACCACAAAATGACTGTTATATGTAAAGTACTTGCATTCACTGAGTCTTTCCTAAGGCAACTTACCTGAAGTGAAGAAGAAGAGTCATGGGGATGAGAGAGGGAAGAAAAAAAAAGACATATTAAATAACCAGAAACAGTGGATGGAAATTGAAGAAGATGATCATAAAATTATTGTTTGCAAGGGAAGTCAAATTTCTGCCTCCTTTCTGAAAATCTGTTAGAAATTTTCACGCAGGAGGGAAGAGAATGTGGGGACAGGAAATAAGTTGCCTGGTTTTCCATGTGTTGGACCACTGGTATTAGCAAAGAATCTTCACCTGGAAAAAAATAATAATATAAGCCTTCAAAACTAAAAGAAGTACTAATTCTGCTCCCTTACTTCCCATATATCATTTTCCTATATTCCTTTAGAACCTTTGTATGCTCACATATAAATATAAGCTCATAATAAAACACCAGAGAACTTGGAATTAAAACTGGGCTGTTAGTTTGCACATTACATGGCTGAATAAGTCCCAGGTGCCAATAAAATGTTTGAGTTCCAGCAATGGCCCTCTCACTATATTCTTCGAATCAGTCAGTTCTGACATAATATATTTCAAATGGCTACTCTCAGGGGGAAAAGATCTGGAATAGGATGTAAATCATACCAGCAGCATCTCTTTAATAGTCAGAGCTCCAATACTACTTAATTCCACTGTACTCATGGGATGCTATTTTGGCTTTTTTTTAATTGTATATATTTTACAGAGTTTTTTATTAGCCAAAAAAAATTGATGAATGCCTGTTTTCATCTTGGTGATGCCTACAGGTCTCCTCTTTGGGGCTGTAAGCGTAGTATAACTAATGAATCAGTACTCGGTTATTAATTGACTATGTAAACCAAGAGAGCCATTTCATTTAACTGAAAATTCATTCTTATCCAAAATGGATGGAATTTTTTTCTCAATAGCTCAATGCAGCACACATTTATTAAGTGTTTGCTATGTGCCATGCCCTGTGCAAGCTAATGGAGATACTAGGACAAAAATAGAAATAGCCTTTACCTTTAAATAATTTATGTTCTACTGAATCTTAAAATTAACAATATATTAATGATGACAATATTAACATTGCATGTAATCTCCATTTCTGAGTGCTTTCAAGTTTACATAATGTTTTTATATCCATTATGATGTTCTTCAAAGAGTTTGCTGTTAGTATTGAATTAATAATCAAATAGTGCAATGGACAGTATGGGACTTGAAGTTAGGAAAACCTGAGTTCTAATCCAGCTTCAGACATTTACCTAGGATTCCGATCCACTTGTCCTACCTCAGTCATAGGTTCTTCATTTGTGAAATAGGAATAATAATAGCAATGTACTTCCTACATTGCTATAAGGGTCAGAGGACATATCATGTGTAAATTCCAATTATTATTTATTATTGTTATTATGATTAAGCAAGAGGTGGTGTAAAGGAAAATAAAGGTCAAAATAAGTTAAATGATTTTTCTAAGGTCACATAAGTAGTAAGAACTATTCCTTTATTCCAACTTCCTCCGAATCTGAACCAATAATTTTTATATCATAAGCATCTGTTTTTATTTGTTATATCATGGGAAAATAAATATTTTGGCACTCAACTATGAGGGCATTTGGCATAGTGTCATGGTAATGGTTATAAGGAAAGGGAATGGGATACAAGACTGAATCATTCTGGATCTTATAAAGATGTTTTTCCTGACTTCTGTAAAGAATAACATTTTTTCATCATTTAGTCTCTTCATCACATGTTTGAGGGCTAAAGGAATTTTTAATAAAACTTCCTCTGGTAGAATTAACTGGTCTGAAAATTGTGTATTTAAATTGAGAGTGGGGATGATTTTGGGGAACAAATATCCTAGCTCATCTAGCAACTCAGAGTTCTTTGCAATGATTAGTCAAAGATAAATCCTCACATATTCATATATATATATATATATCAATATATATTTGTTTTATATGTATTTATACAAATATTCATATATTCATATATGTATATGTAAACAAGTATGTTGTATGTGAGAGACAGAGAGAGAGAGAGACTTTTAAAAACACATTGCTATAATGTAAAATAGCCCTTAAATCAAGCCTGTGCAAATCTTGAAAAACTCACAAAACATAAAGTACTATGATATAAAGATTTTTGAAGTGATAGTACTTTAAATTTTGTGCTTTAAATTTAAGCCTCTTTCAGTCACACTATTACCTTTCCCAAATATTATTTTACCAAACTATAGGTCTTTCCACCTGTAGAAAAACAAAAATGTCCATAGAGCTGCTTCTATGGAAAGCTAGGACTTTTTTTCTCTTAGGCAAAGAAAAATGGACAATGAAACATCATAAGGAGAGAGGTCTGATGATATCTGATAACCTGCCAAAAGGCAGAAAAGACATTGTAGAAGGCAGAATTGAAAACCCCTAAATAGAGGAGCTCATCTACCAATAGAAATGTTTTGACTTTATGAGAGTAAGTCTGGGTTAACAAAAAATTGTTTTGGTTTCTATGAATTTTTTTCCAGAGATAAGTGCAGAATTTATATACTATGGATCCATTTTGTTTGTTGGTTGGGAGGTGGGGAAATGCTATGAATTATAATTTTAAGAGAAAAAGTAGTACCCCATAGTTTAAGTATAGAAATGACAATGATTAAAAAAAAACTTAGTAGAAGGATTTGAAAAAGTGAAAGTCAACATGAAAATGAATAAATCTTAGCCTTTTATCCTATCCTATAATATGAGAGCAAAGAGACACTCAATGAAATTAATAGGCAGTATATTTAGGAGTAATAAATGGTAATACTTCATTAAGCTGATGGGTGGAATTCTCTGCAGCAAGAGGTCACTGAGATGAATACAGTGGCTGGATTCTTTTAAAAGACTGGATCATTTTATGCCCATTAATAACTTCTTGAGTTTGGCAAGCCAAGTTAATGATAAAGGTAATCAGATCACATGTGTCAGGGTACAAATTAGTAGTCTTATAAATGCCAAAAAGAAATTGCTTCTCTCCAACTTCAGACTATCTCACACTTGGCTGAGGATATCATGGTCTTATTTACCTTCCTATGAGACATGCAGTGCAAGCCATTGCCAGTGAGAAGGTTATGAGCCAACTGAGTCACTGGTTAATGATCCTCTAGAAGAAAATCCAACTTTTCCACTAACTTGGGACTTCTTTATTGCTTCAAATTTTCTATTTATATTATTTGTTTTAATTCCAAATAATATTTCTGTTTTTTTTTCTTTTTCCTATTTTCCACAATGTTTTAGCCTAGTGCATGGGTGCAAGGTGATGTAGTAGAGAGGAGGGTAGCCTTAGAGCCAGAAAGACCTGGGTTATAGCTCCCCCTTTTGTTCTTATTATTTTCTGTTTTAGTTTTCTCATCTACAAAAATAAGAATAATTATAGCACTCACCTTCGCAGGATTATTGTGAATTTTAAATGAAGTCCTATATAAATGTTAGCTATTATTATTTTTACACAAAGAACTGCATTGAACTTGAAATATCTGGGTGTTTCTTTTTGCCAGGGTCCTATAGATATTCCTTTAGTTTCTACAATAAGTATTGTCATTTTTATTAATAGGTAAAAAGTAATAATTGTTCTTTTGGTTAAATATTTATATTGATTCAAACTGCAGGACAAAGATTGTTATAGTGAGAAGGGAATTTAAAGAGCTTTTATTTGCTGATCACAAAGACTAGTCAACTGAAATCACCCTTTCTCTTTGTCATAGTTAGCCTATGAAATGCAGCAATTACCTCTAATGCAACATTGTTTTTCTGTGTCTCTATTTCCCTCCCCCAAATAACAACAGTGACAACAAAATCATTTCTGTATACCTAGATATAGTAAGATATAAAGTACACTAACACATAAAACATGTGTTTCAAAGAGCATTCTCAATAGTAAGAACAGATTTGTATTGATCATATGATATCACACTTTCTCATCTTATCCCTTTTGAAATCAATGCCACAGATTTATGAGACAGCTGCAGAGTGCAAAAGGTATAGTCTGTGGCGATAGAATGGGATGAAACTAAGTAGCCCACACAGTTACCGTATTCATAACTTTGGTATACACTGTGTGGGACCAGGTATCTTCTGGTTCTAGTTTGCTGCTGTTCCATTAGAACACAATGCAGTTCTGGCGAATGCTAGAACAGGATACTACTAAACTATGGGTTAATAATCATCTTTATCAGATCCAGTAAACTGTATATATTTGGAAATAGATTATTCTTTATTGTCACTAATGCATTATTGTCCTGTAAAAATAGCATGATTCTCTTTCTTCAATGACTATATAAGCAGCCTCTGATGACTATTTTCATTAAAACACACCAGTGACACTGTCAGCATGTTGACTGTCACTGCAATGAGTTTTTGTCTGCTAATAAAGAAGTGATTACTAAGACCTGGTGCAAATTCACCAGAATAAGTGATTCAAATTAACATAATATCATAGAAGTTCTATAGACACAATATAGCTTCCTTTTAGCTATCTTGTATCTTATCATTGTAGCTTATCGTAATCATTTAGTGGAATTGAAATGCTCTGAAAGAACATATCCAAAAAATATTGATTAATGAATGCCTTTTGCATTCTACTAGGGATATCCTTTCTATTGATAATATATGTATAGTATCAATATTCAAATCTCTCATTATCCTACTAATTAATAATGACCTCCTTATAATGTAAATAAGTTGTTGTTTTTTTTTTAAACACTGTGAAACACTTATCATATATTATGATTTGGCCTACAATATTAACTTTGTAATTTAAACTGTGTATGTTCTTATTCTGTTTCCTGATTAGTCTGTAAATTGCTTGGGAACACAGAATGTATTTTACGCAAACATTACATTTCTCATGTGACAAGAAAAGCATTCCATTCAATAAGCCAAAAAAAAATGTGAATTATGCTAATTTGAGGGTGATAATAATTATAGTAAAAGTCAAAAAAAAAAAAAAAGATGCATCAGTAAAGGATTTAACTCAGATAACCAAGCAGAATATAATGGGTTTGGAGGATATTTTAATATCTCTTATTCTATAGACAGATGGACATATTTATTAACAATCCCTTGCCCAATTACATTTTGAACTCTGACAAAGTTTCACATTTCTAGTAAAATGATGTTTGTGTTTACAGAACAATTCATCCATGAGAGGTACTTTGTACAAGGTTTTAAGTTGAGAATCAAATAAATGATTTGACTGGGTTTGAATCTTTATTCTGATCTTCACCAATAAGTCTAGCTAAATCACAACATTGTTTCATCATTTACAGAACATGGTATGTTTTATAATAATACTAACACTACCCACTAAGGACAGTTGTTGTGATTAATGTGCAATATAAAGAAAAGTTGTTAAATTAAAAATAAAATAAGAAAAAAGGGAACTTTTCATAAAAATTATTGCTATCAATATTGTTGATTGCTGTTGATGATGAAAGTACCTTTTGCTCTATTAGCAAAAGGAGAAAAAAATAAGAGAAGTTAAAAATGAGAACTTGGTTTCCAAAACCAAAATACCACAAAAGAACTCCCAAAATCACAAATGAGAATGGTAAAGACCATTCTTTAAGCCTAATTCTAAAAACCCAATGTGGTAAGAATTGTGCTGATTTTTAAATGGATAATGAATGAGATGCCGGAGACCGAGTGTTAGGAAGACTATCTGAGTTATAGGTGCCTATGAATTTTTGAAGTGGATCTTTGTGTGATACACTTGTCACCTGTCAGTGGTTGCTGGAGGTCTAACTCAGACCTGTAGAATGGATCTCTTCATGTGAGAGCAGGATGATGATATAAGGAGACTGAGAGGCAATTGCATTCTCTGACTTCTTGACTGAGACACAGTTGCATTGTCTAACCTCTCTCCTCTTCCCTCTTGTCTCCAATTTATTTCATTCCCAATCTACAAAGAACATCTGTGAAGGCTGCTTTGCAACTCCTTCAAGTTTAAGATTCAAAGCTGTGGAGGTTCTCGGAGAATTGACCTGCCCCTTCACTTCGGCATGGTGCTTAACAATTCCTCATTTTTTGTTTAAATGTGATTATTTTTCCCCCACAGCATAGTCAGTAAGTTTATGCATTAGCTGTTATCTAAGTCCATATGCTAAGATATCTGAGTTCACATGCTAGGGAGTGCAAACAGCACTATAGCAGGTGTTGAAGTTGTGAGATGTCATGGAGGCAAACTTTAAAATGGAGAAGAGGACTATAGTCAGAACAGGCATTTGTTTCTCAACAATTGTAATGTCCGGACTAGCTCTCTGGAGGGCCTCAGGATCAGTCAGAGTCAGGATCAGTCAAAGTCCTGGCCTTTAGGAGGACAAGTGAAGGAGGCAGGCAAGGTGCCACATGGCTAGTCAAAAATGGATCCTAGACTCTGGAGTCGAGCCTAAAGTTTTCCCTGCTGAGTGCATTGCAGTCTCTCTGATTGTCTCCCTTAGCTCGCCAATCCTTTCCTACTATTACCTCACCACAACACATTTAGCAGGTGTCAATTCTGAGGAGAGCCATCACATCACCATATGATCTAAGTATATGTTTATATAACCATTATCTCACATTGAGTAGCTTCTTAGTCTTAAGTACTCTGCTATTATGGATTCAAGTACACCTTTTCAGAGTTCCTCTGCAATAAGTTTCCTGGCTGGGCCCTTTGATGTGTTGGCCCATTTAATTACCCCCAGCTAAAAAAATCTTATTGGGTCTCTTCTCCCTTTCCTTCCCAGCAGGTTAGGAATTCTGGGAGGATCCTATTCACAAACAGCTCTCAGGCACTGCTACTTCTTTATTTCTTATGTTTCTTGTGATTATTGTCTCCCACATTTGGGCATTATATGTTGTGATATGGGAGCCACATTCCAGTGGCTGCTGGAGGTCTAACTCAGACTTGTAGAATGGATCTCTTCATATGAAAGGATGATGATGATAAAAAGAGACTGAGAGGCAATTGCGTTCTCTGTGACCTCTCCACTAAGAGGCAGTTGTGTTGTCTGATCTCTCTCCTCTTCTTTCTTGCCTCTAATTTATTTCATTCCCAATCCACAAGGAACATCTGCATTAATAAAGGCTTCTTTACAACTACTTCAAGTGTTATGATTCACAGCTGTGGAGGCTCTTGGAGAATTGACCTTCCCCTTCACTTAGACATGTTTTTTTTAACAGATCTTTGGTTTTGTATTCTATAGGCTGCAGCTGGAACTCTCATTTCTCTCCCTCCCTTTTTCTTTTTTTTTCTTTTTTTTTACCCAATAAGTAATTTGGTTGTACAATATAATTTGTGCATGTTCAACCTGATCTTGAGTCTAAGCTCTGAGTTCCAAATGGATAAGTTACATTAGAGTGAGGTGCTGGGAATGGAAGTAGAAAGAGGAAGCATTACTCTCACTTCATATTTTTTTTTTTGGCCCATACCCTTACAAAGAGCTCTTCATGGGAACAGTAGAAATGTGGTTCATGTCTCTCTAAGAGTCCTTCTCTCTGTTTCCCAATTGTCCTATAAAAATAGAAACTCAAAAAACAGAAATAGAGACCCATTAAGGTAGCAATAATGACACACAATAGAACAGCTCCACTCTGTTAAGCTCTCCTTTCACCCTAACATCAAAAACCCATTCCCAACAACTAACTCATAATGTTGCACATAGATCTGGTTCCAAATTAAGTGGACCTGAACGCCTTGTTGAAGGAGTAGCTTCTTATTGTGTTTGGCCTCCATGGTAAGGTCTTATTTCTTCCTTGAATGTTAATTCCTTTTTAGTTTTCAGTCCTAGAATTCCTTTCTCATTTTTTTGCTCTCTACAGCTGCCTGACTGACAATCTATAGAAGCATGCATTCTTGCATTTGGTTACTGCCTGAGCTCCTCCAGCCAGGACTTTGAGTCCTTCAGAAACAATGCATGCCTTTGCTTAGACCATACAGAAAGACAGTACTTTATTGAGCAAATCCCACTCACCAGGTACAGGGCTGGAAAAGAAGATTCACATCTTTGTGCATCAAAGATCAAAATCCTTACTTTGCATGTATAAGGAAAGGCCCAATGAAAACAATAAGAATTTTTATTATAAGCAATAATTCCAATGGGAATTTAGGAAAAGGTTCTTTTAGGAGATGACTGCTGAGCTGTTTTCTTGAAAGGAAATAAATGATATAGTGGATAGAGCACAAAGTCTGGAATTGGGGAAACTCATCTTCATGAATTCAAATTTGACCTTAGATACTAGCTGTGTGACCTTGATTAAGTCACAATCTTGTTTGTTTCAGTTTCCTCATCTGTAAAATAATCTGGAAAACAAATGCTAAACTATTCCAGTATTCTTGCCAAGAAAATTCCAAATAGGGACACAAATATTCAGACATGAATCAACAAGAAATTCTAGGAGCATGATGTAACAAAGTAATATGTCTTAGACATGGGAGATAGCTTGTGCAAAATCACAAAGACAAAGACGCCGAAGGCATGAATAGGCAGCAGAAAATAGCCCATTTGTGTGGAACATCAGATAAATGAAAGGAAATAAGGCAAAACAGAACTGGAACTAAGGTAAGATGGTCAGATCTTTGCCACAAAGTACATAGATTTAGAGAATGTTCATTATCCATATATTTCTTTCTCAGGAAGAAAAAAAGAGCTTTTGTCTAAGCTTACAAAATAATGGTTTTCTTTCTATTCACCACTGATCTGTAGCCCAGTAACCTGCCCCTTTGTGTAGTAAGGTACAAGTTCACTCCCTGATATCTATTGCCTCTCATCAGTGTTGTTTATCCTACATTACAGAATTATTCGCTATAGCCCTTAAAATAAGATTGCAAGGTAAGGCCATTGCGACGGCCCTTTACCTTCGATCACCCTCTGCTAGCTGGCTTCCTGTCACAGCTGCCCATATTGCTATCGCAATCCTTCTTCACCTCTACTGAGAATTCTCTCAACTGAGAAAAAAGATTGAAGATTTTTCCCTTAACCTGAATTCCTGACTCTGGCTGATTTTAAATACATGGTCATCACAGAGGTGTGGGGGAGGGGGCAAATTTTGAGCCAGACTCTTGCTTTTGGTACATTATTTTGACTGAGCAGCAATTTGTCTTTAACATCATCCTCTTCACATTCCCAACTATCATACCTTTAGATAGCACGTCTTTGGCAACTTCTCACCAAATTTTATTTTGCTTTCACATATAATTGATCAATTGTATTGACTACCCATGCCAATCCAGGTCCTCCATTATATTTATCCTACTTTAGTCTGGCCTGTATGGATCTTATTCTCATCTTTTCAGGACATATTCTATCCATCCTAATTAATTTAATTAATAGCCTATTATATGTGCCCCATCTTTTGCTGTGAATAATAATAACTCACATTTTAATAATGTTCTTCAAAGTACTTTCCTGACAACAATCTTGATTGGTGGTGAAATTATTATTATATCCATTTCTTAGATGACAAAACTGAATTTCAGAGGTGTTAAATAATTCATCCCAGGTCATACTGTGAAAATTAAAGTCATAATTTGAACCCAGATCCCTTGATACTTTCTCTAATATGCTTATCATTAAATTATTCTGTCCTTCTAAAAAAACACATTAATATTAATGTGATAATGTTTTCTAGTAAGTGAAAGTACTAACTTTGCCAGTTAATAATCATATTTTGACAAAGGAATCCCAGAAACTGGATGCCTCAGCCACAGGTTGATTCCATGACCTGAAGGCAACTAAGGAGATATTTGGGAGCAGACAGGCCTCCTCTTTATACATCTTTAAAAAGCAAAACCTTAGTATATAACTCCTCTACACTACCCATTATGTAAATCTTCTCTTCAAAAGAGAGAGCTTATCCTGCTTAACTTGCTACTACATAGAAATTGGTATTTAAATCATTGCTTTATAAAAGGTTTTCAATGCTTAAAAGCCCTCACCAAATTAAAGGATGTTACAGAATATAAATATAGATGTACATACAAATGTATGTATCTGTATCTGTATCTGTCTATCTGTATGTCTAATCTGACAATATATACTAAATTCTTTGGAACTGCATGAAGTTTCTCAAAATAATGAACAGAGAGAAGGGACAGGGCATGGATTTCATCTTAAGTTTTAAATTTATCCCTATCAATCTATTGATGATAAATAATGCAGTCTGTATAAAACAAACATGATAAAAGTGAGGAACAATTTCTCAAGAATCTTTAATTTTCCTTACTTGCTCTTCAAGACTTTCTAACATATGCAAGATGCATAAGGGGACAATTTTTATATAGATTAAGGAAGCAGTGACAAAAGGGTAAACAACAGTAAGTCGAAATTCAAAAAAAAAAAGAAAATATAAAAGAAGGTTTTGAAAGGCTCCTACAAGACTGATAAAAGGTAAACACAAAATCTCTTAAGCATTATTAAGCTCACCCAGAGATAGTGTTTTTATATAAACAACCTTATAAAAAATTTAAAATCTAAAATGTACATTTTAAGTGAGTAATTTGAATAGAATTAGTGACCTATTTGTGTAGAATCTTGCCCACTACTGGAGAGCCTTAATGTATCAGCTAGCATATCTCAGAGGCAACTAGCTAGAAAGGTCACCTTCCTGCCTTTATCAACTCTTTTAACAGCAGCTACAATGATACTTCTTTTCACTGATATATTTTTCCTTGCAATTTAGAAACATAAGGCTAAGAAATTTACATTCCAGAGTCATTCACCAAATTGAAAAATAGTCAAAGGATATGAGTAGGCAGCTTTCAGACAAAGAAATCAAAGCTATTTATAGTCATATAAAAATGCTCTATATCACTATTGATTAAAGAAATGCAATAAAACAACTCAAATAATACCTTATGCCTATCAGAATATCTAATGTGACCAAAAAAAAAAGAAAAAAAGAAAAGAAAAGAAAAGAAAATAACAAATGTTGGAGGGAATATAGGAAAAATGGGACTCTTACATTGTTGATGGAGTCTAGAGAGCAATTTATAACCTATGCTTAAAGGAAAACCAAACTCTGCATATTTTTTTGATTCAGCAATACCTCTACTAGATCTGTATCCTAAAGAAACCAAAAGAAAAGATGTTTATATACAAAAATATTTATAGCAGTTCTTTTTGTGGTATCAAAGAAATGGAAATTGAAGGTTATGATGGAATATCATTATGGTATAAGTAATAATGAGCAGGATGATTTCAGAAAAAAAAAACTGCGAAGACTATGTTAAATTAATGCAAAGTGAAGTAAACAGGATATCAAGGTATACAGTGACAACAATATTGTAGAAAAATCTTTTGTGAATGACTTAACTATTCTCAGAAATACTATGATTCAAAACAATCCCAAGGACTTGTGATGAAGAATGTTATCCAATTCCAGAAAAATAATTGATGGAATCTGAATGCAGAGCAAAGCTTGTTGTTGTTGTTGTTGTTGTTGTTGTTTTACTTTATTTTTGGGGTTTTCTTGGTTTTGGAGGGGTTGTTGGGAGTTTTTTTGTTTGTTTGGTTTGATTTCTGTTCTCTTTTGCAACATGGCTAATATGGAAACATGCTTCGTATAACCACACATGTATAATTTATATCACAGTGCTTGGCTTCCCAAGGAGGGCAGGTGGAAGGAGGGAATAAAAGAATTTAGAATTCAAAAATTATCTTAAAATGAATGTTTAAATTGTTTTTATATGTAATTAAGAAAAAAAAAAAACCATTCTTTTTTAAAAGAAATTCATATCTCAGAAAATTGTTGATTTGCTTTGCCTACATGTTACTAAACAACCAATTTGACTTCATGTGTACATTTTTTCTAATTTCTAGATATTTATTGAGCTAGCAGATTTGGAACTCATAGATCATTTAAGTCAAAAAAGAACTAAAGATTATGATTCCTAGGCCAATAGAAGGCAAACAACAAAATCATCAAGAAGAAGAGAGGTATTTTAGGAAAAGTTATGAAAAATGTTGTGTCCATGTTTTATGTGAAAAGATAGTCTATCAATAAGCATTTATTAAACACTTATGACTTTCCAGACACCATTCTAAGTACTGGAGTAACAAGTATTAGTGTGAGGCTCCAGTGATAATCCAATATTTAAATGCATGAGATATTTCATCCCATCTTATGAAATTTTTATCAAAAAAAAAAAAAGTACCTCAGAATCATGGAAATTTTCTGAAAATCTTGGAGGGGAGAAATTGAAAAAAGTATGGGGTGCAATACATTTCTGAAGAGCAAAGGTGTGACTCAGCTATTGAACAGATTTAATCATTATGCATTAAAGACCTACTATGGACCAGGCTTTGTGTTGAGTATTGAGGATACGAAAAAAAGACAAAAGATACTATCTGCCTCAATGAGTTTATAATATAATGAAAGGGCATATAAAAAAAAAAGAAAGAAAGAGGAAGGAAGGAAGGAAGGAAGGAAAGAAGGAAGGAAGGAAAGAAGGAAAAGAAAAAAAGGAAGAGAAAGAAAGAAAGAAAGAAAGAAGGAAGGAAGAAAGAAAGAAAGAAAGAAAAGAAAGAAAGAAAGAAAGAAGGAAGGAAGGAAGGAAGGAAGGAAGGAAGGAAGGAAGGAAGGAAGGAAGGAAGGAAGGAAGGAAGGAAGGGAAGGAAGGGAAGGAAAGAAGGAAGGAAGGAAGAAAAAAAAATAGAAGATTCAAATAGAACAAATCCTAAGAAAAGATTGTCTCTTTCTCTGATTTCCCCTCCTTGAGAAATATTTATCCATAGGCACTAGAATATAATGTTATGTCATTATCCAAAAATTTTAGTAAACTAAATTTCACCTACAACATAAAGGAATAAAAGATTAACTGGAAATAAATTCAACTGTGGATGATCAGTTGAATACAGCTTCAATAGGTTTTACAAGGAGTTGGGCACAAAAAATTCATTTGAGCATTTGGGATGGAGATGTATCTAAATGTGCGCATCTCATGTTTCCTTTCTATTACTGCATTTCTGCTTTGGTCAAAGAGCGCAGCACCTTTTAACATATAGATATACTATGCTGTATGGTCCTGTGTTAGAATCTCCCTTAGTATAGATTCTAAAGTGCTTCAAAGAGACCTTTAAAATGTCCTTGTATTTCTTTGTCTGACTTCTGTGAGAGCTTGATCTATGCAAGTTTTCTGTAAAAAAAAAAAAAAAAAAAAAAAAAAAAAAAAAAAAATTCAGATAAATGTGCATTTGACATTCAGGCTACATAGTCGCACAGAATTGCACTCTCTTCAGTAGAGTTTGGATGGTTAGCAGTTCAACTCAGAAAATGACCTCAGTGTCCAGTAGCTAGCTTTGCCAGATAATCATCAGAATCTTTCTAAGACAATCTGACTTGAAGAACTTCAATTTGGGGACATGATTCTGATATACTGTCCAGGTTTCACAGGCATACAACAATGAAAGTCAGCACAATAGCTCCAGAGATCTTGAGTTTTATAGACAACCTAACATCTTTTCTCTTTCATGCTTTCTTTCAGAATCTCCCAAAAGCAGAACTACTTTTACAATGCATATGTCAACTTCATTCTGTATGTAGGCATCCTTGGAAAGTATACTGCCAAAATAATTAAGCTTATCTGTGATACTCAAAATTTTGCCAATTTTTCTCAGGAAATAAAATTAGGAGCATTTCAAAAAAGAAACTAAAATTTTAACTGTGTTTGTCACTTTTTCCTATAAAAATGCAACTGGTGAAAGCAATCACTCTAAGGAGGAGGCTAAAAGAACTTGGGAATTGGCTTACCACTTTCACTCCCCATTTCTCAAAAAATTTGATCTTCTGCTCAAAGAAACAATAACAGCAGAGAATTTACCTATTTGGAATGCATACTCATTCATAAAATACTAAAGAGGAAATGGTGTTGAAAATTATGAGTAGTTTTATTTCTTAAATGAAGAAGCTATGGGGTAAAAATATAGAGAAAAAATTGAGTTACACATTAACCAAACCAAATCATCTCAAAATGTTCCTAGAAGAAATTGTCAGGCAATTGAACACATTGAATAAATTTATCATAGACTTGAAAGCACTGAGAGATTTTTTTGTAAGATAGTAAGGTATCTGAAGAAGAAGACCATTCCAAAACAATGGGAAAGGAAGGACATGGATGATATTAACCCCAAAAGTCATCAAGAGAACTTTGTGACTATCTAGCCATATGTCTTCTTTCATGTCTTTATTTTTTAATCATAATAATAATAATAATGTAATAATAAACTAAATGAAGGACTATATATAGCACATTGGGTGCAACTTCTATGGAAGCTATATGAGCAAATGCACAGATTTTATAATTTGTAAAGAATGAAAAGACAAGGATAAATTATAAACCATGAAAGACTGGAGGAGTTTTGAAAGAAAGATTCTGAAAATCAATGAACCCAAAGTCTCAGCACACAATTGAAGTAAGAAGAAAGAATTTCTTTTTAAAAAGGACATACAAAGATAACTATAAAATTGTGACAATGCTTAATTGTTCAGGATAAACTCTTTGTATCCATATTCAATATATTATGTTAATTTGGGGGTTAAGAAGGTGTTTGGTGTACCTAGAAGAAGCTGACATAATCAATGAAAGAACTAGAGACCATGGTATATAATAATCAGTTAAAGAAACTGGGGTGGGAGGAGAAGCAAAATAATGCAATGGATAGAATACTAACCATGGAGTCAGGAGGACCCGAGTTCAGATTTGACCTTAGACACTCAATACTTAATTTGTTGTATGACCCTGAGCAAGTCACTTAACTCCATTGTCTCACAAAATAAAAAAGAAAGAAAGACAGATAGTGGTCATATTTGACTTGGTAAAAAGAAAAAAACTTAGCATATGGAAAATATATTTGATTCAATGTAAAGAAAAATCTCCTCACAATTGAAGTTGTCCATAACTCAAGTGAGGTGCTTCAAATAAATGATGGATTATATTACTATTATAGAAGGAAGGGAGTCTTTAAGAAAAAAAAAGAAATAACAATTTATAAAGAATATGAAAAAGGATATTCTTAGGATGGCTCAGAAGAAATAATCTCTAAAATCCCTTTGAATTCTTGAGTTTTGTAGTTCAGAATTCTTTTTCTTTAATTATATACATGAGGTCCTGAAGAAGATATATGATGTTACTAATTTTATATTGAATAGGTTAAGATTAAGAAGCTCCCATATTGAATAGATGGAAATGAATGAAATTGATCAAAATAAAAGCAACTTTCTTTTCACAAATCATTGGATCAACCTACTGTTTTAATACTACAGTTAGTGTAATTTGTCTATATAAAACATTAACAACAATAACTTTGTTTTATATTTTACATACATGAGATACAAAATAGTTAGTGAAAAAAGTTCTAGGCTTGAAATCATAAAAAAATTAAGTTTGAATATCACTTCTGACTTTTATTAGTTGTATGGGAAAGCATTTAACTTCTCTGAGATTTCATTTCTTTGTATAAAGTGAAAACAACAATAATTATAATCTTTTCCTCACAAAGCTGTTTTGTAGAAACAATGAGATAAATGTATTTCAAAACCTTAAAGTACTATGTAAATGTTAGCTATGATATTGTTGTTGATGATGATGAAGATTCATGGCCTTGGAATATTCTTTCTAACCAGCTTAGAATGTTCTCTCAGATTAGAGTAATGTAGTCAGCACAAAAATAATTTATTCAAGACTAGTGATTTTTTTTTGTTTCTGTAGAGAGAGCAAGGAATGCCAGATTCAACAGACATTTGCTCATCCCTTTTTTCTTCCTTTCTCGTAAGATAATACTCTAAGCATCGTACTATTTCAATTCCTATAGAGCTAAGGTGGGCATGACAAAAGCAAAGAAAGTTAATACTTCAGAGAAAGATCATATATACCATAGCATATAAAATGCTGAGACAATAGGAATTTCACCTAAAGAAAATCTAAAATCCCTTATGATCTACAAAACACATTTTACATTTGTTTTAAAGCAAATTATTTTTAATTTTTTAAAGGAGAATAATTGGCTAAAATGCATGTGTTAGCACAAATGAGGAATATTTTCATCTACAGATTTAATGATGTGGGAAGCAAGGATGAAAAGAATATGAATCTGGGAGGCATGAAAGTGGCATTAATAAATGTGAGTGGGACTAAGAAAAAAATTCAGGCAATGAAAACTTTTATAGTTCTGTAGATATTTGAACATCTGTCGTTTTAAGATGAATTTGGGAATTAAATTTAAAGTACTTAAAATATTCATGTAAGAAATATACCACAGGCAGAATAAATTGCAAAATATCTCAGTAAAATACTATGATCATTGTCACTAGTTAAAGACAAATCTGATACTTTAAACTGAATTGTGGGTGAAATCTATCCCACTAGTGTTGGTGAAACCATTTCTGCTTATGGCCTCTGAACATGGCCTCTTAGAGTAAATGCAATATCAAAAGTTTTATCCCCTCCAGATGCTAGCTCATGTTGCACCCTCTTCAGAGCTAATCTCCCAAGTCCCATTCATATTATTAAGCCATGTCCCTGAAAGGTAACCTCAAGGAGATGGCTTTCCCAGAACTATGAACTATGATTTATGATTTCTCACTCATCTGCTTCCTATTGCCAATCAACTAAAGTTAACTGGCTTTTATAAAAGACATTTACTAATAAAAGCAAAAACAGTTGTTAAAGAAACATGCCCTCAAATAAGTGAGATATTCTCCCTTATTATATACAAGATCCATGGGAAGAATGGACTCACATTTAGAGAACACATGTTGCCAAAATGTACATACATAACTCTTTGTTCCTGGAAGTCCTTTTCATTCTTTGTGAAGCCCTCAGGAAATTATTCGGAGATTTAACTCCCTATAGGGTCAATTCCCAAAATTGACCATAGTCTAAGTTCAACATAGTCATCTTCTGTGGTTTAGAACAACATAATTGTTCTTCTCATAACTGTGCTCTGAAGGCTATTGGAAAAAAAAAAAAACAAAAAAAAAACAATCCTCTTGCCATAGGATTGATCCTATTAAAGTGTATCTGAATTTGCTTTACAAGTATGATTCTATGTAGAAACTATGGCATTATCTTTTTTTTTTTTGCTTATCATGCTTTTAGTGAAGAACTTGAATGATCTTTTAGCTCTCAAGCTTACAAAATCATGAACCTGGGATTATTATCCTTGAGGAGCTCCCATAGGTTGTATTGCCAGAAAACTCCCTTCTCTGGCTAACAGTGCAGATTTGGAAAAGTATATTTTGAGAAATTCAAAATATTCAGTAGTTCCACATGAGGTTCACAAACATCCATCCTCTTTTTTTCTCAAAATAAAAACAAACACATGTTTACCTCTATCATGTTCTTTTTTTTTTTTGAAGAAGGGGAAAATTTAACTCAAGTCCTCCTAACTTGACCACTGCCTTCTCTTCTGTGCTATCTAGCTGTACCTCTGCCATATACTTTTGTCACAATTTTCCATCAACTTCTGCTAAGGAGGAGAAATTGGTTATAGGCATATGTATCACATATTTTTCTTCTTCCACCCACCCACTTCCCCCATCAAGGAAAAAATCCTCAAATCTGCCCTGTTTGTCTGTCTTCTGAAACTTTATGCAAACAAGACAGTAAGTAATTGGTTTGCACATTCACTATTATAGAACATGAAAGGAGAGAAGTTCTTTAAGACACCATCACCCCCAAGCAATTATCTTACATTCCACTTTTCCCAAGAGCAAAGCAAAATGTTTAGACCAGAAGTGTTCCTTAGAACCCTCTAAATAAAGACTAAAAAAGCTCTAAATAAAAGCTTCTCCAATTCTATAGCTGAGAGGAGAATCTATCATATACATCAGGGATTCTTACATATAATCGGATACTGTACTGAAGGTGTGAGATGTAAAATGTAGTGGAGAAGGCAAAGATGGCATTTCTTTATTACATCAGGCAAATCATATTGAGCCTTCATGTATAATTCCAGTACTGATTGATTGTCTCCAATATAAAATACAGGTTAAACACTCCTTAATGAAAAATTGCATCTTTGCAAAACAAGAAAAAAACAAAGAAATTTATGAGCTCCAAGGCAGTTTTATCCTTAACCCAAAGCTTCCCACTACTAATTTCTTTGTGGAGTTGGTCTCTTCAGTTCCAATGCTGGAATTCTATAAATGTGTCCCCACCTCCCTAACAAAACTTATGTAATCAACTGGAGTACCAGCTGTCCTAGATTTACTACATATAATTACCTAAGCTCACAGTATAATTCTGTGACATAAAAATAGGACTTTCACAAAAATGGTGGAGAGAAGAGTTGTTTCAGATGAAGAAAACATACTTTCTTGGCCTATTTTGTGTCAGTCCCATCTTCATTATTTTTGTCATAGCCTCATGTAAAAAGAAAATGAAAGCAAGCTACTTTTCATTTTTCATTATATGGTTTCCCTGGAAAAATCTGTTCAGTTGGATAGATATATCCATATTGATAGAATAAGACAGAATTCAATATAGGTCTATACAGTAAGTTGAAATTATATATTACTTAAGTAGTAATATATACAGAATATATACATATATATGTAAGCATGTATGTGTGTGTGTGTGTGTGTGTGTGTGTGTGTGTGTGTAGTGTTGGTTTCCGGTTGTTTTTCAGTCATGTTTAATTTTGGGGGCCCCCGTTTGGGGTTTTCTTTGCAAAGATGCTGGAGTAGTTTGCCATTTCCTTCTTCATAAGATTCATTATATGTGTATTAAATCATATTTGACTAGACATGATTTCATTGATGAATATCATGCATGTCTTGTATGCATGATTATATCTATATGTATTTGTGAAGAAAGGCAGCATAATATATTGTTTAGAAAACTAGTATCAAACCAGGATAATCTACATTCATATTTGTTGTCTGACATATACTGTGTATGATTTTGTGTGCGTGTGTGTGTGTGACTGTGTGTGATTCTGGGTAAGTTACAATGTCTCAGTACTTTTTAGGCAGCTCTCTAAGACTACAAATTTCAAAGAGGCAGTATTTTGAATAAGAGGTTACTTATATTGGAAGTTTCTATAGTCAATGAAATTATCTAGCTGTCTGTCTAAAATTTCCATAGTGTAACATCATAGGAATTCTTTAGTTCTGTAAATGGATTTCCCCATTACATTTTAATCTGGTTTAGGCTTTACTTGAAAGTGTTGTTAAATTGTATGCTATCACAGACCATGTGTTTGATATCTCTGGGGTAAAGGAATTCCCTTCCAAATTTCTATGATTTTTATTTTTAAAATTATAGGTTTAACAACCAAATTGTATGTACTCTTTGATCCAGAAATACCATACCAGGTATGGATACCAAAAAGATCATTTAAAAAAAAGAAAAAAAAAGTTCTATATATACAAAAAAAATATTTTAGCAGCCCTTTTTATGGTGGCAAACTATTGGAAATTGAGACAATCCCCAACAATTGGGGAATGGTTGAACAACTTGTGATATATGAATGAATGCTATTGTGCAAAAAGAAATGATTATGAACAGACAGATTTCAGAAAAGCCTAGAAAGACTTGTATGAACTGATGCAAAGCGAAATAAGTAGGACCAGGAAAACATCATACACACTAACAACAACATTGTGTGATGATCAACTGTAAATAACTCATTTCTTCTCAACAAAACAAGGATTTAAAACAAATATAAAGGACTCAGGAAGAAACATCTATAAACAGATAAAGAACTGATGGACTCACAATGCAATATGAAGCATTTTTTTTCCATTTTATTCTATATCATGCTTCCCCCTGTTCCCATTTTGATATGTTTTTTTTTTCACAACTGTGATTAATATGGAATTATGTTTTACATAATAGAACATATAAACTACATCAGACTGCTTACTATCTTTGGAAAAGGGGAGGAGAGGAATAGAGGGAGAAAAATTTTGAAAAAAGAAGTTCTAAAAATTTTCACATGTAACTTGAAAAGTGTTATTAAAATAAAATAAAAAGAAAGTAAAACTGAAATAAAATAAAATTACAAGTAAAGAAAATTGAAGTTCTTTTCTTTTATGCAAATTTAGAGAATTAAGGAAAAGATATGCTAGCATTAAGGATCTTCTATTCCTTCTACAAAAACATTATCCTTAGCCTCAAATGGAGGAAAACAAATAGTATTGGGGCCAAAGCAGGTCAGAAAAGGTCAGAGTTTGGCCATTCCTATTTCCACCACAGTAATGGTAGAAATAGTGTCTAACATCTAGCAGTGGAAATGAGAATACATTTTTCCATGAAAACAATGTTATGAGTGGTAACTAGATGTAAGTGAATTAATGCTATTAACATCAAATCTCAGTCACACTGGGATCAAATAAATTTGTGGGACTACCCTGAAAACTTAAAAACTATAGCAACTATAGAAAATGGCATATTAAGCTTGACACAACTGAGCTAGAGACAGTTTGTTTTAAAAAATTAATAAAACACTTCTGAAGTTAACTTTCCAAGATTTATAATAATAAAGTGATCATTTTAGCCTCTTTCATGGGCTGAACATTATTCATATATTCCACTCCTTATGTGCTATGTTATTAGAAAACCTAGAGAAAAAAATCTCTTTCATTTTAGTCTGACTTCTAAATAATAATCTGGGAAGATTTCTTGACAATTGAAGATTTAAGGGAATATTTTATTGGATGAAACACTAAATTTCATGCATAAGGATCCTGTTCTGGAAAGTGTCATTATAGTACAGAAGTGACCAAGGGTTCCCAAGAGTTATTCCAGAAAAATCTGGGCTCTGATAGTTCTTATCAAGATGGAAAGATTTAGAATTGTAGAGACTTTCTGTTATCAAATGACAAAGCTTGTCAAGTATAAGTTGCTGGATGGCTCAGTGGGAAGACCTCTCAGCTAGAATAGATCGAAGACATAAATTCAAATTTAGTCTCAGACACTTACTTAGCTATGTCACTAATTTTAGGCAAGTCATGGGATCTTTTTATATAAAATGGAGATAAAAACTGATACCCACTTTATAAGATTGTTGTGAGGATTAAAGAGAGAATAATTATAAAGTACTTAACACAGTTCCTGGTACATATGAGGCATTATATAAATGTTTGTCTTCCCAAAGGCCAAGAAACTGACAACCAAAATGTTGGTGACCACTACCATTACCACATTGTCATCATCATTATCACCATCACCATTGTTATTATTATATCTAAAATATTTTAAAGCAATCACCATTTAAAAATCAGACAAATAATGAGCCATGTTTCTCACAGGGCCTCAAATATATCCAGCTTTTAAATTCAGTATCTGAAGAACACATTTTACCTTAACTCTTTCATATGGACAGGGTATCTGCTAGTTCAGAGTAGCGATTTTCAATATGGAATGCACTTATACTATGAAATGTACAAGAACACACATTGGGGTAAAGAACTCAAATATTAGAATTCCTTTTTATATTTTAATGTAAGAAAAGTAACAAAATTGAGTTTTATTAATATTTAATAAAGAAATTGCCATTAGAATCATCATTCAGTCTGCACATTGGTCATAGTAGTCCTATACTTTCCCACTCTCGTTAGCTACAAAAACTGAGGAAAGTGTATTTCTACTCGCAGTCACCTTTGTAACATACACTAACATACTCACAAACTGTGGCAATTTCAGTCTTTAAAACAATCAGCCAGCTTGCAACGATGGGTCTAGGTAAAAACCACCTCAGTTCTCTCATAAACATGAAACTATTTATTGACAAACTTAGAAAAGATAATTTTCCCTACCCACCCTCACCAAGCCTTGCCTTAAATAATGTACTCAACACCCTTGGCTTTTTCATTTTCATTCCTTAGCCCCACTCCCTTTTCTAGCATTGTGCTTGGAGGAAGGAAGCTGAAACCCTTAAATGTTCTGGGCAGGACTATGCTGAGTGGGATAATGTTCTGAATCAGTTCCAACCATTTGTAAAGCATCCCCAAGCTAAGTTCCACAAATTCCCTTAGACTGATACACAATGAATCCTTGGTCAGGGAAGTATGAATATAAGTCCTGAGTTCTCTCTTATTTGGGATAAGAGAAGAAAAGGAGGAAATGATAATGAATATCCAATTATATTGATGGACTCAAAAATGTAAAACCAAAAAAGAGAAACCTATACATTACAGTTGAGCCCACAGAAGGATTTTGTTTCTTTGAACCTCTTGGTATTATCTCTCACAGGACTGTACTTTACAAGCAGGATAAAAACTGGTTGTTTCTTAGTGTTCACAGTCACTTTTTGTTGTTGTTTTTATGTGTGTGTGTGCTTCAGTAACAACTATGTATTGCAGAGAGTGGAAAGAGTTAAAGCCAGATGTTTCAACAAATTTTTAAAGCACCTAAAATATATCTGTCATGGAAAATACAAAGACAAAAGCTTGCACTTAAGGAATTTACTCTCTACTAGAAAACAACATAAACACAGAGAAGTACATAAAAAATAAATCCAATAAATGAGGATCAGGGCAGAGAGAAAAAATAACAGGCAGAGAAATCCTATTGATAAGGCTCCTTGGAAGAAGTGGCACCTCTAGGAACTAAGGACATTATAAGGACATTTTTAGGTGTAAGTTTTTTCATGGTTAGAATAAAACTATGGGGTATAAAGCACTTGTCAAAGACACTGTTGCCAATAAAGTAGGCATTTTGACATTTCTAGCAAATAGGCTGGAAAACTTTCCCATTGCATCTATGAAAGCATCAAAAGAAAATACTGAAATCAAAAGAACTTAGAAAAAAACTTGGGAACAGATTTTGAAAGCACTGTATCCCAAAACATTCAACCAAAATTTAAAAAAAATTAAGCATATTATTTCAGTGATAGCAAAAAGGGTTTTGTAGTATTAAAATTAAATGAAATAAAATGTTAAAGTATTTATTTCATTCTTATCACATCCTTTAAATTTTCCTTTTAATGTATATTTTAAAATATGCACAATGATTCATATAATGTTATATGTATGTAATTTCTAAATAAAACTATGTTCAAAGTAGGTGTGTTCAAGATAATGCATTTTGTTTTGCTTTTTATTTGTTTGTTTTCTTCATGCTGTAATAGAACTCTTTGTCCCCTGATATTTACTGGGCCTGGGTCAGGGAATTCTGAATCTTCTGGCTTTGGCCCACTGCCCTGCAACTTTAATTCATCTGGAGATTATTCTCTAGCCCACCACTCTTGAGTCATTCCGAGGTAGCTCATGAAATCAACATGTACTCCTTAACCTTAGAGGACAGGAGATGGGATAAAGCTGTATTTTGTCTCTCAATTCTCTGTTATTTCCCTAATCAGGATCCTAGCCCCCTGAGAATTCTGTGTTACAATAGAAACTTTGTACCAACCTAACTTGAAGACAGGGACTGCAAATTCTTTGGCAAAACCTTCAACACAGACCTGGGGACTCCTAAACGCTGTTAAGATGTCCCATCCCTCAATACTAATAGGTAATCTCAATCAAAAAAGAATGGAACTGAATGGCAGAGAGGAGGCCAAAAAAAAAAGCACTACCTACATCTGGAATCCAAAGAGATTTTATTTGACTTACCAAGAGCAAGATACTACATAAGCAATAGAATGTGATTCTCACTCTTACTTTCTTTTCAAATGCTAGTAGTTTCCTACCAGCTTTTCTTGTATTAAATTTCTTTATATATATTTGCAAATGTCAATATTTACAAATTATATCATATATATGACATGATTTAATAATTATTCATAATATGTTATATGTAATGCAATATATAATTTATATTTATGCTATATGTATTTATACATGTGCTTATTGTCTCCTCATTTAGAATGTGAGATCCTTATTAGTAGATATTATTCATCCTTTGTATTTGTATTCCCAGCATATAGTATAGTGATTGGCATGCGGTAGGTACTTAATTAATATTGTTTGATAGATTAGCTATCTATCATTAGATGGTTGCCATCCTCATTCACCACTTAGCATAGTGTCTGGCATATAGTAAACTCTTAATAAATCCTTGTTGCCTTTCTGCTTGCAGTTTCAAGTGGTACATGCTGGAAATGCTTAATCAATGTTGTTAACTCTTAAAAAATGTCTAATAATGAAGCTTTTCTTTTGCATTCCCAGACTTTCCTTATTGTTACCTTTTATCCCTTCATATAGGTTTGTATATACTTGAATGTGTAATACTGTCTTCTCTGATTCAGTCTATTATGGGCAACAATTATTTCATTTTTGTCTTTGTATTGTCAATACCTCGTATGTATAATTAATAATAACAATTGGTTTGGGGAATATGAGAACCTCTGGCATGACAGTTTGTTGAGCCTTTTGTTCAGGGCCGTTCACCCTTTTGGAGGCTACCTTTATCTAAATTTCCCCTCTGATGGCAAGAAGCTGTAATATGCTCACTGGCCACAACTCAGACCACAACAATCTAGGAGATGTACAACCATCTCCTGAGGAACCAACAAGCCTCCATTCCCTATTCACAGGGGAGAAAATAGGAGGGAAATACAGAGCAGGTAATCATAGTTGTGAATATGAATGGGATGAACTTTCCTATAAAACAGAATCAAATAGCAGAATGGATTAAAAAACAATTAAAAAAACAGAAAAAAACAATATATTGTTTACAAGAAACACATTTGACACAGAGAGGCACATATAGAGTAAAAGTAAAAGACTGGAACATTATTATGCTGCAGCTGAAGTAAAAAACTCAGGGGTAGCAATGCTGATCTCAGATAAAGCAAAAGTGAAAATAGATCTTATTTAAATGAGTTATCTCTTTTAATCTCCTGCAACAAATAGATATCTTCATAAAGGGTACCCTGAACAATGAAGTAGTAATGACATTAAATGTGTATGCACCAAGTGCAAATTCTTTGAGAAGATTTTAAGCCAGTTACAGGAAGAAATAGACAGCAAGACTATACTAGTAGGACATCTCAACCTTCCTCTCTCAAAATCAGACAAATCTAACCGCAAAATAAACAAGAAAGAAACTAGGAAGGTTACTAAAATCCTAAAAACCCTAGATATGATAAATCCCTGGAGAAAATTGAAGAGGGAAAGAAAAGAATAAACATTTTTCTAGGTAGTGCATGGCACCTTAGCAAAAATTGACTATGTATTAGGGCAGAAAAACCTCATAATCAAATGCAGAAAGGCAGAAGTATTAAAGGATTATATACAATAAAGGGACAGAATCAATTGGAAATTAAATAATCTAATTCAAAAAATTGAATGGGTAAAACAACAAATCACAGAAACAATCCTTAATTTCATCAAAGAGCATGGCAATAATGAGCAACATACCAAAACCTATGGGATGCAGCCAAAACAATAAATAGCTTCATGAATAAAGTAGAGAAAAAGGGAATCAATGAATTGGGAATGCAACTAAAAAAATTAGAAGAGAACAAATTAAAAACTCCCAATTAAATACTAAATTAGAAATTCTGAAATTCAAAGTAGAGATTGATAAAATTGAAACAAAGAAAACTATTGAGCTAATAAATAAAACTGATTTAGTTTTATGAAAAAAACAAGATAGATAAACATTTTGTTAATTTGATTAGAAAAAAAGAAGGAAAAAAACAAATCATCAGCATCAAAAATGAAAAGGTGAATTTACCACCAGTGACAAAAACATTAAAGCTATAATTAGGAACTATTTTGTCCACCTCTATGCAAACAAATCTGACAATTTAATTGAAATGGATTAATATTTACAAAAATATAAATTTACAAAAATATAAAATAGAAGAGAAAAAATTATATAACTTATTTTTTAATTTATTTAATTTAAGCAGCAGTCATCAAAACCATTTGGTACTTCCTAAGAAATAGAGGGATAGATCAGTGGAATAGATCAAATACATACAACATAATAATCAAGATCTACAGTAATCTAGTTTTTGATAGATCTCCAAACTCCAGCTTCTGGTATAAGAACTCATTTGACAAAAATTGCTGGAAAAATTGGAAAATAATATGTCAAACACTTGGCATAGACTTACACCCCGTACCAAAATAAGTCAAAATGGGTACATGATTTGGGCATCAAGGATGATTCCATAAACAAATTAGGAGAGCAAGAAATCTCTGGAGAAGGGAGGAATTTATGAACAAAGAAGAACTTGAGGATATTATGAAAGGCAAAATGGATGACTTGGATTATATTAAACTATGCACACTTCTCATTTCATTACACTGAAATGTGTAATTTTAGAAAGGCCTAGAATCATTTACACAAACTGATACTGAGCAAACAAGCACAACCAGGAATACTACATAATAACAGTAAGAATGTGCAATGATTAACTATGAAAGAGTTGGTTCTTCTCATTCTTCTCAGTGGTTCAGTGATCCAAGGTAATCCCAATAGACTTTGGATAGAAATGCCATCTAAATCCATGTTCACTTCTTTTTTCTGTTTTTTTTTTAATCTCTCTCATGATTTTTCTCTTTTGCTCTGATTTTTCTCTCCCAACGTGATTCACAAAGTGATGTGTATTAAAAATAAATTTCCTAGGGAAAAAAAAAAAAGTGAGGCTAACAATGTTGCCCAACTTTGTCCCATTTAGATTCAATTCAAAAACAAGTCAAGACATCTCCCCATGATGTCATTAGTCCTCTTCAAAATGAAGGAGAAAAAAGATAAAAGCTACCAATTATATTGTGCTTAGTATGGGCAAGGCACTGTGCTAAGTACTTTAAAATAATTATTTCACTTCATCCTCAAAACAACCTTGGGAAGCAGGTACTATTAGTACCCTCATTTTACAGAAATTGACATAAACACAGTTTAAATGACTTGATCAGGGTCACACAGCTAGATTTGATTTTAAATCTTCCTGACTCCAGATCTAGTATTTGATCCATTGCATAACTTATAATTTACTTAGTAAATACTTGGTTGAGTGATTGCTTAACTCAATAAACTGTTTAATTAATTAATGTAGAAATGTTTGGTATAATGAATTGATTTTGAATCAAATGATGAAATCATCAATTTACTTCATTGAAATTTATAGCTGGAAAGGAACTTCAGAAAACCCTGAGTCTAATTCCCCTATTTTAAAGATTAAAAAAAAAAAACAAAAAACTGAGTCGTAGAGTGGTGCCTACATATATGCCACAATCTGTCCAAGGTTAGAAATCTAGTGATTCATGAAACTGGGATCCCAAGTATCCTAACTCACAATCTTAGGTTATTTTCCTCATTCCATACTACTTCACCTGTTGTGGAAAATTGTGTTTTTGTTATTACAAAGCCAGTGTGAAGATCCAAGTGAAAATGAAAGACACAAAACATCGGCCTGAAAAAATTTACTTTAAACTTCCGCACATATAATAAATAATATATGGAGACTACAATCTGTTCTAACCTTTATCTTGAGAAGAAAGAAAAGTCATTACTCACTTATGACTATACAATTCATATGAATTATCACTCCTCCCTGTTGAAAGCAAATGTGTAAATGTCAGAACAGACCCTAACAGCTTCAGCAGAATGTCTCTCTCTTCCTCACTCCTTTTACATACACTATACGTATGGCTGAATGAATTGTGTTACTCAATTATAAAAAGTTACATTTCAGCTAAGTTGCAGAAGCTGTTTTCCTTACTAATTAGTAAAGTAGATCTCTGAACAGCACAATCATTAATCACAGGCTTCTGTCTCTTGCAGGTCATGCAAATAAAATGAGAAGAATGAATCTATCACCACTCCCCATTTCTCTTCGAATAACTCAGCTGCTCTTTTATATAGAAGAGCCCTTACAGAAGCAGTCTTTTGTGAACAGGAAACTAAAAACAATGTGCTATGAGAATTAAACTGTTCAACCATCAAATATGACTGGTGACACACTACCAATGAGCCTAGTAGAAAATCATCATTAATATTTGGTTTCCTGTAGCATTCACATCTAGTTTAGCATTAGGCTTTTCGATAACAAACATTAACTTGTTGAGAAAATATATACAATAGCTGGGTTATCATTTGAAAATGCTTACATTTTGACATGTATAGTTTGATGTCAAATCATAGTTGTATAATGAGAAACCCATTTTATCTTTTAAATGATGAAATATGATATTTATTTTTCTTTACATTTCTCTTTTTGACTAATTGAGAAAATATAACCAGACTTCAAGCTGAATTCCTTGTGTTTATTGTTTTATAAAACAATGCCCATATATTTGTTGTCTCATCTATATTTTGCTAAACAATGAAATGTCCTATAAAATGAAACAACTCCTTGAGGAGTATCTCAGAAGTGAAACACATACAATAATGAATAAGACAAGACAAGAATAATCCCCATCCAAGTATATAATATAATAGGAAGCAAGAGATAGATACGTAAATTATTATATTACATACAAAATGTGATCATGAAAGTGGAGGGAAAAAGAAAGGGAGCTAACATATGGTTGTGTAGTTCTAGGATGACTTTAGAAAGGAAATGAAATTTCATCTAAGGCCTGAGGGCTAAAATGGGCTTCAACAAATAAAGTACAGGAAGGAAGTAGAGATTAAGTTAGAGGTCATTTCCAGGTAGAAGGAAGAATAAGAGGAAGAAAAAAAAATAAAAGAAACTTGTATGGAAAATTCTAGAATAGCAGATTTGGAAGGTAATAAGCAGTCATATAATCTCACCCCTTCCTGAAATCACAGAATCTCTGACATGTCATAGCCCAGCTTCTTTTTTTGTTTCTTAATAGTATTATATTTTTCTAAATATATGCAAAGATTCATTCACCTTTGCAAAATCTTGTATTTTGATTTTTTCTTCCCCTCCCCCCAACCAGTTCTTCAAGGAAGCAAGTTATCCAATATAAGTTAAACATGTGCAATTCTTCTAAACATATTTTCCATAATAATTATTTTTGAGGGGTTTTTTTGGGGGAGTCTTTTTAAATTAAATATATTTATTCAATATTTCCCCAGTTACATTTAAAATACTTTTTTATGTATTTTTAAAACTTTTGAGTTTCAGATTCTCTTTCTCATTCCCATGAAGAAATCATATGTGAAATTATGCAAAACATTTCCATAAAAATCATGTTGTAAAAGTTAACATAGATCTTCAACTCTAAAGAAAAAAAAAGCCCTCAAGAAATATAAAATTGAGAGAGAGAGAGAGAGAGAGAGAGAGAGAGAGAAAGGAAAGGAGGGAAGCAAAAGAAGAAAACAAGGAAGGAGGAGAAGGAAGAAGGTCCAACTTGTCTGTCTAAATAGTGTAGTTTTTGACCAACCTCTCCCTTAATTTGCCTTCCTACCTATCACTCTTCCTCCCTTCTCTTATCCCTTTCTCCATTCAGACCCTCCCTTTTATCCCCCCTTTCTCTTCCTACTTTTCTATATAGTAAGTTAATTTCTATATTTGTGAGTATATATGGTATTTCCTCTTTGAGCCAAAACCAATGAGATTAAGTTTTAAACAATATTCATTTCCCTCCCTTCTTTCTCTGTAGTATAATAGGTCTTTTGAGTATCTTCATCTGATCTAATTCACTTTATTTTACCTCACTATTCTTCTTCTCCCAGTAAAATCCTTTTTCTACCCTTTAATGTCTTTCTCTTTAATATCATCACATCAGAATCAATTTATGTCCACACCCTCTGTCTATGTATGCCTCCTCTATCTGCCCTAATGAAAGATATAGTTCTCAACATTTATAAGTGTCATTTTCCTTTGTAGAGTTGTAAAGTTTAAGCTTTAAATATGTTGTTTTTTATTACTTTCTCTTTACCTCTTTATGCTTATTTTGAGTCCTGTGTTTGAAGATCAAATTTTTTTAGTTCTTAATTTTTCAATAAAAATGAAAGTCCCCTACTTCACTGAATATCCACAGCTTCCCCTGAAAAATGATGCTTATTCTTTCTGGGTAGTTGATTCTTGGTTGTAATCCAAGTTCTTTTACCTTCCAGAAAATGACATTCAAGGCCTTTATTGTTAATCCTGCCAAATGCTGAGTAATCCTGCCTGATTCCTCCATACTTGAATTGCCTTTTTTTTTTTTTTCCTTTCTTTTCTGGCAGCCTATTTTTCCCTTGATATTATAGTTCTGAATTTCACAACAATGTGCCTTGGAGTTTTCCTTGTGGGAACTCTTTCTGGAGATGATTGATGGATTCTTTCAATTCCTATTTTTGTCCTCTGTTTCTGTTATATCAGGGCAATTTTGATGACCTCTTTCTTGAAAGAATTCTATTTGGTTCTTTTTTTTGATTGTGAACTTTAGGTAGTCCAGTAATTCTGAAATTTCTCCTGGATCTATTTTCCAGGTTAGCTATTTTTCCAATTAAGTATTTTAATTTTCTTCCAGTTTTTCATTCTTTTTAGTTTGTTTTACTGATACTTGATCTCTGATAGAGTCATTAGCTTCTATTTGCCAGTTCTAGTTTTTAATTGATGATTTTCTTCAATTAGTTTTTGTATCTCCTTTTCCATTTGGTTAAGTCTCCTTTTAAAGATGTTTTCTTTAGTAGATTTTCTTTTTCCATTTGGACAATTTTATTTTTTAAGGAATTAGTTTCTTCTGTCAATTTGTATCCTTCCTTTTCCAAGTTGTTGACTCTCTCTTGCATGCTTTTCATGTTTCACATATTTTCTTCTACATCTCTTATTTGACTTTTAAAATATTTTATGAGCTATTCCAAGAAGACTCTTTGGGCTTGAGAACCATTCATGTGCCCCTTTGAGGTTTTGCTTGTAGGCATTTTGTCCTGTTCTGAATTGATGTGTTGATCTTTGCTGTCACCATAGTTGCTTTCTATGGTCAAGGTATTTTTCGGTTTCTTATTCATTTTATTTCTTTCCTCTTTTACCTCTTTTTTTGTGATATTTATAGTGAGCTCGCTCCTAGAGTACAGGGGATTCTGTCCCAATCTTCTTGTGCAGCTTTCAGCCTTGACTTTGAGCACAGGGAACCCTTGTATTTATTGTCTTGTTTGTAGTGCTGGGGGTAATCCTGTCTAATCTCACTTCTTGTTGGCAATTTTCCTTCTGTGATGGAACTGGAGGCTGTATTACTGGTTTGCTCTGCTGGTCTTTTACTGAGCCAGGAGAGAGGGTCTTTGTTGCTGAACCACTAATTAAGACACTCCTACTAGTTTTCCCAGGCACTGTCTGAAATAGGTGGAACACTCCTTTTGCCCTAGTGAGACTGACTTTTCCTGAAATCCTTCTGATCTATCTTGAGCTAGAAAATTGTTTCATTCCATCTCTTTGTAAGGTCTTGTCATTCCAGACTGGGTTCTGAGACTTAGTTTCATGTGGTTTTCAAGGGAAACTGAGAAAGCTTGATCAACTTCCTAACTTCACTCTACCACTTTGGCTCTATTTTCATTTGATTTTTAAAGTCTTTTTTGATTTTGTCTAAAAATCCATTTCTGGGAAGGTAGCCATTTAAGGTTACTCTTTGGGGTAGAAAAGACTTTTTTAATTTTATTGTCTTCCTCTGAAGATAATTCCACAGTCTTTCCTATTCCCATGTTAAGTTTCGGCTGGGTTAAATGAGAACTTATTAGTCTAAATACCTCTTATCTTGGCAGGGGAAAAGCTTGGTGCCCCTGGCTTCACTTCAGCTTTTCACTCTGATCTGGAACCCCAAATCAAGAACTCCATCCTCCTGAAAGTCCTCATAGCCAGAAATTACCCTCTCCCTCTATTGTCTACTCACCACACATGCTGGTTTCTTCCTGCCCAAGGTTATGTCTCTGTAGCACAGCTGGGCCTGGTTCTTTATCAAAAGGTTCCCTCCATCTTCCCAACTCAATCCCACAACTCCTCAGTTGTTTGGGAGGCAAAAGTTCCTGCAATTATATAGCACTTTACAAATATCTTATTCTCAAATGATAACTGTGGTGTTTTTGTTATTATTATTCCCATTTTGCAGATGAATTATCTAAAGAAGACAATGGTTAAGCACTGGTTAAGAAACTCATGATGAAAAATATCTACTTTCAAAGAGAGAATTTACTTTATCTTAATACAGACTGAAGCATATTTTTTTCTCCTCTTCTTCCTTCCTTCCTATTTTTGTCCTTTTTTTCTTTCTGCCTTCCTTCCTTTCTTTCTTTCTCTTTCTCTTTCATTCTCTCTCTCTTTTTCTTTTTTTCTCTTGAGTTTTCTTGAACAATATGACTAATATGGAAATGTTTTACATGATTGAACATGTATAACCTATGTCACATTGCTTACCATCTTGGGAAAGGAAAAGGGGAAGAATGGAAAGATAGATTTTGGAACTCAAAACATGTTTAAGTGAATATTAAACATTGTTTTTATATGTAATTGGGTAAAAATAAAATTTTATTTTTAAAAGGAAAGAAAGTAGAATGTAGCAATTATGGATTTCATTGATATAATTCTCTTCATGGTTCCTGAAGTGCTTTAAAATGCATCATCTCATTTAATCCTCTGTACAAACTGGTGAAATTGTAGGGAAAATATAACTCCCATTTTATGGGTAAAAAAAGGTGAGAGGTTAAGGGTCACATAGACTGATTGAGTTGGAATTAAGACATGCACCTCCTAATTCTGACTAGTGTTCTTTTTATCTCATTAAATAATCACCTCACATGCAATTATTTGTTCAAGTATGGAAAAAACTTTTTTTTCCTCTGCTATTGTGAAATCACGATTTGAGGAATGATTTTAAATGATGAGGATAAATTGGCTGCCAGAATTTTCATCAGAGCATTTTGATTTATAGCTGTACTGTTAGATTAGGATATAACATTCAGATTTACTTCAGCAGGTGGTGTTAGAACACTGTTTGTATATAGATGATGGTCTGGCAGATGTATTCGTCCTTTTAAAAACATTTGAGGATGAAGCATCTAGGTGACAGAATGAATAGATCACTGTACCTGGCGTCAGGAACACCCAAGTTCAAATTCTCCTTCAGACATTTTCATCTATGACACTAAACAACCTACTTAACCATTTCCTTTCCCAGTTAATTCATCTGTTAAATGGGCATAATAGTAACACAATATCAGAGTTGTCATTGGAGATGACAATATATTTGTAAAGTGCTATATAAATGCTTTATCTTATTTTTATCATTTAATATATATTAGAATTTTTAGAGAAAATTATTTTATTTTCCTTTTTTCAAGTTATTTTTTATGTAGAGGAAATATATATATATATACATATATATATAATACATATACATATGTACATATATATGTGTAGAAGAAACTCTTATCACAAGTAATAAAACTAAGGTTTTCCTGTGCTTATCACCTTTAACTTCTCTTAAGCATTTGAGTTGATGACATTAATGTTATACATTGCACAATTGCATGCTACTAAATGTTTAACAACTGCCTTTTCAAAATACAATGAATATATAACACACTTTTAAATTGAATTTTTATTAATAACATGTTGTATCACTTTCTAAATCTAGGAAATCCCCAAAACAATAAATCAAAACTAATTTGTAGAATTTGCTGATACCAGAAATTTAAATTCATATATTGAAAATTTGACCTTTAGCTTCTATGAGTCAGTTTTTATTGGCACCAGTAGATCCCTGACCTTATCATTCTTCATATTTTCTTCCTTTCTTTTGGTCACAAAGCATTATTGTGGTTCTCTTCTGACATCTCTGCCTACTCTTTCTCATTTACTAGCTTGCCTCATTTGATTGATTGAGGATGACTAGATTTTCAAGATTCATATCATGAAAAATCATAAGATTAAAAGGAATATAGAGAATATAGCTGAAAATGTTGATCTCCAGAACAAAAAATGTAAAAACTTTTGGAGCCATTATTATGCTCTCTTTGTGGTTACCAAATAAAATTAAAGGCTTTCGAACAAAAAAGCTCAAAAGAGAAAAGCAGATTTAAATAAAACCAACTCACTTAGAGGCTGAAAGAGCTGTTATTCAGTCTTTTTCCAGTGCTGTCCTACTCTTCATAATTCCGTTTGGGGTGTTCTTGTAATGTCATTTTCTTCTTTAGTTTATTTTACAGATGAGGAAACCAAGGCAAAGAAGATTAAGTTATTTGTCCAGAGTCACAGAGCTTGTTAGTACCTGAAGCTGAAGTTCCACTACAACTTTTAAACTAACCCTTGCAGATCCCTGAAAGTTTAAATAGCTAAGTACAGTGGAACCCCTGGGGCCCTAAAAGAAAACCACTAGTTCACCATAGTGGATGGTTTTTCAATCAGCCCTCTCCCCTCTGTTGTTAACTCCTGGGAACATCTTGGGCATCATGAGATCTAAGGATATTCTGGTAATCCCCAAATAAGAAACTAACCACTGACTTTTTGCTTCTGTACAATTATTGCTTATGGCGATAAACACCCTCCCTCCTGCTTCTTGCTCTTTATAAGCTAGAGGCTTCCTTCCTTAAGACTTGCTCAGATCCTTGTAGCTGCTCTTGTGTATCAATAATAATAAATCTCCACATTAAATTCCTATTGTGTCTTTTCTTTCATCTCTTTCAGTACAACAAAGCCAAATATGAGCTTGAGAAGAAGAGACCACCCCCCACCCCCCACCCCCACCTTGACTTCAGGTACTATACTCTAGTCAGCAATGGCCTCATACACATAAAAGCTGGGCAAGTCCTTAACCGTTTGCCTCAGTTTTCTCATCTGTAAAATTAGCTGCAGAAGGAATAACAAAACACTTCAGTATTTTTGCTAAAAATAGCTCAAATGGGGTAATGGAAAGTAAAACGGGATTGAAAAACAATTAAACAATGTATTTAGATTATATATTAGAAAGGAATTTAGCTTTAAGGGCCATGTTAAATTATAGGAATAATGTGCTCTTGGTCAAGGATGACATCCCCTTAATGGCACCTAGTAAAGTTATATTTGCCCAAAATTTTGAAAATGTGATCAGAATTGTACAGGGCAAATAAGGTTGCAGATGTAATCAAAGAACTCTAATTAAAATTTTGTTTCTTCCACATCTTCAGTAAATCTCCTAACCATGACTGAGTTTCCTCATTTGTAAAATAAAGGGATTTAACTAGATGATCTCCAAAGCCTAGATGGT
This sequence comes from Antechinus flavipes, assembly GCF_016432865.1. Lineage (NCBI taxonomy): Eukaryota > Metazoa > Chordata > Mammalia > Dasyuromorphia > Dasyuridae > Antechinus > Antechinus flavipes. The sequence goes on from NC_067398.1 coordinate 427,212,144, forward strand.
TTAACTAGATGACCTCCATAGTCTAACCCTAAAATTTAATTGTGGTTTTTTTGTTGTTATTTTTGTTTGTTTGTTTTCCTGAGACAACTGGGGTTGTGACTTGCCCAGGGTGACACAGGAAGTATTAAGTTTCTGAGACCAGATTTGAACTAAAGTCCTCCTGACTTCAGGGCTGGTACTCTATCCACTGAAGCACTTATATGCCCCTCTAAGATTTAATTATTAAAAGGATTTTAAACTGAAAATTAGGGAGGGAAAGCTATTTATCAGTAGAAGAAAAAAAACATAAGAAAAAGAAGATTAATGAAGAAGACCACTAATTTATACACAAAAACTTCAGAGACCTAAGAAGAAAACCCACTGCCAGAGAGAGAGACAGAGACAGAGACACAGACACAGACACAGACATGCAAAGTAAGGATAATAAAATGAAGTACATATCCAATATACTACACTACCTGCTATCAAAAGATATACTATATTTGAAAAGAACAGTGAAAAAATACATAATATATAATATGAAAATGTTTTGCATGACTACACATGTATAATCTTTATCAAACCGTTTGCATTCTCCATAAGGAAGTAAGAAAGGGAAAGAGAGGGAGGAGAGAATTTGGAACTCAATTTTTTTTTAAGTGAACATTAAAAATTGCTTTTGCATGTAGTTGCTATAAAATAAAATATTTTTTTTAAGATGCATAGTATAGTAAATAAATTGTTATTGGAAAATTCATGAACAGACTGAGAAAACACGGTGCAAAGCATTTGAGGGAGGGTAAATGGTTGAAGAAACACAGTGATGTTGCCATGGGAGAAGATTACAGACCACACAATAAGAAACAGGAAATAAATGAGAAATTCAGGAAAGAGATAACAAATCTGGCATGGAGTAGTGATGTGGAACTTCAAGTATCCAGACATCTGCTCTACCTCTTTTTCTCTTCTCAAAGCAGAACAGCTTGCCTTGTCTTCATGATCATTTTAATTTTCAAAGACTGTAATAAGGGAAATTGCTATTCTGTTCTTGGATAAGTCTCACCAAAGACAAAGTTGCTGAAGTAAAATTAATGGGAACCTTAGGCAGAAGGGACCATTCTAAAGTCCTTAAAGTCATTAAGAGTTCATAAGAGTGGAGCAGGCAGGGGAAGGGAAGGAAGAGAAGAACTGAGCTTAGTTTGAGGAAATGATAGATTTAAGGAAAGAAATTTCAAAGAGTTTAAAAAAAAAAAAGATAAGCAGTATCCTGTTGGAATCTAAAGGTGTGAACACAAGCCTTGTATTAATTAGTTCTACTTAGGTATCCTATGGCCTAAATCCTACAGGGAAATCAGTCCCAGAAGATTGAGGAATTCTCAAGAATTATGTCCAATCACAATTACAAAAAATTCCAATGTGAGGGGGATGCAAAGAGAGGAATAGGCAAGTATAGTGAACTCTCTGACCAACCCATATTTATAAAAAGACATATAAATTATGGAAACTAAAATGGCGGCAGAGGGCACCTTTTAAAAAGGACTATAAAAACAGTATCATGGGTGGTAAAGCTCATGTTAGGAAGTTAATAAAACGTGCTAAAATACAACAAGTGTTTTGGCTATGTTGGAAACAAGAGATAGGTAAAATTAAAATGATCGATAGATTTCTAATAAATCGTAAAAAAAAGAAGGCTTAGGTAATGAACTCCAAGTTTTTTTTTCTTCTTAAATTGGCAATTATCTTCCTATATTTTTACTTGGTCTTGTAGCAAAACACTTAAGAAAAAAACAAAAATACTTATTTTCTTCTCTTATTTAGCATCCTTACTTGTCAACACCTTACAATCTGGCTTCTGATCCCACTTAACTGAACTTCACTGTTAACAATCATAAAACATCTGCTTAATTCCATTGGTATTTTCCCAGTATTCATCCCATTTTTTCTAACTTGCCATTATCAATTATATTCTACTCTTTATGCTCTTATCTCTTTTGGCCTTCAATGACATTGTTCTTTCCATGTTCTCTTCCGAATGAGTCTGACCACTTATTCTCAGTCTTATTTCCTTCATTTTCAGAGCTGTTCCCCAAAGCCCTGAAGATTCATCTCCTCCTCTTCTTCTTTCTCCTCCCCTTAATTTTTCTCTTCCTCTTTCTCCTCCTTCTTTTTTCCTCCTCCATCCTCTTTGTCTCCATGTCTCGTTCTCTGTGTCTTTGTCTCTGTGTACCTATTTCTGTCTCTTTCTGTGTTTCTGTCCATCTCTTCATGGCTTTCTCCATCTCTGTCTCTCTGTCTCTGTTCCTGTCTCTCTCTCTCTTTGTTCTCTCTCTGTCTCTCTCTCTCTCTCTCTCTCTCTCTCTCTATCTCTGTCTCTCTCTTTCTCTCTCTCTCTCTCTCTCTCTCTCTCTCTCTCTCTGTTTCTCTCTGTGTCTCTATCTCTGTCTGTCTGTCTGTCTCTATCTATCTATCTATCTGTCTGCCACTCTCTTTTTCCCACTTCACTAGCTCATTGTGGAATCTAGGATAAAATATAAAATATAAAAATGTCTGTCAATTACATCAGTTTACAGGCTGATTCCAGTGTCCATTTTTCCAGGAAGATCTCATTTTATGTTAACGCACTCATTCATCATCAGACTGGCCACCCTGCTGTTCCCTGAACATGACACTGAGTCTTCTGCCTCCATGGTGTGCTTTTTCTATTTAATTCCAGTCTTGGAGTCTGCAATCCCTTCAAAATCAGTTCAAGAGTTAACTCTTTCAAATGATTTTCTCCTTGCCCAAGCTGTTGGTACTTTACAATCACCATATTTTATTTTGTATATTTATTTCTTGTATTTAATCATTTCTGAACATATTATATCTTTTCTCTCTCACACTCCTGCTCTATTAGAATATTAGTTCCCTAAAGACAAGGCCCAGGTAATTTTTTAAATATTGTATATAAATATTCAGCACAACTCCTAGCAAAGAATTAATGCCTAAATTATTGTTGATCAATTGAGTCCTAGACTTCAGAAAAAAACTAATCTTTCCAGATAAATATTCTTTTCTTTTGTCAGGGTGATTCCACTGAGCTTTGACTTTCCCAAAGGTTTTCTTTTGCCTTTTTGATGTTTTAAATTCTTAACCTGCCTTTAAAGACCACCTCAAATGCCACTTACTTTATGAAACTTTTCCTTATTTCACTCCAGCTCCAAATGATCTCACTTTCTCCTTGGATTCTTTCTAGACCACTTTTTGCACTCACCCTTTTTTTGAGGTTATATGTCTTCTATTTCCAAAGTGAACTTCTTGAGAGATCATCTTTTATCTTACAGATGAGAATATTGAAGCCTAATATTAAGTGAAATTTCCAAGTAACACAGGTAGTAAATTTTAAAATTCATGGTTCAAATACAGGTCCTCTGACTCCAAAACTTATGATCTTTTATTATATACTTATGCTGCTTCTCATACTCTGTATATTTATTTTCTCCTTTTGAGATTGGGAACTGATTAAAAACCAAAGGTCATGTAAATGGTGTAGAAATGTACTAAATTTGAACTTAGATGTTCTGAGTTCAAACTTTTGACTTTTAATTTGTCACCATATTTTGAGAAAGTCCTTTAAAAGGGAGGGTGTGCTGGAGTAGTCAAGCTAGCTAACCCATTTTTTTTTTGTTTCTGTCACATAGTAGGAGCTTAAAAAATGTTTAGGGAATTGAAATTAGTCTAGAATAGCAAGAGAGAATATGCTATTAAATGATAAATTGAGCTTTTGATTTGCGCAGTTAAAATGTCAATCATTATGAATGACAAACTTTTCTACTATTTCAACTTTCAACCAGCTTTAAATTTGACTGACAGTTGGAGTTTTTAATGTAGTCTGAAAATGTTCCGCCTAAAGAAAAATGTTCTATTTAGCATCATGTTTCTAACAACAAAAGCACTTTAGAAAATACATTCTATTTCTCAGATTGCTTCTCTTCTGGTCACCTTCTCTAGTTTTCTTAAGAATCTTTTATTTTCAATTAGAGGTACAAGTCCCAAATTACTGTGAGTGGTTCAGAAAAATCTAACTTTCTCTTTTTTTATGTTCATGATTGCTTTTTTACCCCACTTTAAATAATCCCTAATTTAGAAAATTTTACAGATCTCCTTGCTGGTTAGACAAATGTCCATATTTGAAGTTCAAATATTACAATTAGAGGACAATAGTAATTACACTCATAAAATATTGCATGGATTAGAAAACACTTTCTTTATAATGTTTCTAAATTGTATGTAGTATGAGAATTATAATGATCATTTTTACAGGTGAGAAAACAGATGAATCCCGCAAAACTTATCAATGAAAGTAATTCTTCCTTTTTTTTATAAAACTTTCTGTTTTCAAAACACGTGCATAGTTTCCAACACTGATTCTTGCAAAACCTTGTGTTCCAAATTTTTTTCTCCCTTCCTTTCTCCTCCCCCTCTCCTAAATGGCAAGTAATCCAATATATGTTAAACATGTGCAATTCCTCTATACATAAATCCACAAGTATCATACTGCATAAGAAAAATTAGATCAAAAAATTAAAAAAAAATGAGAAAGAAAACAAAATGCAACCAAACAATAACCAAAAAAGTGAAAATACTATGTTATGATCCACACTCAGTCCCCACAGTCCTCTCTCTGAGCGCAGATGGCTCTCTCCATCACAAGACCATTGGAATTGGCCTGAATCACTTGGCTGAATAATGTTGTTTTCTAAAATCAATTAACTATCAATTATTAAGTTTCTATTATAAACTATAGTACTTTAAAGATATATAAGTTCTCCCAAATGTTAATTTCATTTCTCAAAATTTCAGAGGTGTTAGGTATATCAATCAAATCCAAACCTATAAATATCTTGGGGTCTACCATATTTCACAAAAATATTCACTCAGCTTTTGATTAAAAACTCCAAAGAGGCATTAGCCCACTTCTTTCAAAGTCAGTTCATTCTTCTTTGGGATAATTCTAATTGCAAGGATATTTTTCCTCCTCATATCAAATCTAACCTTGTCTCTCACATTTTACTCTTTGCATCTAGTTCTGTCATGTTGGGACAGACAAAACAGTTCTAACTTCTTTTCTATGTGGCAAATACTTTTCTTGCTCCTGTACCCCACCCCAGTCTTCTCTTCTCCATTTAAAATATTACCTGTTTCTCTTAAATAGTCTTCATATAATATGGTTGTGAAGCCATCATCCTGGTTATGCCATCTCAAAATACCTTTAGCTTATCAACATGAAAAAAGATGTGACTTGAACCTGGGATTATCTTAGTACAAAGAACTCCCGGATGAAGAAAAACAGACCCGTTCTTCAATTTGCCTGTCATAAATTGCCTGGAGCACAGAAATTGTCTAGTCCATGATCACACAGACAATAAATAACAGAAACAATACTCAAATCTAAATATTTCTGGCTTTGTGTCTTGCTGTTTAAACTCTATACTATATTATCTCTCCTTTTCAATATCTTTCCTAAAAGGTGACATCGAGTATAGAGAACAATATTACAAATGTGATATTACAGGGATAAGCACCAGACTATCACTTAATGTATCATGGGTAAAATGATTCAATTAATGAAACTTAATGTCATATGAACATTTTTGGCTCCAGCTGACTCATTATGGATTTATAATCCATTAAAAAACTAATTTTTTTTTTCACATGAGCTATTCTCCAGTCAAACTTCTCTTGATCCTATATATATAAATGTGGATGTGTGGACATGTCAAGTAGGCAGTTATAAATATTTTTCCCATTTTAAAGATGAGAGCACTTAGATTCAGATTGATTTCCAAGATTTAATTGTAAATTAAGGCATGGTCCTTGTCCCCATGGATTTTGTAATCTGCTAGGTTTATCTGCCAAATACAGAAAGGTAAATATGATAAGAAATAGAATGATATATGTATGTAAATGGGACAAAATTTTGCATTAAAGTCAAGGAAGTTTTTTTGAAAGAGGTAGCATATAGGCTGAGATTTATAACTAAAAACAGGGGAGTCCATCTAAGCAGGATAAACAGTTCAAGTAAAGGCATTTAGACAAGAAGCATATGATTTGTACAGTTAAGCTAAAATACCAAATTTGTGGAGTCAAGTAGTGTGAGACACAGTTGAAAAGATAGAATGGTAAATGATTTTATTACCTTTCTAAGGAGTTTTAACTTTGCACAATAGACAATGGGGAGCCACTGAATGATTCTAAACAAAGAAGGAATGTGCATGGGGCAGAGCTCAGCACAATGCATTTATACTCAGGAGATATTTAATAAATGTTAAATAATTGAAGCAAATGAACTTCTACCACATGCACTGATGTTAAATACATCTCTCAATCTCTCATAATCAACATGCTTGTTTTATAAAACATCAAGAAAGAGATAGGAAAGAAAAGGATTTTCCAGAAACAAAGGAAAAGTAGAAAATTACCACAGGAGCGGGAGAGGAATAGCTCCACATATAGTAATACCTGTACAAGGCAGTAGGCTGTATTTAAGAAAGACAAAAGGTCTTAGTGGAAATGTAGGGCAAATATGTTTATGTATGAAAACTAATTACAAATAATTTTACTAAAATAATCTCCTATTCTGAAGAAGAGAATAATGAACATTAACACTTCTATAGTTACCAAAGGGAAACTGTGATGAGGCTGATATAAATTAGATTATATAAGTAGGCATGTTTGTCATGGAAATGTAGGGAGGAAAAAAAAAAACATCATGAAGATCAGGTATAGTAATTTATTCTTCAGGCTCAATAGCTTGATTTCATTAGTCTTTATTCGAGTTTGTACTCTATTTGTAATATGGGATAATAAGAGAGATTAAATAAATAACAGTAATACACAAAGAAATGTCTAAAGTGCTACAGAGTAGTGAAGGAGAGAGAGAGAGAGAGAGAGAGAGAGAGAGAGAGAGAGAGAGAGAGAGAGAATGGTCAGAAAAAAACCAGGAAACTGGGAAGTTTTCACAGTGAAGATGACCCCTGCATTCCATGTGAACTTTTTAGCCTGGCATTTGATGCCCACAACAACCTAGCTACAATTTGACTTAACCTCATATAACAATATTATCATTTTTTAAAATAACTTTTTATTGACAGCACAATATTATCATTCAAACTGGACTATCCTAACTTTTTTCCCCGTTTTTCCCAAAACACCCCATTGCTCAGGACTGGAATACACTTTTATCCTACATTTCTAACCCATCATTCACATCGAATGCAGGTATCATCTTCTCTGTGAAGCCTTCCCAGTTTCCTGTTTTTCTTGACCTCTTTTTCTTTTTTTTCCTTCTTTCTTTCTCTCTCTCTCTCTCTCTTTCTCTGTGTATCTGTCTATCTGTCTCTCTCTTCACTTTTCTGGAACATTTCAGACATTTCTTTGTGTACTATTGTTATTTACTTACCTCCATTATCACCCCATTTTTCAGATAGAATACAAATTCGAATAACTAGTGAAACTGAGTAAAACAAGTTAGTTTTTGTCAAAATGGGCAAAAAGTATCAAGTCAGTCATTCTATGACTAGCCTGCAGAGTTATTTTTAAATGCTATTTAAATCAAATGATCACAAATGAAAAGGGGGAAAGATAAGATTTTATTTTTAAAAGAAAGATTTTTCTTTTTCTATTTCTTTTCTTTTTTTTTTCTTCTTGTTGGCTATGTCTATTCAAAAGACAATAAAATGATTCATAGAAGCCCTTGTGAAACCAGTCAGCTTTAAAAGTCTATTATAATGGTTCCCTTGAAACAAAGACTTTTTGCTTGTAGAGCTGTGTCTTTAAATGGGTGAGGTTCCGTAATTTCACTAAAAGTTACCCTGAAGACGCTCCATTTACGCTCATTTACAATAATTTTAATTTCTTCTTTTTCTTTATCTTGTCATAAAACCACATTCATACTCAGTCCTTGGCTTGGTGAATATAATATACTTTGCTTTTTTATGCTCACTATGCCATTGAAAATCACTTTTGCTTTATAGTAGGGAAATATGTTTTTAGCAAATCATCATGATCTTCTATAGGGTTTGACTTTTTCTAAATAAAACCACCAATGATATTTTCCATTGCATAGCAATGCTCAATTTATTTTTTCATTTTTCAGTATGTAGTTAATGGTTATTATTTCATTATTTTTGAATGCTATAAATTTTTTGTGGAAAATTACTGGACTAATAAAAAAAATCCTTAGATGAACCAAATTTGAAACTATCTCTAAATAACTATAAAATGTACGATAAAGTTCAATAGCACAGAGCAGTTAAGTTAGGATTGGATAAGGACAATTTTTCTTAAAATATGCTAATGTATTAAATGCATTACATATTTGATGCTTAATAAAATCACATCCATTTCTACTAAGAAGTTTCAAATGCTAATTATACAAGAAAGATTTGACAAGTTAATTATTTTCTAAATAGCCACAAATGTTTCTTTAATTCTTGATTCATTCTTTGTTCTGTAAAATGAATGGAAGCAGTTTTTCTTAATATCTAAATAGTTTCATTTTCTAGACAGAAAATTTCATTCTTGTTGTTGCTTTGTCACATCACAAATATTTTAACTAGATCTTGGAATTTTTCAGTACAGTCCTTAATAAGAAATGGAATTATTGGAGATAGTTGAGTCAAATGTAAAGGAACTTAGGCAAAACAATGGCATTGTTCAAGTCTCCATTCAAATCTGATGATTTCTGATATTCTTCTTCCTGTTCAGACTTGAAAAGAATATGACACAAAGAGGAAGATAGGGACAGCTGCTGGCTTGCTGCTCATCTCTAAAGAGTTCTGAATGAGCACACTATGTTTATCAGTCACTATGACATGGATCTAATTACCTTAACTTTGAGTTCTTTTGATCAGCACTAGACTCAGTACAGTAATTCTCAAGATACAATTTCACTTAGCTCTATTTTCATTCCTAAATAAAATTGGAAGCTTGTGAAAGACCTAAAGTCAAATGAACCCCAAATACCAGAACTTCCTTTCTACCTTGTAATTCTTATAAGGACTAAAGGTTATATTTCACCAACACTAAACTCAGTATTTTATGAGTTAAAAAATTATCTTATATATTGAATCAATGAATGTGTGAATGAATTATATGCTGGGCAAAATCGAGATGACTTCAAGATTAATACCTATTGTAACTTTGTGTTGTGTATTTAGAACAATAAGAGAATTTAGGAAGTCTTTTGACATGGAAAAAGCCCTGACAATATGTTTCTTTTAGGTTTATTATGGAAATACAGCTGTTGTTCTCCCAGTTATTTAAAGTCCTTGACCAGCCATTTTTTTTTACTTATAACAAATTAGTTCAACTTCTTCTGATTTTTCTGATTTCATGGACACCCCTTGATCCTTTTATTATCATTCAATGCTGCTTGATGACTGGGTCACTTCATTTTCTACATATACATGTTCTTGTTATACATAGTATCTTATACAGAAATCATTCTAGGACATCATGATTAGAAATTACTTAAAAACACTTTATCACAAACATATTTGTAATCCCTAAGCCATTTTTTCATGTGATGCTTTCATATGACTTGAGAAGAAAATAATTGTATATTCCAATATTACTGATATGTTTCACAGGTCAAGAAACTGAGGCAGTGTTGAAAATACTTTAAGTTCTTTAAATTTTTGCTAATAAAATAATTCTAGAGTTTTGACTTCCAATACTGTGTTCAATTAACCTATGACTTTTTTTGTAATTCATTTTTTTAGGGAATTCTGGTTTAAACAGACTTGCTCCTTAGTTAAGTTATAAGAGGACATTTTTGCAATCAGTACAATTTTTCACAGTGCAAAGTCCATAGATAGGAAATCTCCCAAGAGTAAAAATAATGTATGATATTAGAGGCAAGACAGTATAGTGTGATATAGTAATAACTATTTCACACTTTCCAAAAGCTGATTCCAGCATGGCTTGCAATTACAAGAACAGAAAGACATAAGCTAATTAGTTATTGAATCCCTACATTGTTCTTTAAGGAAAGCCATCGATCTTTGGCCTCAGATAGTTATTTATAGACAGTCACATGAGCAAGTTAGTGGGTGGCAAGCTACCTGTGGGGGCCTCCTTTAAGCTTCTGTCTTTGTAATGAAAATAATAGTACTTTTATTTACTTGGTGGAGATTTTAATTGTCAAAATGCTTTAGAATTAGCAACCATAATCAAATGACCATATTAAAGTTTCTTTGGCTAATTGCCTGTGTAGCATTTGGATAGATAACTCTAGCTATTACAATTTCAAAACCATGTAGGTGGTCTTTAACTGTGGTACTCAGGTGCATGACAGTGAGAGACATGTAACTACAATCTTGTTCCCAAGCTTTCCAGAATGACAGGAGAGATCAGGTAGGTGTAAAGAAAAAAAAGAAAATGGTGTCAATTATAAGCTTTAGATGACATTATATCTGATTTAAAGTTAATGGTGTGTTTATAATGCTTTTATTTGAGCATAGCAAATTTTTAAGTATGCAAGTCAACAGTCCAAAAATATATGTCCTTCGACTCAAAGAACCACAGAATGAATTGTTGGTAACAATAAGTAACTTACCTTAAAAGTCATCTAATCCAATCCTTGCATTCTACTCTTGATAAGACTGAGATATAAAGTGCCTTTTTGTAAGGTCACAAAGTTAGTTAATGTCAAAGCTAAGACTGAAATCTAGGTTACATAAATCCCAAAACTTTCTATTATGCATACGTGTGTGTGTGTGTGTGTGTGTGTGTGTGTGTGTGTGTGTATAGAAAGAGAGAGAAAGAGAGAGAGAGAGAGAAAGAGAAAGAGAGAGAGAGAGGTGTGGGAGCATTTTGGAATATATCTATCTCCATTACTGAGTATTTTATGCATCTGTTATTTTGTTTTTAATACCATTAGGAAAACAATAGCATATTTTTACAGTCAAAGAGGACCTTAATAGGACATATAAACCAATATCTTTGTTTTAAAGAAGCAAACCAAAGAGGCAGATGAATTTCCTCAAGTCCCAAACATAAATGATGAAGCCAAGATTTGAACTGAGGTTGTTTGACTTGAAATATAGTTATTTGAACTATGCCCCACTGGCTCTCTTCCATTCTTTTCCGTTAGTGATTTTATAAGCCTATCTATAGTACATAAATGAGCAATAATAACTAGAAAAACAAAGTCTCTTGCAACATATTGGGCATTAGATTTATTTTTCTAATTCAATCTCCCCAAACATATGTTTTAATCTTCATAACAGTTAATTAAAAATCAAGAATTCAGGTGCCACAGCTCCATGACCAAGTCAATATACTATATCAAAAATTAAATGTTATAAAATATTTATTTTGATTCAATATTGCCAGTCTTATATTTCAATCAAATAAGGATTCAACATTTTTTTTTTGGCAGAATAGGCTTCAACTAGTGAGTGGTATTCATGTGCACACTCAATTGGAATCCCTTCAATTCTCTATCAGCACATCACTCCTCCAGCTAAAAATGTTCCTCCTTAGCACAAACGTGACCATAATTTTTAAAGCACTTTGCTTGTACAAATCCTTAATGTGATTTTAGTGAAAGAAACACTGTTCCATTTATTTATGTTAAAAAGATCATCCATTAAACAGAATTTACCTTTTGTATTGTCTGGAAATTGTAGAAGCTTATATTCCCTTTCCATTCCCATCTCTCTAAATCAATCTAAACCTTTCTCTTTGTTGAGGAGAAATAATATTGAATTTGTATAATTTGGGAGGGGGGGACACAAAACTTGACTGATGTGCAATGGCACTTAATGTGTTTAAAACTTACTCTTTCAAACTACTAGAAAATTACTAGAATAGAGTTACAGGCACGGGTCATTTTCTTTTTATAAAGCTATTATTTCTGCCAAAATAGCATTCTCTAAAAATGAGATTTTACTTGAATATTCTTAGTAGTTCAATTTTGTTAAGAGGTAAAGTCAAATTTAATCAACCTCATTGCTTTGGAAATTGCCAGTACTGAGAGCTTCAAAAGAGATTTACTTTCAAGAATACTGTCATCTTCTTAGCCCAAGTGTTGTCTACCTCACTAACATTTCTCCCTCCAATATAAAAGCTCTTCCTTGCATGCCTTTTTTTTCTTGCAAAATAATTTTGTCCATGCTTCTTTTCTCTTCTCCTTTCTCTGAGTGCAACCCTCTTTTTCATTTCTTCATTTATTTTTTTTATATTATCTGAACCTAATTGACTAACATCCATGCCTACTTTCTATATAGACTTCTTTTGATTGCCTTAGTAATAATAAAGTTCCTAATAATTATGTGTATAAAATTCCTATATAGGAATATAAGCAGTTTAAGTTTGAATCACATGATATGTAAGGCCCCATCCATTTTTAAATCATTTGCCCTCAATCACTTCATCACATCATTGTGTCTATTCTGAAATCAGATCAAAGGTAATGAACTAGGAGAAAGGCTAAGGAGTGAGAAAACATTTTCATATGGAAGGAATCAAGGAAACCACTCAACCCTAAGGACTCCTTCCTCAATCCAGATAAAAAGCACTTTGAAAGTTGGTGAAAAGTACATATATGGATAGGAATCAGTGGCTAAAACCACCAAGTTATTTTTTTTATCTTATTTGAATTATGTTTTCCTGTACTTCAAGAAATTTCTTTTTTAACAGTGTAAATCCTTTCATTATTGTATTCTAAAAGGCCATTCATTTCCATATCACATTTTTAAAAATTAACCCAAGTAAACTATTATAAATATTCAAAACTCTATTTTATTGTTAAAACCCAAAGTATGGAAGTTTTGAGTGTTTGTTTTTGTTTTTATGAAAATAGTCTCACCCTCTAGGGTAACATCAGTTATTTTTCATGCATCCAACAACATCAGGAATATGTTCTAGTGAAACTCACATGAATTAGGGTATTGATAATCAGGTCATTAAATAAGTATCCTGAACATGAGAATGAAACTTCTATAGAGCTAGAGACTTTGGGGTCAGCTCAGTTCAATATTTTCTAAACCAGAGCCCAGATAGGAACTTTAATAACTAAATCAATGTGTTGGAGAAAAAGCATCCTGTTTTAAAATATTGCTTTATCAAAGTTAATTTACAATGCTTTTTCTCTTCTGCATGCACTACCATGGTGACATATTGCAATGATTTAGTCAGGAACAAAAGATTTTCAAAGCCCTCCCTTAGGAGATTTTATGTGAGGAATAATAAAATTATATCCATTTTTGTTTGCTTAGCTATTTCATGTTCTGTTGAATGATCTATAAAAGGGGCTGATATTTAGATTCCTGCTTTTTATATAAGAAATTATGTGTCTATAATTACAGTTATATAGTAAAGGATTTTCTTATTGAATTTTCTTTTTGACAGAATTGATTTCATTATTGACTCTAGGAAGTAAAAACTTTTAAGTAAAATCTAGCAGAAAAGACATATTTGGCCATATGCTTGAATCATTTTCCATGGTCTAAACTCAAGTGAAAGACTAATCACTTTGAAACTCTCATGTAGATTTAAATTTCATTCATTGCATATCCATTGAAGTACAATACCTATGATGTTCAAAGCACTGAGGTAGGAACTTTTTGAGCATCCTAGAGAAAGGATTCTTGTGCAGTTATGATTTAACTTAAATGGCTTTTAAGGTCCCTTTCATTTTTCCATCTTTTCCAGAATCTGTATGTTGTTCTGTATGAGCTAGAAGCATATTTAAGATCTATCATCTATTCACATGAAGTTTATACTCTCTCAGGGCTGTTCTGACAAATGGATAGCATTACAAACTAGCTTTGGATTTTGAACCAAAATCAGTTACTGATTTTGAACTGGTTTTATGATTTCATTTGTTAGGAAATGGCTATTGAAGAAATTCACTTTTACCAAGGCAGATCTAAACTTATTCCACAATTTAAGGATGTTCTTTGCATATCTGAGGTCTGAAGTGGCTTTCTTAGGGTCACACAACTAAGGATCTACAAGAAGTATGACTTAAATTGAATTTTGGTACTCTATACATAGAGCTATAATACTTATCACAACAACGAAATGAATGAATGAAGAAAAAAATAAATGCATGACTAAATGAACAAAATGTAGAGTAACTATTTGAAAAAGTAGAATAAAGAACATGAGAAATTTAAGCTATTATCATCAGCAGAGTCAAGATGGCAGAGAAGACACATGCTTCTTTCTGAGCTCTTCTAGTACCCTCACATTAATTACGAAATTTAGCCTCTGAAATAGTGCTGGACTGGCAGAATTCACAAATATTTGGAGTTCAGCAAGTTACCAATAGAAGATAATTTCTAAGATCACTAGAAAAAATTTGTTTTGATTGGGCCCGGGCTCAGGAGGAGGCCAGGAACAGGCAGGGAGGCAGAGCATGGAGGCCAGTGCAGGCTGAGCAGACCTGGGGTGTGGTCTCCACTGGATGGTACAGACTCCTCACTGTGGAGAATTTTTGGGGAGGACTCTACCACAGTGTTGGATACTCTGCCTTGGTTGCAAGCCAGTAGATCAGCAGAGAAGTTATAAAGCATCCAACACAAACAAAAAAGGTAAAGAGTGTACCCCAAAGTGCTGGAGTCTCACGGGACCTGGCCACACCCATCTAGCATGGGGAATGACTCAGCACTGCTGCTTCATGCTGCCTATAGAAGAGGCTTGGAAAGCCTTCCTTTCCTTAAAAGCAGATCCTAAACTTTTTAAAAAATGAGTAAAAAGATAAAGCGAGCTCTAACTATAGATAGCTTCTATAGTGGAAGAGAAGAACAGATTTCAAACTCTGAGAAGACTAAAAGAAGATTGTCTCTAGATAAAGCCCCAAAAAGTGATATAACCTGATCCCCATCATACAAGGCTCTCCTAGAAGAAATTTAAAAGGATCTTAAAAGAGAGCTATAAGAAAAGTGGGGAAAGGAAAGGAAAAGTTAGAAAGAGGGTTTGGAAAAGGCATATAATTCACTAAAAGATAGGTTTCATGAAGTGTAAAACAACAACAACAACAACAAAAAAAAAAAAAAAAAAAAAAAAAAAAAAAAAAAAAAAAAAAACCTCCCTGAAATACAGAATATGTGAATTGGAATTGGAAAAGGTAAAGAACTTCCAGGAAAACAGAATTTGTGAATTGGAAAAAGAAAATATCTCCATAAAAATTTGTGAAATGGGAAAAAAATTCCATAAACAAAACAACTCATTTAAAAACTCAATTGGACAGATACAAAAAGAAGTAAAAAAAAAAAAAAAAAAAGTAAATGAAGAAAATAATTCATTAAAAATCAGAATTGAACAAATGAAAATGAATGACTCAAGACATCAAGAATCAGTTGAACAAAACTTAAAAAAAAAAAAAAGAAAGAAAGAAAAGAAATGATAACTACCTACTTGGGAAAACAACAAACTTGGAAAACAGATCTAGAGGAAATAATTTAAGGATTATTGGATTACCGGAAAACCATGAGGGAAAAAAAGAACCAATACATTATTTTTCTGTAAATCATCAAAGAGAACCATCCAGATGTCATAGAATCAGAATGTAATAATAGCCATTGAAATAATTTAGTGAACACCTCCTGAAAGAGACTCCAAAATTAAAACTCCAAGGAATATAGTGGTTAAATTTCAGAACTATCAGAACAAGAAAAAAATATTAAAAGCATCCAGAAAAAAAATTCATATACCAAGGACCCAAAATAAGGATTACTCATTTAGCACTTCCACATTAAAGGATAGAAGTGCCTGGAATCTGATATTCTGAAAGGTAAAGGAAGCCAAGAATAAAGTACCCTGCTAAACTGAGCATCTTCTTTCAGGGCATATGGGCATTCAATGAAAGAGGTGAATTCCATTTATTTTTGATGAAAAAAACAAAGCTAAACAAAAAATTTGATCTCCAAATATAGGACTCAAGAGAAGCATAAAAAGGTAAAAAGAACTTTTGAGAATTATATTTCTGTTGTAAGTATACATAGAGAGTGCATGTATAATTTTATTTTACTGTTATAATATAAAAAATGAACTAGAGATGGAAAGGGGATTGTACCAAAAAAGGGAAAAGTGGTGGAAAATGGATTGCATGAAAAAAAGGGGAAAAGTGTGGGTAAAAAAAGGGAAATTACATTTCATGAAGAGGCAAAGAAAACCCATTGTATTTGAGGGAAAGAAGGGAAGGGGAAGAACATTGGATGAATCTCACTCTCATCAGCTTTGGCTCAAAGAGAAAATATTAGACATATTTGGTTTGCAGAGAAACTTCTCTCACCTTATTGAAAAATTGGAGGGCAAAAGCAAAAATGGAAAGGGTAGGCTAAATAGAAGAGAATACAGAAATAGTAGGAAAAAGGTATAAGGAAGGGGGGGGGGTACTCTAAAGGGAGACAGCTGCTTGAAGTAAGTGGTGCCTGTAAGTTAAATACTGGAGGGGGTTTAAGGAGAAAAGGAAAGAGAAAAGTATAGTTTGAAGATAATAAGATGGCAGGAAATGCAGAATTAGTAGTTTTAACTGTAAATGCTCCATAAAGCAAAGGAGGATAGCAGACTGAATTAAAAGCCAGAATCCTACAATATGTTGTTTACAGGAAACACATTTAAAGTAGAGTTATACATACATAGTAAAGGTAAAAGACTGAAGCAGAATCTATTATGCTTCAGGTGAAGTTCAAAAAAAAAAAAAAAAAAAACAGAGGTAGCCACCTGAGCTCAGATCAAGCAAAAGCAAAAATTGATCTAATTAAAAGAGATAAAGAAGGAAACTGTATCTTGCTAAAGGGTACCATAGATAATGAAGCAATATCAATACTAAATGCATATGCACCAATGGTATGGCATCTAAATTCCTCAATGAGATATTAAGACAGCTGCAAGAAGAAATAGACAGCAAAACTGTACTAATGGAGGATCTCAACCTTGCTCTCTCAGAACTAGATAAATCAAACCACAAAATAAATAAAGAAGTTAAAGAGCTAAATAGAATACTAGAAAAATTAGGTATGATACACTTTGGTGAAAATTAAATGGAGACAGAAAGACACTTTCTTCTCAGCAGTTCATGGAACCTATACAAAAATTGACCATATATTAGGACATAAAGACCTCAGCATCAAATGCATTTTTCAGATCATGATGCAAGAAAAATTATATTCAATAAAGGGCCAGGGAAAAATATACCAAAAAGAAATTGGAAAGTAAATAATCTCATCCTAAAGAATGAATGAGTGAAACAGTAACTCATAGACACAATCAATAATTTCATCCCAGAGAATGACAATAAGGAGACAACATACAAAAATTTGTGGGATTCAACCAAAGTGGTAATAAGGGAAAATTTTATATCTCTAGACACTTACTTACATAAAATAGAAAAAGAGAAGATAAATAAATTAAGCTTGCAACTAAAAAACTAGAAAAATAACAAATTAAAAAACCCTAATCAAATACCAACCTTGAAATTCTAAAAGGAGAGATCAATAAAATTGAAACTAAAAAAAAACTATTGAATTAGTAAATAAAACTAAGAGTTAGTTTTATGAAAAAACCAACAAAATAGATAAAACTTTAGTTACTTTGATTAGAAAAAGGAAAGAGGAAAATCAAAGTGTTAGTCTCAAAAATGAAAAGAGAGAATTAAGCACCAATGAAGAGAAAACTAGAGCAATTATCAGGAGTTACTTTGTCCAACTTTACACCAATAAATTTGACAACCTAAGTAAAATGGAGGAATATCTTCAAAAGTATAGATTGCTCAGATTAACAGAAGAGGAAATAAATTAATCAAATAGTCCCATTTTAGAAAAAGAAATAGAACAAGCTATTAATCAACTACCTAAGAAAAAATCCCAGAACCAGATAGATTTACATGTGAATTCGAACAAACATTTTTTAAAAAAAATTAACTCTAATACTATATAAACCATTTCAAAAAAATAGAGAATGAAGGACTCCTATCAAATTCCTTTTATGATACAGACATGGTATTGATACCTAAACCAGATAGGATGGGAAACAGAGAAAGAAAATTATAGAACAAACTCCCTAAGGAATATTGAGGAAAAAAATCTTAAATAAAACAGTAGCAAAGAGATTATGGAAAATCATCCCCAGTATAATACACCATGACCAAATAGGATTTATTTATCTGCAGAGATGCAGATCTGGTCCAATATTAGGAAAACTATTAGTATAATTTACTATATCAATAAGCAAATTATCAAAAACCATATCATATGATCATCTCAATAGATGCAGAAACAAGCATTTGATAAAATTCAACACCCATTCCTATTAAAAACACTGCAGAGTATAGGAATAAATGGACTCTTCCTCAAAATAGTCAGTAGCACCTATTTAAAATCATCAGTAAGCATCATATGTAATGGGGATAAACTGGAACCATTCCCAATAAGATCAGGAATAAAACAAGATTCCCCACTATCACCATTACTATTCAATACTGTATTAGAAATGCTAGCTTTGGCAATAAGAGAAGAAAAAGAGATTAAAGTAATTCAAGTAGGTAATGATGAAAACAAATTATTATTCTTTGCAAATGATATGCTATTAGAAATAATCCACACCTTTAACAAAGTTGCAGGATACAAATAAACCCACGTAAGTCATCAGCATTCTTATATATCACAAACAAAATCCAACAATTAGAGCTACAAAGAGAAATTCCATTTAAAGTAACTGCCAATAGTATAAAATATTTGGGAATCTCTCTGTCAAAGGAAAGTCAGGAACTATATGCACAAAACTACAAAACACTTTCCACATAAATAAAGTCAGATCTAAACAATTGGGAAATATTAAGTGCTCTTGGATAGGGTGAGCAAATATAATAAAAATGACAACATTACCTAAACTAATCTAAATATTTAGCACTATATTAATCAGACTCCCAAAAAACTATTTTAATGGCAACAAAAATAACAACAAAGTTCATCTGGAAGAACAAAAAGGTCAAGGCTTTCAAGAGAACTAAAGAAAAAAAAATCAAATAAAGGCGGTCTAGCTGTACCAAATTTAAACTTTATTATAAAGCAATAGTTACCAAAACTATATGCTAATTTCTAAGAAATAGACTAGTTGATCAGTGCAATAGGTTAGGTTCACAGGACAAATTAGTCAATAACTTTAATAATCTAGTATTTCACAAACCCAAAGACCTCAGCTTTTGGGATAAGAATTCACTGTTTGATTAAAAAAAAAAAAAAACTTGGGAAAACTGGAAATTAGTATGGCAGAAACTAGGCATTGACCCACACTTAACATCGTATACTAAAATAAGGGTTCATGATCTAGGCACAAAGAATGAGATTATAAATAAATTAGAAGAACATAGGATAGTTTATCTCTCAGACCTGTGGAAGAAGAAGGAATTTGTGACCAAAGAAGAACTAGAAATCATTATTGATCACAAAATAGAAAATTTTGATTATATCAAATTGAAAAGCTTTTGTGCAAACAAAACTAATGCAGACAAGATTAGAAGGGAAACATAAATTGGGAAAACATTTTTACAGTAAAAGTTTGTGATAAAGGCATCATTTCCAAAATATATTGACTCTAATTTATAAGAAATCAAGCCATTCTGCAATTGATAAATGGTCAAAGGATATGAACAGATAATTATCAGATGAAGAAATTGAAACTATTTCTAACCATGTGAATAGATGCTTCAAGTCATTATTAATCAAAGAAATGCAAATTAAGACAACTCTGAGATACCACTATACACCTGTCAGATTGGCTAGTATGACAAGAAAAGATAATGCTGAATGTTGGAGGGGATGTGGGAAAGCTGGAACACTGATACGTTGTTGGTGGAATTGTGAATACATCTAGCCATTCTGGAGAGCAATTTGGAACTATGCTCAAAAAGTTATCAAACAGTGTATACCCTTTGATCCAGCAGTGTTACTACTAGGCTTATATCCCAAAGAGAGCTTAAAGAAGGGAAAGGGACCCGTATGTGCCAAAATGTTTGTGGCAGCCCTCTTTGTAGTGGTTAGAAACTGGAAATTGAATGGATGCCCATCATTTGGAGAAGGGCTAAATAAATGGTGGTATATGAATGTTATGGAATATTTTTGTTTTGTAAGAAATGATCAGCAAGATGATTTCAGAAAGGCTTACATGGAGAGACTTACATGAACTGATGTTGAGTGAAATGAGCAGGACCAGGTGGTCATTATATACTTCAACTACAATACTATATGATGATCAATTCTTATGGATGTGACTTTTTTCAATAATGAGATGAACCAAATCAGTTTCATTTGTTCAATAATGAATAGAACCAGCTACACCCAGCGAAAGAACTCTGGGAATTGAGTGTGAACCACTATATAGTATTTCCAATCACTCTGTTTTTGTCTGCCTGCATTTTTGATTTCCTTCACAGGTTAATTGTGCATTATTTCAAAGTTTGATTCTTGTTGTACAGCAAAATAACTGTATGGATATATACATATATTTTATTTAACATATACTTTAACATATTTAACATGTATTGGTCTACCTGCTATCTGGGGTAGAGAGTAGGGGGAAGGAGGGGAAAAATTAGAACAAAAGGTTTTGCAATTGTCAATGCTGAAAAATTACCCATGCATATATCTTGTAAATAAAAAGCTAGAATAATAAAAAAAAAAGACTGAAAAAAATGAAATGACCAGCAGGATGATTTCAGAGAGGCCTGGAGAAACTTATATGAACGGATGTTAAGCGAAATGAGCAGAACCAGGAGATCATTATACATGGCAACAACAAATTTATATGATGTTCCATTTTGATGCATGTGGCTCTCTTCAACAAGGAGATGATTCAAACCAGTTCCAATTTTTTATTAATGAAAATAATCAGCTACACCCAGAGATGGTACTATGGGAAATGAGTGTGGACCACAACATATCATCTCCGCTCTTTCTGTTATTGTTTAGTTGCATTTTTATTTTCCTTCTCAGGTTTGTTTTTCTTTCTTTCTAGATTCAATTTCCACTCTTTCTATTATTGCTTGCTTGCATTTTTGTTTTCCATCTTTCTGTTATTTCCACTCTTTCTTTCTAGATCTGATTTTTCTTGTGCAACAAGATAACTATATAAATATTTATACATATATTGGATTTAACATATACTTTAACATATTTAACATGTATTGGACTACCCGCCATATAGGGGAGGGAGTGGGGAGAAGGAGGGAAAAAGTTGGAACAGAAGGTTTTGCAAGGGTCAGTGTTGTAGAATTACTATTGCATATGTTTTGTAAATAAAAAGCTATTTTAAAAAAGCTATTATCATCATCATTTGTTCAATGGAAGGAAAAAGTTATCTCTGATCATGAGTATGAAGAGCATTTTCTAAGAAAACAAATTAGCTTCATGCTGGTGTTTGATTTATGGATAGAATTTGTTTTTCTTCTTTTTTTTAGTTTGCATTTTCAAAAAAATTTTTATTATAACTTTTTATTGACAGAACATATGCCTGCATAATTTTTTTACAACATTATCCCTTGCACTCACTTCTGTTCCGACTTTTCTCTTTCCTCCCTCCACCACCTCCCCTAGATGGCAAGCAGTCTTATATATGTTAAATATGTTATAATATATCCTAGATACAATATATGTGTGCAGAACTGAACAGTTCTCTTGTTACACAGGGAGAATTTAATTCAGAAAGTAAAAGATAACCTGGGAAGAAAAACAGAAATGCAAACAATTTACACTCATTTCCCAGTGTTCCTTCTCTGAGTGTAGCTATTTCTGTCCATCATTGATCAATTGGAACTGAGTTAGATCTTCTCTTTGTCGAAGATATTATGGATAGAATTTCAAAAGATAAGGATAAAGAAGAGAAGATCATTCTAGGATTGGGTATAAATGATGTGAAGAAAAACCCAGAATTAATAAAGTTTGTATATGAGATTTGACAAAAACATGATGCATATGTATTGTAGTGAAGGAGTAAAACATGAAATTGTGAAGGGGAATAGCCTCTATTAGATAGGCAAAAGAGAGTTATTAAAATTTTTTGAGTGATTTGACCAAATCTGTGCATGATGAAAATTAAGCTGATAATTATATGAATGAGGAATAAACAAAGGTCCAGAAGCTGGGAGTCCAATTTGAAGACCCTAACAGAATTCTAGAATGTGATAATATGAGCCTACTTTAAACAGCAGTGATGAAATGGAACAAAGAAACAGATTTGAAAAATATAGTGGAGATAAAATTAAAAGCAATATACATAAATAAATATACATTTTCTGGTGACCTAGCAATTGACTAGTCTAAATAAGTATGCTAATCCAGTCAGAGATTTATGAAATATATTACTAGAGAGAAAACACTGAAATGAAAGAGAGAGATCATCTGTCTGAAAAAGAATAAGCATACTCTTTAATGTATCAAATACAGTAATGACCCAATAGGCTATGGCAACATATCAAATAAATGGATAGACACAGTGAGGAGGTGGATGAACTAAAACTGTGAGACTTAGGGTCTGGGAGGATGATATTTCCCACCATAAAATAGACTAAAGCAAGAAATTTCTTCTTAAAGAAAGAAATAGGGGAGGGGGATGCTAGTTGCAAATTTCTTTTATAAAAATTTAATTTCAAGTTATATAGGGAACTAAGTCAAATTTACAAGAATATGAGCCATTCCCCAATTGAAAAGTGATCAAAAGAAATGAATATACAGTTTTCAAGGGAAGAAATTCAAGCTGTCAATTATCATATTTTTAAAAGCTCTTTAGTAACTATTAATTAGAGAAATGCAAATTAAAACAACTCTAAGGTACCACTTCACACTTATCTGATTAGCTAGCATGGCCCCAAAATGAAAAAAAATGCCAAAAGGGCTGTGGGAAATCAAATCTACTAATGCAAAGTTGATGAAACAGTAAAATAACTTAGCTATATAGGAAAACAATTTAAAACAATGTTCCAATTAAACAGTATATGCTCTTTGTCCCAGCAACCTCTCATTATTAGGTCTGTAACTTATAGAGATAAAAGAAAGAAGGAATCATTTGTACAAAAATATTGATACTATTTTTTTGTGGTGACAAAGAATTGAAAATTATAAAGGTTACAATTAGTTTGGGAATAGCTAAACAAATCATGTTGTATTTATGTGATGGAATAGTATTGTATTATAAGAAATGATGAAAAATAATTTTAGCTGGTAAAATTTGTTTGAACATATACAAAGCAAAATAAGCATAACCAAGGGAATAATCTGTACAATAAAAATCAAAATTGGAAAGATAATGAACTTTGAAAGACTTAGTAACTCTGATCAACACGATGAACAACTCAAAAAAAAACACATAATGAAATATGTAATTCACTTTCAAATGGAGAACCAACGACCTCAAAATACAAATTATTTTCTTTTTTTTTCCTTTTTGTGTATGACTACATTCATTTCTTATGAATTGTGTTTTTCTTTCCTTTTCAATGGAGATGGTGGAAAGAGGGAAGGAATTTGGAACTGAAAATAAAGTTCTTCACAGATTGACTTTATTTTACCTTGTCAACTTTATTAATCATTACTCTTTTTACACACTCCATAGAATAAGTGAATTCCATTTCCAGTCTCTCTACCTTTGCACTAACTGACTTTCATGGAATATCTTCTTTATCTTCAACTCTTAAAATCCATGCTTTTCTTCAACACAGCTCAAGTTTTATCTTCTACATAAATCCTCTCCTTGATTCACCAAATCCTAGTACCTCCCCCAAGCCAAAGCTATCCAGTATATCATTATGTTTTCTTTATTTCTTCATATGTACGTGTTATGACACCTCTTTTATAATGTAATCCTCTTCAGGGCAAGAACTATGTTACTTTTGTTTTTGTATACCCAGTGCCTAACACAATGACACAACCTAGATTTAAAATAAATGTTTTTTGTTCATTTTCAATAAAAATTAGAAAAATGAGTGACTACTTCAGCTATTACAATTTCATTCATTAATAAACTCTGCCAATAAAAAACAAGTTTATCTTTTCTCATTTCCTCAGCTTATTGGAGAATGTATCCCTGCAATTCCTATGTGTAGTAGCCACTTGTTCTAACAATAACTGGGTAGGACAGTCTTTTTAGTTTAGGAAAACCATATTACTACTCATGGGAAAACAATTTAATGTCTTAGTCCTACTTTGGAGACACAATAAGGACCACTTATCCAAAATGAAAAATTGATTTCTATGTTCATAAATAGTCTCAGACTGTGTGATCCTCTTAGACAATGTGATATTCCTAACATTTGATGTTGAGAATCTGATTAGTAATTATAAGGAGCTACTACAGAGAGGTGAAGGGAGGCTTTATGTCATTTGAAGTGACGAGGCTAATACTTTACAAATGACATTTCACTATTTTAAAGGGGGAAATATTAATTTATGACATAAAGAAGCTAGAAGAATATGACAGCAAACGTTCTTTAATAAATCAGAAATGAACTACAATGAAATGTTTTTGGACTGGCTATAGTCATTATTGATATAGGGGCATGACTTGGTCTGGAGACTGCGGTGGATCATTTTATGTTGCCTTAAGACACTGTGTATTCCCATGAGATCTATTCACATTACTAGTTATTGTCAAATATTCCATGATTTGTTTCCTGTTGGTAAAGTGAAGAGCATAAAACAATACTTTGGCTCACAAAGCCCATTCTTTCTGACGGATCATTACTATTCTGTCTAGCAAAGATACTTGGGCTTTTTTATCGTAAAAGGTAAATTTATATATGTCACATATATATATATATATCATATATATTATTTATATATAAATATTACATATATATGTAGTTTTATAGGCAAATTTCAGGGGAAAGATATTATCCTTCATGCAAGTTAGTCACAAATCCTACATTTATAAGTTTTTTTTCTCCTTTCTAATAATAGTCCCTACTACTACTGAACTGCAAATCTCATAGGTATTCAAATTCATCATATTTGAAAAGAAGTCAGTAATTTTCTCCACAAATGTACTCCTTTCTCTAAATTCTTAAATTTTATTGAGGTCATCACTATCTTTTTAGTCATCCAGGATCAGAAACTCAAAAATTTAATAGTCCTTCTCTATTATTCCACACATGTACCCTTTCCAACCAATTGTCACATCTTGCCAATTCTACCTCCATATATTTTTCATCTGGCCTTTCCTTTCCACTACACCATCAACCTATTTAATCACCTTTCATTTGCATTATTAGAGTAGATTCCTAAGTGGATCCCCTATTTCTTGTCCTTTAAATCCATCCTCCAAATAACTGACAAATTAAAAAAGTCAGATCTGTTCTCTAGGATAAAGGATGTTTTCCTCAGCACATAAAGCTTTTCAATGTGTGACACCAACCTATATTGTTAAATTGATTTCATGTTAGTCCTTTCATGTCTTATTTTCTAGTCAAACAGGACCAGTTCATATTTCTTGAACACAAGATTTCATCTCCTATCTCTTTACTTTTTTTTTTTTTCACTCCTTAAGCTGTACTCCATTTCTGAAGTGCTTTTTTCCTACCCATCTCTTCCTCTTGGTAACATTAGTTCACTCCTAGTCTTCAAAGTAAGAGTCATCTCTTAGATGAGGTTCTTCCTATCCCCTATTTGTTATGCTCTACATATATGCAGATCATTCAAAATTTACTTTTCAGTTCTTTTGTATATACCTTGAATTCCTTACCTCTGTACATACTTGCTGTCCCCATTAGATTATAAGCTAATTAACCATAGGGAGAATTTTACTTTTGTTGTTATTCTCCTAGAACCAAGAACAATGCTTGGTGTATAGTATATCCTTAATAAATGCTTATAGATTTGAATTGATTTGAAGTTCCCTAACAAGTGTCAAATCTCATTTTGTGTTTAACAAATTATGTCACAGAATATACTTTTACCTCATAAGAATTGTTATTATTGGCATTAATAGTAACAATGTACACATATATGAGAATGGAGACACTTGTAAATTTAGGGATTTCATTCTGATGAAAGCAGGGGCAACAAAAGACTTGAAAAACTCAATGGAAGATTCAAGACTCATTAGAAAGGACATACATAATCTGTAGTCCCTAATAGCTCTAAAGTGTGAGACAAATCTAGGAGATACTGTTGCTTCTTCATGATTGTTCATTCCCCATATTCCATCTGTTTCCAAGGATTGTCAATTTTACATTTGAACTCTCTCTTGAAGACACTAACTTCTCTCCTCCAATTCTGCTACCTTTCTATTACATGTCCTCATTACCTCATTTGTGGACTATTATAATAGCCTGCTGGTTGGTCAGCCTGCCACAAGTTCCTCCACTCCAGTCCATTGACCATTTAGCAGCCAAAATATTCTACCCATTAAATGAATGTCTGACCATGTCTCTATCTTCCTACCCATGACAGTCAATAAACTCTAGTGACTATCTCCTCCAGGATGAAATGTAAAAAATCCTTTTGGGAATTTGAAGCCCATCATACTTTAAACCAAAATACATACTTTTTTTCCATTCTTTACACCTTACACTTCTTTCCCCCCAAACAATACCTGAATCCTACCCACAACCTTCAAAGTAATGACACTGGAATTTTTTAATGTCTCTGGAAGAAGATGAATTATGTCTTTGTTCTAGGAATTTTCTTTACTTCTTCCCCATGCCTGAGGTATTGTCCTAGATCTTTACTTCTAGATTTCCTTGCCTTCCTTTCAAGTCCCAACAAAAGCCCCTTTATCTTATGGAAATATTTCCCCACCTTTCTTGATTGTGATGTCTTTCTGCTAATTACTTTCTATTTATCCTGTATATAGTTTGTACAAATTTGGTTGTTTGCTATCATCTCTATTAGACTTTGAGTTCCTTGAAGACAAGAATTGTCTTTGGTTTTTCTTTGTATCTTCAGAGTTTAGCAACTGCCTTGTAGGAAGCAGGCAGTTAATAAATCCTTATTGGATAAATGACTGATCTGCTTTTTTTTTTTTTTTTTAATTCTATGCTGCAATAGTACTAAAATGGGTATAGAATTTCAGGGATATCTGAAATGTATTTCTGATAACAGAAATCCTATGAAAATTCAAGAACTTAACTATGGCAAAGGTGTGCATTTCTGGCTTGAATATATATCAGCATGTATGTATGCTAAAGTTGATTAGTGATTAAAGCAGTTTTTTTTTTAATCTGCTTTATTTTATTTTGGGGTATTCTGGTCACAGTGGATATGAAATCCAAAAAATGTCCATTTGTCCCTAAATTTGTTTTCTTGTATTTTTGAAAATTTGGCTTTTATAATTTAAATTTATTTGAAAATTGGATTAAAAAAAAAAACCACAGGAAATGAAGTAAATGCCCATAAATAAAGAAAAGATTTAAAAAATTGTAACAAATGTACTCCTTTAAAGAATGATAAATATAAATAACTTGGAGACGTAATATTTTCAGGAACTGATGCAAAGTGAAGCAAGTAGAACTTTAATAATAAAACACAAGGAGACAGCACAATTTTTTAAAACTGTCATATGTAGTTATAATAACTAAACTTGTCTCCAAAGAAGAAAAGTGAAAATAGACTTTCCTTATCTCTTTGAAGAGGTAAGGAAATATAGGTACAAAACATTTTATATATTATCCGATTAGATTAATATGCTGATTAGTTTTGCTAAACTGTTTTCTCCTCCCCTCCCCCCCACTTTCTTGCTTAACTCTTGTTTAGAGGAATGTTATTTCAGGTTTTTGGAGCAAGGGCAGAGAAAGGAACAGATTTGAAAATGGGAATTATATAAAAATAAAAGTCCAATAATTTTTTTAAAGAAAATTCAGGTTTTTCCAAAACTTGTGTTTATTTGTAGCTAAATCCATTTTTTTTTTGTCCATGATAAATCTATCTATTCTATTGTACCTAAAATGTTATCTATAAAGAAAACATGGAGAAAGAATATCCAAAACAAAACTATTTATGATTCTTCAGTGATCTTCACTTTATATATTCCCACCAAACTAACTCCTCTGCTCATTAAATAAACATACAACAGAAACTATCTGCTAATAATTAAATCAAGGTGTCTTGAAAATAATAATTGATAATCCCCTTTTCCTAGACATAATCCCTGTTGAAGGTCTATAGAAGAAAGCCATGAAAGTTAATTTTCAATCGTTCTCCCATCCAAAGAATCAAGTTACATATCTAAAAAAACAAGCAAAAACAAAATAAATAAATAAATAAATATCCTGATGTGGTTATTGCTGCCTATAGAATTACTGTCTACTTAGGTCCTCATCTGCTAAATTGGATGAAGGTTCAATAATTTGCCTCAAAGCCTCATGTAGAGCAGAGATTAAAATGTATAGTCCTAATTTTTTCATCTCTTTTCAATTTTACCTCATTAGGCATACATCGTCTTTTTTCATAATAATATTTCCAAAATTTCCCTTTAGATTATCTCTAAACCATCTATATATAAATCTTGATATTTCAATTTAAAAAGAATCTTTTTATCTCTTCTTCTATCCCTGAATTTGTCTTTTCAGAAAGCAAAGTAATTTCCTCTGCCATGGGGGTAAAAATCATAAGAAATAATATTTCAAAAGTGGAAAGGATCTTAGACTATGTAGTCTAACCAAAACATGAAAATAATCTGCAAAACGGCATGCCCAGTAAGTGGTCGTTTAGTCTCTACTTGAAGACCTTTAATGGATGAGAATAAACTATCCCATGAGAAAATATATTTCACTTTTGGACATTTCTCATTCTTGGCAAATTTTCCCCAAGCTCAAGACCAAATTTTCTTTTTTGTAATTTCTACCCATTGCTTCTGATTCTTCCCTCTATGACCAAAGAGAAAAATATATTGATATGTTTAGAAAGATGAAGAAGAGAGTAATCAAGATAATCATGAACTTTGAGAATTAGGAATTATTTTGTTTGGAAAAGAGAAGACATATATTTAATCAAGAATATAAGTGATACAAACTCAAAGTTTATTGTTATCTTGGATATCTCTTCTCAATCTCCTTGAATATATCAATATCCTTCTTAAACTGTGATCTCAAAAGTACCTCTCACTCTATATGTGATTTAACTAAATAGAGTATAGGGGGACCATCACCAAATTATTCTTCTCTTAATAATTATTAAAGTCACATTAATTTTTTTTAATTTCTTGATTTGTTTTTGTTTTTGTTGTTCTAGTTGCCATTACTAATTTGTATTCACTTTACAATCCCCTTAACTCCTCAGATTATTTTTTAAACAAACTTCTACCTAATTATGCCAGTTTTCATTTTATACTAGTAAATTTGATTTTTGAACCCAAGTGTAAGACTTTGAATTTCATCATATCAGATTCAGTCCAGTTTTCTGGCCCTGTACATGTTTTTGAATCCTGATTCTGTCAACCAATTCTATTTAATTCAATAAACATTTATTAAGCACTTCCTATGTGCTAGGCTCTGGGCTAAATTCTAAAGATAAAGATAAGAAGAAAAAATAATTCCTGTTCTCAAGGGGTTCACAATCTAATGGTGGAAGACAACACACAAAAGAAAGTTAGAAAGAATGGATATTTAGGGGAAAGAGAAGACTTTGGGAGGAATTTAGTGCTCTGCCCTTCAGGCCTCCACTCAGATGGGAGAGGCAACTGAAGATGAGTTAAGATAGAGTATATCAAAAGTCACATAACTGATAGAAAATTGAATAGTTAATTGAGTTAACTAGTTTGGCATCATTTGTAAATCAAATGACTGCTATTTTTACCTTTGTTTAAGGTTCCAAAAATATCTTTGCTTCATTTCTCCGGTTTCAATAACCAGATTTTACCACTTGAAGAAGTGCTTGTTTGACTTATTTTTTATAATGGACTGCCTTGGACCTATAAAATGGTCACATTTAGTATAATTGTCCTTTGAGAATGAATCAGAGGCATCTAGGAATCAATTGTTGTCCATTTTTCAGAGGATCAATGACATCATAGGGTGATGTGCTAACCTATACATGAATTAGATTTAAGTTAGGCAGTTACACAGTCCTCACTAGCACTCTCTGTTTCTAAGTCATCAAAGTTCAGTGGCAAGACAAAAGTCAAGATGAATACAGATGGCCTGGGATGCAATAGATGACCTGGGCATCTTTAATGTCTGAAAAAGTTCTGAGCACTCCATTGCACCTGTTTCAGCTGCATTTATAGCTATTGGAGGAAAAAAATGTTCTCATATGCTCATTCCACTGAGGAAAGTCCCCATATGCTTTGAGTAGACATCCCTTAACACACCAACAGTTTTAAGGCCAGTCTCTTCATAAGATTAATCTGTTAATAAGATTAATAAGATATTTGCAAACTAGTCAGAACCTAGTTTAGCCTATCTGCCAGAATGGTTTACCAGAATGGGAGTGATATCCATGACATAGCATTTGGGAAACACAGGAAAAAGTTGGATGAAGGTAAACACAAAATGTAGGAAAACAGCTCAGAAAAAGATACAGCAAGTC
Organism: Antechinus flavipes; assembly: GCF_016432865.1. Lineage (NCBI taxonomy): Eukaryota > Metazoa > Chordata > Mammalia > Dasyuromorphia > Dasyuridae > Antechinus > Antechinus flavipes. The sequence continues at coordinate 427,242,629 of NC_067398.1, forward strand.
CTCCCAGAAGTGTTAGTCTTCTCTGAACACCCCACCCACTGCATTGGACATCAAAGAAGTCCATTGAAAAGATAATAAAGGTGTGCAGCAGAATCATCAGGAGTTTCATTGAAGAAAAAGCAAAGTTTTGTTAGCATGAAAGTTTTAACAGTTTCATCAGGTAATTGATTGAGACCAACTTTTAAGAGACAACAGTCTCCAACTATTTCAATCAATCATCATACATTTATTAAGTAGCTATTATTTACCAAGCACTGGGCCATGTGCTAGGAACATAAATATATAAATGAAACAATTCTTTCCTTCTAAAGGAACTTAGCAAGGAGAGACTGAGTACCTTAAGTACACGAAGTAGGAACTTAATATTTATTGACTGAAATGCTGATTAACTTGGTATAGACAAACAGATACAATATATTTGGCATAAGGAGGCCCTGGTTGCTTGTGGATAAGGAAAGCCTTCATACAAAAGGTTGTTCTTAGTCTGACCAATGGGAAAAAAATAGTGATTCTGAAAGATAGAGGCAGGAAGGAAGTGCCTTCCAGTCAATACAATGCAAGTGAGATAGAAATACAGTGTCAAGTATGAGTAAGAATAGTTTTAGACCTGAGTGTCCATGAAGAGCAGTAATGGATTATAAGGATGGAAAGTCAGGATACAGGCAGATTGTAAAGAGCTTTAAATGCTAGACTGAGGAATATATATTCATTCCTAAAGTTAATAAATTAGTGAAACTTTAGTATACCTAGCTGTCCCTTACCTTTATACTCTTCTTACTCCTTCCCTCTCCAAAACATATTCTCCCATACAATGACACTAGCCTCCTGGTTGCTCCAGGAACAGAATACTCAATTTCTCAGGGGCTAGCATTTTCTTTGGATGTCCCCTATTTCTGTATTACTCTCTCTTCCAATGTGACTACTAAATTTCCTGCTTTCTTTAATTTCCCACTAAAATCATCCCTTCTACAGGAAACTTTCCCAAACCCCTCTCAATTATTTTCCTCTTTTAATTATTTTCTATTTATATTGTATATAGTTTACTTTGTATATATTTGTTCACATTGTCTCCCCCATTAGATTTGTAAGCTCTTTCAGGACAGGGATTGGATTTCTCTCTTCCTGTATCCCCAGAACTTTGCAGAGTACCTAGCACATAGTAGGCACTTGATAATTGTTTATGGAATTGAATAAAAGAATAATATGGTGCGATAAATGTTTATGAAATTGAATAAGAGAGCAATATGGTACTATAGAAAGGTCATTTTGATAATTATGCGGTGATTGGATGATATTAAAGGATTGTGAAATACAGAACAATGAGAAAAAGGAGCTCACAGAAAATAGCTTTTATTTTTTCATAAAAGTATTCAGCTGTGAAGTTGAGAAGGGTTATAGTATGAGAGAAACTGGGACTTGCCTAAGATCACACATGTCATTAATATACAACAATGTCAAAGACTGGAACACAGATATCCTGACTCTAAATGTCTGGGGTTTTTTCTTACTCATTCCTAGCATTTTTTTATTACATATACATATATACACGTACATACACATATACACATCTATGTATATATGTATATATACATACTTGTGTGTATATTTAACATAAACAATTATTTTATCTACATATTCATGCACAAACATGTATATGTATATATAAATTGAAATAATTACATATATATGTGTGTTTATGCATATATATGATATATTATATGTATTATAGTTTTGAGTCAAGATGATCTGAGTTCAAATCTTAACTCAAACACTTTTTAGCTGTATAACCTTGGGCAAACCATTTAACCTGCCTCTCTTGTTCTCTGTTTTTACATTTATAAAATGAGAATGATAATAATAGCATTTATCTCACTTGATTGTTTGAAGGATTAAATAAGATATTTGCAAAGCACTTTGAAAAATCTAAAGCTTTATCTAAGTGCTAGTTCTTACTCTTATATATTATTATACAGAGATATAAAGCATGCATCATCTTGGACATTTCTTCAATACAGCAGCAAAGGTTTGGTGTCTTTTTTCATTTGACAGCTTCATAGATTTACTTCCTGACCCAAATAAATGTCTTGCTGAAAAGGTTAATGCTCATCTACTCCATCATGGTGTCCACATTTGGGTTTTCTCTGTCTGATCCATCCCATATCTATGCAAAGAATGACTCATTTTTTATGTCTAGGTCTCAAGCATATTGAATATTCTTTCTCCCTTCCAGGAGGCAATTTAATATATACCTGTATCATCATCAAGAATCAGGGGTCTCAAAACTAAATATTCTATCAATATACATGAATAATATTATAGGAGATACTTCTAATACTGCTTTGAAGTCCTACTTAAGTGAGTCTCTACAGTGCTTCTGAAATGGAATTTCATGATGTTCCCAAACAATAGTATTGTATAAATTAAGTATGTATTAGTAGAACTTAAAAGAAATCTGATGAGCATTGTTTTTTAGTGAAATATTTTTAGATTTAATTGACTGGATTTAATTGGATTCATTTCATTTCCCCTGAAAGGTAAGGAAAATTTAATGATGATTATGAGGTTTGGGATGTATAGGCATTGGGCCACAGCTCTGTAAAATGGACAGAGGTATTAAAATGAATTTTCCTAGCAAATATTGTAAATTTCAAGATATGGAAAGATTGTACACCATTTCTTAACTAGAGATTGACTCTAACAGGCTAGCATGCCATAAGTATTTCAGTTTTGCATTAAATAAAATTGGACAAAGCTAGCCTGTTAAGATAATTCTCCAAAGATCATTATATCCTTCAACAATGATACTGTATGAGAATATATTCTGATGGAAGTGGATTTCGTTGACAAAGAGCGGATCTAACTGAGTTTCAATTGATCAATGGTGGACAGAAGCAGCTACACCCAAAGAAAGAACACTGGAAATGAATGTAAACTATTTGCATTTTTGTTTTTCTTCCCGGGTTATTTTTACCTTCTGAATCCAATTCTTGTGCAACAAGAGAACTGTTCGGTTCTGCAAACATATATTGTATCTAGGATATACTGTGACATATTTAACATATAAAGAACTGCTTGCCATCTGGGGGAGGGGATGGAGGGAGGGAGGAGAAAAGTCAGAACAGAAGTGAGTGCAAGGGATAATGTAAAAAATTACCCTGGCTTGGGTTCTGTCAATAAAAGTTATAATTATTTTTAAAAAATACTTTATGACTAAAAAAAAAAAGCTAAAAAAATAACAATTCTCTATATCTGATGATTTGCTTGGTCTAACACAAGATAGCACATATGAGATCATTTCACCTTCATTGTTAGTTAGGCCCTCTGGAGACAAAAGAAACATTTGAATTCTTTCTTTTAGCTTGAGCCAGTTGATAAGGTTTTTCAATGATGGAATATTTTTTATGTGCAATTTCTATTTTAATATCAGATATCCTCATGAGGTAAATCTGACTGGAAAAGAGGGAAAAAAAAGAAAACAGCAATTTACCTACTTCCATATTGAATAATCTTTGAATTTTACTTTGTCTTGTTTTTTATTCCCCATAACTTGAATACGATCATACTTTAGCAGTACAAGTTTGATTTGACTTTTCCTATTATAAGCCATTTAAGAATAGTCTTTCTAAAGGAAATCATAAATATTTTCAGATAGGATTCTTACTTGGATATCTAAAATAGCAAAAAAGGCAACTTAACACCTAAGTTCAAATATATTAAATGTAATATTTTCCCTCCCATTTTTCTCGTAATGGGTAAATATAGTCATCCAATAGACACAATGTTTTCCTTGACTCCCTAGGAGAATGCTAGTTATCAGAGTACTAGAGGGCAATTCTACTGCCCCTTGTATGCTTTGTTGAGGTCAAGTTATAAAATCAATCTTTATTTTGAGCAAAGAGCCCTGTAGGATAGAGGTCATGGTGAGAGTATAATGGTAATATTATAGAGTTGTCCGATATCGCATTCAGAATCAAATACATTTCAGCATTTTAAGCAACCGTCCGTCTTCTCCAACGTATCAGGTCTGCCATCTCGACTCCCCTGGTACCAAGGACTCTGCTCTGATTCCTTGGCTCATCAGTCTGAATGAAACCCCTCTCCAGCGCAAGATAGACCGGAAAAACTTCAGAAAAGGTCAGTCTCCCTGGGGTAAAAAGGGCGTTCAGTCCAGCTCAGACAGACGCTGGGAAAGCAGGTGAGCAAATCAGCAACTAAAGCCCTAGTCCGGGCTCGGTAGCAGATCAGGGGAGCTACTTCCAGTTCCAGGTCAGAGGGCAACTCTGGAAAACCAGGTTGTTTCCTGAAAAGAGCAGGCAATGCTAATTCCTGCAAACACTAGGGGACGCTGTGCTGAAAGCTAAGGTTCTGAGAAGTTTGGGATAGCGCCACCTTTATCCCAGGAGCAGAACTCCACCTTAAAAGTTAAAAAAAAAAAAAAGAGGAAATACCAAAAGGAAAGGAAGGAAAACGAGCAGGAAAAAAAATGTCTGAAGAAAACAACTCTTTAAATAGTAGAATTAACCAAATGGAAAAAGAGATACAAAAGATAACTGAAGAAAGTGACACATTAAAAAAAAAACTAGAACACAGGAAGCTAGGTGGCTCAGTGAATAGAGCACCAGCCTTAAAGTCAGAAGGACCTGAGTTCAAATCCAGCCTCAGACACTTAATATTTCCTAGCTATGTGACCCTGGGCAAGTCACTTAATCCCAATTGCCTCAGCAAAAAAAAAAAAAAAAAAAACTAAAACAGGGCAAATGGAAACTAATGACTCTGTGAGACAGCAAAAACAAACTAAGAAGAATGAAAAATAAAAGAAAATATGAAATACCTCATTGGCAAAATAGCCAACCTGGAAAATAGATCCAGAAGAGACAATTTATGGAACAAAAGGTTTGACAATTGTCAATGCTGTAAAATTGCCCATGCATATAACTGGTAATTAAAAAGCTATAATTAAAAACCTCTTCTGTTAAGATGGGCAATTTATATTTTTGTAAATATTCATCCATTTAGGTTAGATTGTCAGATTTGCTGCCATATCGTTGGGCAAAAAAACTCTGAATTATTGTTTCAATATGTTTTTTTTTAATTTGTGGTGAATTCACTTTTTTCATGTTTGATGATAATAATTTTTCTTTCTTTGTTATAATAAAATCATGCAATGATTTATTAATATTTTTTCCTTAAAAAAGAGACAATTCAAAAAATTATTGGCCTACCTAAAGGCCATGACCAAAAAAAAAAAAAAAAAGAGAGAGAGAGAGAGAGAGAGAGAGAGAGAGAGAAATAGCCTGATGCCCATTCTACAAGAGATCATAAGGAAAATGGCCCCAATATTCTAGAAGTAGAGGGGGAAATAGTCAATGAAAGAATCTGTCAATCACCTTCAGAAAGAGATCCCACAAGGAAAAACTCCAAAGAACAATGTTACAAAGGTACAAATTCAAGGGGAAAATTACTGCAAGCTACCACACAAAAATAATTCAAATATCAAGGAGAAATTGTCAGGATCACCCAGGATCTAGCAGCTTCTACAGTAAAGGATTGTAGGGCCTGAAATAACATATTCTGGAAGGCAAAGGGACCTAGAGTTACAACCAAGACTTACTTTCCAGCAAGACTCAACAATCACCTTTCAGGTAAGGGAATGGAGCTTCAATGAAGTAAGAGGCATTTCTATTGAAAAAAAAAAAAAAAAACAGAACTGAACAGAAAATTTAATATACAAACACAGGATTCAAGAGAAGCATAGAAAGGTAAACAAGGGAAAAATAAATAATATTTAAAGTTTAAAATGTTTGCATCCCTAGATGGGAAAAATGATATCTGTTACTCTTGAGAACTAATAGATTTTGGAAAGAAAATGCCATCTGTTTTCAGAAAAAAAAAAAAAAAAAAAAAAAAAAAAAAACTAAGGAGACTGAATGTAAATCAATGCTTACTGTGTTCATTTTTTTTTTCATTTTTCTTATCTCTCCCTTGTTTTTTTTTTCCCTTTTGCTCTCATTTTTCTTTCCTAATATGATTCATAAATCAATTTGTATTAAAAATAAAATTGAAATTTAATTTAATTTTAAAAAGAAAGAAAGATGGCAGAAGAGCAAGTTGATTTTTTAAAAGGCAAAGAAACTAGAGATCAAATTACCAACATTCACTGGATTATGGAGAAATCAAGGGAATTCTGAGGACATTCAACTGTACCTGTGTCCTTTGCACATACTTCTGTTTCATTGACTAAACTAAAGCCTTTGACTGTGTGGATAACAACAGAATGTGGTAAGTCCTCAAAATGATAGAACACCAGATCACCTTACTTGCCTCCTGGCTAACTTGTATGGAGATAAAAAAACAACATTTAGAACCAAACATTGTATAACAGATTGATTTAAGATTTAAGGATTATGACAATGGTGTATATGGACATGTTATTTATTTTATCTATATTCAAAGTAAATCATGCAAAAGTCCAGGCTGAATGAATCAAAAGGGGAAATTAAGGTTTTTGAGAGAAATATCAACAAACACAGATATACATATGATAACACTTTGATGCTAGAAAGTGAAAAAGAATTAAGAAACCTCTAGAAATTGAAAAGGAGAATGTAAAAGGTAAATTCAAGGTTGACATAAAAAAAAATTAAGATCCTGGCAATTGGTCTTGGAAAATACAGGGGGGAAAGAAATGGAAGCACTGTCAGATTTCCTATTCTTAGGGTCAAAGATTTTTGCAGGTGAAGAGTGCAGCCATGAAATTAAAAAACACTTACTCCTTGGAAGGAAAGGTATGATAATCTGGACAATATACTAAAAAGAAGGTCTATCCCCTTGTCAACAAAGGTCCATATTGTCAAAACAATAATTTTTGTAGTTGTAATATATGGCTCAGAGTTGGACTACATGAAAAACTAAGCACCATGAAATAAATGTCTTTTGGAATAATGGTACTCGAGAAAACTTTTGAGAGTCCTTTGAAGAAATTTCAGACTATTCACCAGAAAGTCAAATACTGATGTTGAAGCTTAAATATTTTGGCCGTAAAATGCAAAGACAGAATTCATTGGAATGGAATATTGATAGCAAAAGGAGAGAGGGATGGCACAGAATAAAATGGATAAATAGAATCATGGAAACAATGAACCTGAAGTTAGATATGGGGAATAAAAAGACCCGGTTTTCTTTGGTCCAAGTGATCACAGAGTCAGATGTAACTGAACAACAACAGCAATAATGAACTAGAAAAATCACATAAATATTCTATGATTCTATTTCTTCATTTGTAAAATGGAAATAAAATTACTTGAGATATTTGTCTATCTTGTGAGATATTCTCTCACAAGAGACTGCTTAGTCAAAAAAAAAAGTTTTATAACATTACTTACTATGTGTTATGTATATAAACTATGTCTCAGACTATTAGATTAACTTTAGAAATTTGGTCATCATTTCTTTTGCGTCTGAAGTTTTCAGCAAGTTCTAAAATCAATTATTATTTATATCTTCATGTTGTTTCCATTAGTCACCTCCGCTCATAATTACAGGATGGTTTTGAAATCTATGTCTGTTCCTAAGCATTCTTCTAAGACAACATTTTCAAATGTTTGTTGAACATGTTTATCTCAATACTTCCAAAAATGTCTCAGTATACCTGGATGCCTTATGTTCTCAAAAAATTTCAAACCCAACTCATTTTATGTAAAATAGCAATATTTCCTAATTTTCTCTCCTTTTTTTTTTAAGATATCCCTACCTTTCCCTGAAACTGATTGTAAACTTAAATGTATTATTTGATTATTTACTCTCCCTCATCATGGGATGAGGAGACATCCAATATGTTGCCCAGCCTTTTCAACTGTATCTCTCTCTCTCTCTCTCTCTCTCTCTCTCTCTCTCTCTCTCACTCTCTTACTGTCAACTGGGCTCTATGCCATCTTACTGTCCCTGCTCCAACATGAGGACCTCTATAAAATTGATTTTCTTAACACAGAAATACCCATATCTATATTTATCTTTAGTTTCATTGTTTGACAACCTTCAGTGTCTTCCTATTGCTGTTTGAATATTTTCCAAATCCCTTATCCTGAAATTCAAAGCTTTCATTTAAACTGATAACTTTTTTACAGCAATTCTCTTTCATGTATTTTGTATACCTACAAAACTGAACTGTTTGCTGTTCTCTGGACTAATCCTATAGCTTTTTTTGTATTTTCTTACATTATCTCTATAACTAAAAGACTCTCCACTTAATCTTTCTCAATTCAAAATTTTCCTGTCTTTCAAGTCTCACATCATTTGTCACTTTCTCCATGAAAAATCAACTCTCTCCCAGAAATAGAAGGAAAATCTCCCTCCTTCCCATTCTCAGGTTAAATCATTTTCCCCTTCTCCTATGTACTTATCATGTTATAATTTTAATTAACTTTTACAAAGTTGCCTTGACAAGTTCTAAGTAACAGGGAGAATGGTTAGATCACAGAAAAACCCAGGTTTCTTATATAACTCAAAGGACCAACAAAAGACCAATACATAAACAAATAAGCAAACAGAAAAACAAGTTTTAATATACTCCAGAACTATAGAAAAAAGACAACCAAAATTCAGAAAAGATAGGAAGAATAGCCACATTAGGAGAGCCAATGAAGACATTTATAAATTTAGAGCCATTGGAGACCGTCATGCTAGGGAAGCAAGTAAAAAATGTCATATTTTTATGTGAAGTCAGCCAATGTTCTCCATGTGGTTTGCAAGCCAAAGAAAGATACTGTATTCAAAGAGCTGATTTCTACCACCAAATTAGAGGTCAGAATCAGCCTCCACAGGTTAATGTGCAAGGAGATACGACTTAGTCATTGTTCTTCAGAGCACAAGAATGTTAACAGAAAACAAAGTCTTCTCAAGCCTAACTGCCAGCTCCAGACTGGGAGAGAAGTGCTGTACAAGAGGTTTGATATGAGTGTAGTATCATCCCCATTATTCCTTTGCAGTCTGTCAAGGCCACAGCAGGTAATGCAACCAACTTTCAGTGGATCACATAGGCACAGGAAGACAGTTAATAGTTGAGTCCATAATGCAGGATGTTGGAGGGGATGTGGGAAAACAGGGACACTGATACATTGTTGGTGGAATTGTGAACACATCCAGCCATTCTGGAGAGCAATTTGGAACTGTGCTCAAAAAGTTATCAAACTGTGCATGCCCTTTGATCCAGCAGTGTTTCTACTGGGCTTATATCCCAAAGAGATCATAAAGAAGGGACAGGGACCTGTATGTGCCAAAATGTTTGTGGCAGCCCTCTCTGTAGTGGCCAGAAACTGGAAAATGAATAGATGCCCATCAGTTAGAGAATGGTTGGGTAAATTGTGGTATATGAATATTATGGAATATTATTGTTCTGTAAGAAATGACCAACAGGATGATTTCAGACTTATATGAACTGATGCTGAGTGAAATGAGTAGGTCCAGGAGATCATTATATACTTCAACAACAATACTATATGATGATCAATTCTGATGGACCTGGCCATCTTCAGCAATGAGACGAACCAAATCAGTTCCAATGGAGCAGTAATGAACTGAACCAGCTACATCCAGCAAAAGAACTCTGGGAGATGACTAAGAACCACTACATAGAATTCCCAAACCCTATATTTTTGCCTGCCTGCATTTTGGATTTCCTTCACAGGCTAATTGTACAATATTTCAGAGTCCGATTCTTTTTATACAGCAAAATAACGGTTTGGACATGCATACATATTTTGTATTTAATTTATACTTTAATGTATTTAACAAGTATTGATCATCTTGCCATCTAGGGGAGAGGTGGGAGGAAGGAGGGGAAAAATTGGAACAAAAGGTTTGGCAATTGTCAATGCTGTAAAATTACCTATGCATATAACTTGTAAATAAAAAGCTATTAAAATTTTTTTTAAAAATAAAGTAACAACAGACAAAATAAAGAAATACTATGAGGATAAAAAAGCCTAAGAGGCAAATTCTGAAAGTAAGAATAACTGCAGAAAAAATACAATTAGAATCTTGAGAGCAAAAAAAGAAAATCTTGTTCAAAAGAATTATGGAAATAGAAAAATAAGCAAAAGATATTTAAATGAAACAAGAAAATGGAAAGGAGAATAAAAAGCTTAGAACAAAAAATGGGAAAACTTTGGACACACAAAGAAGGATTTCCTGGAATTTGAAGTAAGGCAAAAAAAAATTATTCCTCAATGACTCTTTAGATAATAAACAGTAGTATAACAAGTAAAATTATTTTTAAGGAAAAAAATATGTCTAGTTTTAAAAGAAACTGTCCTGGAAAACAGTTCATAACAAGATAATTTAAGAATTATAAAAATTCCTCAAATCCATAACTGAACAAAAATCTGGACAGCATGCTCAATAAATCATTGAAGGAAACTAGATGAATTAGATATAAAAAACAAAGTAAAAGCTGAAAAATCCATTCATCACTTCCTGAGAGAAATCTCAAACTGAAAACACTCAAGAATGTCATGTCCAAAATGAAGATCTTCCAAGTCAAATAAAAAATAAGTATGGAAAAACTAGAGTTAATATCACACATAATTTGGCAATAGTTATTATTTTAAAAAATAAAGAATGTTATAATATGATTCTGTAAAAGGTAAAAGTTTTTAATTAAGAACAACTTACCTTAAAAAATTTAGGCTCATCCTGTATGAGAAAGATTTATGAAGAAATAGAATGCTTTGTAATTTTTTTTTTTTTTGCAAAACAGCTGAGAGGAGACTGAAGTACAAAGATGTCAAAAGTAAAACAGAAAGGTAAATTTGTTTCAACAACGAAAATGGGCTAAATGATGATGCTTACATTCTAATGAAAGAAAGAAGCAAATAACTATATAAACATTAAAAAGGGAGCATCAGATAAACACTCTTATCTGAAATGGACTAAGGAGAAGTGAGTATAAATATGCACACAGTACACACTCAAAAAGCTGGTTATGGAAATATGGTAAATTTGTGTAACAGGTGAAAACAAAGATGGGGAGAGAAGAGTGTAAGAAGTAGAGAATATGGGGCAGCCAGGTGGCACAGTCCTGAAGTCAGGAGGACCTGAGTTCAAATTTGATCTCAGACACTTAATACTTCCTAGCTGTGTGACCCTGTGCAAGTCACTTAACCCCAATTGCCTCAGGGAAAAAAGAAGAAGTAGTGGGGAATACTTGGGTAAGTAATCATTTTGAACAAAACAAAGTTGAACTTTTGAAAGTTGATCATGAAGTGGGGCTTAAAAAGAGAAAAAAGGTTAAAACCAGAGATAAGTACCTAAAATTGGGAAAGAAAAGAGAATCTAAAGATAAAGATTACTAGTGTTGACTCTACTCTCCTTTTTTGGTAGAGAACATGATGGAAAGTAAATAGAGGTTGCAGGTTATAAAAGAGTATAACATGAAAATACACAATCAACAAGCATGACAATGAACATAAATGAGATGAATTTATTTGTAACATGGTGGAGGGTAGTAAAGTAGATTATAGGCCATAATCAAATACTTTTTAGAAAAAGAGGGAAAAGGAGAGGAAGAGAAGGAAAAAACCACTTAAAACATTAAATTTTATTCAGCATGATATTAAAGGGATGAGGCAAAATTCATTATACCTCAAACAAATTTGATTTTTTTAAAAAGGGCAATTATAATTTCCAAAGACAAAAGTGAAAATAGAATATATAATTTGGGAATTTTATGGGGAACTTCAGGAAAGAATTATAGACAGAAATAATATTCATTATGCACTGAATTGCATAGTATCAAAGTACTTGAAAAACAATGAAATTGGGGGAGAAATAGATGGAAAAGAGTAAGGAACTCAAAAAAGAAAGTTAAGTAACTTAATATATTTAAGATATAGACAAATGTTACACAAACATAAACAAGAAAGAAATCAATTTCCTAAAAAGATCTTCAAAAATTTTGGATATTGTAGCTCTCTGATGATTAAGGAAAGGGAATAGAAAAGAATATACACATTTTTCCGACCTGTGCATGGTATCTTCAAAATACTAATAATAAATACATAGGTCACGGAATATTATAGACATGAGCACAAAATCAAAAACTCTATACATGGCAAATTTATAAGTTGTCCCAGAAGAAACAATTCAAGATTAAGTGGAGAACAAATATTTTAATCTTAAAAATGTATGACTTGAAAAGCAAATAAAATAAAAATATATAATTTCATTAAAGAAAATTTCAATAATAGGATGCATACAAGATTCTTGAGAAGCAGCCCTGAGGTGAAAATGTTTATCTCAACATTATCATCAAGAAAAGGGAAAAAGAACAAATCATTAATTGAACATGCTATTTAAAAACAAAAATAAGAAATTTTCAAACTTATCAAACATAAGAATAGACATTCTGCAAAAAAGAGATGAAGACATCTGAATAAACTATTGAATTCAGAAAAGTAAGAGACATTTTAAAAACTAATAAATTAAACATGGTTAGTGGGAAGAGGAGAAATGCCAAAACACCAATATTAAGAAAGGAAAAGTTTTCATGACATAAAAAATAAAGGGATTTTAGAAAATACTATGCTCAAATAAGGCCAAGAAAACTAGTAACAAATCCAATGAATAAATATTTATCAAAATTTTAAATACTAATATTAATACTAAGAGCAAAATCTAAATAAATCTATCTCAAAGAGGAAGAGAGGGGAGAGGCAGATAGACAGAGACAGAAACAGACAGACAGATAGTGAGAGGAGGAGGGGAAGGAGATAAGCCAAAAAGAAAAAAAAAAAAAAAAAAAAAGCAAAGGGGTAAAAACAGAATCAGATAAATGGATTTATATGTGAATTTTATAAAATATTCAATGAAAAATAAAGTGCCATATTAGATCCCATATTAGATGACTTGTTTGCAGAGAGAAAATGATCCTATCAAACGATTTTTCCATTAAACAAATATTGTTGTGATAACTCAATCAAGACAAAGTCAAGTAATAAAAACAAAATTTGATCTTTCTAATAAATGTTGAGATGAATCACTGAATTATGTGTTAAACAGGCAACAGCAGTATTTAAATGATAATATATGATAACTAGTTTGGATTAATTACATAAATTCAGATTTAGTTCAATATCACTAGAATAAATATATAATAGATTATATAATAAATAATATCCCACAAATCACACTACCTTATCAATCAGATCAGGAAATGACTAAGATCCTTAAAAAAAAAAAAAAACATGTCTAAAGAATGAATGTCCATTGCCATTGCTATTTTTATATTATTCTAGAAATGTTAATTAGGGTAATATGTTTAAACAATTATTGGGGAAATAATCATTGAAAAAAAAAGGAAACAATCAGCTTTTGCAAATTACAGGATAATTTTACTGAGACAATCATATAAATGCAAACCAAATTCAATTAACATAATAACCATTACAGTAATTGTATAAACAATAAACCCACAAAATCATTATTCTTTCCATTTATTACCAAGAAAACTAAGCAGGAAGACAAAGAAAAGAGAAATTCTATTCAAAACAACTATAGAACAATTACAGAATATATAAAATAACTAGAAATATGGTTACTAGTATACATCAAGAGATTTAAAAAATAAAACTATGAAAGTTTATAGAAACAAAGATAAATATAAATAATATGAAAGATACTAATTGTTCCTGGTTGAGCCATACTGGTATAATTGGTGATGAGATCTAAATAAATTTACAATTTTAATGTATTATCTATAAAACTATCACAGAATTACTTTAGCCATCTAGAAAAAAATAAACTACATTATTCTGCAGAGGGGAAAAAAAGTAAGAATTTGAAGGCAAATAATGAAAAAAAAATAGGAAAGAAGGTAGCCTAGTATTACTGATTATCAAAGAATAGGGAAGCAGTAAGTATTTTTTTATTAAATAGAAGAAAATGATCAGTGGAACAAATTATATAGACAAGAACCAAAATAAATTGAATATAATAATACCATGTTTGTTGAAGCCAAGAAGTTCCCTTACAAGATGAAAGCCTATTATTCACCAAAATTTACTAGGAAAACTCAAAAAATTTTGAAAAATTAGGTTTAGATCATATCACCTACAACAATAAATTCCAAATATATATGACTTTAATATAAAAGGTTATAACATAATATATATAAAAGATATATGCACAATTGTGCATAGGAAATAAAGATTTTTTTATCAAAAACAAAAGAAAACAATAGATTACATGAAATAATATTTCTCATTTTCATCATAAAAATAAAAAGATATTGTCCAACAAAATCAATGAAGTTAGAATTAGAAAGAACATGTTAAATTGGTGAATACTGAGATAAATTTCTATTAAGTTATCATATTCAAACTACATGAAGAATTAATAAAAATATAAGAATTGGTTATTCCTCAACAAATAAATAGTTAAACATATACTTTAACATGTTTAACATATATGAGACTACCAGCCATCTATAGGAGGGGGTGGAGGGAAGGAAGGGAAAAGTTGAAACAGAAGGTTTTGCAAGGGTCATTGTTGAAAAATTGCCCATGCATATGTTTTGTATATAAAAAGCTATAATAATAAAAAAAAAGGGAAAAAAAGAAAAAAAAATAAATGTTTAAAATGTGTGAACAGGTAGTCTACAAATAAGAAATTCAAGTTATTACCAGCCATATTAGAAAATATATTTTTAAAAACTGAAATATATGAATTAAAATAAAATTCTATTTTATGCCATTAATATTTGTAATAATTATTGAAAAGGAAAAATGACAGTTGTAGAATAATGAACACGTTCACTAAGTAATTATTGACGGAGCTATACATTGTACTAATTATTTTTTCACTCCTTAATGGCATTTTATTATTTTTCCAATTACATGTAAAAATAATTTTCATCATTTACTTTTTCAAGATTTGTAACTCCAAATTTTTCTTCCTCACTCCCTTTCTCCTCCCTCCCAAACACATCAATTAATATGATAAAATTTATACTATATAGACATATATATTTATTTGTATCATATATACACATATAACATACATAGATCTATAAGCATTCATACTATGCCTTGATCTTTCTTTTGGGCTACCCAATTACTGATGTCAATCTTAAATATATGGTATACATTTTCATGTAAAAAACATAAGCAATTTGCCCATGCCAAGTTGCCTGAAATTTATCTTAGCTATTGGTTCTTATATGAAAAATTTTCTATTAAGTTCATGTTTGAATGAAAGAAAGTGTTGAAAATCTGCAAGTTTATTGAACATCCATTTTTTTCATTCAATATTTTGGATGGTTTTGCTTTATATGAATTTTTTTCGCCCCAGACTTAGTTCTTTTAATAGCCAGGACCTGCAGTTTTTTATTGCTCCAGTTTATGTAAATTATCTTGTTTCCTGGAAATTTTTCTTTTTGATCAGAGTTTTCAAAATTTGACAATAATATTTCTTTATGTTTTCCACAAAGGGCCTCTTTAAGGTGGTGATCAGTAGATTTTTTCTATTATTACTTTCTCTTCATGTTCTAGCACTCCAGAACAATTATCTTGGATTATTTCTTGCATTATCGTGTCAAGGTTCTTTTTTTTGATCACAGCTTTCAGGTAGTCCAATTATTTTTATCTGTCATTTTATTTATAAGATGTTTTGTAATTTTTTTCACTGTTATATTCTGTTTTGTTATTTCTTGGGCTCATAGCTTCAGCTGCTTTCCCTTATCCAATTCTAGTTTTCAAAGAATATTTTTTTTCTTTAAGACTCTGTATAGCCAAAATGTTTGTGGCAGCCCTGTTTGTAGTGGCTAGAAGCTGGAAAATGAATGGATGCCCATCAATTGGAGAATGGTTGAGTAAATTGTGGTATATGAACGTTATGGAATATTACTGTTCTGTAAGGAATGACCAGCAGGATGAATACAGAGAGGACTGGTGAGACTTACATGAACTGATGCTAAGTGAAATGAGCAGAACCAGGAGATCATTATATATCTCAACAATGATACTGTTTGAGGATGTATTCTGATGGAAGTGGATCTCTTCGATAAAGAAAGATAACTCAGTTTCAATTGATCAAGAATGGACAGAAGCAGCTACACCCAAAGAAAGAACACTGGGAAATGAATATAAACTGTTTGCATTTTTGTTTTTCTTCCCGGATTATTTATACCTTCTGAATCCAATTCTCCCTGTGCAACAAGAAAACTGTTCAGCTCTGCACACATATATTGTATCTAGGATATACTGTAACCTATTCAACATGTAAAGGACTGCTTGCTATCTGGGGGAGGGGGTGGAGGGAGGGAGGGGAAAAATCGGAACAGAAGTGAATTCAAGGGATAATGCTGTAAAAATTACCCTGGCATGGGTTCTATCAATAAAAAGTTATTAAAAATAAAAAATAAAATAAAATAAAGTTATGAGTTCATGACTTTAAAAAAAAAAGACTGTATAGACTTTGCTAGTTGGATAACTTCTTTTTTCATAATCTTCTTGTTTTTCTTGGATGGCTTTTTAAAATTTTTTTCTCAATTTCTCTCATTTGTTTTTAAATTAAAATCTTTTTTTGAGTTCTATGAATTCTCTCTGGCAGGGAACCACTTAAAGTTATTGTTTGAAATAGAAGCTTTTATTTATTTATTTATTTTTACTTCAGCATCCTCCTCTGGAAATGAACCCTGATCTTGCCTATTCTGAAAGTTTTCATAGTTGGGTTCTTTCTTCAGTGACAATTCACTTTTTCATGAGAAGTATTAGTGTAAACACCTCTAATCATTGGGTGGAGGATAGTACTTCACAACTCTCTTTTCTGACCTGGAGCCCAAACCAAGAAATCCATCCTCTTGCAACTGCTGGCAGCCAGCAGTATTCTTGCCCCCTTGCCTCTACTCTCATTAAATATGCTGGTTCCTTCTTGCCCAGAACTGTATCTTTACAGCACAGCTGGGTTTGGCATTACTAATCAGAAGAGGTTTCCTAACTCTTCTCAGACTTAGATCCCAACTTCCCAAACTGTCTGGAAGGTGAAAGTGTCTGTGGTTCCAACTGAGGCTTCAGTCAAACACAACTAATCTCTGGGGTCCTCTTTTATTATTTCTGTGCAGCTAGCCAGCTAGCTTCACCTTGAGGCACAAATTTGTTCTGTTTGTGGGAGAAAATCTAGAGAGCTTGACATTTACTGACCTAATCTGCCATCTTGCCAGAATCCTTCCTCTTCATATAAGTTTTTCCAGGTTTTTCTGAAATCTGCCTGCTCATCATTTTTTGTAAAACAATAGTATTCAATTACATTCATATATCACAACTTGTTCAGCCATTTCCCAATTGATGGACATCCCTTCAATTTCCAATTCTTTGCTTCCACAGAAAGAGCTGCTACAAATATTTTTGTAATGTTTGGGTCCTTTATCCCTTTCTTAAAATCTCTTTGAAATACAAACCTAGCAGTGATTTTATTGAATCAAAGAATATAAACAGTTTTATAGCTTTTTGATCATAGTTCCGCACTGCTCTCCACGAACAATGCATTAGGGTTCAAATTTTGCCACATCTTCTCCAACATTTATCATTTTCCTTTTAAGTCATATTAGCCAATCTTAGGTGTGAGATAGTACCTCAGAGTAGTTTTAGTTTTCATTTCTCTGATCAATAGTGATTTTT
This sequence comes from Antechinus flavipes, assembly GCF_016432865.1. Taxonomy (NCBI): domain Eukaryota; kingdom Metazoa; phylum Chordata; class Mammalia; order Dasyuromorphia; family Dasyuridae; genus Antechinus; species Antechinus flavipes. The sequence continues at coordinate 427,260,298 of NC_067398.1, forward strand.
TAATAATACTATATATAGTTTTAATTTTTTCATCTGAAAACTGTCTCTTTATATCCTTTGAACATTTATTAATTCTGGAATTGCATCTATCATTCCTAAAAATAATTTGAAGCTATACTTCAAAAATCATTACGACTGTCTCTATTCACTGTCCCTCTTAACACCACTAAGTGTGAACCTCAGAAATTAGAGAAAGAACGAAAGGACATGAATTTACATATGTATATGTGTATAAAGCTATCTCTACATATATATATATGTGTGTGTGTGTGTGTGTGTGTGTGTGTGTGTGTGTATTTCTATGTGTATATCTATAATAGTAGCATATCTTAATAAAAATAATTGGAACTAAAATAAAAAATAAAGAAAGAAAGCATTATTCAATAATATGATAAAATATTATTGCTTACTAAAAATGATAAAAGATATTCAAAGAAATCTGGGACAATTTTCATGAAACATTGGAGAGTAAAATTTAGCACATAAAAAAGGAAAACACTTTGTAAAATGTCTACAATATTTTAAAAAAAGATAACTAATGCAGGAGAATGGAAACTGAGTGGATCCCCATCAGTTGAGAAATTTCTGAATGAGTTATGGTATAAGCATGTAATGGAATATTATTCTATAAGAAATGATCTGCAGGATCATTTCAGAGAGGCCTGAAGAGACTTACATGAACTGATGTTAAGTGAAGTGAGTAGAATGAAGAGAACATTATACATGGCAACAGCAAGATTACATGATGATCAATTCTGAAGGACGTGGCTCTTTTCAACAATGATTTGATTCGATTCAGTTCCAATTATTTTATTATGAAGAGAGCTGTCTGCACCCAGAAAGAGGATTGTGGGAACTGAATGTGAATCACAGCATAGTATTTTCATTCTTTTTGTTGTTTTTTGCTTCCATTTTGTTTTCTTTCTCAGTTTTTATCCTTTTTGATATGATTTTTCTTGTTAGCATGATAATGGCAGAAATCTGTGTAGAAGAATTGCACTTGTTTAACAGATATTAGATTACTTGTTGTTTAGGGGAGAGGTGGAGAGAAGGAAGGAAGAAAAATTTGGAATACAAGCTTTTGCAAGGGTGAATGTTAAAAATAGTTTAGGTATATTTTGAAAATAAAAGTTATCAAAAAACTTAAGGATCATTCATCCATCTATTCAGAAGATATATGAGGAATTGATTCAAATTCATAGGAATAAAAATCATTCCCAAAGTGTAAAAGATCTAAGAAATGAGCAGTTCTCAAAATGACAGTTCTCAAAGGAAGAATTATTCAATATATACTCCAAATCACTAATAATTAGAGAATGAAAGTTAAAACAATTCTGAGGTTGTTATTAATTATATTAATATTAATATATTAATCAGATTGGCAAAAAATGCCCCCAAAATTAAAAATACTGGAGGGACTTCAGGAAAATAAACACATTGTAATATTATTGGTAGATGTATGATTAGATATAACTATTATGGAAAGTAATTTGGAAATATAATCAAGCATTTATTGAACCATGTATGCCTTTTTGACATAGTTATATCACTTAAAGATTTATACCCCAAAGATTTTTTTAAAAGAAAAATCTTCTTTCTGTATGAAATTATTTATAGTGACTTCTTTGAAGTGATAACAAACTAAACGTTAAGGAGGCATCCATCAATTGTGGAATGTCTAACAAACTGTAACATGAATGTAATGAAGCATTATTGTGTTATGAAAATGCAGAAAAACAGATTCTAAGACTCAGTTAATTAGGATGAAATACAAATTCCTATTTTTTAGCTTTTCATGTCCTTTTCAGTGGAGACTCAATTTATCTATTAAACATTATTCCCATTCACATGTTCTATGTTATGATCAAACTATATTTTGCCTTGCATACATTATTGTATTAATTAACTTTGTACTGAATAACTAGTAAGTCGAGACTGCAAAGGGATAAAAGTGAGGTCAAAGCAAGAGGGATGAATTAGAACAGAGAAGAATTAAAGCATGAAAGTACCACAGACTAATTCAATAAATGAAATAATGATCTTTACAACTAAGAAGAAGAAACTGAGAGTGTAATAGTGAAGTTCTGTTGGGGTATTAACCTGTGATGATGCCATTTTTTGAAAGAATTCAGACTCAGTCTCCAACCCAAGCAAAAACATGTATTTGGGATGATGCACCCGTGGGCTCTACTCTTTAAGGAAAACAGAGACACCACTGGAGTTAAGCACTGGGTTTATATATAGCAGAAAATGGTAACAAACCTTCTGGATCTGATCCAGACCACAATAATGAAGGAGTCACACATATGACTATCAATAATGCATATATAAAAGCCCATTCAAGGGAATATTAGTATATGGTAATAATATTATTACTAGCCTTATTTCATTATAAATTAACTCAAAGATATTGTGCAGGCACAACTTGAAAGAAAGTCTGTTCCATGGTTTGTGGTCAAACAACCTCCTCAGCATTATGTTGGGACTATTTTCTTATTGCCTGATTTCTGTGTTATCTCTAGATCAGACGATATAATTACAGAGAATATTAACCTGCTTGTTGTTCTAGTAATTAAGGATTCCTGTGGAGTTTGGACTGAGGCAACAATCAGGATTTCAAAAAACAAAAATATAAAAATATATCATAACCTACATCCTATATATTTATTCCTTCTGACCTTCCCTATTCCTAAGTTAGTTACACTCTTTTCTATTATGGAAAACACAAGGGGATTGGAAAATCTATATGCTGAATGGGCTATATAATGATGTAATAAATGTTTCAATCAGCCTGGATGATGAGTAGAGTAGACATTCTTGATATAACTTCCTTCAATACAGTTGCAAAATCCAGTTTCCCTTTGAATCAAGAAGTTACTGAGAAGTTCTCTCTGTTATTTACCTTCATCTGAAAACTTTAGAAATCAGGGAAATTATCAAAAGAGTTCCTAGAGAAATATTATATAAGAACTTATGTTTGGTACTTTTTCTATTATTGTATATAAAAGGAAAGAGGGAGGAAGAAGAATAAAGAGAAAGAAGAATAAAATGAAGAAAGGAAGGGAATGAGGGATGGAAAGTGAGAAGGAATGGAAAAGAAGGAATGAAGGGAGGAAGGAAGAAAGGAAAGGAGGGAGGAAGGAAGTAAAGGAGGAAGAAAGGAAAGGAGGAAGGAAGGGAAGGAGGAAGAAAGGAAGGGAGGAAGGAAGGAAGAAAAGAGGGAAAGAGGAAGAAAGGGAAGGAGGAAGGAAAGAAGAAAGGAAGGAAAGAGGGAGGGAGAGAGGGACAAAGGGAGACAGAGGAGGAAGAAATGGGAAAGGGAAGAGGTAATATCAGTGAGCACTTTGTAGTCAGAGAATTTCCCTAATAACTAGTAAAGAGTTTATTCTGAGATAATTTGGTTAGGTAACATCAGTACAATAAAGATTGGGTAGTCTGATATAGAGAGGGCAATCTCTCAAGAACACAAACACATCTGATGAAAGACTTTGTTCTAACCCTTTCTATCATGTATTCAATTCCTTCTCAGGAGACCAATAGGAACAAATGTATTCAAAAGAGGAATATATACCGTGTTTCCCTGATAATAAGACCTATCCTGAAAATAAGCCCTCCCCTTACTGTGTAAGATTCCTCTAAACTAAGCCCTCCCCCGAAAATAAGCACAATTGAGATTGCTACTGTAGTGAAGGTGATCCCCTGAGCTATACGCTACATTATGGTACCCTCTGTATGCACCGTCCCCTCCTCTACCCCCCCCCGGATGAAACACACGCGGGATCCGAGCTGCATCCAATCAGAGCTGCAGCAGTGAGCGCGTCATCCTGTTCTTCCCCAGTGATTTGCTTGCTGACACCATTGAGAGCAGTGCCGTGGAGAGAGCTGAGGAAGGACAACATAAAAACCCGGTATGTAAGTGGGAGTGAGGGGGCATGATGGAGGATAAAAGGGGCATGATGGAGGATAAAAGAAGAACTCAGGGGGCATCATGGAGGATAAAAGAAGAACTCAGCCAGCACTCACCGCACTAAAGAAACGAAGAACTTCCTTGCAGAGAGAAGAATAAATCAAGTAATGATTCTTGCAGGAATGACTGCCTATCTCCAGACCCTTGATATTGCAATAAGCAAGCCATTCAAGAACCATTTGCGCATGGAAGTCAATGACTACATTGAAAATAGAATGGAAAGAAATCAGCGTGGAAACTTTGTGAAGCCCTGTCTGCAAGAAGTCGTGACTTGGGTGAAGAAGTCATGAGATAAAATTACTGACAGCTGTGTCACCAAGGCACTACAAGCAGGTTACCTGGACAAGACATGTTCATTTAAAGAGAGCTATACTGCTGGACATGACAGATTGGGTCCACTTCTTCTGAAAGAAATAGAGGCGCAAGACATCCAGGATGGAATTCAGGGTATGGACACTTATGACGATGTTGTTGAAGAAGATGACATGATCATTATTGAATAAAGGTACTTTTTTTTGTTCACATTTACCTGTTTATTAAAATTGCTGTCAATGTTCATTAAAATAAGCCCTCCCCTGAAAATAAGCCCTCTGGTGTTTTTCTGTCCAAAAAATTAATAAGACAGTGTCTTATTATCGGGGAAACACGGTATATATATCCTTAGTAGAAAATGGTAGCTAGAAAATCTGGTTCTAATTCTCAAGCTAATTGCTTGTATCAGGATGGGGAAATAAACACAATTCTACATAGCAGTTCCCTACTTCACTTACCTGGAGAAAATTATTTATTCAATTGTACAAACATTTATTATGGAACTTTTAAACTTGGATGAAATATAAAACTTAGATAAATCAAGCTTTCATGGGTCTTCTGATAATCTACAAAATAATATAACAAATACACAGCTGCAATACAGATGAAAACTACCTTTCATTTCATGGGTAAATTAATCCTTCACTAGCCAACCACAGGTGCTGGGCCACAAAAGCCTGGCAATTCATCTTTTCTACTTTTTCCTGTGATGATTGAATTGTGTGTAAAAACAAACAAGATGAAGATAGTTTTCTTTGTTAGAGAACAAAGACAAAAGTCTCATTGAGACAAGAAAATGGTGAGTTTATAGTTGATTTTTTCTGTCATTTTTTTCCTAACTCTAGTTCTTGTGAGTATTGCAGATTATCTTCCTCCTAACCCCACAGACTTTCAGATACCTTTCTCTGACTCTTTGAATATTGTGTGGAGAGCAGGATAGCCATGAGCAATGCTTTCCCCACTCTAAATACATAATTGGCCCTTGTCATGTGAATGCTTGGTGATATACACATGCTTATGTAACTTGATAAGCATCTGCATACATTTGAAGTCATTTTGTATACATACAGTTGTGTATATGTGGGCATATATATGTATGTTCACAAATGTTTGTATAAAATGCATTTATGTATGCAAATTTTGTATATGTAGATAGAGAAATATATTAAATCTGGATAATATACATTTTTCATATATTTCATTTTTTGAGTCAGGATAAATAGGCTTTTTTTTTTGAGTTGTCCTAGACTATCCCCAGGAATGTACATTACTTGATCCAGGAAAGAAGATGAGCTAACCATGTTTAAAGTAGGAATAAAAGTAGTTCAAAATTTTTTCTTGTCCTCAACACAAAGAATCAAAGGAAAGCCTCTATCACAGAAAAGCAGATCCTACATAATGGGTTTTTAGAAGACCTCTAGCAAGAATTGTATAAAATTGGAAGGTGTGAATGGACTTGAGTAATTATAGGAGATGGAGAATACACAATGACAAGATTGCAAAATTCATTGAAATTTCTAAATAAGTGTATCTATTTTCTTTGATTGCTTCCCATTTGCAAGAAGTCAAATATATACCAAAAAGTTCTTTATTGCTGAGTAAACAAGAGTTACAGGTAACGGGCTATACAGGTCACATTCTTAGACAACAAAGTCACAACCCCTTGGCAGCAGCCATTGTGTTAGACTGCAGGTAGTTTTTGGCACAAGCAGCTGAGCAGGAGTGGGAAACATCCTGGGCAGCCTATTTCTAGTCCAGAACAAAGAAACGTCCATCTGTTGGGAAAACAAAATGCTTGACGAAGAGAATGTTGACTCTGCAGTAGAAGGCCCCAAGCTGCAGACTATTTATACAAGGGAGACTCATTTAGAGCACCAAGTCAGACATGTGATAGTTGGGAAAGAGAGGGGGATGGAGGAGGATAATCTCCCCAAACATCTGTCATGATTATACATAAAACCTTACTACTAAAGGAGGAAAGGATCCATTTGGTACTTCTGGTCTGTTAAAACTTACTTAATGTGATTGAATCTTTGCAGTCACAGTTATGTCGTTCTATCAGTTTTTATGGTCCCTACCACTACTATATCCAAGCAGTAAGGGAATACATAAGCATTGTAATGAACAGGTCAATATAGAAGATACATTTGACCATTTAAATCAGAGAACAAGAGCTAACATATGTTACTCTGTTTTTTTCCAGAAGAAATAAAGCAATGAAGTAAACACATTAGTTCTTGGGGGCTTTTGAGTCAAAATCAGTTTCAGCTTCACAACTGCTCTTTTGTTCATATAGCAGTAGGTCCAGTTTTACACAGAATCTCATCAGTGACAAATCTGAAGTAGGAACTAAAATTAAAGAATTACTGAAGAGTTCTCTGCTCCATCACAGGAGAGAAAAGAAAAGAGTTATCCTACAGCTTCAAGGTGTTTGGTGATTATTCAAATCACAGCTTGTCTCCTGAAGGGCTGACTGACTAAAAGCACAGTAAAGATTTTTTCCAGATTTAGTAACTTGCAGATTGACCTTGCTTTCTAGGTTTTCTTCCTGTCTTAGCTTAATTGGGATATTGTTTCCTTCTTTTTATATAATGATATGTATGTGTTTCTGTATATAATATATTTTCTAGTTTTATCCCTTGATGAATTTACTCTTATAAAGATAATTGGGAGAAAGGGGAAGTACTATCTTCCTGCATATTTGCATCTCCATGTGATAGAGAAAAAGATAACTAAATTGTCCATTTATGCCATAATATTAAAATGTGAATGCTTTGTGCTGACCTAAATGAATGTTGAAGTAGGAGTTCAAAATTAAATAGAAGATGATCTGGAAAGAATGAAAGAGATCATTGAGTTCCATCTGTGCACATTTCTTCTATCCATGATTTCTCATACTATTTAATTTTTATTCACATACGTAAATCTTCCACAGAAATTCCACTGAATATTTGATGGGCATGTTTCTAGATATCTTTATATTGTATGGATGTTGATGGAGTACACATCAGCTTAGGACCATTTTCTCTCACTTAACACAATAGTTCAATTGTCTCTTCCAGTCATATATACAATCAAACAAACAAGCAAACAACAGGCATTTATTAAGCACTGAGGGTTGGAGGGCACAAGCTAAAAAAATTAACAATTTACTCTGAAATAATTAATCCATTAATCATTTATTAATCATCTATCATATGCAAGACATAACTTATGGTTAGAAATACAAAGAAAAAAATAAAAATGGTGTCTGCCTTCAAGGAACTTATATTTAATTGAAGTATATATCTTTCTGCTGGCATCCTTTGTAGCTCTTTTAGATAATGCATTGCAACATACTCACATATGATTTTTTTCACAGATGACAGTACTAGATGCCTTGGAGATATAGAAATCAATATAAATTTATATTGAAAAAATATAATCCCTTTTTCTCCAAACATAATCCAATTCAATTTTATCCTCCTGTTCAATTCTGAGCCAAGTTCACCAACTGCGTGTTATACCTTGGATAGATGTAGAGCAATGTCTGTTTAGTATGTATTCATTACCCAATTGGATTTTCTTGTGTGTATTACCAGACCAAAATATTTTGAGTGACGTCATACATTATATATCTACTATGTACCAGTTACTGTGCTAAGCATGAATAAAAAGAGCTAAAAACAGTCCCTACCCTCAAGGAGATATCTTTATAATGGTATCAAATATCTTTGGCAAGCATATTTCCCTCTTTATCACATATCATATATTTATTATCAAAGAAATAGTACATAAGCCTTTAAAATAATTTTATTTATTTTTTCTGCTTCTTAAATTACACATAATATTTCATGTATCCCTCTCAGAAAGAGCCACCCCAAATAAGAAATAGTATTTTTAAAGCAAAAAAAGTCAGCAGAATTGAATGATAACATTGAAAAAGTTTGAAAATGTGTGCTTGTAGACCTCATATTCCCAAATAGAAATAAATTGAGAATATATTTTACATAACTTCATCTAAGTTCCACAAAATCATTGCAATTTTGTTACATTTACTTTCAAATGTTTAGTATTTCTATATTTTCATTTTCAGGATTGTTCTGAATCTCATTTTTGCTATTAGTGATTTAGAGAATTTATGTGGTTGTGAATACTTTGCAGTTTTTTCAAAAGTATTTGTTCATATCCTTTGACCATTCATCCACTGAAGAATAACTATTAGTCGTGTGTGTGTGTTGTTTTTGTTACTATTGTTTATCTTGTGTGTTGTTGTTTAGTCATTTCATGTCATGTCATGTCATGTCCATCTTTTCATGATGCCATGGACCATAACAGAACAAGCCCTTCTATGATCTACTGCTTCTTAAAGTCTGTCCACATTCAAGTTCACTATTTCAATGATATTTTATCCTCTGTCTTCCCCTTTTAATTTTGTCTTTAATTTTCCCCAAAATCACATTTTTAAGCTTCAACTTTAGTATTTGACCTTCCCATGAATACAATCATTAATTTCTTTAAATATTGGCAGATAGTATCCTTGCTGTCCAAGGGGTCTCAAGAGTCTTCTCCAGCCACAATTTAAAAGTATCGATTCTGCAGCTTTTCTTGTAATCCAACTCTCATAGTGATAGATTGATAGTGGGAAAAAAAATCGTAGTTTTGACTATACAGCACTTTGTCAGCAACATGTTTCTGATTTTTAGTATGCTATCCAGATTTGCCACAGCTTTCTTTCCAAGGACCAAACATCTTTCAATTTCATGGCTATAGTTATCAACTACCATGTCTTTGTGCCCCAAAATAGAAAATTCGACACTGTTTCCATTTTTTTCTCCCTTTAATACCTGAAGTAGAGGGACCAATTGCAAAAATTTTAGTTTTTTTGGTTTTTTATGTCAAGTTTCAATGTATATTTTATACTCTCCTCTTTCACCTTCATGAAAAGGTTTATTAATTCTTCTTCACTTTCTGTCATCAGAATAGTATCTCCTATATATCTGAGATTGTTGATATTTAGCCAGGTAATTGCCTGGCATTTTGCATGATGTGCTTTCAACATAAATAAAATGAATAAAATGACATTTATGCAGCCTTGTCATACTTCTTAAATCTTAAGCCAATCAGTTTTTCCATGATCAGTTTTAAATGTTGGTTTATTAATCCACCCAGAAGTGATTTAGGAAAAACATAAAATCCCTTGAGAACTTCCAACACTTTTTTGTGATCCATGTAGTCACAGGCTTTAGGGTAGTCAATTAAACTAAAGTAGATGATTTGCTTTTTGAGGGGGAACTCCTTGGATTCTCCATAATTTAGTTAATTTTGGCAATTTGGTCTCTAGTTCTTCTGCCTCTTCAAAAACTGTCCTTTCAATTCTCAGACGAAGAAATTAAAACTATTTATAACCATATGAAAATATGCTCCAAGTCATTACTAATCAGAGAAATGCAAATTAAGACAACTCTGAGATACCACTACACACCTGTCAGATTGGCTAGAATGTCAGGGAAAGATAATGTGGAATGTTGGAGGGGATGTGGGAAAACAGGGACATTGATACATTGTTGGTGGAATTGTGAACACCTCCAGCCATTCTGGAGAGCAATTTGGAACTATGCTCAAAAAAGTTATCAAACTGTGCATACCCTTTGATCCAGCAGTGTTTCTACTGGTCTTATACCCCAAAGAGATACTAAAGAAGGGAAAGGGACCTGTATGTGCCAAAATGTTTGTGGCAGCCCTGTTTGTAGTGGCTAGAAGCTGGAAATTGAATGGATGCCCATCAATTGGAGAATGGTTGAGTAAATTGTGGTATATGAAAGTTATGGAATATTATTGTTCTGTAAGAAATGACCAGCAGGATGAATACAGAGAGGACTGGCGAGACTTACATGAACTGATGCTGAGTGAAATGAGCAGAACCAGGAGATCATTATATACTTCAACAACGATACTGTATGAGGATGTATTCTGATGGAAGTGGATTTCTTTGACAAAGAGACCTAACTCAGTTTCAGTAGATCAAAGATGGACAGAAGCAGCTACACCCAAAGAAAGAACACTGGGAAATGAATGCAAACTGCTTGCATTTTTGCTTTTCTTCCCGGGTTATTTATAGCTTCTGAATCCAACTCTTCCTGTGCAACTGTTCAGTTCTGCACACATATATTGTATCTAGGATATACTGTAACCTATTTAACATGTAAAGGACTGCTTGCCATCTGGGGGAGGGGTGGAGGAAGGGAGGGGAAAAATCGGAACAGAAGTGAGTGCAAGGGATAATGTTGTAAAAAATTACCCTGGCATGAGTTCTGTCAATAAAAAGTTATTTAAAAATAAAAAATAATTTTTTTTCATCAGTAAAAACAACAACAACAAAAAAAATTGTCCTTTCCTTCAGATAATTTTCAGTTCACATATTGCTGAAATCAAGCTTGTGGAATCACAAGTATAGCCTTGCTGACATATAAGATGAAAATGATTGTTCTATAATTTGAACAATTCCTTAACATTGTCCTTCTTCAGATTGGGACAGAAACTGATTTTTTTTTTCCCAAACAAGTGGTGACTATTAAGTTTCCCAAATTTGTGGACATATTGAATACAGTATATTAATAGTATCATCCTTTAGGAATTTAAATAGAGCTGCAATTCTGTCACCTTCACTAGCCTTGTTGTTAGAAATGCCTCCTAAACCCTACTTAATTTAATTCTCTAGGATGACTAGAATCACCACTGTGATTATCAGTGTTGTTAATATTTTTCTTGTATAGTTCTTTTATATATTCTTACCACTTTTTCTTAATCTCTTCTGCTTCTGTCAAGTCCCTACTACTTTTATCATTTTTTTATAATGCCCATTTTTTTGCATGAAACATTCCTTCAAGATCTGCAATTTTCTTAGAGATCTCTCATCTTTCCAATTCCATTATTTTTCTTCTCCTCCTCCTCCTTCTCTCCCCTTCCCTTCCTCCTCTTCCCCTTTTCCTCCTCCTCCTCCCCCTCCTTCTTTTTTTCTTCTTCTTTGTCTTCTTCATGATCTTTTCTTCTTTGTCTTCTTCATCTTCTTTTCTTCTTCTCTGTCTTCTTTTCTTCTTCCTCTTCTTCTTCCTTCTTCTTCTGCATTGTTCATTTAAGAATATTTTCTTCTCCCTGGAATTCTGCATTACTTTTCTCCTTTTCTCTTCCCTTCCCTTCCCTCCCGAGCTATTTGTAAAGCTACATCAGACAATTGTTTTGCTGTTTTTCTATTCTTTTGCCTTGGGAGAGTTTGTTGTTATTGTTGTGCTTTCTTCTGCACAATAGTGTATATCTCTGTCCATGGTTTTTCAAGTATACTGTCTAACAGACCTAACTCACTTCTACTTTATATTCATAAGAGATGTTATTTCAGTCATAGCTTTATGGTCTAATGGCTTTTCCTACTTTCTTTAAATTCAAATTATGTATAAAAAGTTCATGATCTGAGCAACAGTCATCTCCAAGTCTTTTTTAAAAATTAATTATAGAAAGTCTTCATCTTTGCCTGCAAAGTATATAGTTTTTTATTTGATTTTATATACACTATCTGGTCAAGTCCATGTATAGAACCTCCTTTCGAGTTGTTACAAAAAGAGTGTTTGCTATGACCAAGAAGTTTCTGGACAAAACTCTATTAGTTTCTGTTCTACTTCCTTTAGTACTTCAAAGTCAAATTTTCCTATTATTCCAATTATATGTTTGACTTCTTTGACTCCAACCCCCTATAATGCATGTGATATCTTTTGGAGGTTTTTTAGAAAATGTAGGTTTTTATAGAACTTATCAACTTTGAACTTTTCAGCACCAGTAGTTGGAGCATGAATTTGAATTACTGAGATATTGAATGGTTTCTATTGGATCTGAACAAATGTCATTATCATTTTTGATATTATGGTCAAGTATTGTTTTTCTCACCCTTTATTTACTGTGAGGGTGATTCATTTTTTTTTCTAATAGATTCTTTCCCACAGTATAATATGTAATGATTACTTGAATTAAATTTACCTCTTCATGCCCATTAAAGCTCACTAATACCCAAGATATTGAGATTTAATCTTTTCATCTCTTGTTTGATCACACCCACCTTACCTTGGTTCATAAATCTTATGCTTCATTATCCTATGCAATGCTGATCTTTACAACATTAGACTTTACTTTCATCAGTAGGTGCATCTTCAGCTAAGATTCCTTTTGGCTTTGGACCAACCACTTCATTAATACTGAAGCTACTTGTAATTATGCTCTACTCTTAGGAATTTATGACCAAAGAAGAACTAGAGCTCACTATTGACCACAAAATAGAAAATTTTGATTATATCTAATGGAAAAGTTTTTGTATAAACAAAACAAATGCAGACAAGATTAGAAGGGAAACAATAAACTGGGAAAACATTTTTACAATCAATGATTCTGATAAAGGCCTCATTTCCAAAAGATAGAGAGAATTGACTCTAATTTATAAGAAATCAAGCCATTCTCCAATTGATAAATGGTCAAAGGATATGAACAGACAATTCTCAGATGAAGAAATTGAAACTATTTATAGACATATGAAAATATGCTCCAAATCACTATTAATCAGAGAAATGCAAATTAAGACAACTCTGAGATACCACTACACACCTCTCAGATTGGCTAGAATGACAGGGAAAGATAAGGGGAATGTTGGAGGGGATGTGGGAAAACAGGGACACAAATACATTGTTGGTGGAATTGTGAGCACATCCAGCCATTCTGGAGAGCAATTTGGAATTATGCCCAAAATGTTATCAAACTGTGCATACCCTTTGATCCAGCAATGTTTCTACTGGGCTTATACCCAAAAGAGATACTAAAGAAGGGAAAGGGATCTGTATGTGCAAGAATATTTGTGGCAGCCCTGTTTGTAGTGGCCAGATACTGGAAACTAGTGGATGCCCATCAATTGGAGAATGACTGAATAAATTGTGGTATAAGAATGTTATGGAATATTATTGTTCTGTAAGAAATGACCAGCAGGATTAATGCAGAGAGGATTGGTGAGACTTACATGAACTGATGCTAAGTGAAATGAGCAGAACCAGGAGATCATTATATACTTCAACAACGATACTGTATGAGGATGTATTCTGATGGAAGTGGATTTCTTTGATAAAGAGAGCTAATTCAGTTTCAATTGATCAAGGATGGACAGAAGCAGCTACACCCAAAGAAAGAACACTGGGAAATGAACATTAACTGCTTGCATTTTTGTTTTTCTTCCCGGGTTATTTATACCTTCTGAATCCAGTTCTCCCTGTGCAACAAGAGAACTGTTCGGTTCTGCACACATATATTGTATCTAGGATATACTGCAACATATTTAGCATATATAGGACTGCTTGCCATTTGGGGGAGGGGGTAGAGGGAGGGAGGAGAAAAATCGGAACAGAAGTGAGTGCAAGGGATAATGCTGTAAAAAAATTACCCTGGCATGGGTTCTGTCAATAAAAAGTTATTTTAAAAAATTATCCTCCACTCTTTCCCAATAATATGTTGGACAATTTTTGACATGAGGGATTTACCTTCCAATGTCATCTCTTTTATCATTTTGATACTGTCCATGATTTTGATTTTGATTTTGGCAAAGATAGTGGAGTAGTTTGCCATTTTCTTGCCCTTTTGGCAAAGCTTTCCACTATGGTCTGTTCATCTTGGTTAAACATGAATAGTACAGCTCATATTTCATAGATCTACACAAGCCCCTCATCCATGAAAAGACAGTGATTCAGGAGGGTTATCTTATTTATCATGTTCATACCAGATAAATTTGATACAAAGATATTTTTCACATTTGATCACTTCCCTTTTAATCCTAGATGCATTAATGTTGTCTGTGCAGAAGATATTCAGCTTCAAGTAATCAGTTATCTATTTTATGTTATAATTGCCTCTATTTTTTAATTAGGTTAAGAGTACAGATGCTTACTATATTTATGAGAGTTATATGATCTGTTTCTCTTTTAATTTTTAGTAGTATATTCTGTAAGTTCTACAAAGTATCCTCTTGATAATTTGAATTCCATGGCATTGCAATTAAAAATTAAATATGTTAGTATTATAATTTTTATATATTGACTTGGCCTAATAAAGAGTACTGAATATTTTTCTAGCTATTTAAATTGCTTTTTATTTCTTTAAGAAACACTTTGTAATTCAATTGATACAAGTGTTTTGTATACTTTGGGAGGCTGATCCCCAGATATTTTATGCATTTTCTAATAATTTGGAATGGGATTTCCTATTCTACTATTGTCTCTGGTGCATTTTTATGTTATAGAAATGTCAGATTTTGAGAATTTATCTTGCAGCCTACAATACTGCTGAAACTAGTAACTGTTTTATGGAAAAAGGTACTAATAAATTCCTAATGTGTAGCAAGCTAACTTGGAGTTTTAGATCAATTCTTTTTATGACATTAAATAAAGGACCATATATACATATATACATACATATATATGTGTGTGTGTGTATATATATATATATACTTTATGGGGTTTTTAGCATAAAGGAATATTGTAGTTGTTAAAACTTATTCTGCATCTATTGAGATAAACTTATGATTTTTACCTTGGTCATATACTATTTTATTGAGTTGACTTTTTTTGCTCTCTTCTTTTTAATCTTCTTACTTAATGATTTATCAATTTTATAAGTTCTTTCAAAGAACTTGTTTTTAGTTATATTATTTCTTTGAATTTTTTGCTTGTAATTTATCTATTTCTGCTCTAATTTTATAGTCTTATTTTGTTCTCATATTAGGTTTGTTTATTTGTTGATTTTATCATTTATAAATGTTACAAAATTTATAAAATTTCTTTTTTAATTCTGTTAATGAGTGATTGTAAGAGTTTGGTTCCTCCTGAGGACTGCTTTACCTACATCAAAAAATTTGAGCATTTTTCTAGATAGATGAAGCACATCTTTTCTCCATACTGTGTTCTGGATACTGTACTAAATTCTGTTAATATAATTTCAAGGGGAAAAAAATATAGTTCCTGCCCTGAAGGAATTTACATTCAAAAGTAAAAACAAAATCAGAACATAAAATCAGCTAAAAAAGGTAGTGTAAGAAAGAGAAGAAAAGAGAACTAGATAGAAAAGTAGTCTGGGAAATTATGGGTTAATTCCAGTTTGAAGCATGGATTTTAGGATTGAGCATTTCTTCACATGGGGACTCTGACTAGGAAATATCAAAGAGGAATTAAAGCATTTCCAGAGTAAGAAGACCTGGGGCAGGAGGCAAATGGAGAATTAGTGAAGGGAGTCATGTGCTGGACTAAATTTGAATTGAATTGTGTTGCTATATATTTCAAGAACCATTGAACAATTTTGACATAAATGTAAGACATCATTTTGGAAGAAAAGATACTTTTTTTAAAAAAATAACTTTTTATTGACAGAACCCATGCCTGAGTAATTTTTTACAGCATTATCCCTTACACTCATTTCTGTTCCGATTTTTCTCCTCCCTCCCTCCACCCCCTCCCCCAGATGGCAAGCAGTCCTTTACATGTTAAATAGGTTATAGTATATCCTAGATACAATATATGTGTGCAGAATCGAACAGTTTTCTTGTTGCACAGGGAGAATTGGATTCAGAAGGTATAAATAACCCGGGAAGAAAAACAGAAATGCAAGCAGTTTATATTCATTTCCCAGTGTTCTTTCTTTGGGTGTAGCTGTTTCTGTCCATTCTTGATCAATTGAAAGTGAATTAACTCTCTTTATCAAAGAGATCCACTTCCATCAGAATACATCCTCAAACAGTGTCATTGTTGAAGTATATAATGATCTTCTGGTTCTGCTCATTTCACTTAGCATCAGTTCATGTAAGTCTCACCAGTCCTCTCTGTATTCATCCTGCTGGTCATTTCTTACAGAACAATAATATTCCATAACATTCATATACCACAATTTACCCAGCCATTCTCCAATTGATTTGCATCCATTCATTTTCTAGCTTCTAGCCACTACAAACAGGGCTGCCACAAACATTATGGCACATACAGGTCCCTTTCCCTTCTTTAGTATCTCTTTGGGGTATAAGACCAGTAGAAACCCTGCTGAATCAAAGGGTATGCACAGTTTGATAACTTTTTGAGCATAGTTCCAAATTGCTTTCCAGAATGGCTGGATGTGTTCACAATTCCACCAGCAATGTATCAGTGTCCCTGTTTTCCCACATCCCCTCCAACATTCCACATTATCTTTCCCTGTCATTCTAGCCAATCTGACAGGTGTGTAGTGGTATCTCAGAGTTGTCTTAATTTGCATTTCTCTGATTAATAATGATTTGGAGCATATTTTCATATGGCTATAAGTAGTTTCAATTTCTTCATCTGAGAATTGTCTGTTCATATCCTTTAACCATTTATCAATTGGAGAATGGCTTGATTTCTTATAAATTAGAGTCAATTCTCTATATATTTTGGAAATGAGGTCTTTATCAGAACCTTTGACTGTAAAAATGTTTTCCCAGTTTATTGTTTCCCTTCTAATCTTGTCTGCATTTGTTTTGTTTATACAAAAACTTTTCAATTTGATGTAATCAAAATTTTCTATTTTGTGGTCAATAGTGATCTCTAGTTCTTCTGTGGTCATAAATTTCTCCCTCTTCCACAGGTCTGAGAAGTAAACTATGCTATGCTCTTCCAATTTATTTATAATCTCATTCTTTATGCCTAGGTCATGAACCCATTTTGACCTTATCTTGGTGTACGGTGTTAAGTGTGGGTCGATGCCTAGTTTCTGCTATACTAATTTCCAATTTTCGCAGCAATTTTTGTCAAATAATGCATTCTCACCCCAAAAACTGGGATCTTTGGGTTTGTCAAACACTATATTATTAAAGTTATTGGCTGTTTTGTCCTTTGACCCTAACTTATTCCATTGATCAACTAGTCTATTTCTTAGCCAATACCAGATAGTTTTAGTAACTGCTGCTTTATAATATAATTTTAGATCTGGTATAGCTAGGCCACCTTCATCTGATTTTTTTTTTCATTAATTCCCTTGAAATTCTTGACCTTTTGTTTTTCCATATGAACTTGGTTGTTATTTTTTCTAGGTCATCAAAGTAATTTTTTGGGAGTCTGATTGGTATAGCACTAAATAAATAGATTAGTTTAGGTAGTATTGTCATCTTTATTATATTTGTTCGCCCAATCCAAGAGCATTTAATATTTTTCCAGTTGGTTAGATCAAACTTAATTTGTGTGGAAAGTGTTTTGTAGTTTTGCTCATAAAGTTTCTGATTTTCCCTTGGCAGATAGATTCCTAAATATTTTATACAATCAGTAGTTACTTTAAATGGAATTTCTCTTTGTAACTCTAACTGTTAGGTTTTGTTAGTGATATGTAAGAATGCTGATGGAAAAGATACTTTAAGGGAGCATTTTCTTTATTGTCATTTTGTTTGTTTGTTTGTTTTTATTCTTTCCCAATAGATAACAAAAAAAGTACAGAATCAAGAGTTCCTGGGAGCTAAAATGAGGGAATAAGCCTAAAATAACCTGAAGTCTCCCATATTAGCTTCCAAATAACTAAAAAACGCTGCCCCAAAATTAATTCTGGAATGGTAAAACCAGCAAAATTATGGAGTGAAACAAATTTGGAAAGTTAACAGGAAAAGTTATCTCACTTGGGTAAGAGGCTCCCAATCCAGGACAGGAAGTTCCTTAGCAAGCCATCATAAGACTGCCTAAAAAAGTCAGTGAGAAGCCATGAGTCCAATGAGGTACCAGGAGATCATACAAGCATGAACCTCATATTTTACTTTTGTGTAGCACCAGTGGAATAGATGACAGTGCATAGGACACCCCATGCACTTCAGTCCAGTCCTGGGTAAGTGGGAAGATGGCAGGGTCAGATACCCCAGAATGTCTCAGTGTAGATCCAGGTTAAAAAAAAAACAGACACCTTCATCACACCTACACACACAAACTCACACTTACACTTACTCACCCAATCACACACACAGATGTTTTGGTCTAGAACCAAATAAGCTGCCAAACTCTTGTGGATCCCAGAAGAAATTATTTTCCTCAGTTGAGTTTTGTACTTCCTTTCCCAGTTGTCTAGTTTTGCTTTTTAAGGAATTCTTCTCTTCATTAGTTTTTTTTTTTTTTTCTGTATTTCCTTTTGCCCCACTCTCAATTACTTTTCTAATGTTTCTTCTGTCTCTTTTACTTGGTTTTCAAAGTCCCTTTGAGCCCTTCCATGACGTAAACTCATGTCTAGTAGCAGTATTGTTAAGTCAAAGGATATGCATGAATTTATAGGCCTTTGAGCACAAATTTTTTGTGCTTTGATTATTTATCCATTAAGGCATGGCTCTTATTTTAATAAATTTGACTCAGTTCCCTCTGCATTTGAGAAATAAGGCCTTATCAAAGAAATTTGCTTCAAAATTCTTTTTTTTTATAATTACTATTGCTAACTGCATTTTCCTCCATTGATTCCATTTTCTCTCTCTTTCTTCTTGTCCATTCTCAAAAGTGTTTTGCTACTGACCTCTTCCTCCCCCAATACGCCCTCCCTTTTATCATCCTTCCCCCCTTCCCATATCCCATTCCCTTCCTATTTTCCTACGGGGTAAGATAAATTTTATACCATATTGAGTATGTATGTTATTTTCTCTTTGAGCCAATTCTGATGAGAATAATGTTCATTCATTTGCCCTCTGCTGTCTCTCTTCCCCTCCACTGTAAAAGTTTTTATTGCATTTTTATAGCAGATAATTTGCATTTCCACTTCTTTCTTTCCTTTTTTCCCAGTACTTTCCTTTCTCACCCTTAATTTCATTAGTTTTAAAAAGATATTATCCCTTCATATTCAACTCACATTCATGTCCTCTGTCTATATATTACTTCTTCTAACTACCATAATAATGAGAACATTCTGATTTATAAGTATCATCCCCTTTTGTAGAAATGTAAACAGGTAAACTTTATTAAGTCCTTATGATATCACTTTCCTGATTAACTTCTTATGCTTCTCCTGTATTTGAAATCATACTTTCCATTCAGCTCTGATCTTTTAATCATTAATGCTTCAAAATTCTCTATCTTCCTGAATGATCATCTTTTTCCTTTGAAAGATTATAATCAGTTTTGCTAGGTAGGTTATTCTTGGTTGAAATCTTAGCTCCATTGCTCTCTGGAATACCTTATTCCAAATCCTCCGGCTCTATAATGAAGAAGCTTCTAATCCTTGTGTTATTCTGACTGACTCCACTATACTTGAATTGTTTCTTCCTGGATGTTTGCAATATTTTCTCCTTCACCTGGGAGTTCCAGAATTTGTCTATAGTAAGCCTGGAAGTTTTCATTTTGGTATCTTTCAGTAGGTGATCAGTGGATTGTTTCAATTTTTGTTTTACCCTTTAGTTATAGAACGTCAGGGCAATTTTTTCTGATAATTTCTTGAAAGATGATGTTCAAGCTCTTTTATTGGTCATGACTTTCAGTTAGAGCAATGACTTAAATTATCTCTCCTGGATCTATCTTCCAGGTCAATTGCTTTTCCAATGAGATATTTCCTTTTTCTATTTTTCATTTGTTTTTGTTTTGTTTTATTGTATCTTGATTGATCATAAAGTCATTAACATCAATTTGCTCAATTCTAATTTTTAAGAAATTATTTTCCTCAATTGAGTTTTGTACTTCTTTTCCCAATTGTCTAGTTTTGCTTTTTAAGGAATTCTTCTCTTCATTAGTTTTTTTGTATTTCCTTTTGCCCCACTCTCAATTACTTTTCTAATGTTTCTTCTGTCTCTTTTACTTGATTTTCAAAGTCCTTTTGAGCCTTTCCATGACGTAAACTCAATTTTTATTTTTCTTGTAGGATTTGGATATAAAGCTTTGACTTTGTCATTTTCTGACTATGTGTTTTGATCTTCCTCATCATCATAGCTTTTAATGGTCAGAAACTTTTTCTTATGTTTGTTCATTTTCCTTGTTTATTACTTGGCTTTTAACTCTTAGTTAAAATAAGGCTCTTTTTCTAGGGTAGATATGCTTTATTCCAAAATTTATGGTTTTTGTAAAGATGTTTTCAGAGATCTTTCTAAGGACCTGACTGCAAATATTCTTTTTAACTTGGAATTTTAAGGCGTATCCTGCCTCACAGAAGCTGTAAGATCTACTGTGCTAAAACCACAGAGTTCTCCAAGGGCTAGGGCTGGAGGCAGGGGTAGGGGTGGGGGCTCTAATGGCATGGCCTACAAAGGGACTGCATGCCCAGACACCCACCCTGTTGCCATAGACCCTCTCCACTGATCTACTAACGCCACTATTATTTAATATTGTACTAGAAATTTAGCTATAGAATTAATAAAAGAAAAAGAAATTGAAGGAATTATAAGCCATGAGGCAGCAAAACTAGAACTCTTTGCAGATGATATGATGGCATATTTAAAGAATCAACTTAAAAACTGCTTGAAATAATTAACAACTTTAGCAAAGTTGAAAGATATAAATTCAGAGGTCCTTCCTCACTGATCATTGGGGCATAGCTGTACTGATGCGCCCTCCACTAGGACTATATTCTGGACTCCCACCCTGGTGTCACAGACCCATTCCTATTATAAAAAACATTAGAGAGCATAAGAATAAATGGGATTTTAAAAAAATGATAAGCAGTATCTAAAACCATCAGCAAGCATTATATATAATATAATATATTAATGTAATCGGGAAGGCTAGAAGCCTTCCAAATAAGATTAGAAGTAAAGCAAGGATGCCCGGTATCATCCTATTATTCAATATAGTACTAGTTATGTTAGCTTTAGCAATAAGAGAAGAAAAAGAAATTGAAGGTATTAGAAAATGCAGTGAAGAAATAAAAGTATAATTTTGCAGAAGACATGATGTTTTACTTAAAAAATCCTAGAGAATTAACAAAAGAGCATAGGGTTAAAGAAAACTTTACTTAAAATGGTAACTAATATCTTTCTAAAACCATCAGCAAGTATTAATTGTACTTTGTATAAGCTAAAAGCCTTCCCAATAAGATAAAAGGTGAAAAAGAATGAATATTATCACCACTATTATTTAATATTGTACTAAAAATTTAGTCTATAGCAATAATAGAAGAAAAAGAAATTGAAAGAATTAGAACAAGCCATGAGGTAGCAAAGCTAGAACTCTTTGCAGATGATATGATGACATATTTAAAGAATCAACTAAAAACTGCTTGAAATAATTAATAACTTTAGCAAAGTTGAAAAATATAAAATAAAAACATATAAATTACCAAACAATGAAAAAGTAGAGAAATTCCACTTAAAATAAATGTAAATAATATAAATTATTTGGGACTCTACATGATATGACAGAGGAAATATATGAACTCAATTACAAAACACTTTTCACACAAAGTTAGATCTAAATAATTGGATAAATACCAATTGCTCATGAGTTGGCTGAGCCAATACAGCAAAAATGACAATTCTGCCTAAATTAATTTACTTATTCATTTCCATTCCACTAATACTACAGAAATGTTATTATATTTTATTTTTTTCTCATGTCATGGAGACATACTGTATTCAAATATTCAAATGATCCATCATCTTATTAATTCAATAGTTTCTTCCAGTCATGCAGATCCAAACCCTTCCATGCCTTCCTATCTTCTCATTCCACTCATATCTACGTTCTTCCAAAAGTTCTTTAGAGGCAGTCCACCCAGTATGCTGGATCCCTTCTCTGCTTTCCCCCAGAAGCTACCAATGGAGTATTCTGGCTGTCTACTTGTCATGACCAGCCCCGAAAGAAACTGTATGAATTTGTTGTCTAGTCATTTCTCTCTAACTCTTTGTGATACCATTTGGAGTTTTCTTGACAAATACACCAGAATGATTTATCATTTGCTTTTCTGACTCATTTTATAGATGAGGAAACTGAGGTAAGTGAGTTTAAGGCAATTGTTCAGGTTCACACAACTTATAAATATCTGATGCTGAATTTGAATTCAAGAAAACAACTCTTCCTGTCTCCAGGCCAGATATTCTATACACTGCATCATGCCGCTGTTCCAAACTGTATGGATTAATTATTCTTAAATAATTAAAAACCACCTATAATTTATGCAGCATGTGTATACTGGTGTGTTTGGGACAGTCTTTGAAACACGCAGATATTTTTTTGCCTACTGATAGTTCAATAAGGTAGAAACTTTGAGGAGTTGGTTTTCTAGTTGGTGACTGAGCCCAGTCCAAAAAACAGGTGATCCAGAGTAGTTGAGATAGAATTGAATATGTATACAAAAGGGATGGACCACGTGTGCCTCAGATTTCTTTCCTTGATGCTTTGACTGCCTGAGGGGAGTATTGGCAGTATTCCTATATCCAGTTGCCATGTATCCTGAGCACATGCTACTTTTGTTTATTTTTCCCTGATCTTAGAGAAATTAATATGTTAAGATAGGAGTGTCCAAGTGACTTGGTAAGATTAATAAATCTAGAGGTCCTACCAACAATTTCAGACAGCTGTATGGCTCTTGGATTGGTAGTGGATGATGACAGGAAACAATAGTGTATGAATGTGGAAAGTCATCTAAGGCCTTTAACAGTTTCAGTGGTGATATTCTTTTGTCAGAAAGAAATGTTGACAGTGGACTCATTATTTTTTATTAAAGCTTTTTATTTACAAAATATATGCATGGGTAATTTTTCAGCATTGACTCTTACAAAACTTTCTGTTCCAAATTTTTCCCTCTTTCCTCTTACCCTCTCCCCTAGATGGCAGGTAGTCCAATATATGTTAAATATATTAAAGATATATGTTTAATCCATTATAGGTATATATATTTATACAGTTATCTTGCTGCACAAGAAAAATCGAATCAATAAAAAAAAAACCTGAGAAAGAAAGTAAAATGCAAGCAAACAATAACAGAAAGAATGAGTATCCTATGTTGTGAACCACACTCAGTTCCCACAGGCCTTTCTCTGGGTGTAGATGGCTTTTTCATCACTGAATAATTGGAACTGTTTTGAATTATTTCATTGTTGAAGAGAACCATGTCCAGCAAAATTAATCATTGTATAATGATCTCCTGGTTCTGCTCATTTCACTCAGCATCAGTTCGTGTAAGTCTCTCCAGGCCTCTCTGTATTCATTCTGCTGGTTGTTTCTTACAGAACAATACTATTCTATAACATTAATATACCATAATTTATTCAGCCATTCTCCAACTGATGGGCATCCATTCAGTTTCCAGTTCCTTGCCACTACAAAAAGGGCTGCCACAAACATTTTTTCACACATGGGTCCCTTTCCTTCCTTTAAGATCTCTTTGGGATATAAGCCCAGTAGAAATACTTCTGGGTCAAAGGGTATATGCAATTTGATAACTTTTTGAGCATAGTTCCAAATAACTCTCCAGAATGGTTTGATCCATTCACAGTTCTATCAACAATGTATCAGTGTCCCAGTTTTCCCACATCCCCTCCAACATTCATCATTATCTTTTCCTGTCATCTTAGCCAATCTTACAGGTATATAGTAGTATTTCAGAGTTGTCTTAATTTTCTTTTTCTCATCAATAGTGATTTGACGCACCTTTTCAT
This sequence comes from Antechinus flavipes, assembly GCF_016432865.1. Taxonomy (NCBI): domain Eukaryota; kingdom Metazoa; phylum Chordata; class Mammalia; order Dasyuromorphia; family Dasyuridae; genus Antechinus; species Antechinus flavipes. The sequence goes on from NC_067398.1 coordinate 427,284,174, forward strand.
ATGACTAGAAATAGTTTAAATTTCTTCCTCTGAAAATTATCTGTTTATAAACTTTGCCATTTATTAATTGGAGAATGGCTTGAATTCTTATAAATCTTATAAATAAATAAACTTTTATTAAATTCTCTATATATTTAGGAAATAAAGCTTTTATCAGAACCTTTGAATATAAAACTGTTTTCCCAGTTTATTGCTACCCTTCTAATCTTGTCTTCATTAGTTTTGTTTGTATAAAAACTTTTTAACTTAATATAATCAAAATTATCTATTTTGTGATCAATAATGATCTCTAGCTCTTCTTTGCTCACCAATTCATTCTCCACAGATCTGATATCCTATGTTCTTCTAATTTGTTTATAATATCATTCTTTATGTCTAGATCATGAACCCATTTTGACCTTATCTTGCTATGGAGTGTTAGTTGTGGGTCAATACCTAGTTTCTGCCATACTAGTTTCCAATTTTCCCAGCAGTTTTTGTCAAATAGTGAATTTTTATCCCAAAAGCTGGGTCTTTGGATTTGTCAAACACTATAGTCATTGACTATTTTGAAGTGGACTCATTACTGGCATTGTCTCTTGGGGCCCAATTTGACTGCCTGCCCAACACGCAGCAATATCTAAGGGGAAATTCACAAAGACTCTACAAAGAGAAAAAAAAAAGGCTTTCCATAGCCAGGAACTAGAAGTCTTTTGGAAATGTGTTCTCTGTATTCCTGAAAACCATAACACCATACAGCTAGAAAAAAATAACATCAGAATTTCTCTAGAAAAACAAAAGGTCAAGAATATTAGGAAATCAATGGGGGAAATATATAAAAGGGCGCTTTGATTGAATCAGATCTCAAATTATATTATAAAGCAGTAATGATAGAAACTACCTAGTACTGCTAAGAAATAGTCATGGATCAGTGGAAAAGAAAAGGTATACCAGATACAGTAGTCAGTGACATTTAAAATCTAATATTTGATAAACTCAAAAACCTCAGCCTCTGGGAAAAAACTCACTATTTGACAAAAATTACTTTTAAAAAGTGCAAATCAATATGGCAGGAAATAATTATAGACCAACATCTTACACTGTATATCAAGATATGATAAAAGTGAATACATGTTTTATACCTAAATGGTGCTATCATAAGGAAATTAGAAGAGCAAGAAATGGTTTACTTGTCAGATCTATGGAGAAGTAAAGAATTTATAACCAAACAAGAAATAAAGAGCTTTATGAAATCTAAGATAGATAATCTTGATTATATTAAATTTAAAAGGTTTTGCACAGACAAAAACAAATACAACCAAGATTAGAAGGAAAGCAGAAAGCTGAAAAACAATCTTCACAGAAAGTGTCTCTGACAAAAGACTTGTCAAGTATGTAGAAAATGTAGTCAAATTTATAAGAGAAGCCATTTCCTAATTGATAAATATTCCAAAGAATGAAAACAGACAGTTTTCAAATGAAGAAATCAAAGCTACCTATAACCATAAAGAAATGTTCTAAATCACTTTTGATTAGAAAAGTGCAAATTAAAATAATTTTGAGGTATCACCTCACACCTATCATATTGGCTAATATAATAGAAAGGAAAATTATAAATGTTGGAAAGGCTAGGAAAAATTAAGACACTAACACATTGTTAGTGAAGTTGTGAATTGATCCAACCATTCTGGAATGCAATTTGGAACTTTGCCCAAGGGATAATCAAATTAATCCAGCAATAACATTAATAGTCTGTTTCCCAAAGACATCATAAAAGGGGGTAAAGGTCCTACATGTACAAAATATTTATAACAGCTCTTTTTGTGGTGGCAAAAAATTGGAAATTGAAGAGATACCCATCAATTTGAGAATGACTGAACAAGCTATGATATATGAATATATTGTCCAATAAGAAATTAAAACAGCAGGCAGATTTCAGAAAAACTCAGAAAGACCTAGATGAATTGTTGCTGAGCAAAGTGAGCAGAACCAGGAGAATATTATACACAGTAAGAGCAATATTATATGATTATCAACTATAAATGACTCAGGTCATTTCATCATCATTTCATTTGAACAATGATCCAAAATAATTACAAATGACTCATGGTGGAAAATGCTGCCAACATACAGAGAAAGACCAGATGAACTCTGAATTCAGATTGAAGCATACTATTTTTGCCTTAATTTTTCATGTTTGTTTCCTTTTGGTCAGTTTCCTCTTTCATAACACAACTAATATAGAAATGGGTTATAGGAGATTACAAATATATAACTTATATCAAATTGCTTATCATTTTAGAAATAGAGGAAGAGACAGAGAGAGAAAAAAATTTGAAACTCACAATTTTGTAAAATTATCTTTACACATAATTGTAAAAAATAAAATATTATTAAAAGATAGAGTAATATTGCATTATTTAAATTCTGATTTATGTTTATATCATTATTACTAAATTGGAAAGGTACTAGATCAATTTGAAAGTTATTTTTCAAGTTTTTTCCTTATTTCTTGGATTATCATGGCTAACTGATACATGTTTAAACTCTTAAATTTTTATTGCTCCCCCCCCCAAGATTTGCAAAAAGTTGAATATTTAGCAAAAAGTTCTTCTCTTTTGAGTAAATAATTATTTTAGGTAACAATTTACACAGGTCACATTTCTAGAAAAAAAAGGCAGGATATTAGTGATGTTTCTCCATATTTAACTAGTCCTTGGAAAGAAGAAATAGCTTAAATACTTACCAGTCATTGATTCTGCATGTTACAGAAAAAGAGAATGATGTCAAGAAAGATGATGTCAAGCTGATTGACCTGGCCAAGGTCATATGGCTAGACAAAATAATAATCAGGGAATGCAAGTTTTCTGAATCATAATCCAGGTTTTTTTCCCTTATACCATGTCACCCATGGGGGGGGGGGGTGAGGGGAGAAGGAAGTAGTGACTATTTTTTTTTTTTTTTCCGGTTAAGTGACGTGCCTACAGTAACATAATTAGCAAGTGTTAAGTGTCTGAGGCCAGATTTAAATTCAGGTTCTCCTGACTCAAGGGCTGCTACTCAATCCACTGCACCAGTTAACATGATTCGTTTTTTAAAGGAAGCATTATTCTACCAGATTTATAGGATAATCATTCTCTGTGATATCAATTCTGAAGAATCAATGACTGGTAAGTGTTTAAGCTATAACAGCAATGCAATTCTCCCCAACAAAGAAACATTCTTGAAAAGAAATATAACATGTGTCTCTTTTTCACATTTTTAGACAGCATATTTGCTTTATTCCATGACTACCAAAGTCCCATGCTGTGCTTTGGAGAGACTTCATTGTAAAATATATACACTGAGAAATGTCATGATGTCATTTTTTACCTAATACACTGAAAAACAACAATGGAAATATTCACTTGTATCATCAGTAACATAGATTTCCCTTGTGGTTTTCCAATTTGCCACTAAATTAGCAGTCACAGTTTATAGGCTTGATTTGGATATAAATTTTAAAGGAACATACCCTCCTCTACAGTCAATTAATTGTTACAAATGCAAAATGATATTGCTTTGTTCTTAAGTCATGTCAATAAGTTCAATAATTCAGCACACTATCTGGATACATCAGCATTTTTACAGTGATCTGGACCAAAACAAAGAAGTCTGTTTACAAAATTTGCAGATGACAGACAACTGAGGGGGCTATAGAATCACAGAACTGTAGAACTGCAAGAAGACTAAGATAATGTTTTCTAGACTGACTATTCATTCTGGAGATAAGGAAACAGATCTGTGAACAAATTATGCATTTTAACTTATGCATAAATTGATGAAATCATCAGTCTCAATCTCTCTTCGAGAATCATTGGAATCAATTGGCAAAACAAAAGTCAGGATAATTGGTGATAGTCCTGGATGCAGTGGATGACCTTGAAATCTTTTAAGTTCTAGTTTCAGAGAATGGAGTCCCCAACCTATCATGCTTGTTTCCATCACCTTAATGACAAGTTGAAACAAAATGTTCGCATATGCCCTCTTCCAGGGAAATCTTCCCATGCTTTTTGATCACAGATAATTATGCCTTCAATGAAACTTCTGAGGATGAGATACAACAAAATGTGGATCAGTACTCTGCTGCTTGTGGTAATTTTGGCTTAATAATTAACCATGCCAATAATAATAATAATAATAATAATAATAATAATAATAATAATAATAAACCATGCCAGAAAATTAAACCCCTTTCATTTGATTGTCTTAAGAAGATTCTAAAGATCATCTGGCAAAATAAGGTGCCAGAGGATGAAGTCCTTTCTTGATTTGAACTGTTGAACATTCAAACTCTATTATCAAGAGTGTACCTTCAGAGGGCTGTTCAAATGTCAAATTATGTTTGCCTAAAAGAATATTTCACAGATAACTGACACAAGGCTGCTGTAGTCAGAAGCACAAAAGCACTCTGAAAAAGTTTAATATTATTGTGAGACCTAATGGACACTGGTAGAGAATCATCCAGCATGGTATACCCACAACAAAAAAAGCACCATGCTCTATGAGCAAATCAGAAATGTAGTAACTTAAAAAAAAGGAGATACTCAAATTTAGAGACATTTCTCCCCTAAATGGTCATATGGACTATTTGTGGCTGACACATAGCAGAGTCCAAGCTCATGTTGGCAACTCAGTCACAACTAGACATACTGTACATTGGTTTCAACATTGTGACCCTCTTCAAATACAAAGGTCAAACAACAACCTCAGGAAACAAATGGCCAATAACATACCCTGTCCAAGGCCACCCCATAGGACAAGGTACACCTGGCCTTAGATTCTGGAACCATTGAAAGAATCAAGGTCCAAAATAAATTCAGACAATCAAAAGGCCCAGTCAAGCTAAAACAAAAGATGAACTTTAACAAAGATAAATATCTTAATTTAGTTTTTAAAAAACCTCCCTTAATGAAGTGTGGAAAACCTAGCTTGATGATATCATATGAATTATTTCCTCCCCCCAAAATTACAAATTTCTAGAAAACAGATTTCTTTAATATTTTTATTCTCATCTTCCCCACTTACTTCACACCAAAATCTTTCATTGTGATATCTAGATATTTCATAACTATTTTAAATGAATAAGAAAATGAACAGAACAAATGAAAGTAACTGCATTAAGCTTAACACTATAATCAGATTTATGTTAATAATTGTCTTTTAATTTTTTTATCAAATCTCAGTTCAAGTTCCTGAAATATATACTATGAGCAAAACTCCAATCAATTTTTATAGTCTTTATTACAAGGCATGCTATTTGAAATCCTTACCTTCCTTCTCATGCAGTAAAAAAAAAAAAAAAAAAATTCTATTATTTCAACCACTGGACAGAGATGGGAAATTAGGCATTTGTCTCATAAGTCCAAAGCTCACTGGGGGACCCTACTTTCTCAGTGTTTTCCTGCTAGCTGGCTCAGAATTCTAGATTCGTTTGTCCCCATAGATTCAGCTCCTAGGTTGGATATTCCAATCTCTGATCTTAGAATTTAAAAGGATAAAGAAAACATACCAAAAACTATTTCACAGGTTCTAAAATAAAGGGAAAGTGACTTTCAGGCCTTTCTTTGTTTATTGCATAATGTTAACTGCTGTGATTGAATTAGCTCTTCACAACTGAAACCACTAGAAAGAGAGAATTTATCTCAGTTATATAGTTTTAGAAACACAACCAATTCTGACTTATATAGTCAATAGAAAGCTGTTCTTAGCCATGGAATAAATTAATGCAAATTGTCCAGTCCTACACAGACTTCCTCTCTCTCAGAAGCAAGTTGTTAGCTTCTTCCACTTGGATGCCTCCATTTTAGATAGTTTTAAAATGAGATATACAGAATTATAAATTAGACAAAAAAGGAGAAAATTGATTTTATCTCTTCTGTCTTGGAAGTTATGAAGAGAGAAAATATTTCTGATATATTACCACAATCTTCCTCTTTGGGGTGGGATCTGGTTGGAGAAGATATAAAACTAGTCCATATGTGAAACAAGATATATCAATAAATTGAATCTACATTTCAATAATTTTCCTCTATAAAAGAGCATTCAAGTAAATGTTTTGCTTTTGATAAGATTAGGAAGTTCAATCTCACTGTTTTCATATACTTATCATTCAATTTCTTTAATAAATATGGTTTCATTTTTCCCATTTTCTACAATTACTTTAAAGACATTAACATAATATTTATTTAATTATTCTGTTGCAAATATAATGAGAAAATATAAGTAGGCAATACAAATAACCCAAAAGAAAGATATTCCCCCCAAATTTTTAAACTCTAGAAGAGAGATCTCACAGCCCAGCATATGAAGCATGCATAAAATTTCCCCAAATACATCATTAAATCTTTGTCACTTTGTTCAAATGAATATATGAACAAATTATCATGCCTTTGTGACAAAAAACAAAGAAATAAAAACAGATGAATGCTAAAAAATTAAAATAAGCATGCTGTTTGAGGTCACTGATGGAGACTAGTCAAAAGAAATGAAAAACAATATTAACACTTTTTTACATTTCAAAGACAAAATTCACAGACATTTGACATTTATTTATTTATTTATTTCCAAGAATGGCTCCAGTATGGTGAACCAGAGAAGCCAAAGAATTTAAATAACTATTCAGCCTGAGAGCCCTCACCAATCCTATTGTATTTGAATCTTTTTGATGTCACTGAATTAACCCTGCAGGAGTCAAGGCTGCTTGTTTTTCTCCTTTTTTTAAACTTGTTTTTATTTATTCTCTTAGGCTGGAGATGAAGGGAGATTAGCTTTTATAAGAATCAAGATCCACATAATTGAGCTCTAAAAATTAAATGAGAGATGATTTAATTAGACCAATTAAATGGCTGAAATAGATTTCTAGTTATTCTATCTCAGTTGGAAGAGGAGAGGAGAATAAACATTTATGTGATAACTACTATGTGCTAGGCATTACACTATGCACTTTCACAAATATTCTCTCATTTGATCATCACAATAACCCTACAAAGCAAATCTGGTATTTTATAGTTGAGGAAACTAAGGTAAACAGACTATGTAGATTGCTTAGGGGATTACATAGCTAATAAGTAATTGAGTCCAGATTTAAATTCAAATCTTTCTGACTCCATTGCACCAGCTAAATGGATGAATCTACTTGGTCATTTGGAAGCTGATTTGTCTTTCCATTTTAGGCTATCATTATAACTAGAGTTGGGGTCAGGAGAATACTTGAATTCAAAGTATTTATTTCAGTGACTCCCTCATAAAGACAGACTCTATTATTACAAAGCAAATCCTTTTATATTATTATTTTCTACTGTAATATATTTAGTTTCTTTAACTTATAATATTTAACATCTACTCAAATTGATCCCTCTGACCATGAAACCTTGGGGAAAATTTGACACCAATATGACCCCTTTCTTTCCTTAAATGAATTCTATCATCCTTTTAACAATATGGAGAATAAGGAGGATGGTTCCATTGATTCAAGTTGTTTTAATGAACTCTCTTTGACACCTTAATCTAGCTTTTTTACTTCTGCAATATATCTTATTATGTTACTATTTTACTACCTTGATATTCTACCAACCTTGGAGTCATATGGCAATGGTCTATAAATGAAGAAGCAGATGCACATAGATTGGTACCTGCAGGTGCAATCATGCATACAGTAGCCCAGGTGCTCTTCTCATTGAACTGAAGCAGCAGTGGGATTCAACAATCCCCTGAGTGTCTGAGAAGTTTTAAAAACCACACTATTTACCTCCTGTCATGAAGAAGAGGTTAGAAAAGCTACCCTAAAATTTTCTGCTTTATCTAATTCTGGGCTGCTTACTGTGGCAGTAAGATCCCATCCATTGAGCAACAAAAGAAAAATGTATAGAAACTTTTCTGATGATGATTCCACTCACCACGGGTTTATGGAATATGGAAAACAAGAAGTTCAGTAGACCTATAAGATAAGTAAATCTTGTTGTGAGAAGCCTCAGCAGGTATTACCCAAACAGCAGACCTGAATGAAACAAGGCTGGTAAATGAAGACCAGTTTACCAAAGTCAGATGGATATCCATTTTTTCTGGCGTGACTACAGTGATGGAGAGCACCATAAAGCTGATACAGATTTCTTAATCAAATATAAATGTCATCAACAAACTTGTATTCATTACAAAAGGAGCAAACAATAAAGTAATGATGAGATGATTGTCACTTGTACCACATCACTATAATCAGTGTTCATGCTCCCACCATGACAAGCCCTGATGAAGTAAAAGAAAAATCTCATGAAGTCCCTCATTATCAATCTGCCAAAAGAGAACAAGCTGGAAATTCTGGGTGATGTTAATGCCAGAGTAGACACAGAGTACTGAACATGGCAAAGAATACTAGAAAGGAACAGAATCAAAAAGAGCAATAGGCACTTACCTTTAAAGGCCTGTGTACTTCGTTAACTTCTCGTCATCAACATTACCTTCTATTTACCTAAATGCGCCACAACTTCATAGATACAACCCTGCAGCAAACATTGCCATTTAATAAGTTACATCATTGTAAGAAAAATAAATAGGCAAAGACAAAAATAGTGACAAAGATGGAGTGATGGAGGAGTCAGTGGTGTAGAGTGCTGGGCAAGTCATAGACATCATTTCCAAACTAAACATTTGCATTCAACAAAAGCACTAATCCCAAGGCATGACAACTATTAGAAGAATCAGAATCAACAGATTAGAGCACTTCTCCATGTGTGAATAGTTTGTTAATGGCTTGGGGAAAGTGAGACAACAAGCTGTTAGCTACAGAGGAACAAAAAAGGAGTGGGCAGCTTTCAGAGATTTTGGTATAGTCCTGTATTTACTTATCTATGCCAGAATACTCACAAGCATTAAAATGATGGGGAAATATAATGGACACTAAATGAAAAATGAAAACTGTACAGGGTCTAGCAGAAGAATAATTCACCTATCTTTCAAAAGAAACTGTTTATCTCCATCAAAAGTCAGGTGCAAGTGAAACTTAGAAAAATGTATGATTTTTGACTCACTAAAAAGGAAAATGAAATTCCATTAGTACAAAATAGTACAAAATGTGTTGATAATTCTCTGCCTTTTGGTGCAGTTCAACTACTCAGTCTTGATGGAGTCTTTATTGATTAGTGATATGATCCTGGATAGATAGGCTGGACATTTCTGTAATGTTCTCAACATGTCCATGATCAACCAATGCTTGAAGCCATTGACCCTACCCCAAGTTGAACTCATCCCCTCTCTAGTCCAACTTCCAAGTGAAGAAAAGGGTTGAGGGGAGTTGTGTTTTATTTAGTATTTTATTTTTCCCAATTACATATTAAAACAATTTTCAATATTCATTTAAAAAATTGAGTTCCAAATTCTCCCTCTGCCTTCCTATCCCTCATTGAGAAAGCAAACAATTTGATATAGGTTACAAATGTGTAGACATGCAAAACATATTTCCATAGTAGTCTTGTTGTAAAAAAAAAAAAACATAAACTAAAAAAAGTGTTTTTTTAAAGTATACTTCATTCATATTCAGACTCCAACAGTTCTTTTTCTGGAGATGGATTGAATTTTTCATAAGTCTTTCAGAGCATCTTGTATCATTATATTACTGAAAATAGCTAAGCCATACTCAGTTGATCATCTTACAATATTACTGTTATTATGTATAACATTTTCTTAGTTCTAGTTATTTCATTTTGCATCAGTTTGTGATAAGTTTTTCCAAGTTTATCTGAAAACATATTGCTTAAAACTTTTTTAGTTCAAGAAACCTAAAGTTTTATTACATTGCTTTATAGGGAGAACTTCCTATCTCTCCTATATCCATCGGAGAAGTAAAGATACAGAATTCATTCTAGCTATCTCAGGACTACATAGAATGCTTCTCTTGGTGTAGCTGGGTCTTTGGTACCTTTTAAAAATATTATTTAGATTTTATTTTCCCAGTTACTCATAAAAATAATTTTATCATTCTTTTCTTCCAATTTTGATTTTCAAGTTAGCTCTTCCTTCACACCTCTCCATTTGAGAAGGCAAGCAAATTGATATAGGTTATACACATGTAACTATGCAAAATTCATTTCCCATGACTTACATAGTCATTCTGTTAAAGAAAATACAGACTAAATAAGAGGAAAAAATAAAGTGTAGAGAAAATATCTTTGACTTACATTCAGACTCTACCAGTTCTTTATCTGCAGATGGATTGCACTTTTCATCATAAGCCCTACAGAATTGTCTTGGATTCTTGAGAAACACACTAGATAATCATAAAATATTTCTTTTACATGCACAATTTTTTCCTGGTTCTGCTCATTTCACTTTGCATTATATTCAACAACTTGCTGAGCCATTTGCAATTGTTGGACATCTCCTCAATTTCCAGTTATTTGCCAGTCCTAAAAGAGCTGCCATAGATACTTTTTTGTATACAGAGATCCTTTTCTTTTTATTTTTAATTATCTCATTGGGATACATATTTAGAATCGATATGGTTTGGTTAAATGGAATGCATGGTTTTATAACCTTTTGGGTATTGTTCCAAATTGCTCTCTACAATGGCTGAATCGTTATATAACTTCACCAATAGTACATTCATGTTTTAATTTTCCCACAAACCCTCCAACATTTGTTGTTTTGTTTTTCTGACATTTTAGCCAGTCTGACAGTTGTGAGGTAGTAAGTCAGAATTGTTTTAATTTGTTTGTATCATCAACAGTGATTTAGAGCATATTTTCTATACTACAGATAGTTTTAATTACTTTGAAGACTTCCTGTTCCTCTCTTTTGATCATTCATCAATTGAGGAACAATTCTCATTTCTTAATTTTGACTCAGTTTTCTTTGAGAAACAAAGTTTTTATCAAAGAAACTCACTATAATTTTTTTCACAGTAATGATTACAAACTTTGTATTTCTCTTTATTCTGTTTCCTCTTCTATCCTATGTTTTTTCTTCCTTTACCTTACTCATTCTCAAAAGTTTTTTGACTTCTGACTTTTACCTCCCTCAAACTGTTTTCCCTTCTATCAACTCCTCCCCTCTTCTCTTATCCCCTTCATTCCCTACTTTCCTGTATAATAAATAAAGTTCTATACCAAACGCAATTATGTATACTATTTCCTCTTTGTTGCTCATCATTTCAGACAACAAAGTAGAATTCCATCACAATGATTCTTTTGCACCAGGAAAAAATGCTGCTATAAATATTTTTGTATCTATAGGGCCTTTCATCTTTCTTTTTGTTTTTAGCTTTTTTGGAATACAGACCCCACAGAATACAGACCCTGGGTCAAAGGGTATAAATGGTCTTATACACCTTTGGTCATAGTTGCAAATTATTCTATAGAATATTTAAATCAGTTCCTAACTTCAACAATGCATTAGTGTCTCAATTTTCCTACATTCCCTCCAATATTTGTCATTTTTTCCCTCTTATCAACCAATCATTTTGATGTGAGGCAATACTTCAAAATTGTTTTAATTAGCATTTTTTCAATCAATAATGATTTAAAAAAAAACTTTTCCCACTCTTACATGAACATAGGTATATAATGTGTGTGTGTGTGTGTGTGTGTGTGTGTGTGTGTACACGAGTCAAACATTTACTGACAATAAATCATAATTTCAGGATCTCCACATTTAGTTACATGACCCATATGGGATCATTACCCACAGTCTAATTTACAGTGTTTTAAAAATATCAACAGAGTCCTGCTCTATGCCAACAAGGAGACCCCATTACCATCTAAGATCTCTGAAAGCAGATACTACTGATAATGAATCAATTGCTCCTGCTCATAGTTTTCTGGGGACTGAACTACACTTTCACTGTCTCTATTGTACTGCATTTCATTCTCACCTCACAAAAGTGATCAACTTTTTCTGCTGAGCTTTTAAGTTCTCTTGGCCTGGAAAAATATTTCATTGCATCCATTTATGACTTCTGCTACTCTAGAATTTGTTTTGAGACATTATTTTAAGATATTTGGAGGGATTTAGGGGAGAAGTTAAAGCTGAAGAAGAGATTTTGAAAATCATAAGAATCCTCTTATGTCTCAAAGTACTGATTCCATGCCCATGAAAATCTAAATCCCTCACCTACCTGAGAGCCAGTTCAGATTGAAAAATGGTCAAGAAACAGTTGACTTGGTGTCTGTTGCTCAACACTTTCATAAGAAAGTCTATATATGTTCATCAATCTAATGAAGGTCTTTGATAGTGTCAATGATGGGGATCTATAGAAGATCATGGAGAAATTTGGTTCCCCAGAGATGTTCATCATTATTGTATGCAAGCTTCATGGCATTACTGCATGGGTTCTGGATAATGCTCTCACATTTTCAAATTCACTAATGAAATGAAGCAGAGCTCTGTGCTTGCTCCCATGGTTTTTAGCATAATATTTTTAGCAATGTTATCATATGTCTTCAACAAAGATGGAAATGGCAATGAGTTCAATTACACTTATAATAAATTATTTATTTTGAAAAGGTTCCAAGCAGAGGCACAACTGGTGCATAACTTTTTTTTGCTGATAATTGTGCACTAGATGGAGCTTCTGAAGCTGAAATGCAACAGAATATGAACCAATTCTCTGCTGCTTTTGCTATTTTTTGTTTAAGATCTCACTGCAAGAACAAAGGGTCTCCACCAGCCAAAGTATGTGGTACTATACCATGCATACATGGAATCATTGGTTACTGAAAATGGAGAAATTTTGAATCCTGTGGATAAATTAATTACCTTGGCAGTATACTTTCCAGGCATCCATAGATTATGAGACTGATGCACATATTTTCAGAGCTAGTCAGCATTTGGAAGGCTCTAAAGGAATATGTGAGGGGCAGCTAGGTGGTGCAGTGGATAGAGCACCAGCCCTGAAGTCAGGAGGACCTGAGTTAAAATATTGTCTCAGACACTTTAATACTTCTTAGCTGTGTGACCCTGGGCAAGTCACTTAACACTGATTGCCTCAAGAAAAAAAAAGAATGAAGAAGAAGAGTATGAGAGAGAAAAGTGATATTAGACTGCCTACCAGATTGAATCACAATTCTTGACCTTACTCTCTAAACATATTACCAAACTGTTCTGCTAACCTCATGTTGTATGCCTGTGAAACCTGGACAGTTTACCACTGTTATGCCAGAAAATTGACTCATTTTCATGTGAATTATCTTAATAAAATTCTGATGATCACACCAAAAGATAAGGTACCAGAACTTGAAGTTCCTTCTTAATTCAACCATGTGAACATTCAAACTCTCCATTAAAGAACACAACACCAAAGGGCTGGCCAAATTGTTTGAATGACAAACATATATTTGCCTAGGAGAAAATTTTATGAATAAGTCATACAAGGCAGGCATTCTTATGGTTGTCAGAAGAAGCTATAGAAGAACATTTTCAAGATCTCCCTGAAGAACTTTGGTATTGATTGTGAGACATGGGAGATATTGGCACAGGACTACCCAGCTTGACATGCTCACATCAAAAAAGTTTGTGTTTTATGAGCTCAAAAGAAACACGAGGAGTATAAATTTAAAGACATCTTCTTTATAAATTTTATATAACCTCTTTATTCCTAACCTGTGATTAAATCTTCTGAGTTCCTATTGATCTGATCAACCACAGTCAAGCACATTCTACATTTATTCAAACATCATGTATGATGTTGGTTCTTATCAAGAATGAAAGATAAACAACAACAATAGGACATAACTAGGAACAACAGGCAAAATTTGCAAAGGAACTGATTTTGGCCTCAAAATGTAAGAAAATATTTCCTAACAATTAAATCTAACAACAAGTTAATGGGTTCCCTCATAAGGTATTATTTTTATTATTATTATTATTATTATTATTATTATTATTATTATTATTATTATTATTATTATATATCCTCTATCACTGAAGGTCACCAAATAGAAGTTGTCTGATCATTGTTGATGATGTAGCAAAGCAGTCTCAGATTGCAATTAAACAAGATATGAGAGAGAGCATGGAAAACCCTCTCTTTGGAATTAATTACATGTCTTAGATACCTCTGAGAATAGTAAAATGCACAAATATATTATTATCTTGGGTAAGTGGACAACATCATTCTATTGTGACTGTGTTCATTAATCTGTACATACCTAAACAACTTTTTTAAAAATGTCACTTTAGACTGTGTATCTATCTAGAGACCAAAATTATATTCATCTTAAACTAGAGATCAAGATACCTCTGTTCTAATCTAGGCTCAGTCATTTTCTAATTATTTGGCTTTATAAAAGCCACTTGGCCATTTTGTAAACCTTGTTTTTTTCATCTGTAGAAAGGTAGTGAATAATGCTTAGTTCAGAGAAGAATCATAGTACAACAAACAGATCCCTGAACTAGCAGTCACGAAGATATAGGTTTAAATCTTGCCTGCGGTGTTTGCTGGCTGTTAAACGCTGAACATCACTTAATCTCTGAGCCACTGATAACTCACTAATGCTCATTTAGTAATTTATCATTCAACAAATAAGCATTTATTAAGTAAGTTCCTACCATGTGCCAGGAAGTGTGTAAAGTGTTCAGGATACAAATAAGAGACAAAAGTACAGTCTCTATCCTCAAGGAGCTTTCAATGTAAAGAAAGAATGAACATGCAAATATATATGGAGCAAACTATAGACAGAATAAATAGCAAATAACTAATACAGGGAAGACACTAGAATTAAGTGGAGTTAGTGGGATTTTAATGAAGATGTAAAGGAAAAGAGTATGGAAGAAGAAGAGTATATGGGGGATAGCCAAAGAAATGTCTGAAGCTGAGAAATGTAGAGATTTGTTTGTGGAACATAGAAGAAGTCACTTTCACTTGATCAAAAAATATGTTAGGGAGTAATTTTTAAGAAGACTGGAAAGGTAGAAAGAGGTAAATTATAGAATATGTTTCCACATGAATAAATCAAAATTCTCTAAACATATTACCTAATGTTTTCTTCAAAGGGCTCATGTGAGAACCACATGACATAATGCATATAAAATTAGTTAGCAAAACTCTAAAGTGCTATACAAATATAAAAGACTATTAGTAATGTCATAATGAAGAATAATACATAGAACTTTAATTCATCAAATTATGAAATAGATTTTACTGTACAAATAATACATAAAGGCAGTAATTATACTTTTGCTCACTAAGGGACAATTATTCCAATAAATTTACAAGTTAAGAGAGGGTAAAACCCAGGATAGCTTCTACAGCTGTTTCTGCATCACCACCAACAACAATCTCCATTAATCAATCCATTACTCCCAGTTTGCCCATTCATTTTTACTTTCTACACATAGGATCCACTTGAGAGTTTCATGACTCTTCCTAGGATGAGAGAAAAACTTGATTTTGTTTATAATACCACTGAAACCAATGGCATTCTTGAACCAGCTCAGACCAACTCATGAAAATTAATAGTTAAATTTTAAGTATGAGTATTTTATCTTTCAGGAACTAACAAATACTACAAATTAGGACTTGATTTATTGTTTTGTTAATTTTTTCTACACTTAAGGAAGGGATGTAGAAGATTATTAGTTTGAAGTTTAAACTTAGGAGTGTCATGCTTATATTTTTTAACCCAGAGATTCAGGTGTTAACATTTACCAGAACATCATGAGGCTATATGCATAATTCTTATCAAACCAGACCACAAACTTAACTAAGTGTTATAAAAGCCTAATAGAATTATATTGGGAACAAAGAAAGGTAAAAGATACTTGAATTTCTTATTAGAGGATGTACATTCAAGTTTAGGTTCTGATGCAATCTACCTAAAAGATCCTGAGCAAGTCAAGTAAATATTTTTAATCATGTTTCTATATCTATAAAATAAGGAGTTTGTAGTCATTCATCTACAATGCTCTTTCTAGATCTAAAGCCATGACTATGAGAACATAGGTTTTTAAAAACACAATTTTAGTTGTCTATAGAGAAACAATTTCATCTCTTGCTTTTTGAAGGTGCTTAATTATTGTTTATTGAAGTGGGTATACTGGTTTGTTTAATATTTTGAAAGGCATAGGTTCTTACAAATTTGGTTTTATAACCATTAATTCTTTTTAAAAAGCTTAAGGGTAAATAGATATTTAATATTATTTGAAAAAGATGCTAAGGCATCATTCAAATTCATGTGGATTAAAGAAAAAAATGTAACTACAAAGGGAAAAGTGTAATGACAGAATAGCCAGATGGAGAGAAAATATCTGTGGGGATATGACAGCCTTTGCTAACAATGGTTTTTCTCTTTTTTTGTATCCATGGGAATCAGGAAGACAATTTTCTTCCTTGTTCTAAAAAACAAGAAGCATCTTGGATAGCCCAAATTCTGGACAACACTGAATAACTGAGGAATTCCATCAGAATCAAAGGATACAAATGGAAGATTGTCAAAACAAATGAAGATACTACATACCAATTTCACACAAAATAATTAGTAGGAAATATCTGGAACTTTTGATATGACTACAAAAATCACAATTTACACAAATTTTTCCATCATTTTAATTGAATTGTCCAGTTTGCTAATGGGGTAGCTATAGATCCATGAATGTCCCTCTCTTAGAGATTCTAAGAGAATCAGAAACACTTTAAACTAATTATCTACTCAACTTCATTCAGTCATTTTAATCCATTATTTTTGGTGTAGACAATAGTTACCTGAAAAATTTAGTTAAACATTAATTTAATTAGAAAAAGATTAATAATAGAATTTTTGAACTGAAAGAGCCCTCAGAATTCATTTGATACCATGCAATCATTTTATAATTAAGAAAATGTAGGCCTAAAGAGGTTAACAGATCTGTGCAAGAGCATACTATAGGTTGGAACACAGATATTCTGATTCTCAGCCCATCGCTATTTCCATTACATTGTGCTGTTAATAGTGCTTTGAAATTTCAGGAAATCAAAGGTTTTTAACTTTGTCTTGAACCTCAACAAACTAAAATAAAATGATATTATGAGGCAGTGCATAAAAGGATTACAAATGCAAATAAATACAAAATTCCCTCTGCCCCCTCTGAATTGAAGTCATAATACATAAATAATTATTTTTGTTTAGCTTTTCTGCAACAAAAATACTACATTTTTTGGCATTGGAAATTGACCAATCAAAAATGTTTATGACTGGCAGCTGTGTGGCAAAACATTGTGCTGGGAATGGTATGGGCTACAAATATTTATTCCACACGATCCTTGCCTTAAGCCTTGAACCATAGCATTGGTAACTAATAACAAATAAATAAACTCTATTTGCCACATAAAGAAGTCAAATTGGTGAATACGTTTCACTTTCAGATTGACAGTCAAGAGTACAAATGGAGGATAGCCAAAACAACTGAAGATACTACATACTAATTTCACACAGAGTAATTAATAGGAAATAAATATCTGAAACTTTTGATTTCATAAGTCACAAGCTATATAAATGGTTGGATAATTTTGATTGAATTGCCCACTTGGTTAATGGGGCAGCTATGGTTCCATTCATAGCATGCTGCCTTTTACAGATGCTTTTGTTGCTTTCAACCAGATGTAGTCACCACCATGATACTGGGAAGCATATAAACTGAAGACCACTTCTATTTCCAAATCCCAGCAAGGATGCTAAGTGGCAAAAATAGATAACTTGCACAAAATATATTTATGCAACCAACTGAGGCAATAAATCATTTGTGGCTTCAATTATTGCCAGTCATTGATTTCTAAAGTGCAAAACACACTTATTTTTGATACATACTTTGCTCTATTGGATAGCAACTTTCTCTTCAAATTTCCAAAGTTATGAGGGTTGACACTTGTATGAGTTCTAAGGATATATGTTACAAAATATTTAATAAAAACTGAATTAGTAATACTTAATGCCTCACAATTAGATCTGCATGTCACTCTTGAATCATATCCACACCATGCCATATTTATGCCATCAAATACATCCTTCCTTTCTATCTTCTAGAGAACTTAGAACTCTGACCCTGAGACTACCCTAAGCTCTAATAGGATGAGCTTCTCCAGAAATCTCCAAATCACTATCCAACCATATCTAAACCACCCCATCAGTGAGACTACCTCTTCCCCATCTTTCCAAAAGTTCCTTTTATAGATTGTCTTCCCTCATTAGAATGTAAACTCCTTGAGGGCAAAAACTGTCTTTTTTCTTGGATTATATCCCCAACATATAGCAAAATATGTGACATATTATAGGTATATAATAATGCTTTCTTAGTTATCATTAATTCATATGAAAATCAACAAATTCCATTTTAGTGACTCTTTTCCTTATTCCTTTGAACAGTTTTCTTTCATCTTACTTGTCAACTATACCAAGATGATACCTGGAGAGCTGGAATTTTAATTTTTAAAGAATTAGAAGATACAGATGTTTCAGTAGATACCTCTCTGTTCAAGCGAATAACTGATGGCAATAATTACTGCTTCTTTATCTCTTGAAATAGGACGATATTTTATCATTTTGGAATATATTTAATTTCCTGTTTGGGTTTAAAATAAAATTTTATCAGTAATTCATAACTTGCATTTAAAGAGGCCACAATCATTTGTCAGAAGGATAATTACTTGACATTTTTACATACATTTTCTTGTGACACATGATAAATGCATCTATTCTCTACCTTGTGTCTTTGCACAGTTTCTTTCTCTTATTCCTGGAATGCTCCCCGTCTCACTTCCACCCACTTAGAATCATTGATTTCCTATAAGGCTCAATTCCTGGATCCTGATCCTCTTAGTTGTCAGTGCTAATTCCTCCTGAAACTACCATGTACATATTTACCTATTTATAGATTACATATCCTTCAAAAGGAACATAAGCTCTTTGAAGACAAGGCCATTTATCTATTTTGTCTTTTTATTCTCAACACAATGCATTATGTATAAAAGATACTTAACAAATGCTTTTTTGAGTTAATTGAATGTTTACAATATGCTCTGATATACAGTCCCTTAATGCTGGAGTAAAGATGATACGTATATCAAAGTAGAATGTGTAGGTCATTACATAGCCTTATAAATTAAAAATAAATATCAGTTGACAGTACTTAAAATTTCACACAGAACTTTTCATGAAAATCAGCTATTTTGACATGTAGGTAAAAGTCATCTGTTAGATTCTCCTTGCACATCTCTCTGCTCAGATATTAACAAAAATAAATGATAAATTTCCTTTTCATTGGATTCATTCTTCTAAGTACCTGGGGATTCTAATTTCAATCAATATATCTGATCTTTTCAAACTAAATTATTTTCTTTTAATGAGGTTGGGGGGGTGAGAATGTGATTTAAACAGATGAAGTCATCTGGTTTATTTTACTGCTTAGCAATGGATGTTATTAAAATGATTGTTCCTCCTCACTGATATGACTTCTAGTACTTCTAACTGGTAAAAAAAAAAGTGCATAATTAAACCTCAATAAGATGACAGGAAATATTGTATAGAAACAGTAATTTCATCAAAAAGAAATAAATGTGTGAGATAAATATAATATTGTAGACAAATGCTCAGAATCTCCCTCACTTTTAATCCATATTTTTTTTTTATATCAATGGGAATTCACACAAAGAAATAATGCATACTTGAATCCTAGAAATCATTGAAATGCAGGATCACAAAATATTGAAGCTAGAACAACATCTATTCAAATATGATTTTCTCAATGAAGATCTTGAAATATATAAAAAAAATTGAGTTTCTGATTTATTGTAGAAATAGGATAAGAAACTTTTCCCCTCATTCAAATATAGCTAGAAGTTTCTAAAAAAAATCTCCTGTTGATAGGATTTTTTTAAGAAAGAAAAAAACTGAGGAAGCTATAATTCGGTACACAAGATTACATAGGTAATGCATGTGAAATCACTTTGCAACCATAAAGTTCTCTACAAAGGTTACTATTATTATCATTGTTATTACTATTTTGCTACTGCCAAATTTGTTATGTTCAATTATTGCATGCAGCTGATCTTAAATTGCAGATTTTTTTTTCTTTTTCTCCATGGAAAATGAAAAGTTTGGCTTGTCATCCAGGAATTATGCTGTCACAGTGCCAAACATACAAATAGTTGAATACATCTGGAAACATTATATATGTAGTCAATTTGGTAGCATTGAGAATTTCTACTTTTCATTAGAATATTTTTACATCATTTAGATAGAATTATTAACAAGTGAAAATCAGATCCTGCTTTCAACTCATAAGTAAGAACATATATTTATCGACCAATTTAGGAATAGTTTTTGGGGGACAAATCTATGCAACTATAACAATACCAGAACCTTGAGAGTGTGGTATACTAGAAATAGTACTGGCTGTAGAGTCAATGGGTTCAAATCATACCACTAATAAGGTCTTCTTGAAAAATCATTTTCTCAAATTAAATTCAGAATTGAACTTAATAGCTACTGAAATTCCTTCTGGTTTTAGATTGTTTAAACTATTTAAGTTGCTTGATTTACTTGATATCATAGACCTGTGTTATTTACCCTTGAGATAGATCTTACCTAAAAAAAAAAAAAAAAAAAAAGATGGTGTAGTTATCACCATTTATATTGTGATGAAGTTATCATTGACTACAGTCTGTAATTTTCAGTTTTTTTTTTCCTTTTTTAAAAATACCTCAATTGATCACATGATCTCCAAAGTTTGCCAAAATGGGAATTACCCTAAAGGATCTCAGTATTCTATGTACTCTCTAAATTCTCTTCCAAACCTGATAGCACAAAAAGGGACTCCAGAATCTTTTTTTTTTTTTCCAAAGTATCAGATCAATGTGTTGGTCATCTGACTAATTCCAAGAAACAAAAGCCTCATAAATTTTAAGCAGAATACTGGCTTTCTTGCACTACTCAACTGCCCTAAGGTGGATATCATTTAATTAACTTTGGGTGGAAATATTAGTATCAATGGATATAAGGAGTGACTTTTTTTTTTAATTCTTGACTAACATACTTTTATCTTTTTTTTTTAATTGAACTGTACTACAAAAGCAAGAAGGTTCGCCTGAGATGAATAGCAAAAGACAGTGCAACAAATTAATACAAATGAAGTCATTCCTGAGTGACTCCATCTGCTTTAGAAACTAAGCTCGGACACTCCAGAATGTGGCCAAGATCCAGATAATTAGGCTTGACTCCAAATGAAGCTGCACAGGTAACTTATAGCTTCATTAACTCTCTTCAGGAAGGCAGGCATCCAAAAACTAACCTTAATAGAGGCAGCATATGATCCATTGACAATCTGTTTGATATTAAAAAATGAACTTTGTTTTTGCAACGTTGCATGAGCGGTCGGCAAATAACATATGCAACTGAAAAGACCACGGACCAAAAAGTAGTTGTATATTAGTCGCTAAATTTAAAGAACAAGCCTCTTAATTTTTGTTTACAGTTTAATCAAAATGAATTAATAATCCAGAAACTAAGAAAGCACATAAGGTGTCTGCAAGTGTCTTTTCTCCATAATCAAGTGGAGGATTATTAGTTAATAACAAATGTTATTCATCTTCATAATGCCTAAATGACAGCCTGCTTAAAAATAACAAATGACTGCTTCTCATTGACTATTACAGGGTGAGTTTGACCTTCACGTCTTTTAAGCAAACAAGTCCTCTTTTCAAAGACTTCAGGAGTTCTTTAATTGATAATGATGAGGTAGTTCATCTTAATGGAGAGAAAAAAAAAAACACTTTTTTTTAAAGATGCTCTGATAATTGAAGTAATTTTATTCAGCCCCCTTACTTAGAAGACTCAGAAGGTCTCATACTGATTTTTCATAAACAAGAAATTAGCATACAGTGAAGGAGATTAGTTAGCTGTATATGATAGCCTCATCATGATTTTTCTTATTTGCCACTCATTTGGCTGAAATTTTCTATCTAGCTTCTGTCTCACACACAGCACTAAAAAATAAATAAATACATAAATAAAACCAAGTAGTTTGCATGCTCTCCATTCAAAACGGATCATCTTTTTCCCCTTTCAAGCACAATCTATGTCTCAAGTTGTTACCTCTATCAATGCTTGCAGGAAGATTCTTGGGACTGTCAAACTGTTTTTTTCTTTTGTTTGCTTTTTGTGTGTGTGTGTGGGGGGGTGTTAATCATTACAGCAGAGCTAAACTGACAAATTGCCTCTTATAAAACATCTAGTTTTCAGTTTTCAGAGTTGCATTAGGTTGATCTTCTATTTCAACTGCTATGCAAACAGAGGTTAGCTGTAGAGGCTGGGGAGAGCCTAACATGAGATGCTGAAAACACTCCAGATCCTTAATTGTCTGAACATAGTAATGACTACAGTTACTTCTCTTCCTATTTGATTTTTTTAATTTATAAAAAGGTTATTTGTATTTAACACGCATTGCTTTATGAATCATGTTGGTAGAAAAAAATCAGAGCAAAAGGGAAAAAGCATGGGAGAGATTAAAAAAAAAAAAACAGAAAAAGAAGTGAACATAGCATGTCTTGCTTTACATTCAGTTTCCTTAGATTTTTTTTTCTGTATGCAGATAGCATTTTCTGTCCAAAGTTTTTTGAGATTGCTTGACTCACTGAACTTCTGAGAAGAACCAAGTTGTTCATAGTTGATCATCCCACATTGTTGCTGTTATCACGTACAATGTATTCCTGGTTCTGCTTGTTTCATTTAACTTCAGTTCATGCAAATCTTTCCGGATCTTTCTTTCTATAATCAGTGTGTTCATAATTTTTATAGAACAATAATATTCCATTACCTTCATGTACCACAGCTTTTTCCCCAATTGATGAGCATCCACTCCTTTTCCAATTCTTTTCTACCACAAAAAGAGCTGCTATGAACATTTGGGCACATGTGGGTTTTTTTTTTTCTCTCCTTTATGATTTCCTTGAAATACAAACCCATTAATGGCATTGCTGGGTCAAAGGGTACAAACAGTTTTATAGCTCTTTAAGCATAATTTCAGATTACTATCCAGAATGGTTGTATCATTTCACAACTCCACTAACAATGCATTAGTGTCCCACTTTTCCCACATCCCCTCCAACATTTATCAGTACTTTTCCTAACATCTTAAACAATCTAAGAGATGTAAGTAATACCTCAGAGTTGTTTTAATTTGCATTTCTTTGATCAATAATGATTTAGAGCTTTTTTTCATACAACTATAAATGGCTTTAATTTTGTCATCTGAAAATTGTCCTTTGACCATTTATCAACTGGGAAATGACTTGTATGCTCATAAATCTGATACAGTTCTTTATATATTTTACAAATGAGACCTTTATCAGAAATATTGTCTGTAAAGATTTTTTCTTAGTTTTGTACTTCCCTTTAAATCTTGTTTTCATTGATTTTGTTTGTGCAAAACCTTTTTAACTTATTGTAATTGAAGTTGTCCATTTTGCCTTTGATGATGTTCTCTAGTTCTTCTTTGGACAAAAATTTCTCCCTTCTCCAAAGATGTGAGAGGCAAATTATCCTGTGTTCTCTGAATTTGTTTATGGTATCAAATTTTATGACCAAATCATGTACCCATTTTAACTTTATTTTGGTATGAAGTATGTGATGTAGGTCTAATCCAAGTTTCTGACATATTATTTTCCAATTTTCCCAACAATTTTTGTCAAACAGGGAGTTCTAATTCCAGAAGTTGGAGATTGGGGGTTTATCAAATACTAGATTGCTATAAGCCTTGATTATTGTGTTGTATGCCTTATCTAAGTCAATGATCCACCATTTTATTTCTTAACCAGTACCAAATGGTTTTGATTACTGCTGCTTTACAATATAGTTTTAGGTTTGGTATTGCTGAGCCACCATCCTTTGTAATTTTTTTTTTCACTAATTCCCTTGATATTCTTGATATTTGTTCTTCCAGACGAATTTTGTTATAATTTTTTCTACTTCTATAAAATGATGTTTTGATAGTTTGGTATGGTGGTCAACAAGTAGACCGATTTAGGCAGAATTATCATTTTTATTTTTTAGCTCGGCATAGCCATGAACAATTGATATTTTTTCCAATTGCTTAAATCTAATTTTATTTGTGTAAGAAGTGTTTTGTAATTGTGTTCATATAGCTCTTGGGGTTATCTTGGCAGGTAGACCCTCATGTATTTTGTCTATAGTAATTTTAAATGGATTTTCCCTATCTCTTGCTAATGGGCTTTGTCAGTAATATTTAGAAATGCTGCTGATTTGTGTGGGTTTAATTTATATCCTGCTACATTCTTAAAGCTGTGAATTGTTTCCACTAGGTTTTTGTATGATTTTCTAGCATTCCAAGTATATCATCATATCATATGCAAAGAGTGATAGTTTTATTTCCTCTAGGTTTTGTGCAATATTTGTGTCATAGACGGAATTTGGCAATACTCCTTCTTTACCTGTTTTTACAAATAGCTTACATAATATTGGAATTAATTGTTCTTTAAATATTTGGTCGAATTTAGTTGTGAATTCATCTGGCCCTGGAGATTTTTTCTTAGGGAGTTCATTAATGACTTGCTCAATTTCTTTTTCTAAAATGGGACTATTTAAGTATTTTTTCCCTTTTCTTTTAACTTGGGAAATTTATATTTTTTGTAAATATTCATCAAGTTCAAGAAGATTGTCAGACTTGCTTCCATAGAATTGGGCAAAAGAACTCTAAATTATTGCTTTAATTTCTTTTACATTGGTGGCAAGTTTGACCCCTCTCATTTTTGATGCTTGTGCTTTGGTTTTTTTCTTTCTTTTTTTCTGATCAAATTAATCAAAGTTTATCTATTTTGTTATTTTTTTTCATAAAACCAATTTTCTTTTGTTTATTAGTTCAATAGTTTCCTTAGTTTCTATTTTATAATTCTCTCCTTTGAGTTTCAAAATTCCTAATTTGGTATTTAACCAATAGTAAGGGAGGTTAATTTGTTCTTTTTCTATCATTTTTAGTTGCATGCCTAATTCATTGATCTCCTCTGGCTCTACTTTATTTATGTATCTATTTAGATATATGAAACTTCCCCTAAGAACTGCTTTGGCTACATCCCATGGATTTTGGTCTGTTGTTTCATTATTGTCATTTTCTTAGTTGAAACTAAGGATTTGTTGTTTGACCCACTCATTCTTTACAATTAAATTATTATATTTCCAATTGGTTTTTAGCCTATGTTTCCCTGGCCTTTTTTGAGTATAATTTTTATTGTTTTGTGATCTGAAAAGAAAGCATTTACTATTTCTGTCTTTCTGCATTTGATTGTGAGGTTTTTATGTCCTAATACATGGTCAATTTTTATTAAGGTGTCGTGTACCTCAGAGAAAAAGCTGTATTTCTTTCTGTCTCTATTCAATTTTCTCCAGAGATCTACCAAATCTAGGATTCTATTAACCTCCCTAGTTTCTTTTCTTGTGTGTGTGTGGTTAGATTTGTCTGACTCTGAGAAGGGAAGGTTGAGGTCCCCCACTTAAATAATTTTGTTGTCTATTTCTTTCTGTAAACTGGCTTAAAATCTTCTCTACTCAGATGAGGACATATGTCAGCTCTACCACTTGGTGCATATACATTTAGTACCCTTACTATTTCATTATTTCCTGTACCCTCTATCAAGGTATACTTTCCCTCTGTATTTCTTTTTAATAGCATCTATCTTTACTTTTACTTTATTTGAGATCAGAATTGCCACCCCTGCTTTTTTTTTTTTTAACTTCAGCTGAAGCATAAGTTCCGTTCCAGTCTTATATATTTACTCTTTATGTGTCTCTCTGTGTCAAATGTGTTTCTTGTAAACAACATATTGTAAGACTTTGTTTTTTAATCCACTCTGCTATTCACTTCCATTTTATGGGAAAGTTCATTCCATTCACATTAAGAGTTATGATTACCAGCTCTGAATTTCCCTTTATCCTATTTTTCCCCATTATATAGTTTTGTTCTCTCTTCCCATCCTGTCCTTAGCCAGTTTTTTACTTACCCCACTCACTACCTTCTCTCCTCCCTTTCCTTAGTAATGTTTTTAACCCTCAATCCACTACCTTATCTTTATGCACTCTTTTTCCCTTCTCTCATCTTTTCCTCTAGTGGTGCTCTCCTCCCTTCTATCCTGACCTTCCCTTTTCTTTTCCTCTTTCTCCTCCTACTTTTTTATAGGAGTAAATAAATTTCTATACCCAACCGAATGATTGTTATTCCCTCTTAGAGCCCAAAGATGAGCTCAATCTTCAGACAGTTCTGATACCCTTCCCTTTTTCCCCTAACTTGCAATAGGTCTTTTGAGCCTCTTGGTGTAAACTGATTATCCCATTATACCTCCCCATTCTTCTTTCTCCAGTGCAGACCTTTTTCCACTCCTTAATGTCTTTTTCTTTGATGTTATCACATCAGAATTCATTCACAATTACACTCATAATCCATGTGATGCCCCACTTTTGTCTGCCCCAGTGACAGATACAGTTTTCAAGCATTAGAGATATTGTTTACCAATCTAAGGATGTAAACAGTTTAACCTTTAAGAACACATTATGCCCGGTTTACCTTTCTTTGGGTCTCTTGAGTCCTGTGTTTGTAGATTGAATTTTCTGTTTGTTTGGGGGTTTTTTTTGTTTGTTTTTTTTGTTTGTTTGTTTGTTTTTTTTCCAATAGAAATGACTGAAAATCTCTTACTTCCTTAAAAATCCATCTCCATCCCTGAAAAATGATCCTGAATTTCACTGCATAATTAACCCCAGGTCCTTTGCATTCCTGAATATGTTGTTTTATGCCTTCCAATCTTTTGTTATAAAAGCTGCCAGATCCTGGGTAATTCTGACTATTGCACCTTCATATTTGAATAGTTTTTGTCTGGCAACTTGTAGTATTTTTTCTTTGAGATTATGTTTTTGGAGTTTCACAACAATGTTTCTTGGGATTTTCCTTGGGGGATCTCTTTCCAGAGGTGGTCAATGAATTCTTTCAATCAGTATATCCCGCTCTGTTTCTAGAATATTGGAGCAATTTTCCTTAATGACCTCTTGTCAAATGCTATTCAGACTCTTTTTTGGTGATGGCCTTCAGATAGGCCAATAATTTTTAAATTGTCTCTTCTGGATCTATTTTCTAGGTTGACTGTTTTTCCACTGAGATATTTCACATTTTCTTCCAATTTTTTCTTGATGTCTCATAGAGTCATTAGCTTACATTTGCCCAGTTCTGATTTTTTTAATACATGATTTTCTTCAGTTAGCTTTTAAATCTCTTTTCCAACTTGGTTAATATTACTTTTCTAGGTGGTGTTTTCTTCAGTGAAATTTTTTTCTATTCAGCCATTTTAT
Organism: Antechinus flavipes; assembly: GCF_016432865.1. Classification (NCBI taxonomy): domain Eukaryota; kingdom Metazoa; phylum Chordata; class Mammalia; order Dasyuromorphia; family Dasyuridae; genus Antechinus; species Antechinus flavipes. The sequence continues at coordinate 427,311,497 of NC_067398.1, forward strand.
TTTTTAACAAATTGCCTTCCTTTCACAAGTTGTTTATTCTCTCTTGCATACCTCTCATTTATTTTCTCATTTTTTCTTCTTGTCTTTTTAACCAAGTCTTTTATGAGCATTTCCAAAAGCCTCTTTAGACATGAGATTTCTATTCACTATTTGAAATTTCTTCTGTGAACATTCTGTCCTCATCTGAGTTTATGTTTTGGTCTACCCTGTCACCATAATAGCTGTTGTATGGCCAAGGTTCTTTTTTGTTTCTTGCTCATTTTCTTTCCTCTTTTTTACTTTAGTCTTTCCTCTTTTTTACTTTTAATATAGAGTTCTGCTCCTGGGGTAAAGGTGATGCTGTCCCAAGCTTTCTGTGCAGTTCTGAGCCTTAGTTTTGAGCACAAGGACTCTTTGTATTTGCAGGGATAGCTTTGCTTGCTCTTCTCAGGAAATAGCCTTGTTCCCAAACTCTAGGAAACAGAGCTTCTGAGCTGGGACTGGAGATTGCCCCACTAGTCTGCTCTTCTACTTAGCCAGGACTGAGTATCTTATTTGCTGATCTGCTGTAATTTATTACCCTCTCAGAGAGAGGTAGTCTCAGAGAGACTTTCCCAGAGTCTCTCTGATCTGGCCTGAACATTATTTTTAGTCCAGTGAAACTGAACTTTCTTGAAATTTTTCAAATCTATCTTGACCTGAAGAGTGGTTTCGTTCCATAGACTCTGTTCAAAGACTTGGTTTCATGTGGTTTTTGAGAGAAACTGGGAAAGTGCAAGCAGTTTCCTGACTACTCCACCATCTTTGCTTCTCCCTTAAAATTCTTCTTATTTGTTTTTAACATAATAAAGCAAACATCTGTAATTCTAATGTTTGATACCATTTTTGCCATTCACAGGACACATCTCTAGGGCATTCAAATGCCTTTGAACTCAAATAGTCACTTTACATCTCTACTTGGTAACCAAGGGTGATTCTACAGAGAAATATGATTTTGACAGAAAAGTTTTTTAAAGAGATAGCAGTCTTTCCAACTTGTCATATCAGATTCATCTTTAGGAATGTTACATATATCCCATTCAGATAAAAAAATCTTTTAAATATGAATTCTGTTTTGAGGAGCATATTTGCTTGTGTAACCCTGGGCAAGTCATTTCTGCTTTGAGCCTCAGAATCTGTGAGTTTCTTCATCTGTGAAATGAGACAACTGGTCTAAATAATCTGTAAGGTCATTTTGAGCTCTAACATTTTTATTCTGTGACTGTAACTCTACTATAGTCTCACATTAGCAACAAGACAACACCATCCTGCAGATACTGTTTTCATTTTATACTGTTATTGTATGGGGCAAGGGTATGAGGAATGGGGATAATAGTGAAGTTTTGCTTTAAGTCCTCATGACAGTATTAATAATCAAGTAGATGAAAAAAGATGAACCCATTGATTCTACCTTAAATCAATCTTCCTCTGAAGGAAATTTTAGGCCCTTTTGTTACTTGACAAATCAGGAAAAGACTGCATTTTAGGGACTTTCTTGTTTTAGTTCCCCCCCCCAAGGCATTGTATCTAATAACATGGTTATCAAATGATCATCATAAATTAGCTGATAGTCAAGCAAATAATGTCAGAAGCAGATGAAAAATACACTTCAGTCTTTAGAGATAGGATTGCACTTTTATTCCATGCAGACTAAATGGTGTATTGATAAATAATCAATGCTTTCTTTAGAACTTATCCTTAACACAGGGACACATTGGGAGGCTACCATTCTTCTCTGGTTCAAGACTTTTCTAAACAAATTAACGCAAGCCAGTGTGCTGATTGGGGGAGGGGGTCAGGGAGGAGTTGTTTTTGATAACATTTTAAGCACATAGTTTAAGTTAACGAGACATGGTAAAAAGCAGGTGGGTAATTTGATGTTCGCACACTATAATGGGCCAAAGGCTAATTACTATTCACTGTAAAATGAACATAAAAGTAGCAATTATGCCTTCATCCTAGTGGATGTGATGTATTAAAAGCTATCAGATTCACCTTCTGTAACAGCAGCTTTTGTCTATTTGCACTAGGAATGTGAAAAAGTAAGATAGATATGGAGATGGGGAGCTCTATGGCGCTCCAGGAGGAAGGATTGGGTTCCTGGCCAATTGTCCCTCCTCCTGTGTTCAAAACAGCAAGGGACTTATGAGACCCAGCAGCTAACAAACACCATTTGAAGTTGTGCTGCTTTTAATTCCACTTCCTGTGAAATGGTGCCAAACAAACTGTTCACAGGATTTTTGCTTGCCAGGCTTTCAAGCCACTTGTGAACCATGGATGAAGGCAGAGTCCAGGGGAGGATAGTCACACCCACAGAGAACAGCTATCAGTGCTACAGATGAAAAAGTAACAGCAGCATTACCAGGAAACAATGATACTCTGGACATTGCACATTTCCCATGAGGAAGAAATTCATTTCCATATTTTTGGCCAAAGGTTACCATGAACTAGGCTGATCAAGTTTTCAAAATCATATTCAAATGAAATCCTTGTGAAAGCTGCCCCAGAAAGCAGGAGTGAAAAAAGAGGATTCAGGATTGGTAAAATTGGATGAAGATGTCAAAATTGTAGAATGGGTCATTTGAGATATTTGTTTTGTATATATTTTGTATATCCTTCTATGTATATATGTTGTCTTCCCTAATACTGTATAAGCTTTTTGACAATAGAGAATATTTAATTTCTTGTTTAAGGAGTCCCAGCAACCATAGCAACATACTACTGGTACAAACTGTTGATTGATTATTTTAAAAAGAAAACAGAACTTTGGGCTCTCCAATTAGGCTGAAAAGGATGAGGAAAATTTCACATTTCTAAATTCAGGGAATTGTGAGGCCTCTTTGACAGTGAGTTCTATTAACTGTTATGAAAACAGATTTGGACCCTATCTGCAATGAGCTGAACTGCAGTATTATCATAGATCGTAGATTCAGAGCTAGAAAAGGACTTTGAAGCTCATTGACAAATGAAGAAACTGAGATCTATAAGTGGTTTGTCTAACATTGCCCCTATTAAAAATGTTGGAGGTAAAATTTAAACTTAGAACCTCTGATTCTAAATCTATTTGGTTTTCTACTATATCACAGTGACCCATAACCAATTTAACTCTCTCCACAAGTAATCTAACTCTGAAAATGAGAAAGCAAAAGTAATGTGATAGTCATATAGAGTTTTAAAAGTTCCAAAGTACTTAACATATATTATTTAATTTGAGTCTCGTAAAAAACGTTATGACATAGCTATTATCTTCATTCTATAGCTAGGGAAACAGAAGCTCAAACAGTTGAAGTAGTTTGTCACAAAAATGTGAAACATTAGGGGTAACATTTGAAACTTGGCCTTCTGATTCCAAATTCCACTGTCTGCTGTGCTTTGGTAACAGTCTATTCAGTCAGTATAGCCAATCCCATTAGCAAAGACTCTTCTTCCCTTTTTGTATTTTCATACACAAGAAAAGAAAGAAAAATAAGAAAAAAAAATAATAGCTTCTTTTACAGTGTTTTGGGCTCTGCACTTCAAGTGCAGCAAAAAGGATAGGGAAAAAATTCAACTAGAAATCTTCTTTTGTCCCAAATATTTTGATTGAAAATATTTTTATCCAAATTGTATAGATATTCTCCTCTTTTTTTGGTTCCCTTAAACATCAGGATACTGACTCTTGTTAGAAGAATATGATATTTAGGGACCTATAATTTAACAAGTCTTACTTTGACTTGTGAGTCTCAAAAACCTTGCATTTGTCTATGTATAGCTTCTTAGTGTTTCAGATTTGGACTTGAGGCATTAGTTTCCAGAGGGCTATAAAGACTCAACTTAAAATGAGTGAGTCATTTCTTTGTTCCAGGAAAAGCATCTATGCCAATGATCTCTGACCCATTACAGATCTGTTGTTTTGAGTGTTGCTCAGAGGGCCTCCTTAGTGAACACCATCCCGAATCATTACACTGCTGCCAATGTGCACTAGCCCCCAGTCTTTCATCTGGTCAGCCACAGTTACTGGAATGGAACTGCTTTGGATACTTCACAGAGGGGCAGTTAGATCCCATGACTTAGCAGGTCCTGTCCATGCCAAAAAAGAAGAGAATTACAAATACCTCTCAATGAACAGATTATATTGCAGGTTTCAGCTACTTCTACTTTGTGGAAATTCAATATAAGTGGCATTTATACCAGATGGAGAAGCAGCATGTTAAAATGTAGAGCAACTTGTCCTCAGAGCCGGGAAAACCTGTCCCACCTTTAATACATAATGATTACTACATGACCCTAGGAAAGTCACTTAAACTTTTCAGTTTTCTAGGACACTTAATAAGATTGTATATTGTAGAAAAAATAGTGACATAGTAACCTGCATTAGTGGAGGGAGTTTACCCCTCCAGGAGTTCATTTTAATCAATTAATTGATAAGTCTAGTCCCTATTTTATTGAATGAAACCAACCTTTTTTAGCATTAGACTGTGATTTGTTTCATTAGTGTTAAGGAACTCCCCATAAGGAAATTCTCTCTGCAAGCAAATTTGCAATTATTCTGAAATTTAAAAGCTGGAAGAGTTACCTGAAATGCCAAAAGGTTAAAGAAATGTTTTGCCTAAAATCATGTACCCAGCACAGGTCAGAGACAGGACTTGAAAACCCAAGTCTTCCTAAGTCTGAGACAAGATCTTTATTCGCTTTGACACTCTTACTCACCTTATATATACAATGCACAACATATTAAAGTATAATTAAAAACAACCCTATCAAGCCTGTCACAAACAACTCCTCCCCCACAGCTGACAGTGTCCTCAACTCATTCATGGCACTAGCCACCCTAAAATAAATGATGCCTTTTTTTCATTTCTTAAACAGTGACTTTGCCCCAAGGGATAAAACTAGAGACCACTCAGAGTCTGCTGACATCTCAAATCTGTTCGTTTCTTTTCTTACTGCAGGAAATAAGCTCCACCATATTTGCATCTCAATCATTCTTAGCTTGTGTCCGGGTTTTATGTACATCTGTTTGCTTTGGGAGATCACTGGGGTTACTGATGTATTTTTAATGTAAATCTTATGCCTTGCTCATGAAAAAGGAAAATTACAAAGGTGCCAAGTGACATTAATCCTAGCTATTCTCATATTACTTAATGCGGAATTTTAGTCATTTTATAAATAAACTGGTATCAAAAATGGATTAATGTTAATTGTGCCACTGTATATTACTTATTTGGTATGAGGCAGTAAGGCAAAAACTGCAAGATAATAAATCAGCTTGGTCTTTTTTATTGCTTGCTCTCCACCAAAGACTTATAGCTTCAAATTCTGCCTTTCAGTTATAGATATGACTTCAGTTCTTTAAATGGTTACACTTGATCTCTTAGCTTTGAAAGTGTGCTAAGTAGGAAGCATCATCCTGCACTCCAAATTTATAGCCCATTCCCCTAAAAGCAAAGGAGGTTGTAATACTCACTCTGCAGTGGTCTATAACCTGATGCAACATTAAAAAAAAAAAAGTAAAAAAAATAAAAATAAAAACCAGAAAGGAAAGGTCCTCCACAGCCTAAAGACACACATAAAAGGGTTATTATATATGGAGGGTGGGATGGGGAGAGGGCCATATTTCCTTAAATATTCATATTGAGAAATACAAAGTAGAAATAGTTGATTTCTGGTGATTCCTGGTGATACCACAGTGATTCCTGATGGTCTGAGGTGGAAAAGGGAATGGATATCGAACTAGATGAATTCTTTGGAGGTACTTATTTCCCCATGGAGTAAAGAGAGAAACTGGTTGTCCTTCCCTAACAGGCACAGATGCAAGACGACTTGTAATAGTTTGTATGTCTGTCTCTGGAAGGTCAGTAGAGATTCATGAGAAAGGATTAGTCTTCTCTCATGCTTCTTGGCGCCACACACTTACTTCCTGCAATGAACTAGAGTTCAGAACATTTTTAGGATTATCAAATAGTTGGAAGAGGTGGATAAACTAAGAATCTACTAGTAGCCCAACTTATGTCCCTGAGCAAAGTCAACTTCTTCTTTTTTTTTTTTAGTCAACTTCTTAAGTGAAAAAAAAATTAAGTCTAAATTTTTTATATAGTAGAGTAAAAAGTGTGCCAGATTCAGAATCAAGAGACATGAGTTCAAATCTATTCTTAGATACTTGGTAGCTTAGTGAGCTAAAGCAATACACTTAATATCTCTGAATCGTAAGTTTCTTGATCTATAAAATGAGGCTATTGGATGAAAAGATCTTTCATCTTCTAGCTCTAAATCTATAACCTTCTGATTTATTAGATAGGTAAATAGATAGATAGATTTATGCTTGAAAAATAATTTTCAAGCTGTACCAGAAAGATTTTATTTTAGCTTTCTTATCCAGAAAGTCACCTTCCCAACATGAAAGAAAATAGAATGCATAGGTATAAGTCACATGAGGAGAAAAGAATTTCTAGCAGTATTTTGGGAGTACACTTGAACTCCTCAGATACTAAATCTCCTAATATTTGTCTTGTGATCTTCTGTCAGAGCCTAGGACCACATGGTATTTTGTTCCATTTGAGATTTTCTTACCAAAGATACTGGAGTGGTTTCTCATGTTATTCTCCAACTCATTTAACAAATGAGGAACTGAGGTAAACAGGGCTATGTGACTTGCCCAGGATCACATAGCTAGTTAGTGTCTGAGACCATATCTGAACCACAGAGGATATCTTCTTGTTAAATGAGCCGAAGAAGGAGCAGCTCTATCCACAGCACCACCTAGTTGTCCACCACATGGCATAGTCACCCTAAATGTGCTATTACTGGGTTCTTATTCCCAAGTGTCCCCTGTAACAGTGAAAAATAATCTCTATGAAGGATGGGCTGCTCCTTCTCCCAATGCACGTGTAAGGAACATTAGCTTAGTCACAGATTCAAAAGATAATAGTATTAGAGCTAAGAGACTGAGAGGCCATCTGCTCTGAGTGTTTCATTTTATAGATGAGGAAACAGTCATAGAGGTTAAGTAATTTTCCCACAAACACACAGTAAGAATTAAAGATGAGATTAGGACCCAAGTGGTCCTGACTCCAATTGTAGCACCACAGTATACTGTATTCCTGCTTCTCTGTTCAGGCTCACATCCAGGAGAAAGCATATTTTGTGCCATTGCTTCCTCCTAGTCATTTTTCATTCAGATAAAAGAATTAATCATTTTTCTTTGGATTGAATATGTTTCTCATTTATGTCTTGCAAACTTTTTTCAACAGAGTTACCTCCTATGATATGCCATATTCATGAAGGTACTTAAGACAATTTTCCTTTGAGCATGTGGTCACTTGCATCTTTTGCATTTTAGAGTAGCAAAATGGGCCTGACCCCTAAAACTCTTTTTCAAGGTCAGGAAAAGGCATGCACATTCATCCTCTTCAAGCCAGGTCCACAGATAGAAAGCTAGTAGCAATCTCAAACACCATTGAGTACAACTCTCTCATTTTATAGAAAAGTAAACAGATGTAAAGGGGGATTAAATGATTTACCTGTGTTCAGAAAGCTAATGTGTAAGGTATGATTTGAATTGAGGTTTTCTTGACTCAAAATCCTATACTACTTAACAATGTTTTACTCTTTTTGCTTAGAGAAAAGTAGACAGAAAGAATCATATGTCCATGTATCTTATTTGAACTCAATTTAATTGGTGATCTGAAAGTAAAACTTAATGCTGTTGGCTCCTGGCATAATATTCAATCCATCAAGATTCAGATTTGCTTTTTAGTAGAAGTATGAGCACAAATGAAGTGTGATTTTTTTTCTCTCAGAAATATCCTAAATGAGTAGGAGGAACATCAATTTGGTATCCTGGCCAAATTCTATTCTTGGGTAATTACAATCTGCCTACTGAAAATTCTTTTTTATGAATTTCAGAAGAGGTAGAATTTTTCTTCACTTTCTGTTCTAATCCCATTAGATAGTGGTGCTGTTAACTAGCTGTCTTTAAACTTTCCAGAGCTGATACTGCTTCTGGAGTCAATGAAAGGTGGCACAATGTAAATCAATGTGTAAAATATGTTAAAGTGGTTTACTATTGCTATGAATAATGTTAACAAGGCATATGATATTATTGCATAAGAGTAATATCTAATGGCTTGCCTCAGAACATTGATTAATGGATTTATATCAACTTGAAAGAAAGTCTATAGTAGAGTGCCCCAGAGGTCTGTTTCTGACTCAGTTCTTTTCAGCATTTTTATCAATGATGACAATGAAGACAGTGATAACAAACTTATCCAAAATTATCTAGATTGGGATCTAGAAATTATAGCTAATAGGCTTAAATTAAAATTATTTAAAATGATTATTGAGTACATTGATGAATCAAATTAAATAAAATGAATTTAACAGATAAATGCCATTTTCTCTCTACAAAATGTTATTTTAATATCTCATTGTGGTATAGAGGTAAGCTCGGTACCTTGAAAGTTATCCCAGTGAAGAGTTATTTCTTGAAGTTTCTAACAAACTGGAAAGGATTTGACTTATATCTCACAACAAATTATATTTTATGTGCAAAGCCCAGTCTAGCTAAATAGGGAGTTTATCAGAATGCTGACCAACAGCCATTGATTCTTTTGTCCATCTCAACCCAGGAAAAGGATTTAAACTATCAAAAGAAAAGGGACTTTAGTTAATGCAATGTACTCTGTGCTTATAAGTGATCTATTCCAGCATATTGCCTCTCCATCATCCTTTCTCTTCAATCTCACCTGTTCTCCTTCATACTTCATTTCTACCTACAAAAACTCATGTGTTCCTCCTCTTTAAAAAGTTCTCACTTGATGCATTCAATCTTCTTAGTTATTGTCCTCTATCTCTACTTCTCTTCATAACTAAATATCTTAAGATGACTTTCCATAATCACAATGTCTCTACTTCTTTTGTTCTTGTTTTCTTTTTGATTCATGTAGTCTGATTCCTAACCTCATTATTCAACTGAAATCTCTCTCTCCAAAATTAAAAATGATTTCTTAATTGTCAAATCAAAGATTTCCATGAACTGATGCTGAGTGAAACAAGCAGATCCAGCATCGTACACAGTAATAGCAAGAATGTGTGATGATCAACTGTTAAAGGCTTGATTCTTCTCAGTGGTTCATTGATCCAAGGGAATTGCAATAAACTTTGAAAATAAAATGTCATATGCATCCAGAAAGAGAACTAAAGAGACTGAATGTAAATCAACACATGCTATATTCACTTTTTTCTGTTTTTTTTTCCTCCTGTGATTTTTTTTCCTTTTTGTTCTGAATTTTCTCTTTCAACATGATTCATAAAGAGATGTGTATTAAAATTTAATATCTTTTTTATTTTTATTAACTTTAAATATTTTAATATAATTTTAATATTCTTTTTTAAAAGAATAAAAAACTATATGTTGCAAAGCAGGTGCCAATATGTACTAATAAAATGCATTTTCTCATCAAGACATCCATATACTGATGAAATCATACAGTTGGTTGCACCTTCACTTAAAAAATAAAAACAAGACTTTAACAAGCTTTTTCTATGTGGTCAGCATAATACTACATCTTCAGAATACAAAGAAAAAGAAAACATGGTTCCTGTCCTAAAGGACTGTGCATTCTATTAGGAGAAATAATGGATAAATTGGATAGAAAGGAAGGAAGGAAGGAAGAAAGGAAGGAAGGAAGGAAGGAAGGAAGGAAGGAAGGAAGGAAGGAAGGAAGGAAGGAAGGAAGGAAGGAAGAAAAGAGGGAGGAAGAGAGGAATAGAGGGGGAAGTAAGGAAGGAAGGGTGTAGTGAAGGAAAGAAGGAAGAATGGAGGAAAGGAGAGAGGGAGGGAGAGAAGAGGGAAGGAAGGAAAGAAGGAGAGAGGGAGGGAGGGAAGGAAAAAAATGTCTTTTTTATTATGTACACATTCTTTACAGGGAATTCTGTGGAAAGTTCTGCTTATGGTTTACTTATGTAAAAATTTTCTCTATATGTACATGTTCTCATAAAAACATATTCATAATACATACATAAATATATAAAGTATCTGTGTATGTGTTGTAGATGGATAGATAGATATAAAGAGGTATTCAATTACATAAAACTTCTTTATATAGAGATATATGGAAAGGTCTATTTAGGATTTATGTAAAACAAGAATTCTGTCTGTGTATATACACACATACACATGTACATTCATACATACATAGCATCTCTTTATGTGTAATATAATGATATCTGTATATATGTGTGTGTGTGTGTGTGTGTGTGTGTGTGTGTGTGTGTGTGTGATGCATTGTTTATGGAGTTCTGAACAAATCCAACCATTCTGGAGAGCAATCTGGAATTCTGCCCAAAAAGTTATCAAACTGTGCATACCCTTTGATCCATCAGTGTTTCTCCTGGGCTTATACCCCAAAGAGATACTAAAGAAGGGAAAGGGACCTGTATGTGCCAAAATGTTTGTGGCAGCCCTGTTTGTAATGGCTAGAAACTGGAAAATGAAATGCCCATCAATTGGAGAATGGCTGGGTAAATTGTGGTATATGAATGTTATGGAATATTATTGTTCTGTAAGAAACAATCAGCAGGATGAATACAGAGAGGACTGGAGAGACTTACATGAACTGATGCTAAGTGAAATGAGCAGAACCAGGAGATAATTATATACCTCAACAACAATATTGTATGAAGATGTATTCTGATGGATGTGGATATCTTCGACAAAGATCTACACTCAGTGGGAAAAGGTCTTTTTTCTTTAGCCCCTATGATATCAAGCTAAACCCCAGAAAGTTCTGCTTTCACTTGGAGGGTTAATTTTTAGACTTTTGTTTTTTGTGAGTGACTGAGAGTCCTCAAAGTAAAATCTGAGGGTTAGAAAGAGATAGTGAAAGCACAGTAAAGTTAACATCGTGTTTTGTTTTGTTTTGATTTTGGAGCATTGGTTTCTTTCAAAATTCTTTATGTAAAGTCAAATTTGTATATTTAAATAAAGCTAGAATTGTGTGTTTGTGTTACATGAAATAGATACAAGTAACTATAGAGAGAAAGCTACTGTACTTCTGTAGCTATGCACAGTTCCCCAGAGAAAGTGTTGTTTGAAGCTGAATTTAGAAGGAATCCAAAGGTCCTAAAATTTGGGAGTTGGGAGAAAAGCATTCCCAAACTGGGGCCCAGGTATGCAGAGAAAGAAAATGGTATGATGCAAATGAAAGATAGTAGGAAGGATAATTTGTATGTTGTGTGGAGTTTTTGAAGGGAAGTAAAAGGTTATAAAAGTCTTTAAGTGCCCAAGAGAGGAGTCTATATTTGATCCTCACTGTAATAGTTATTCACTGTTATACATTTTAGGAAGAAAACTTAAAATATGATTTCTGTATTATATGCAATTGTGTGTAGGAATGACTGAAGGGGAAAAGACTTGAACAGGTAGTTAGAAGGATATCTTAATAGCCAAGCAAAACATGATGAGTTTCTGAATTACTGTGATGGCTTCATGAGTAGAGAAAAGATGATGCTGTGGAGAAAGAAAAACAAAATTTGATTATTGATTTGGAGTGAATGAAAGTTAGGAGTTGAATACACCAATGTTGCAAACTTGAGTAAATGAAAAGATGGTGATGCCCTTGATAGTAATAAGAGAGTTTAGAACAAGGGTGAGATTTGGGGGGAAGAATAATGATTTCTGTTTTGCACATGTTGAATTGGAGATGTCTTTGGGGCATTCAGTTTAAAATAATCAATAAGCATTTGATGACATGAGACAAATTCAGAAAAGAAGCAGGGGCTGAAAATAGAGTTCTGGGAACCATCTGCTCAGAAATGATTATTGAATCTGTGAGAGCTGATGAGATTGCCAAATGAGAAAACAGAGAGAACAGAGAAAAGGGCCAAGAACAGATCATTGAGGGATACCCATTATGGGTGTGACATATGTGAAAATCCAGGAAAAGAGACTGAGAAGTAGCAGTCAGAGAGGTGAGAGAAGAACCAAGAGAGAATAATGTCATAATTAGGGTAAAGACAGAGACAGAGAATAAGAGAGTATCTAGGGAAAGAGAAATTGACCAATAATATCAAATGCTAAAAGAAGATTGAGAAGGATGAGGATTTAGAAAATGTCATTAGATTTAGCAATTAAGAGATCATTGGTAACTGGAGTTAGGATTTTCAATTAAATGATGAGATCAGAAACCAGAATGCAGAGGATTTAGAATGCAGAGGAGAGGAAGTGGATACAAGTGTATGCAGCATTTTCAAGTTTAGCTGAGAAAGGAAGGAAAGGTATTGGATAGCTAGGGGGGTGGTAGGTTCTAGCTGTTCATTTTTATTTTTCTTTCAAAGTTTGTGGGAACTTGGCCATATTTATTGACAGTAAAAAATGAAGCAGTGGGCAAGGAGAGGTTGATAATAAGAGAAAGGAGGATGACTGCGGAGGATAATTTGCTAGAGAAGGTAGAAGAACATAGAAGTTATAAAGGGATTGTCCTTGGCAAGAAGGGCTACTCCCTAAATGCAGACAAACAGCAAGTTACAATTCAAAGTAAAATTCTATTTGCTAATTTAATCCTCTCCTTTTATTTGAGCATGACCATAGCATCATTATTAATAAAATCACACAAACATAGTAGTGGAAAAAAATCACAGAAATTGAGCTGCAGATAAATCAAGTGATTTGAACAAGATCACATGTGAGTTAAAAATATCATCAGAACCACCAGACAGTAATCCTCCCTCTCAGGTCAGGAATCTTCAATTTACTATAGTATCACTCAGTATCACTCAGTTATGTTTTGTTTAAATTTCTCTCTTTCTCTTTCTATCTCTCTGTCTCTGTCTTTCTTTGTCTCTCTGTATCTCTGTTTTTTTCTGTGTTTCTGTCTCTGTCTTACTCCGTATGTCTGTCTCTTTTTAAAAAATATTTCAAAATACAAGTAAATAATTAAATTACTTAACTAGATACAAATAAAATAAAGGATTAGAGAAATGTAAATTAGGACAAATCTGAGGTACCACTACACACCTTTCAGACTAGCCAAGATGACAGGAAAAGATAAATATTGGAGGGGATGTGGGAATATTGGAACACTAATATATTGTTGATGGAGTTGTGAATGAATCCAACCATTCTCAAGAGCAATTGGGAACTATGTCTAAAGGGCTATCAAACTGAACACACCTTTTGTTCTAGCAGTATCGCTACTGGGTCTATATCCTAAAGCCATCATTAAAAAAGAGAAAATAAGCCCACATGTGCAAAAAAAAAAAATGTTTCTAGCAGCCCTTTTAATAGTGTCAAGGAACTAGAAACTGAGTGAATGTTCACCAATTGGGGAATGGCTGAATAAGTTATGGTATATGAATGTTATGGAATATTATTGTTCTATAAGAAATGATCAGCAGGATGATTTTAGAAAGGCCTAGAAAGACTTACAAATAAAGTGAGTACAACCAAGAGAACATTGTGTGCAGCAACAAAAAGATTATGTGATGATGATGAACTGTGATGGACATGACTCTTTTCAACAATGAAGTGATAATAGGGCAATTCCAATAGTCTTGTGATGGAGAGAGTCATATGCATCCAGAGAAAGGATTATGGAGCCTTGAATGTGGATCACCACATAGTATTTTCATCATTGTTGTAGTTGCTGTTGTTGTTTGAATGCTTGTCTTTTTTTCATTTTCCCCCTTTTGATCTGATTTTGTGTGTGTATACAGCATGATAAATGTGAACATATGTTTAGAATTGCATATGTTTAACCTTTATTGGATTACTTGCTGACTAAGAGAGGCGAGAGGAGGAGGAGGGAGGGAAAAAAATTTGGAACACAAGGTTTTTCAAGGGTGAATGTTGAAAACTATCTTTGCATGAATTTTGAAAAATTAAAAACTATTATTATAAAAATAAAATAAAGAGTTGTTGGGGAAAGAAGAAAGGACTAGAAAACAGGAGAAAAGAGAGGGAGTGAGAGAGAGGGAAGGGGGGAGAGAGCAAAAGACAGGAAAGGAGAGACAGAGACAGAAACAGAAACAGAGAGACAGAGAGAGAAAAAAACATTATATGTTTCATAAATGAAAGGGCAATAAAAGGAGAAACCCATCACCAGATGGTAAGTGGGACAGCAGCAGTTTGCTGCCGTTAAAAGAGAAACCATTAACTAAGTAATTTCTGACATTGTATCTCTGCCTAAACATAGTGATAGAATCTCTTTTCACTCGTAGCTTTTGTGATGCAGCAAGGAAACTGGTTTAGCAGAAGGAGAATCCATAGAAGAAACAGAAGGCAGCATCCCAAAGGGACTAAAGTGACATGCAGATATATTGGAATCGAATAGTTTTAGATCACATAGAGAAAATAGATTTCTATTACCTTTTTTAAAGTGTCACCAGAAAAAGACTATCTTTAGTTCCAGAGAGGAAATTTGCAAAATCTTAAAGATGTCAGCCAGGCTTTGCCTCCAATAATACAAGCTTGCTTTACTGAATCTTTTAGCAACAGGTTTATTTCAAGCAATAATAACTATCAGATATGTTTCCCAGAAGAACAACATGCCTTTTGCTATTATGAGCTTTTGTAAAAAATAAATAAATAAATAAATAATATCTAGGAAACAAACATCTGGCACAATAATTAATTAAAGAAATGAAAGTGATTTTTGATGCTTAAAATTCCAAATTTATGTGATTTTTTTTAAATCAATACTCTAGATGCCTAAGCTTAAAGCAACAAAAAAGAACCAAGTTCCAAAGTCATTAAGAAAATGATGTTCTTTTAAGTAACAGAAATGTGTTTGGTGATACATCTCAATTCAATGTTTTACTTATTTTACTTATTTAGAGCAATTAATAGTTTGAAAAGAATTCCATCCAATTCAATCAAATCACAGACTGCTCCAAAAAAAGAAAGTAAGCAAGAAAGAAAGAGGTTAAATAAAGGTCTGTTTAGTTTAAAATGTTCAGTTTTTTCATTTGAAAATATTCAGTAATAACTTGATTGACTGAAAATGCTAAACAGAATAAAAGATGTATGGTATAAGTAATTGCAGAGCAGATGCAATTTCTAACTCCCAAGACAAATAGGGAAGAGCTAAGCAGTTAAGAATGTAAAACACATTAGTGAATACTTCGAGTTAAAGATGTTTATTCAGCTAGCATTTTTTTGTCCTTTCTTATTTATGAGTCTATTCTTTCTTTATGTCTGCAGATTTCCTATTTCATATGATCTATTCCAGTAAATTTTATTTACTGTCCCCATTTTGCAGATGAGGAACTTGAGAAGACAATTTTTTTTATTTGTTTTGTTTTGCTTTTTTCCCCCCAAGATCATGCAACTAGAAAGTGTGTGAAGCATGTTTTTAACCCAGGGCTTCTTGCTCTGCCATCTTCTATAGCGTAGGACTGTGGAGTAGGTTCCAATACTAGAGAAATAGGGAAAGATACACGACAACTTATAATGACCTTCATGAATCTGTTCCAGAGTTAGATTAATCAAAGTACCAAGAAGTTCTCATTTAAGTGGATGAATTTCAAAACTCTTCTGAAGAACTATGCAATGTTATAAGATGGCATGGGAAAGGAATCTATGGTTAAACTAAAAACCTTTTCTATAATATCAGAAATCATAGAGTCCTAGAACCTCATCTTATGGCACTCCTAAAATAGAAGTTAACTTGAATCTGAAAATTGTGTATCATTTCAGGTCCTTAATTTGGTCCTAAATTCAAAATTTGAACTTGGGGTTCCAAGACAGCCAGGCTTCATATTCAAATCTAAGGTGTAAGTAAATGATAAAGAAAGGGAGGAATGGAACTGGTGATTTCATGGAGTGTGGAAAGAAAGAGTAATGTATTCTTCCACTCAGTCTTCCCACAAATTCCACAGCAACTCAAACAATATAACTTCAACTCTATAGAACTGCTAAATCTCAGAACAAACTCTAGCTTTGTTTACTGAAATTTCCGATTTAGAGAACTCTTCAAATAACACAGATTAGGTTCTTTCAGTGGTGACTTCATATAGGGAAACCAATATAGTTTTGAATAAACCAGAATATTGAGTATAAATTGGAACTTTGCTAACAGAAATGCATAATAAAGACATGAACCTGAGGGGTGATAAACTTATATAAACTTTATATAAACTATAAACTTTACCTAGCTTTTGTTCTGCCCCCCAGTTTCATTTGCATGTCAATCAAAAAACATTTTGAGAACATGTTTAATCCTAGTTCTTCAACCCACTCACAGCTCCTGTCACATGGGGGATGGGGGGTGGGGGGTGGGGAAGGGCAAAGTTCCCCAAGAAAATCTTTTTTTAGAATGCAGGCTCATAATCAGGGATTTCCATGGAGGGAAAAGAAATTCTCTAATCGAAAATGAGAATAATACCTAAAATCGAGTTCGCCAAAAGAATAGAAGTCAAAGATAAGGACAAATAATCTTATTTGGGGCCATTTTGCAGCCTTTGGTTGCTTTCTTCAAGACCAGAAAGACATCATCTCTCTTGCCTCAGTTTTGCACTGAGTTTCACTTTTCTGTAGTCAAAGCAGCCCTCCAAAGTCCAGGGAAAGTCTTCTGATCTACTTTACCCTAGTAGTAAGGAATAGCAGATGAGCCTGAGGAGTTAGTCACCAATCAGTGACAGGAGTCCAGTGCTAATGTCTGGCCAAGATAATTCAAAGGAGACCTAGTGCCCTGCAGAGAGCAGCAGAGAGCAAGGCAGTGTCATGAGCAAAGGGTATTGCCATCTCTGAAGCTCTTTATGAAGATTTGAATATTTCCCAACATGTGTGCCCCCTATTCATGTTTTCTAGTACCATTCTTTCTGGTGAATTGTGTTCTTTATTAGTGGCATGGTAACCTGTGTATGTGGTGGAATTTTCTGTTATTTTGTTTGCTATTCCATTTTATTAAATATCTTTAAAAAAAAAAAAAAAAACTATGTGTATGTGGTGGAATTTTCTGTCATTTTGTTTGCTATTCCATTTTATTAAATATCTTAAAAAAAAAACTTGCAAAAAATGGCAGGCAAAAACTCCTACCGTCCCTGGGATCTTGTGTTCTTTCACTTTGAGTGGGTGCTGATTCATATAATCCTGCAGACTTATGGTGCCTTTTTTTAGGAGCCCACAGATAATGGGGGGAATAGTATTATAGTCTTTCCGAATGGAAGTATCCAGCTTCTCAACATCATAACTTTGCCTTCAGGAAATTGGTTTCCGCTGATTCTCTGCTGAGGTTTACACAGCTGCTGCTTATGGTACCACAGGCCCTGGCTATATTAAATCCAGAAAAGGCATACCCAGATTGTCTCTTGCCTTTAGCCACAGTTGGAGAATGAATAGTAGTTCAAGTCTTCCTGTGCTCCTTTCTGGTGCTTCACTGAATTCATTCATTTAATCACTTTCTTTAGGAAATAGAAATGAGCAAAAATGGTCAGAATTCATCCTTATCACTCTAATATTAAAGTAACAAAAGGGCAGATAATTTGAAAGGCCACAAAGTTTAGTAGAAATTGTGCTGGGCTGGGAATCATGAGATATTAATATGGATGGTAGTTCTTATTATCAAAGTGGGCAAAGCATTTTGCTTCAATTTCCTTATCTGCAAAAATGGGAAGAATAGTATTTGCATTCCTAATATGTAAAACTGTTATGAGGAAAGTGCTCTATGAAATACAAGCTATGATTATTTATCAATCAAGAATAAGCATTTGGGTGACTAGAAAGTGGGATGCTTAGAAGAAGGACAGCTTTGGGAAGAAACATACTGAATGTATGACTGGACAGGGCTCCACAGAAGCTAATCTGAGAAACATTCATAATTCATTAACCACCACTATTTACACGTCAGTTTTAAAGAAAAAATATTTAGCACTTTTGTCTTCTCTTGTAACATTGTCTCTCTAGTGTTGCCTTCCAATAATTCTGGAAATCACCAATCCTGGGATTCAAAGGCCCCTTCATCCTAGCCTCCATTACCATAAGCATTGATTCATAACCTCCATAGTGTCTACCTTCTTCCTGTCCCCTACCCCAATCAAATTTGTACTTTGACCAACTGGTATTTCTCTAGTTTTATGACTAGCAAATCACTATCTCCTATTCCCTTTTCTATGATTAAGAATCAAACTTTCCTTAGGATAGAATAGCTCCCCTCACAAACTATCTCTTTCTAAACTCTTAATTCTTTTCAATTTAATCTCTCCCTAACTTTCCACTGTGCCCTCTTAAACCATCTTCTCTCATTTCATAGTTAAGGATTTTTTATTACCCATACTCTCCTCCCCTCTAATTTTCCTTTCCTTTTCCCAAGCTTATCAAAACATGGTTTTCTCAGAACATCCCATCTCTTTCTATTCCCTGAAAAGGTAGTTGTTCTTTCACTGATAAGCCTACTATACTGGCTCATGAGGAAGAGACATATTCTTTATACCTTAATAAATATCTAAATGTTCCTGCTGTTTTATTCATTCAATCTCTCTTCCTCTTACTATCATTCCACATATCTATGTCATATTGTTGACATCCTTCTTATCTTTTGCCAAACACTATAATTTTTCAAAGAATTTAATTTTTAAGCTTGAACCACTCAAGGAGTTATTGGGTTTTGTTTTGTTGTTGTTGCTGTTTTAAGTAACAGTAATACAACAACTATTTTGCTTTCACTAAAGTAAATAAACTAAGTTTTTAAAGAATAGATTGAAGTTTTTTCTTTATAACTAGACTGTTCATTGGTACTATCTTGGATCAATGATTACACCAGCTCTTTTCTGCTATTGTTTGTTCTCCTGGTATAAATGAGCAGCCTGGCTATTTATTGGACTATAAGGATTAGATTCATACAATAAAGGCTGTATAGAAGTCAAAAGGGAGGAAACACAGATTGAACTCCAGTGGTTTTGAAGTGTATCCAAACACATACTGTCATCTGTATAGACATTTGGATGAAATATTTTGGAGACAAATCTTCTTTCCTTGGTTACTTCATCATGCATACAGATCGACATCTTTTGTATCATTAAAAACCCTTCAAACACCTCGGTCATCCAATTTGTATCATTAAAAACCCTTCAAACACCTCGGTCATCCAATTTCTCTATTTCATGAACTTATTTTTATGTCTTCTATGATTAGGAAGGAAGTGACACAGCAGATAGAAAACCAAATTTGGAGTCAGAATGATCTGTGTTCAAATGCATATCCGACATTTATTAGCTTGTGTGACCTTAGTCAAGTGATTTAACCTTTATTTGCCTCAATTTCCTCAGCTGCAAAATGGTGATGATAATAATAGAATTTTTCTTTAAAGGCTTTGGTGAGGATCAAGTGATTTATATTTGTAACATAATTAGGACAGTGCCTGATACATAAGTGCTCCTTGATAGTAGCTATTAACTGTATACTGGTCAATCATCAGGGCATTCCTAATTAAAATTTCAACATCACCCTTGCCTGCGTCAGCTCTATGATCTAAAAACCTAGAATTTTTCTCTCTTTCATTCTTCTATTTTTGTTTCTGTATCACTCCTACTAAATCCTCCTGCTCCCACTCCTAAGTGCTTATTATCCTTGCTCATCAAAATCTCTATTCTCTCTTTTACACATTCTCATTCTTTCAGTTTGCTACCCATTCTCTGACCACTGTTTCTTAGTTTTTCTAAAGCTCAAATGAGACAATATTTGTAAAATTCTAAGCACAGTACCTGGCCCCTAATAAGCACTGCATAAATGTTTATCCCCTTCCCTCATCATAATCTTGACATTATGACTGACCAGTAAAATAAAGCACTGATCTTGTTCCTTGAATGTTTAGTTTACTTGTTTTCATAAACCTTATCTTGATAATCCTCAATTTTTACACTATACTCACCACCCGTATTTTCTATTCATTCTCTCAAAATACTGAATACCTCTAGAGGAAATCACAAGACCAGTCCAAGTGACTTCATTCTAAATAACAAGTACTCACTATTGCACAACCATTCTTTACTTCTCATCTGGTTGGTTCTTATGTAACACGCATTACAAAGACTTCTAAACTTTCTCTTCTCCCCTCCATCCTTCAACACTCTTTCCATCTCCTTCTCTCTTAGTTAAAGACCTGATGGAGGTGGAGCCAAGATGGCAGAGTAAAGGTAGGGAATCTTCTGACCTCTCCCCCAAACCCCTACAAATATCTTTAACTAATGACTTTGAACAAATTCTAGAATGACAGAATACACAAAAATATGGACTGAAATAATTATCCAGCCAAAGAAAACTTAACTTTTAAGTTAAGGAAATGTCTATTGCTCCAAATTGAGAATGGAATGTAGTTCAGCACAGGCCATGCAGATCAGACTCCATGCAAAGCAGGAGCAAACTTTGGGAGGGGAAGGAGACTTAATTAGTGGAAAAGAGGCAGTTTTTGAACTATCAGAGCATAAGGAGTTGAACAACTTAGAAGAAAATTACAAGGATGTCTTTCCTAGCACTGAAGTAGGACTCTGTTACTTTGACCATACTTGGATCCAAATTCGAGTCTTGTTAGTCTTGTTTGGCAATCCCATGGTAAAGAGGAATTCTAGAGTACCATAGTTTGAGACCACATTAGAATAAAGATCCTTTTCACAGTTCCAGGGCAGAAAAAATGTTATTATAGTAGCACACAGACCAGAACACAAGCCAAAACAGTAATAAGTACATTTCTCCTTCAGTCATACCACCTTAGAAAAACTGAAAGCCTATCCCTAGAAGTATCTCTGAAAACAACTGCCCCAAATCGCTGAAAATTGGAACAGTGCATCATCCACTCTGGAAGCAGAACCCTACTTTAACAAAGATTTAAAAGTCAAATAACAATTTGGGGAAATGTCAAACAACAGAGGTTCTAACAATAGAAAGCTACTATGGGGATAAGGAATATCATAACACACATTTAGAAGATAACAGTCAAACATCCTAAATCCAAAACCTCAAAGAAAAATATGAATTGCTCTCAGACCATTGAAAAGTTCAAAAAGGATTTTGAAAATCAAGTAAGAGAAAAATTGGGAAGAAAAATGAGAGTGATACAAGTGATACAAAAAAAATTATGAAAAACAGCTACTGCAGAAAATAACATCTTAAAAACCATATTACAGGAGCAGCTAAGGTGGTGCAATGGATAGAGCATCAGCCCTGAAGTCAGGAGGACCTGAGTTCAAATCTATCTCAGACACTTAACACTTCCTACTGTGTGATCCTGGGCAAGTCACCCCAACTGCCTCATAAAAAAAATAAATAAATAGATAGATAGATAAAGTCATATTTCATCAAATTGTAAAAGTATAAAAAACTAATGGAGAGATGAATACCTTAAAAAGCAGAATTGGCAAAGTAGAAAGAGAGGCATAAAAATTGATTAAAAAAAAAAAAAACTCCTTAAAAAGCAGAATTGTCCAAAAGCAAAAGGAGGTAGAAAAGCTCACTGAAGAAAAGAATTCCTTAACAAGTAAAATTGAGCAAATGGAAGCTAATGGCTTTATGACAAACCAAGAAACAAAACCACAAAAACAAAAAATAAAAATAGGGGGAAGTAAAATATTTAATTGGGAAAACAATTGACATAAATAGATCAAAAAGAGATAATTTAAAAATTATTCAACTTTCTGAAAGTTATGATCATTAAAAGAGCTTAAACATCATTTTTTGAAATTTTTTCAAATAAAACCATCCTGATATTTTGTAACCAGAGAATAAAACGGAATTTGAAAGAATCCACTAATCACCTGTGAAAGAGATCCCTATATGAAAGCTCCCAGAAATATAGCTAAATTCCAGAATTCTCAAATTAAGAAGAAAATACTGCAAGCAGCCAGAAAGAATTCAAGTATTATGGAGGTACAGTCAGGATAACACAGGATTTAGCAGCTTCTATATTAAAGGATAAAAGGTCTTATAATATGATTTTCTAGAGTGCAAAGGAACTAGGATTATAATCAAGAATCACCTACCCAGCAAGAAAAATAGATATTAAATGAAATAGAGAACTTTCTAGTATTCTTGATGAAAAGATCTGAGCTGAATAGAAAACTTGAATTTCAAATACAAAAGAAGCACAAAAAGGGAACTAGGAAAGAGAAATAATAAAGAACTTAATAAAGTTAAACTATTTCCATTCCTACATGGGAATATTATGCTTGTAACTTATAAGAATTTTCTCCTTATTACTCATTAGAATGAGTATATATAAACAGAAAACATAGGTATGAATTAAATATGAAGGGATAATATTTCTAAAAAAATAAAATGTATGGATGAGAAAGGGGAAAAGGAAAGGATAAGAAAGAATGAGGTAAATTATCTCACATAAAAGAGATTCCTCCCCTCCCCCCCAAAAAATAAAAAGCTTTTGCAGGGGAGAAACAGGAAAAGGAGAAAAGGTAAAGTGAGTTAAGCTTATTCTCATTATATTTCTCTCAAAATCTACTACCCGTTAGAATTATGGATATGTGAGATGGAGCTTTCATGTTAGATATTATATGTTTAATTGGGTATAATATATTGGGTATAAAACTGTATTTGGGTATAAAATCAATCAAGTAAGTATAAAAATCTATCTTACCAGAAAAGTAGGAAGGGAAGGGGTAAAAGAAAGGATTGTATATGATAGAAAAAGAGCAGATTGGAGGAGGGATAATCAGAAGCAAAACACTTATAGAAAGACAGAGTGAAAGGAGAGAGAGAATAGAATAAAAGGGGAAAATAGGATGAAGAAAGATGGTTAACAATAGAAAAAATTGAAGCAAATGTCTCATAAAAAACTAATTTCTCAAACTTGTAGAGAACTAAGTCGAATTTATAACAGTAAGAGCCATTCTGCAATTGATAAATGATCACAAGATATGAACAACTTTCAGAAAAAATAATCAAATCTATAAAAATATGAAGAAATATTTTTACTCATTATTAACTGGAGAAATGCAATTAAAACAATTCTGAGGTACTACCTCACACCCACTAAAGTAGTTGATACAACAGAAAAGGAAAATGACAAATCATAGAGGGGATATGGGAAAAATAAGGCATTAATTCATTATTGGTATAGTTGTAACCTGATTCAAACTACAAAGTGTATGAGCAAATATAAATAAATATATGCAATAGAATTTGTTAGGGGTAGAAGCAATAGAATGGGAAAACCAAATAGATTTGAGAGGTGAGAAAGATAAGAAAGAATTAGATCACTATTCCTGAGTGATTAGAATGAAAATAAATTGTTGTTCATCCTTCATTTTTTTGAGGAGGACCAATGAGAGTGTGATGTCTTGAATGTAAATTGGATTTAAATGAGACAAAGTTGTACAAAGTTGTCAGCCTCTCTCTCTCTTCCTAAGGCATCAAGGTCTAGTGAAAAGACAAAAGTCAGGAGGATTAGTAATGATCTGGTATGCTTAATGATTGGTACCTTTGATATCTGATCAAGCTCTAAGAACTTCACAACATCTATTTTCAGGAGCATTCATTGTTGTTGGAATAAATGATGCAAGGAAATGTCTCCAAATGCCAGTAGATTTGAGGCCTGTCAGTGATTCTCGACCTAGTTTAGCTTATCTGCAAAGGCAATTTACTGGTTGTGGCTGCTACATATGCTATAGTACCCTGGAACTACAGGGTGAAACCACTGGAACCACAAGTGAAAGGTGAGTGAAGGTGGACACAAAGGAGAAAGAGCCCTTGAAAAGGGGTCATATACCCAAATAATAATGGTACTCTAAATAGAATTAAAGATAATTGAAGGAAGATAAAGACTTTCATTTTTATTTTCAAATGTATTTCAAATTCACATTTCAAATGCACTGTCCATTCAGTTTTGCGTTTCAACTCTTTCTTTCATCTTCAATTTCTCTATCTACTGGCTCCTTCCTTGCTACCTACAAACTCACTTTTTCCTAAACTAAAGAAATGAAACAAACATTTTAAAAACTCTTCATATGATCCTTTTCTTTGTGCTGCTCAATATATTCAAATGAATTCATAATCTTATCTGTTAAGCCCTATGGCTGTGTCCCAATAGACTTAATCTAATGTCTTCTCTCTATATATTTTCTTCTCTGGTGAGTTTATTAGCTTTCATGAGTATAATTTTCTTTTCCAGTTCTAGATAAAATTTCATTCTACACATATAATATCTCAATGGAAGCTCAGTCTCCCAGTTCTAACATGTAGACTGGATATCTTGTCATTTCTAATTCTTGTAATTTCTAATAAACATGCCCATTGTCTCATTGTGGATGTTTCCTTCTTCACCCATTATATTTAATTAGTTGTTGTGTCTTATGGATTCTATATACATCCAGCACCAATCCATTTCTCTACAATGGCATGACTACTACCTAAATTCTGAGCTTCATCATCACTTAAATAATTGCAGCAGTTGCATAGTTAGCTCCCCTTCTTCCTGCTCTTCTTCCTTTAATCCACAACCTTCTGAACTGCCTCAAAGTCACATAGGTATTGAAACTTGCTCTGACTTTTACTAGCTTTGTGACTCTGGGAAAAGTAATTAATCTCTGTCTGCCTTAGTTTCCTCATCAGTAAATTGGAGATAATAATAAATCAGAGTTGTTATAAAAATTAAAAGAGATCTCAATTGTAAAACATTTTGCAAACTTAAATGCTATTTTTTATTTTTATCGTAACATAAAATTGGTATTTTCATCTTTGGTCCTTGTGGTATTAGTTACTATTTACAATGTTTATGTAATATTTTGTTGATCTGTGATCCTAGGATATAAAAAGTCTGCTCACCAACATAACAAATATACAGCGCAAGTTATTTCTATTGATAAACAATATAAATAAGTTTATACTAATCGATTAACAAAAAGAAATTGCAGCAATTTCAGGAAAATGCCTTATAAATGATGGTGGTTTTAACTATTCAACAAAATCATAAAATCCATCAGAGGTCCTTTGTCCTGCTGAGATCCTTTTTCTGTGACCTCAGACAGTCATTCAAAGGGCACAACAGGATGAAGGATGATAATTTTGTATTTCCAACAGCCTTTGCTACCTCAAGACAAAAGGCTGAGTGATGTAGTGTTAGCTCTCTTCTTTTTCAAGGCACAAACTAAGAAGAAATTTTCTACCTTGGTTTACAAAGAGGGAGGCTAACTCACCCTCATAACTCCCAGGGGACAAACTAGCCAACCAAAATTTGAGAGTAGGATGTTATTATGTCCATTATCTCCATGCAGATTGGATCCTATATTGATAACTATATGCTGCCCCTAGGACAAACCCTCACTAATAGGAGTTTGACCTCAAGCTATACACTCTCTAGTGCTTGAAAGAAATCCATCATTTGATATCTGTGTGCAACACAATTCAACCTGTATTGGAGTCTGCCCGAATTATATATACCCTGAACTTCTCATTATGAATCTTTTCACTGGAGACAAACTCCTCATCTTATAGAACTTCCCCCCTGGAGAATGGAACTACATAGAATTATTTGATATGAAAAGCTACCTCTACCCCAGCTCCTTTTCATTGTCATGGAGTATGATTTGTGACATGACATCATCTCCCTTCCCTGAAGTCCAAATCTTCTAATTGTGATGAATTTTGTAGGAACATAAAATTACTTCAGTCCAGATTTTCTGTATAAAGCAATACCAATTGTAGAAGCCTAGTGAAACTCAAAACTCAGAGGGCAAGGTCTTGTTTTTTAATACTAGATTTAAAGTACTCTATGGGAACACATACTCTTAAAACTATAAGTCGTGGCCCCCAATTCATGTTTAAATGCTTTATTTTGCCAAAGGAAAGAAAATTCATTTAAAGAAACAAAATAATAAGGAAGTAGAAATAAAATATTCCTGATTTCTTTTAATGATACCTTTGGATTTTTTCTTTCTATAATCGGGCTCTTGGATGCCTCTTCAATAGATGCTACTCTCCTGAACTCATTGTTCTTGTTGCTAGACATCGTTCTGATGAATCTATAGCCTTGGGCTAGACTCATAACCACAAGGGACTTTTAAAAAAAGTCTTTTCAAAAGGACCAATAAAACAAACAAATAAATTTTACTGTAACATCAACAAGAAGCTCCTGAAGTGTTATCTCAAGTGCCTCGTGGTTTTTTAAACCTTTCATCTCTCCAACAGTAGATTTTTATCCACAAGTTCTCTTTATTAAAAAAAAAAATAGAAGAATAATTCCAAAGAGTCAATAACCTTAAACTTATCTTTTTTTGGACTTTCCTTCAGGATATGGGACTTGAAGCTCTCAGAGACATCATTATATTTTATGATGCAATCTCCATATCTATATATGTATTTTTTAATTTCATATTCTCTGAATTACATAGCATTCTATGTATGTAATTAATCTAGCATTCAGTATGTAATTAATAACCTCTGAAGGTTAATCTATAAGCCAAATAATGGTTATTTTCCTTAAAATAATTTAAAAGTTCTTAGGTTGTAGACCTCTAGTTTTAAAACCCTAATTTTCTTTTGTTCTCCCATGTAAATTAGTGGGCAGAAAAAAAGCACAGAAAACAAGCCCATGGCCTAGTCTGTTCTTCCCTTCAAAAATTAAATGATATCTCCCCCATGAAACATAAGCTTCTTCAGTTCAAAAACTTTTACTTTTTTTTCTTCTTTGTATCCCCATCACCTAGCATAATGTCTATATTGTAGGTTTTAATATGTTGTAAGTGTTAATAAAGTTTTTTATGCAGGTGCTAGATTTGGAGTCAGAGAACATAGCTTCAAATTCTGACTTTGCTCCTTATTACCTATGGTTCATAGGACAAATCATTTAAATCCTCTGGAACTAAGCTTCCTCATCTGTAATGAGAAGGTTCGACTAAATGACTTCTTATTTCCTTTCTAGTTCAGTGATCTTATATGAGTGATTCAATCAGCGATTCTATGATACTATGGCCATGTGGTTCTACAATAGGTTGATTTCCCAAACCAATTTCTAGTCCTTTTTTATATAACTAATGTCAGCCAAAAGCTCAGAAGGTCTTTGGGGCACTCTTTCTAAAATTTATTCACCAGTTTGCTACCTGAATTTTTAAATTCAAATGCATGTCTTTCATGTTAATTTGGTATTGACAAATCCAGTGTTAGTTTATTCTAGCATTCAGTATGTAATTAATCAACATCTTTAAAGTCCTCCTACAATCCCTCCTTGTGCTAGAAAGTTGAAGCTCAGTTCTAAAGCATAAATCCTAGCTGACCCTACCAGCGAGGAGTTTTTCCAAAGTAAATTTGGCAGCAGACTGTGGGAAAGAATCAGCCTAATTAAATTAGGATGAAAATAACTAGCTGGCACAGTGGATAGACCACTGTACCTGAAGTCTTAAAAATTCAGCTTCAAGTTCAAATCTGGCATTAGACACTAGTTGTGTGACAGTGAACAAGTGTCTTAACCCTGTTTGCTTCAATTCCTCATCACTTAAATGAGCTAGACAAGGCAAAGACAAACAAGTTCATTATGTCAAGAAAAGCCTCAAACAAAGAGTTGAACAAGATTGAAACAATTGGGCAACAACAAATTAGGATAGGTTCATCAACAGACTATCCACAACATGATAAAAGTTTCTGGCCATAGCAAAGTAGCAGACAGCCTACTATGATATCAAAGGCAGTTTTCTACATTAGAGAAGATAAAACTCACACTGACATCACAGTTACTGAAAGTACTGAAGAAATATTTAAGCACTTTTGAGAAACTGATAGCATCACAGAAATCAACAAGTTCATTGAGTTACATTTTCACATAAATAAATTCAATTGTAAAATTTTATATGAAAGCTTGAAACTCAGTCACTGAAATAACAGGATCTGGTTTTAAGATTAATAAAGAGAATCAAAGTTAATAAAATGAATTCAATGTATGACAGTATTTTCATATAAAGGTTCAGAGTTTCAGGTAATATAAAGACAGAAATAATCATCAGATTCTAAAACTACCTTCTTTTTTTTTGGTTAAAGAAAATCAATCAAGTGAAAAACAGGGAATTCACATTGGTCTACTGAGATGTTCTTTGGGAAATAATTTCAGAGTCCAATATTACAATCAATACATTTTTGAATAACTGTTATTGCATAGAATTACTCAAAATATAAGATTAATTTTGAATGCCTTTCAGTCTTTTGAAATTCTAGCTCCCCTCATATTTCCCACCTCCACCTCACCCACACCCACACCCCTATCCATACCCTCACCCCCATCCTGGCTTAAGTGAAATAAGAATTAAAGATACTTCCCTATTGGTTTAGTAGAATTTCCTAGTCTTTCAAAGCATTCTCTCAAGTCATAGAATACCATATAAAGTCTGAATATTACTCATATTTCAGGAAACAACTGTTGTCATTATTTTTATCATTTGTCCTTACTTTTTATCATTTGTCATTATATATATATATATATATATATATATGTATGTATGTGTATATACATATAAAGACATATATATTCACATATATACATCCATATCTTTATGAAACAATGCACATGTAAATAGCTGAGGCTTCAAAAAGCTACATGGTCTTTGAATTTAGAATGTCTATCACTTGAAAGTAGTCATCAATTATCTAATGTCTAATAGTCAAAATCATGTGAAGAACATTCTATTTAGTGGTAAATATCCAAGCCAATTTAATACAAGCTTTTTACAATAAAATGCAATGTATCATTGTACACTTAGTACTATAGAGCAATTTATGCTTTTAATCAAGTGACTTCAAGAGCCTCTAAGTAGGAGTTAATCTAACTATACAAAATTTTTCATAGCAGCATTATGGCAATCGAGTTTCCGATTTAATGGAAAATTGTTTTACTTTACTGATTGTATTTTGACTCTCATTTTTATTTATCAAATTGTGATGTAACTGAGAATGAGATCATTTTTGCTTTGTTCAGAATCCTTGACAAACTTTGTCCCTGGTTCCTGTCTCTGTTTTCTGAAACTATTTAGAGTTCAGTTTCTCTCATGCTGATTCAGCATGATTCTTTATGGAAGATGGTAACTCTAGACCATAAGTGAAACAAGAAAAAAGTTACATTACAGTAATTTTTTCTGACTTGTAATGGAAAGATAATAGAAAATTCACACTCCAAATTAATAAGAAGAAAAGAAAAAAAGCTTTTTTTCCCCTTAATGTACCCTTCCACATCTAGATTATTCAAGAAAGAATACCAAATAGAGAATCTATTCAGTGGCCCCATATCAATATAAAGAGGCCCCTCAGAATAGTAGAAGTATGGATTGATCCCCATCTTCCTCTGCTTTTGCTCTTCTTTTAAATCTGCACAACTTGTATGCACGCCAGAAAACTGAGAATTAGCAAGACAAGATTTACAAGTGCTATTTTTTCTTCTCTTAGGATTCCAGAAATAACCTTAGAGGGGATGACTATTGTTCTCTTATCGATCTGGCTAGTGAGCTCCCACTGAAAAGTTTTCTATGTTACAAATTACCCTGCTTATTCCATTAAAACTTAGAGTCTGCTAGATGGTGCAGGAGATAGAGCCCTGGTTCCAAATTAGGAGGACCTGAATTCAAATCTAACTTCAAACACTTAACACTTACTAGCTGTGTGACCCTAGGAAAATCACTTAACCTCAATTGTCTTTCTTTTTTTTTTTTTTTTTTTTTTATTTAAATTTTTTATTTAATAATTACATTATATTGACACTCATTTCTGTTCCGATTTTTCCCCTCCCTCCCTCCACCCCCTCCCCTAGATGGCAAGCAGTCCTTTATATGTTGGATATGTTGCAGTATATCCTAGATACAATATATGTTTGCAGAACCGAACAGTTCTCTTGTTGCGTAGGGAGAATTGGATTCAGAAGGTATAAATAATCCGGGAAGAGAAACAAAAATGCAGATAGTTCACATTCGTTTCCCAGTGTTCTTTCTTTGGGTGTAGCTGCTTTTGTCCGTCATTTATCAATTGAAACTCAGGTCTCTTTGTCAAAGAAATCCACTTCCATCAAAATATGTCCTCATACAATATCGTTGTCGAAGTGTATAATGATCTCCTGGTTCTGCTCATTTCACTTAGCATCAGTTCATGAAGGTCTCTCCAAGCCTTTCTGTATTCATCCTGCTGGTCATTTCTTACAGAGCAATAATATTCCATAACATTCATATACCACAATTTACCCAGCCATTCTCCAATTGATGGGCATCCATTCATTTTCCAGTTTCTAGCCACTACAAACAGGGCTGCTACAAACATTTTGGCACATACAGGTCCCTTTCCCTTCTTTAGTATTTCTTTGGGATATAAGCCCAATAGAAACACTGCTGGATCAAAGGATATGCACATTTTGATAATTTTTTGGGCATAATTCCAGATTGCTCTCCAGAATGGTTGGATTCGTTCACAACTCCACCAACAATGCATTAGTGTCCCAGTTTTCCCGCATCCCCTCCAACATTCATCATTATTTTTTCCTGTCATCTTAGCCAATCTGACAGGTGTGTAGTGGTATCTCAGAGTTGTCTTAATTTGCATTTCTCTGATCAATAATGATTTGGAACACTCTTTCATATGAGTGGTAATAGTTTCAATCTCATCCTCTGAAAATTGTCTGTTCATATCCTTTGACCATTTATCAATTGGAGAATGGCTTGATTTCTTATAAATTTGAGTCAGTTCTCTATATATTTTGGAAATGAGGCCTTTATCAGAACCTTTAACTGTGAAAATGTTTTCCCAGTTTGTTGCTTCCCTTCTAATCTTGTTTGCATTAGTTTTATTTGTACAAAGGCTTTTTAATTTGATGTAATCGAAATTTTCTATTCTGTGATCAGTAATGGTCTCTAGTTCATCTTTGGTCACAAATTTCTTTCTCCTCCACAAGTCTGAGAGATAAACTATTCTATGTTCCTCTAATTTATTTATAGTCTCGTTCTTTATGCCTAGGTCATAGACCCATTTTGATCTTATCTTGGTATATGGTGTTAAGTGTGGGTCCATGCCTAATTTCTGCCATACTAATTTCCAATTATCCCAGCAGTTTTTATCAAATATTGAATTCTTTTCCCAGAAGTTAGGGGCTTTGGGTTTGTCAAACACTAGATTGCTATAATTGACTATTCTGTCTTGTGAGCCTAGCCTTTTCCACTGATCCACTAATCTATTTCTTAGCCAATACCAAATGGTTTTGGTGACTGCTGCTTTATAATATAATTTTAGATCAGGTACAGCTAGGCCACCTTCATTTGATTTTTTTTTCATTAGTTCCCTTGAGATTCTCGACTTTTTATTGTTCCATATGAATTTTGTTGTTATTTTTTCTAGATCAATAAAATATTTTCTTGGAAGTCTGATTGGTATAGCACTAAATAAATAGATTAGTTTAGGGAGTATTGTCATCTTTATTATGTTCGCTCGGCCAATCCAAGAGCACTTAATATTTTTCCAATTATTTAAGTCTGACTTTATTTGTGTGGAGACTTTTTTATAATTTTGCTCATATAATTCCTGACTTTCCTTTGGTAGATAGATTCCCAAATATTTTATGGTATCAACAGTTATTCTGAATGGAATTTCTCTTTGTATCTCTTGCTGTTGGGTTTTGTTGGTGATGTATAAAAATGCTGAGGATTTATGGGGATTTATTTTGTAGCCAGCTACTTTGCTAAAATTATGAATTATTTCCAATAGCTTTTTGGTAGAATCTCTGGGGTTCTCTAGGTATACCATCATATCATCTGCAAAGAGTGATAGTTTGGTTTCCTCATTGCCTACTCTAATTCCTTTTATATCTTTCTCGACTCTTATTGCCGAGGCTAGTGTTTCTAATACGATATTAAATAATAATGGTGATAGTGGGCAACCTTGCTTCACTCCAGATCTTACTGGGAAAGGTTCCAGTTTTTCCCCATTGCATATGATGCTTACTGATGGTTTTAAATATATGCTCCTGACTATTTTAAGGAAAAGTCCATTTATTCCTATGCTCTCAAGTGTTTTTATTAGGAATG
This sequence comes from Antechinus flavipes, assembly GCF_016432865.1. Lineage (NCBI taxonomy): Eukaryota > Metazoa > Chordata > Mammalia > Dasyuromorphia > Dasyuridae > Antechinus > Antechinus flavipes. Next base: position 427,343,474 of record NC_067398.1, read on the forward strand.
GATGTTGGATTTTATCAAATGCTTTTTCTGCATCTATTGAGATGATCATGTGGTTTTTGTTTGTTTGGTTATTGATATAGTCAATTATGCTAATAGTTTTCCTAATATTGAACCAGCCCTGCATTCCTGGTATAAATCCTACTTGGTCATAGTGTATTATCCTGGTGACAATTTTCTGTAATCTTTTTGCTAATATTTTATTTAAGATTTTAGCATCAATATTCATTAGGGAGATTGGTCTATAATTTTCTTTCTCTGTTTTCAGCCTACCTGGTTTAGGTATCAGTACCATATCTGTGTCATAAAAGGAGTTTGGTAGGACTCCTTCAATCCCTATTTTTTCAAATAGTTTATATAACATTGGAGTTAATTGTTCTTTAAATGTTTGGTAGAATTCACATGTAAATCCATCTGGTCCTGGGGATTTTTTCTTAGGGAGTTGATTGATAGTTTGTTCTATTTCTTTTTCTGAGATGGGACTGTTTAGGATATTTACTTCTTCCTCTGTTAGTTTGGGCAAGCTGTATTTTTGGAGGTATTTTTCTATTTCATTTAAGTTGTCGAATTTATTGGCATAAAGTTGGGCAAAGTAACTCCTAATTATTGCTCTAATTTCCTCTTCGTTAGTGGTGAGTTCTCCCTTTTCATTTTTAAGACTAACAATTTGATTTTCCTCTTTCCTTTTTTTAATCAGATTTACTAAGGGTTTGTCTATTTTGTTGGTTTTTTCATAGAACCAACTCTTAGTTTTATTAATCAATTCAATAGTTTTTTTACTTTCAATTTTATTGATCTCACCTTTTACTTTTAGAATTTCAAGTTTAGTGTTTGACTGGGGGTTTTTAATTTGTTCCTTTTCTAGCATTTTTAATTGCAAACCCAATTCATTGACCTTCTCTTTCTCTATTTTATACAAATAGGCCTCTAGAGATATGAAATTTCCCCTTATTACCGCTTTGGCTGCATCCCATACATTTTGGTATGATGTCTCATTATTATCGTTTTCTTGGGTGAAGTTATTAATTATGTCTATGATTTGCTGTTTTACCCAATCATTCTTTAGTATGAGATTATTTAGTTTCCAATTATTTTTTGGTCTACTTCCCCCTGCTTTTTTGTTGAATGTAATTTTCATTGCATCGTGGTCTGAAAAGGATGCATTTACTATTTCTGCCTTACTACATTTGAGTTTGAGGTTTTTATGTCCTAATATATGGTCAATTTTTGTGTAGGTTCCATGAACTGCTGAAAAGAAAGTGTATTCCTTTCTGTCTCCATTACATTTTCTCCAGAGATCTATCATATCTAGCTTTTCTAGTATTCTGTTTACCTCTTTGACTTCTTTCTTATTTATTTTCTGGTTTGATTTATCTAATTCTGAGAGTGCAAGGTTAAGATCTCCCACTATTATAGTTTTACTGTCTATTTCTTCTTGCAGCTCTCTTAGTTTCTCTTTTAAGAATTTAGATGCTACCCCACTTGGTGCATATATGTTTAATATAGATAGTGCTTCATTATCCATGCTACCCTTTAGCAAGATATAGTGTCCTTCCTTATCTCTTTTAATTAGGTCAATTTTTGCTTTAGCTTGATCTGAGATCAGGATGGCTACCCCTGCTTTTTTGACTTCACCTGAAGCATAGTAGATTTTGCTCCAACCTTTTACCTTTAACCTGCATGTATCTCCCCGCTTCAGGTGTGTTTCCTGTAAACAACATATTGTAGGATTCTGGCTTTTAATCCATTCTGCTAACCGCTTCCTCTTTATGGGGGAGTTTACCCCGTTCACGTTTATGGTTAGAATGACCAATTCTGTATTACTTGCCATCTTGTTAACCCCGGTTTATGCTTTCCTCCCTTCTTTCCCCTTTCCCCCCCTTCCAAGTATTAAGCTTGTGAGCACCCCTTGCTTCTCACAGCCCTCCCTTTTTAGTGTCCCTCCCCCCGCCTTAGAGTTCCTCCCCCTATCTTACCCCTTTCCCTCCCAGTTCCCGTATTCCCTTCCGCTTAGCTTATTCCTTCCCTTTCCACTTTTCCCTTCTCACTTTTCAATGAGATGGGAGAAGTTTCACCATAGATTGAATATGTCTTAAGATTTTTCACTTAAAGCCAATTCTGAAGGCAGTAAGATACCCACTATATTCATCCCCCTCCATTCTTTCTCTCAGATATAATAGGTTTCCTATGCCTCTTCATGAGATGTACTACCCCCACTTTACCCTTTTTCTGGTACAATGTCCTTTCCACATCAATTTCTAGAACAAGGTATACATGTATTCTTTATGCATCTATATAGTCAAAATATAGTTCCCAAGATTAATCTTTACCTTTTTAGATTTCTCTTGAGTTCTATATTTGTAGATCAAACTTTTTGTTAAGTTCTGGTTTTTTCATCAGAAATAGATGAAATTCGCTTACTTCGTTGAATGTCCATCTTCTTCCCTGGAAAAAGATGCTCATTCTCGCTGGGTAAGTTATTTTTGGTTGCATACCAAGTTCCTTAGCCTTTCGGAATATCATATTCCAGGCCCTTCGATCTTTTAATGTGGATGCTGCCAGATCCTGGGTGATCCTTATTGTGGCTCCTTGATACTTGAATTGGGTTTTTCTAGCCGCTTGCAATATTTTTTCTTTCATCTGAGGGTTCTGGCATTTGGCCACTATATTCCTTGGTGTTTTGATTTTAGGATCCCTTTCAGTGGGTGATCGATGAATCCTTTCAATGTTTATTTTTTCCTCTGTTCCTATGACTTCTGGGCAGTTCTCTTTGATAATTTCCTGGAAGACAGTGTCCAGGCTCTTTTTTTCATCATGTTTTTCTGGGAGTCCAATGATTCTCAGATTGTCTCTCCTGGATCTGTTTTCCAGGTCTGTTGTCTTTCCCAGAAGGTATTTCACATTTTTCTCCATTGTTTGATTTTTTTGGATTTGCTTGACTGATTCTTCTTGTCTCCTCGAGTCATTCAATTCCACTTGTTCAATTCTGATTTTCAGTGAAGTATTCTCTTCACTCACTTTTTTAAAATCTTTCTCTAATTGTCCAATTGAGTTCTTTTGTTCTGTGGAATTTTTTTCCATTTCGCCAATTTTGTTTTCCAGTTCACTAATCCTATTTTTCAAGGATTTTACTTCTTTATCCACTCTCTCTTTAACTGACTTCTCCAGGCTCTTTTGCCAAGCCTCACTCTGCTTTCCCCATTTTTCTTCTAGCTCCCTTGTGAGAGCCTTTTTAATCACTTCTATGAGGTTCATCTGTGCTGAGGAACAGACGATCTCCTCCTTTGGGGAATCACCTGGGGACTGCCTGTTTTTAGTCTCCTCAGGATTTAGAGTCTGCTCTCTATCTGTGTAGAAGCTGTCTAGGGTTAAAGTCCTCTTCAGCTTCTTGCTCATTCTGTCTATTAATCAGAGACAAACTACCAAAGAAAAACAGAAAAAACTGGAGTCTTTCTTTGGGGGGGGGCTGGGTGTGTTATCGAGCTTCCTCTACAGACTGCAGGTGGCAGCAGTGAGGCACTAGCAGGACTGTGCTGCGCCTGCGCTCTGAGATCCCAAAGCGTGCTGAGTCACTGAGGGGGGGGAAAGGGGGGGCGGCCAGGTCCTGAGAGACTCCAGCTGTTTGCGGTTGTGTTCTTCAGCCCCGGTGTTTTTAGCTTCTCTGCTGGGCTGTTGACTTGCTGCAGGTTCCAAACCTGTAGCGAAGCTCTCCCCGCAGAGACAGCTGCGATCACTCCCCACCCCCTCTCCAGTCTGCTCCCGTGCTCTCACTGCCGCTGCCCTCAGCCTGCGCCCGATCTAAAACCGCCCCAGCCCTCCAGTAAAGACAGACCTTTCTTGGCGGATCTCAAGGATGGCTTCTCTTGGTAACTATTTGTGGGTTTTTTTTCAGTCAAGCATTGATTCAGAGGCTTGTAATGAAGTGGATAGTGAGAGAAAGCGCGGAGCTTATGCAACTGTGAGCCTCCTCTCCGCCATCTTAACCGGAAGACCTCAATTGTCTTTCAAAAAATACTTAATCAAAATATTTTCTAAATAGAAGGCAAAGAATAAATACAACAAAATATTCTACCCATATACCGGGGGTGCCTATTCATACCATGTCTATGGGAGAGAGTAAACACAGATTTTAAGTAATAATTTAATAATACATGTATATAGAAAGTCCATATGCTCAAAGTGGTTCACAACTCTCTAATATCCTTCTTATAGTCCACAAAAAGTTGGTATCATTGCTATGGTTTGCTAAGTTGAGTCATTTCTCTCTGGAGGGGGAATTGTTTCTCTGCTGGCTGATATGCTCCTCCCTTGGGTTGGGATACATTTGACTTCCCATTGAGATAGCATTATGTACTTTCAGAAAGAGAAAAATTTGTTGGGTTTTTCCATTTCTACCACCATAACTGGGAAGTGAAGAGTTCTTCTTCCCAAGCAGCAGATAGCAATAAAGAAATGGTAATAAGCTTTCTAATCATTGGTCAAGTCTTTCAGACAACAAGTAGCAATGCAAAGGAAAGTTATAAAAATTTCTGCGGCTTGTCAGCAATTTCAGGCAATAGGTGGTAGTATAGAAAAATGAAATTCCTTCCTTCTACAATCAACTCTAAAGACTTTCCAAAAAGTGATTCAAAATAGGTTCCCTTCAGTGAAAAATATCATTATGTGATGAGTAACAAAACCTTCATTTCTCCTAGATAAATCATAAAAAGATAATATACATTTGTCTAATAATCCAAAACATTTTTTAGAGTTCAGATGTCCCCACCTATTAATTCCCAGAGCCCATTTCTCAGATGGAAAATTAGATGTTGGAAAACAGACCTTATAGCCATATTCATTCTAAGTGCTTCATCTCTGTTAGATGTTTTCTCAATGTTTCTTAAATATACAACCCTCACATTTTTTTTTGTTTTTGTTTTTGTTTTTCAATTAGCCAAATGGTCAAAATCCGAAAGAAATATCCTGTTTACATTTATAGTAACCTCCTCTCAAAAAAAAAAAATGCAAACTAGAATTATATATCCACTATTCATAGGATGACTGAACAAACTGTGCTATATGAATGTGATGGAATAAAATAAGAAATGACAATGTTGAAGAGTATAAAAATAAATATAGAATGGTATATGAAGGGATATGAAGTGAGAAAAGCAGAATTACAAAAACAATATGCAAAGTCAGAAGCATAACTAGGCAAAACTCCCCTTCTGAAAAAAGACACAGAGATATGGCTGTAGGGAAGAAAAATATAGTCTGACAAAGAGTGAAGAAGGGTGAGGAATAATACAAAATATAATCAAGATGATGATAGAAGATTATGGTATCATGTAAGATTCCTTTTCATTCATATTTTTGAATTTTAATGTTTTAAAGTTTACTATTTTTTCTAAATTCAGTATCATTGAAATATGGAATCCAGATAAGTAAAGATAAAATTATTTAATTTACCAACTTTAAGCTTCACATTTTATGAATGAATGAAAACTTCTGGTATAAATTATAAAATATAAAAATAGCTTTTTTTCTGATTCAAAGTGTCTGACATTGAAACTTTCCAAGATAATACTAACTACACTTTCGAAATCATTTTAGTCTCCTGAGGGACAGTGTAGCATAGTAGAAAACAGCTGGCTTCAAAAAACAGGATCTGGCCTCTAACAAATACTAGCTGTGTGGAACTGATAAAATCGTGTAATTCTCAGGGTGCCAGCCAATTCTTGAAAACTATAAATTACAGGTAAATTTCTCATCTGCCTTGATAGAAATTGATTCCACATTGGAGAGAATTCACAATGAAAGAATCACATTCCTAGTTTTTCAAAATGAATTCATTTTAGATTCCAACATAATTAAAGATTATTACTTAATATTTTCTAAAGTTCAGTCTCTGAGCACAGCTAAGTGGCACAGTGGATGAGTGCCAGACATCTTCCTGTGTTTAAATCTGACCTCAGACACTTAGAAGCTAGGTGACTCTGGGCAAGTCACAAAACTCTGTCTCAGGCCCTCACCTGTATAATGAGATAAAGAAGGAAATGGCACAACATTCTTGTATCTTTGCCAAGAAAATCCCAAAGGGGGTCACAGAGTCAGACATAACTGAAATAATTAAACAACAACAACAAATTCAGTCTTTACTTCTTCACATCCTTCTCTAAGGAAAATGAAAATTCTCATCTTGGAAGGGTAAATAATGATTTAAACAAAAGGTAGTTTCCATTTGAGTAGAGAATATAAATAAAAGCCTTCTGATATCCTACCACAATTTTCTTTATGGCTACTCTTATTGACCTATATCATTTTGCTCTGGACATCCTCCATGGTTCACAATAATTACTATGTTATAGACAGTCTAATTGGAATGAATCCTCAGATGGCGCATGATATCAGTACAACAGGCACAAGTCAATCTGCTTATTGTTGCACCATTACTTTGGGCAAAATTCCAATCTGAAACATAATTGCAGCATATGCCTCAACTTAACGGGGAAAAAAAAGAAAATAAAAACATTCAAACTCCACAAACATTTGTATGATTATTTAAAAACAGTAATAAAGCACCATAAAATCATGTACCATACCCACTGTTTTTGTTAGTGAAATTGTTTGAATAGCAAATGAGCACCAAAAGGCATTAAGAGATAATAATAATTGGTATTTTGAAAATTATTTTAGATATATTTTATCCTTATAGTTTCCCTATAGGATAGGTGTTATTGTTCCTATTTTTTCTGTTGAAGGCAGTGAGAGTTAGGAAGCTTACCTGATTTACCCATGATCACAGTGGTAATATCAGAGAATTCTACTGACACCAAATCTGGAGTTCTTCCCACTAAATCACCAAGCCTTTTTACTTCAAGGAGTGGCCAGAAAAGAATGATGAGAGAATTACAGCATCCACCAAGAGTTAGAAGGGTTCTGGAAAGATACCTCATCCAATCAAAATCAAAACATTAGTACAACAATGAATTATTTCCTTCACTTTGTGTCTGATGAAGCTTCAAGAAAATGTAGCAATAGATTATTGCTACAAGGTTTTAACCAGGAGAGTTCTAATGATTCTGATATGGTTGAATCAAACTCAAGAGACATTTATAATTGATCAAAAAAAAAAAAGAGTCTTTCTCTACACTCTGAAGCTTTATGACAAAGACCTGATTATAGTTCACATGATCTTTCTAAATCTCTCAATAAAATGAAATAATTAGATTGATTAACTGGTCTTTAATGTTCCCTCTAACTCTAGATATGTGATTCTTTCTATTCTATTTCATTGATCTGTTGTTTTTCTTATATAGATACAAATAGCAAATAGATTTGATTAACACTATATTATATTATAACTTGACATATAATATTGCTTTGCCTAATTAACTTTACTATTTTCACATTTTCTTTATGATTCTAGAATTTTTGTTCTTTCAAATGAAGTTATTGCATTATAATATATAAACTATTCCCCTAGTGAGCAGTATGAGTTGAATATGTAAACTAATTTGCAAACAATTTTCTTTATATTAATAGGATCTAACCATGGAGATAACTATCATTTAAGCTTTTCTTTAGTTTTATAAGAGATTCATAGTTATATAAACCTGGCATATGTTTCTGTAGGTAAATTCACAGACATTTTATACATTTGTAATTATTTTGAATAGAATTTATGAAATCATTTATTTCTGGGTTTTATTAATATTGGATTGATTTGGGTAAAGTTACTTTACATCCATCTATTATTTTATTGTAACAATAAATATGCCAATCAATTTATTTGTGAATTTTCTGATATTTTCTAACTGCACTACCATATTATCTATAAATAAGAAAATGTTTTATCTTTTCTTATTTTTTCAAGTGTTTACATTTTGATTTTGTTCTCTCATATTATTGCTATAGTTTAAAAAAAACTATGACAAACTATGCTGTGAAGGGGCATTTTTAACCCTTGTTTTTTAAAGAATACTTGTAGTGTTGTTCTGTTGCAAATAATTCTAGTTCTCATATCTATATTTTGAGATTTCCAGACTAAATAAGAATTTTTATTTCATCAAAAGTTTCTGCATCTGTCAAAATAATTACACAATTTGTTCTTTGTATTTTAAATTATTACATTTGTAATGTTGAATCATGATTACATCTTGGTTGCGAAGCGACCCCAAAAATGTTGAAGTTCCAGACCAGTGTTGTGAAATATCTCAAAAGAATTTGCAGGCTCAGACCCATCTCCAAGCAAGGTTTATTGTAATTGTAATGTCAATTAAAGTGGGCTAAGTTCCAAAATAAGTTAGAAAAGAACTAGGAGTAGGAAGGTAAATTTATAGGGAAAAGATGTCACTGGTATTCTAATTTTATTGATTAGAGATGGAGTTGAGGGATGGTCTACTTTTGACTTTGTGTACAGATGCAATGATAATAATTCTCTGGGCAGAGCTCACTGGGGGAAGAGAAAGGATTAGATGGGGGAAGAATGGACTTTTCAGATATATGTTTTTAGGATAGAAACATTATTTGGTCAACTGGCAGATATCCAATTTTTTTCTGCACCTGTGTTAACTTTAAACACCTTGTTATTATTGCTAATTAGTTTTGGAAACTCTGTTATCACTGACCAACAAGTTATTATCTGACAGCCAGCAATATTTGTGACCTTAGAATACTCGTTATATAGAGTAAACTAGGCAGAAAAACCTAGGGAAAGAAATATATCACGTCTAACCTACATCACTCCCAAGACCAGGTTGCCTTAGGGTTATTGCTGTATGTTTCCTAAAAACTGTACCATATCATGAATATAGATTGAAGAAACTGGCTATATTCAACCCAGAGGAAAGGACATTGAGGAAGAACAGAATCTACTTTCAAGTATTTGAAGTACTATTATGTGATTAAGGATTAAGACTTGTTCCCTTTGACTCTAAAGAGTAGAATCAGAAGCATTGAGTGGAGGTTCCAAAGAGGCAAATTTTAGTGGTCAGTTAAAACTTCATAACAACTAGTTATGTCCAAAATGTCACTGAGTTGTAAAAGAATGGTAGGTTTCTTTATCTTGAAGGTCTTCAAATAGAGAGTGTAGGACCACTCAAATAATAGGTTATAATGAACATTTCTTTGGTATATGTTTGAACTAGATGACTTTTCAGGTTCTTTCTAACTCTTAAATAATGTAATCCATTGACTCTTTTCAGTATTTTAAACATTAATACACTGAATTATTAAGCTAAACATCTCCATTTTTTTTAATCAATCCTCAAGACCTTAAGGTTCTTTAGAAGCTTTTTAGACTTTTCAGCTTATGAACATTCTTCCTAAACTGTGGCACCCAGATTTTAACAGTTTCCTAAGATCTGCTCAGTGTCATAACTGAAATTCAATAAAGGTAGACTAAGGTACATTTTCCCAAAACAAGATAGCATTTTGTTAATTGGGTGCTTTCCTGCCAATATTATCAGTGAATGGATGTCTCAGCTTAATCAAAGATTTCTAGATCAAGATGTAGCTTTTTTTTATACGATTAGAACAAAGAACAGAAGGGGGAGGTATAACACTATTGGTTGTAGGGTTGGTGACATCATGAGATTGAGGACAACAAGACTGGTTACATGGATAGGGCATAAAGAACAATATGATTGATAGGAAGTTGGGAAAGAAGGACTAGCAACATCCCGTTTCTCCCCTCCTATGACTAGGAGACTGCTATGAGATGACCTGCAAGGTTAAAGATAGGGGCTAGACTTCTTTGGATAGCAAACTAGACATCCTTAAAGGATAACTTGAGGGTATAAAGATAGTAGATCAGACTCCCTTGTGTATACTCACATCTCTCAAAGATAGCAGATTTGAGGTAAGAATAGAACAGGGATTAGCAAGAGAACTGGATGTCTAAACTTAATTCATTACAAGTCATTTGAATTTCTGAACTAAGTCTGAAACAAAGAATTATGACTTAAGCAGTTAAAAGACAAAATTAATTAATTGTAAATAGGATTAATTAAAAATTGATACAGAATTCATTCAGTCTTCTCACCAGTCATGGGCTGTTCGGAGTGGGTATAACCTAATAGTAACTTGGGCACTGGCACCAAAAGGCATCCAGCAAAAAATAAACAAGCAAAAAAATCTTAGGGCACTTGCTCCTCTCTAGTGTATAGTACATTTTTTATGCTCCAAGAGTCAGCCAATAGACATTAATTAAGTACATAATATGTTTCAGGCAAAGAAAGGCAGAAGATAGCCCCAATCTTTAAGGAGTTCACAATCAAAAGGAAGAAAACACCACCACCAACAACAACAACAAAAAAGCTGAGGGGCACCAGAGGCAGAATTTGTTGAAGTACTGCTGTCAAGTGGGAAATGACAAGATGTCTGCTCTGAGATCGTTCCTTAAATAAGGGATTTGGGAGGAGCTCTGCAATAGCCAATCTCCCCTTTCTCCAATCAGAGGATAGGAGTAATTCCAGAGACAGGATGGGTACCAAGCAGGTATAAGTTTCCAAATGAAGTTTATCTTATAGGATGTTTTCAATTATCCTTGATAGTTGATCACCAGACATACCCTCCATTTCTTTTAGGTGACTTGAATTCATTAATCTAGTTTGTTGCTTCCTTACTATCTCTTTATTTGTCCTAGGCATCAAATTCCCTGAGGTAAAATTTTGATTTGTCATTTCCAATGCAAAGGTCATTTTCATTGGCAGAGGAAGAAGCCAAATGAGGATCAGAAACTCTAATCTTTATTTTTGTTAAATAGTACTATCCTATCTATACAAATTAGTACTTCTCTTTCTATGAATAGTATCATAGACCATAGAACATAGATCTTTTCTTTCTATGATCCTTTCCTTTTCTCAATACTACTTTAAAAAATTATTTTCTGTTATTTTGCACATTAGTTTCAACCCATATTCAGTTTCAATGCTCTTTATCTTATTTTGACAGTATAAAACCACAATAATATTTATTCACTATAATTAACTTTCATGTTGTGTATATAGCCTTCAAAAATCTATTTAGATCATTCATAATCTTCCTCTTATCAGATCTATTTCCCCTTATTTTTTCTGAATTTTATCCTATAAATTTTCCCATCTCTTTTATGTTGATTCCCTATAGAATTTCAATCAATGAAATCCTACCTATTCTTTTCCTGATTCCTTGAAATTTGCTCTTCTAAAATCCAGGGAGAATGCCTGTTATGCTCAGCTTTCCTTTTCTCAATTTTCTCAACTCTAAAAGAATAGTCATTTTCTCCACAAAATTCTCCTAATTTACACATGCACACACAGAGTCATCAAATGGTTTTTCCCTGCTAGTAAGAATCAGATTGAGAATAACATTTCCAATTGTTGTTTCCTCTATCTTCAGAAGGATGCAATTATTAGGGTAATTTAGAATGACTGGTGTCTCTGTTTTTAGAAGATATCTATAGCAGATGTTCACATAATTTATGTCCCCACCTCACCCTCCACCCTTAGCAGTATTATATCTTCTTGTCCTTCTACCAGACAAAAGATTGCTTTTTTAAATTCCTCATCTATCCTCTTCTGGTGTAGGTGGTCTATAGTAAACTCTAATAATCTGCATTCAATCTTCTTCAACATATTCCCCCACTCCAGTTCCTCGTTTTCCTCATACAGTTATATCTTCTTAATAAATAATTTTACCTCTTTCTACTATTTTTATATCTAATTCCTTTTGAATAGGGTGTACTAATTCCAAAGCCATATTCAATCATAAATTCCATTCTATCAGTATTCCATTTAGCATTTCCTATGAAGTCAAATTTATATCCTTTCATTAAAACCACTAGTTCTAAATTATCTGGTCTCAACCAAGGACATCTTTGTACAACTACTTGACAACATAGGTTTTGTTCCTTTCTCTTTTCTTGGACTTGTCTCCTTTGTATTTCTGAGTGTCTCCAAAGCTACTATTCTTCTTTCTTCATTACAGCTGCACTCTATGGTGTCAAGTGTGGGTAGAATAGAAAGGTAAAACAACTCCATTTTGTCTGTAATTTCTCTTTCTTGCCTCTGACCTTATTTATACTACACTGCCTGCAATCTTTCTTACAACTGAAATAGCAAAGACAGTTCTATATATTATAACAAGGTTACAAAAGAGAGCTAATCTGAAAAAAAATAAGTCTTTCTTGTTACTACCCCCCAGCAATTGGTGAATCCAGTCATGGAATACTATGTCCCCTACTTTTTCCCTACTAGTACCCAACAATAGGTCTGGTCCAATCCAAGGTGTCCCATTCCCAACTTATCCCTTACCTAAATTGAAACCTATGTAAGCTTTGTACTTTTCTTTCTTTGGAGAGTCTCTGCCTATGGAGGTGGGTTTCCTTGCTATTGAATTCAATAAACTCTGATAGGTTCTAAACTTATGGTATTGGATTTCAGCTATGATTTTGATTTTGCTGTATTAGTTTTAGTATTGATTCTAATTTTAGTTTGTAGCAGCACTAACAATTTTACTCATACAAGTTTGTTGAATATGCATTCATAGTTTACTCCTACTTTGCCCTTCTTTTATTTTAAAGCTTTTTTGATTAGATTTATAGTCTATAAATTCATAAAATGTTTTAATCTGAGATGAGGCCGGGATAATTGGTAATCTTATTGTGCAACTTTTGAACACCAAAGAGATTGAGGAAAAAAATACATTTCTTCAAGAGAGTGACTAAGCTTTAGTCATTTTTAAATTAGAATAAGATAGAAGACTAACTGATTCTCTACAATATCCCTCAAGTTTGTAATTTAAAGTCTATTCTAGTTGTGGGATAGAAGTGTTATTCAATTACTTTTTGGATATTAGGGGTGTTTAGAGTATTTAGACTGGAGTAGCACTTTTGATGTGAGGAGGAAGAGTAAGAAAAGGAGGAGGAAGATGAGAAGCAGAAGGAAAAGGAGGATTAGGAGAAGGAGGAGAAAGAGAAGAAGGAAGAGGAGGAAAAGGAGAAGAAGGAAAACAGGTTTCTCAGGGATGCTCATCCACCCTTGGTGTCCATCTGTCCCTCAACTCACTTTGTGACTCCAAAGAGTCATAGTATATACAGCAATCACATCCCAGTAAAACCCTCTCAGCTGAAAGGTTAAACCTTTTTTTGAGGGTAACTGACAAGCCTGAAGAAATGAGTTAGGTGATTATCTACCCAAATTATATGAAGATTTCCCTGGAGGAATGAATGGATGGGACAGCTAGATGGTGCAGTGGATGGAGCACCAGCCCTGAAGCCAAGAGAACCTGAATTCAAATCTAGCCTTAGACATTTAATACTTCCTAGCTGTGTGACCCTGGGCAAGTAACTTAACCTCAATTGTCTCTGAAAAAAAGGGAAAAAAAGGAATGAATGGATGAGAACGGTTTGATCCAATAGATATAAAGGCTACAGAAGACTATGTGAAGCAACAAAAACACCAAGGTCATCCACTGGATCGCAGGCCATCACCAGTCATCCTGATTTTTGTCTTGCCACTAAACTTTGATAATTCTGAAATAAAAAATGAGGCTGATGACTTTGTGCAACTCTGTTTCACTTAAATGCAATTTACACGAGTCAAACATCACCCCATGATGTCATTGCTCCTCTTCAAGAAGGAAGGACTAACAATACTATATATGAAATAGAATTGTCCATTTTCCATGATAATGTTACTTTAAAGGGACTGGATATGGAGTCAGTTATCTTAGGTTCTTCCATTTATTACCTGAATGCCTCACCTAACATTTCTGAGCCTGTTTCCTTATGTATAAAATAAAAGTAGTGGAACACATGGTTCTTAAGGTCCCTTATTTTAAATCTATGATTTTTATGATCCCATCCATAGGTGTGGAATCAGTGGTCAGCTTTCAAAGGACTATCTATTCATCGCCATATGAGTAATCTAGGCAAAGTTTCCTGCTAGAAAGTGTGCTACCATGGAATCCCAAAGGAACAAAACAGTAAAAGAACATAAAGACTGAAAGTATTAATAGTTCACCTCAGTACCTCCTTGACATACAAAACACTGGAGACAAAAGAGAAGAGAAGCACTGATGGAGTCATTTCTTTTAGGAAAACAATGTAGAGTAGTTATATAGCAAGGTCAGAACTACATTGCAAACTAGAAAATATGCAATTTATCTATTTCAGATTCCTTATTCAACTTCTACTTGATTCTGCTATTTCTATGGTCATCCAAGAGATACATAAGAGGGAAGAAGTTGAGGATGCTTAAAGAAGGGAAAGTGGTAGAAAGAGTGCTAAACATGTAGTCAGGAAGACCTGAATTCAAATTTAGTCTCAGAGACTGGCTAGTTCTGTAACTAGTCAATTAATGTCTGTCTACCTCAGTTTGCTCATTTGTACAATAGGAATAATAATAACATCTATTTACTGAAAGATAACTTGTGTGTGTGTGTGTGTGTGTGTGTGTGTGTGTGTGTGTGAAAGGTAATAGAAGCTAAGTAACTTGCCCAGGATGATATAAGTGTCTGAGACTATATTTGGACTCAGCTCCTACTGAAGTCAAGGCCACTATCCACTGTACCATCTAGCTGCCCCAAGAAATTAACTTTTTTAATTTCACCAAAGATCAGAGTCAGAAACCAGTGTAGCAAGATGTCTCAAAAGAATTTGCAGGCTTGAACCCATTTCCTAGTCTGTTGGAATCCTTACTAACTGCTAACTAATTAGAGTTGATCTAATCTTACAAGAAGATTTTGGCCAGAACCTGAAACAAGGTACTAAGTAGAACTAATTAATACAAGGCTTGTGTTCACACCTTTACTCATTGGAGTTCACAAGTATGCTAGCTTCACAAAGTAAACTTTCTAACTTCAAGGGAGTCCACACCTCCCTTAAAGCTCTTTGGGCCAGAGAGCACTATGGGAGAAAACCCATAATCCCATTCTCTCAGAAGATTCACATATAGGGCGAGACAGCCATTCCAGAATACATTTTTTCCACTTGGCTGGCTGGTGGCAGACAAAGAGCTTTCAGAGGAAGAAGCTACGAGTGAGAGTTCAGTGGACAACCAGATTCATCTTCATCTCACACCACTGTAGTTGGTGGCTGGGCTCCCCAGAAAGATACAAGAGAGACATTCCATCTCTATGTTGGTTGGAGGCTGAAGAAAGCAGAGGCAGAGGCTGAAGGACAGAACCTTTGGATTTGGAGATATTCGGAGGGCTCTAAGCCTCTAAGCCCTGTGTTTTGAGAAGAACAAGAACTCCAACATTTGAACTCTAACACTAGTCAAGGGACTAAGTTTATTGTAATTATAACACCATTACAAACAGGCTGAATTCCAAAAGAAATTTGCAAAATTCTGAAAGGAGACCCCTTTATTCAGCTTTCTATCATTGACAAGCTAATTTTATGGCTCAGAAGAGTCCTCTTTGGAATTTGGTTATCACTGACAAACATTATCTATCTGACAGTCAGCAAAGAACTTAGGAGTGGTCTATTCACTATTGTCTCAGGAGTTTGATCTGTGGGACCATCCTGAGGCCAGAAGCTAAATGACTGAGGAGTGTTCTATGCAGAAATCAGACAGATTGGGCATGGGAATTTCCTGAGGCAGAACCCAAAGCAAGAAAATTTAGGATTACTGATTTAACAGAAGCCCCTCTAAAATCAGGGAACCACAAAATAATTTTTCATCATTTTCTCCTCTCAAGCAGTTTGTACCCCAAATTCATTTGGGACAAAGGGACAGAGATCTCATCTTCTGGCGCTGCTTCATGGTGGTAAGAGGTGCAGAGCTGTCTCTATTTCAGTGGGGTTCTCAATCCTTTCCCCATTTTTAAGAAAACGGGTCCCATCTGTAAACCATTCATCATCTGGGTTGTAATGTCATCTGACTGAGTGTTGTCAGGGAGCAGAGTGGCAGGGTTAAGGGTGGAGACACTAGGAGAGTCAAGTTGGAAGTGTCTAGCAGGAGCAGGCTTCAAAAATGCTCTGAACCCCATGGTGAGCTTAGAGGCTTCCCCAATTAGAAGGGCTGTGGCAGCTAGCTCTAAGGCAGGAGGGTCACCCCAAAGTCACCAAGTTTCTTTGAGAAGTAAGCAAAGGGTCTGTGATGATGTTCAAGAGGGCCCCTAGGGCCTGGCCCCACCTTTCATCACCATACAGAGTAAAAAGGCTTTAGGTAGGGCTAAGGCTGGGGCAAGAGATTAGTTTAGCATTCAGGGTCTTACTCAGACTGATAAGACTGTGTGAGCCTTTAGATTAAAAAAAAAAAAAAAACTTCATAGCCCTGGGTGGGAGAGAGTGGGGCTGGAAGTTAAGGGTTTGTATGGCTGCAGCCAGAACAGCATCTCAGGTGGGACTGCAGATCAAATACCATCTAACCCATACTGGCCATGTTCATTGGAGGGGATTACATTCCCCTGGATTTGCTCCTTCAAAGGCAAACAGAAATTGTGAGTCTTTATTCAATAGTATGCTAAGGAAAGCATCTTTAAGATCTAGAGTAGAGAACCATTTTGTCCACTGGGATACTTACACTGGGCTCATGGCTTCTACTGATCCTTTGCTTTGATTATAGAAATTTGCTATAAGAGGAAAGAGCAGGGACATGATTATAATAACATCTGAACAGGTCCTTCAGGCCCCAGCCTGAGAGCACATACATGACAGGATAAGGCATCTTTAGATCTGTTTGACAGATGAGCCAGAAATAATCAGGTGGGAAACAAAGAAACAGAACTGGGAAACTGAGTCAGAAGAACTCCATGTTAAGCAGAGACTAAGGTTGTGTCCTCTCAGCTTTTGCCCAGATAAGTCATCCACCTAGACATTTTGGGAAAGCATTCTCTAAGTAATTTATGGCATTTCTCTCTGGAATAGTTGGCCATTGGCTTAATGATCAGGCAATCAAATTCAGAACTCAAAAGAATATCAGTTATAGTCCAAGAGATTTTATCTCTAATCAAGTTTTACCAATCATGGCTTAAGGCTAGATTCATTATTTTAAAAATTTACCAGTACTTACACACCTAGGAGATTTTGTTTAACATGTTTTATATGCTTAAATTTATCCTGGTACAAAGGATCAATCATTGTACAGGCTTATAAATTCTTAGTAAACTCATTCCTTGTTTAGAAACTATAAATTCTAAACAGGCTCATTTCTCAGGGCTGATGACCTTGCTTACCCTGATGGTTTCAAGAAAACTGGCAAGCTTACAAATTAAGGGGAGTTGACAGAGACCCCAGGGAAGGGGCTGAGCTTGCTGTTGACTACCTCAACTGTTCTTAAGAGTTTTCAAGGTCTATGCTGTTTGATACTCCCCACACACACACACACACACACTCTGTGAAGGGGCAAAAGGTGTTGCACACCTCATATTTGGAGGGGAGCTGCCAAGGCTTAACATGATGACAACTACAAGTAACTAAGTTAACAATTTTAGAATTTTCCTAAGTAATAGCCAAATAGTCTTGGCTGTAATTTCTATTTCCTTAAATGAGTTTCTCTTTTGTTTTAGGGAGAAAACAAGACATTCCTTAAAATTGAGATAGAACAAATTTTTAAAATTGACTTAATTTTAGTTAATGAGATTCCCAAGATTCTAATTAAATATCCTAGACAAACTGAGTTGCAATTTGGTTATTCCAATCTATGCAAATCATTTCTTTTTTGTGAACCAGGAGAAGGGTTAAAATGCCAGTTTTTACTGACAGGGTCCTCAGAAGTCTGACTCTAGATAACTAGAGTTTTTAAAGGAGTGGCAAACTGCTTTTCTGTTTCCCTAAAATTTTAAAACTCTTCTGTTAATACTATCAGTGCAAATAGATCTCTTTAGTGAGCTTTAATTAGAGCTCCTTTAAAATTGCTTTTACTATCCTATCTCAACCAAATTTCCAAATTACTTTACACACACATAGAAATCATTTATCTATTGGTCACATCTAAAAACCATAAAGTTATCAAAATATGAAGCAATTATATCCAATAAAACTGTTAATATTCATATAGTATATTTTATGTTAAGCACTTTTGCAATCATGTGGTCTGCACAACAACTATTATTTCTCTTTACAAATCAGAAAACTTGGCAGAGATAAAATAATTTGCCATAAATTACATAACTACTACATATCTACAATTGAGACAGAGAATGGTGCTCTTACCAAATGCAGAGGTTGACTGGCTTTCTCACCTGACATTGCCATGCTGGGTGGTACCAGAGCAAACAGAATTCTTCCCAGGAAATTCGTGGGCAGAACCTTCTGACATCCTTTTGATGGTAGTTTCAGGTGCCAGAACTCAGGGAATGCTGAACATGGAACATGGAACCTGACCCCCACTCCATCTCCAAAGCCTCCAAGCTGGGTTGAGGAAGTATTTGGGCAAGGTTGAGTGGAGTCCCCACAGCTGTGTCCCCTATTTCTATAGACAAGGCAGAATTTGAGTTTTAATCTGATCTGAGATGGGACTTGGGCTAAACTTGATCTTGTTAGCAGTCCCTACAACTGATATACATTCTAGGGAGTGGAGTGGACAGGGTCACTTAATACCTTCTGGGATGTTTTCCCAGAAGGGGAACGCTGGACAAAATAGGAGTCAAGGAAGGGTTAGCCAAACAAAAGTTGCTATTTACCTGGTTTGTTTTTCCTTTTTCTTTTCTTTTAGCATGGGGTAACTTCCTGGAATCCCCCAGTGTTTCAGGAATTTTTCTTACAATCTTAAAATGACTAATTGCCAAACTTCTTAATCATTGCTTTCAAAATTTGAGAATCTAATGTTATTCTAGTTTTAATTAGCTAACTTTTTTGTGTAGCCCCCAGCTTGGTTAGAGCTGAAATCTACAGAAAAAAAAGATTAGACTTTTAAAGAAATTTTCCCATCATTCTAACTACAGCATTGAGGTTTCTTTTTGCTGGTTGTGTTTTAAATCTTTCCAGGTAACAAAAGCTATTTTGCAGAACAAACATGAAACAGACATTCTGCACAGAGATGCAGACACAGACAAAATGGCATGAAAAGAAAACTCTCCCAGCTTTGTCAAAAGCCATAAAATTTTGCCAAAGGCTATCCTACAGCACTTCTGTCTTCTCTGCTATCCCAGAAAAGGTGGAAGGGTAGCAAGGTTCCCTAGAAACTTTGCTGAAAATTGCAAGAATTTCCCAATCTGGATGTCCCCAGTCAAGGAAAATTTGCTGAGTGTGGAGCTCATGAGGACCCAGACAAGCCTTCTCCCAGTGGCTTGGGGTGTCCAGCAATAGGATTGTGGGAGAAAAAAATGGGGGCTTACCTTGACAAGGAGAGAATTAAGCCAAGGGAAGCCAGACTTTCCCTGAACCAGGTCACTAAATATTGAAGTTGCAAAGGGGGAATCCCAAAAGATTTGATCACAGATCATTGTGTTGAGATGTCTCAAAAGAATTTGCAGGCTTGAACCCATTTCCTAGTCAAGAGGCAAAATTTATCGTAATTGTAATGCCATTACAAACAGCCTGAATTCCAAAAGAAATCAGTAAAGTTTTAAGAGAGAGAAGACCCCTTTTTCCAGCTTCCTATCATTGACATGCTAATTCTATGGCCCAGAGTAGTAGTCTCCAGAATTTGGTTATCACTGGCTAACAGATTATTTATCTGACAGTCAGCAATGAACACAGGAGTGGTCTTCTCTCTATTGTCTCAGGAGTCTGATCTATGGGATTATCCTGAGACCAGAAGCTAAATGACTGAGGAGCGGTTTATTGAGAATCAGACAGATTGGACATGGGAGTTTCCCGAGGCAGACTCCAAAGCCAGAAAATTTAGGATTACTGACTTAACAGAAGGCCCCCCTAAATTAGGATACACAAAATCATATTTCATCAATGGTATAGACCTTGATTCAGAGTGTCCAGTTTCTCATCTGGTATTTTTCAGGAGCACTACATTGACTTCCATCCCAGAATTGTCATGTATACTTACCTCAACACTATTGTTATGTCCAGAATAACATTTTTATTATAACTTTCATTTCCATAACAGTCCTCACAACAACTTTTTTTTTTTTTTTTTTTATGTTTGTTCACTAGTGTCCAACTCTTCATGACCCCATTTGGGGTTTTCTAGGAAAAAAACGAAGTAATTTGCCATTTCCCTCTCCAGCTCATTTTACAGATGACAAAATGGATGTAAACAGGATTGAGTGGCCTGCCCAGAGTCACACAGCCAGTAAGTATTTGAGATTTGAACTCAGGAAAATGAGTCCTCCTAACTCCAGGCCTGATATTCTCTCCATTGCATGACCTAACTGTCCTACAACTGTGGGTATTGTCAGATTCACGACTCCACTTTACAAGTGAGAAAACAAAGCTTACTTGAGCTCGACTTACTAACTAATAATCACATTGTTGAGGTCTTCAATGTTAGGTTTGGTTAGCAGGGGAATTGATAAAAACTAATTCTTAAGGCAGGCTGGGAGAAATTTCTGATAGAGATCAGTTTAGCTCCATGGTCCCACCCACTGGGGAGGTCCTCCAGTCTGAAATCCAAGTTATGTCAACTCCCTGAGACCAATCCTTCATAGAGGTCTTGAGCAGTCCAACTTTTCTGTGTCCTGTCAGAAATCCCAGTCATGTCCCTGAGGTTAAATTTTCCCCATAAAATCTACTTATGGCCCAACTATTGATGTGATTTGAGCACCAACGTAGACACTAGATGATAGCAGGCACCAAAAATTGGGGTTTGGTCATGTGAATGTGAAGAATTAACTGATTGAAGATGTTCTCATAGGAATATAGCCTTAAACTAAACTTTAATTGTGACTTGAGGCTTTATAATTACAAATGGAGTTATAGCGAAAAAATAGCAGGTATTTGTTCCTGTTTTCCCACTACCCCTTAATTAGCATTTCAATATTTCTTTTAAAGATGATGGTGGCTTTAAATTCTGTATCTGCTTGTATATCAATTCTTTGGTAAACTTAAATTAAGAGTTTATCATTATTGGCTTATATTGCTTTTGTTTCTGAGTTAGATTTCCATGATTAAAATGTAAACCTGGACTCCCCCAAACAATGGGAGAAAAGGCCAGCCTGAGAGGTGGGAGCTTTGGGGGCTTCTTCATTCAGGTTATTTCATTTGGTATTTGGCAGTTTATGCTTTGCATTTTCTCCAATGACAAACACTGAAAGATGCCTTTTCTCTCAATAAATCTCTTTTTGCTTTTTCTTACTTTGAGAGTCTCTGGTTGTTTTTGTGGACAACACCCCCACACATAAAGAATTCACAATGGACATTCTCTTTTCAAAATGATAATGTATATTATTTAGGGAAGAGATTACAGGTAAAATGGAGTAATATAATAGACAACAGGAATGGCAAATATGAAAGAGTTGGGAAAGCATATGAAAGACAAATTCATCAGTGGAATTTACAATTACACAGTAGAAAGGAAGCACCCCAAAAGGTTGGAACATGCCCTTGGCTGGCAGGCAAAATCCTGAAAGGGACTTACTACCCTAAAAGAGTTAGTTAGCTATAAGGAGGAGAAGTGGGGTTGGGAAGCTTAGTGGAGTTAGGGGAGATACCATGTGGGGGAATGGGAAGGGAAAAGACACCAGGAGGTAGAGTGCTGGGGCAGACAGACTCAAAGGAGGGCAGAAGCCATAGGATGGCCCATAAGTGTATTTTATGGGGAAAATTTAACTTCAGGTGCATGACTGAGATTTCTGACAGAGCATGACAAAGTCAGACTGTTTAAGACCTCTATAGAAGATGAGTCTCAGGAGTTGACATAACTTGAATTTCAGACTGGATGACGTCCCCAGAGGGTGGGAACAAGTAGTTAAACTGATCTCTATCAGAGTCTTCTGCCACCTTGCCTCAGGGATCAATTCTTTAGTTTCTCTCTGTCCAAAACACCATTCAGGACCAAGGCTGCTGCCTTCCTTTGGATCAGTCCACCAGGGCACTCTGCCTCTTGGTATTTTTGCCTTCCTTCTTTCCCCAACCCCCATGGAATTTTTCCCAACTCCACTAAGCTTCCCAAACTCATTTCTCCTCCTTACAATTAGCTTACCTCTTTTAGAGTACTAAGTCCCTTTCAGGATTTGGCCTGCCAGCTAAGATGCCCCAAACTCAAGGGCATTCTTTCTCCTGGATAATTGTGAGTTTCTCTGAGGAGCTTGTCTTTCATATGCTCTCCCACTGTAGTTCATATTTACCATTTCTGGTGTCTCTTGTATCCCTTCATTTTGTCTGTACTCTTTTTCCCTAAATAAATTTATTTTTACCAAAGAGAATGGTCTTTGTGAATTCTTCACATGACCAAACCTTAACTTTTGGTACCTACCATCATCTAGTGTCTACATCATCTACATCATTTTGGTCCTTGAACTAAATCAGCATAGCTAGTAAATAGCAGCCTTGGGATTCCTACACTAGCCTCCTGACTTCTATGTCCAACAGCACTTTATACTGACACCTTGACTCTCTATCCCACACTACTTCTTTAGCTTATCAGTCCCAACAACCCTCATAGAATTAACCTGGGCTCAAGTTTGGTATGCAAGTTCTCAGCCCTAGAGCAGATTTCACTCCACAAATTCTCAAAATCTTGAAAACACTGAATTAGAGCAGTGTTAAGTATAACACTCAAGGCTAAATAAAAATAATAAAAACTGCCTTTCATCTTGGCTTGAAATCTAAAGAAACAGACTGTCAAATATTCCTTAGCTAAAAAATAAATACCCTAAGTGTCTGAACATCAAATGAAAAAACTTTGACAGAAAACCTTTCTGATATATTCTAAGAGTGCATAACAGGGCCTTGGTGTAGCAGCTAAGGGAGCGGGTAGGGCTATCAACAGATCCTGGAGGTAGCTAGAAGCCAGATCACAGAGAGCTTTAAAAAGTGAGTGATAACATTTTGAAATCACTGTAGTATTTTTCTAGGAGGCAATGTAAATTCTTCCATGAAGACAGAATATGCAGATTGAGTTTATTTCCAAATGGGAAGAAGAGCTGAAGAGTTTCACACAATTTGGAGGTTAAATTTGCCCCTTGGGGAAACCAGTTAAAGGAAATTACAATAGTTTATGTATAGAAAAAATAAGTGTATAAATCAAAATACTTAGATTTAAAACAGGTCGTACTAGTTTTAATGTTACTGTATTTTTCCAATGGAAGAAAAAATATTATTTTTAACATTATTATTATTATGATCCATAAATAAAATTGCATGTATTTTAATCTGAAACTGATGTTACCAGTATTTATAGTTTCCCAATGCAGCAGAAGGGTGCTACCATACAAGGTAACAAAATGCAGGTAAATATACCAACTTATTTGTGTTTTCATCATCTGGATTCTTTTTATTTCCCCCTCATAAGACTTTCAACAAAAAAGAAGAAATGATCTGGTCAAAATAGAATTTCAGTGTTCAATACTTCATTAAAAAAGTAAAATTAGGTAATTTTATTTTACTTTTTAAAAGCTCTGCTTAGTAGGTATTAAACAATTTAGGGGATTAGTGAATAGGTTATGAAATACCTTCATTAGCAGATCAAGTACATCCCAGGATCAATACAGCTTTTTACCTGATGCCTTTTCAATGTAGGAAATGTATTGATGTCTTCAATAGATCTCACAGTAGGTGTTACATGAAAAATAACCTTGTCACAATTGGCACCTCTAGGCTTGATATGGGCCAAGGGTTATAATTAGGCCTTGAGTTTGGGGTGGCAAGGGAGGTAGTTTAAATGTAGGTCAGACTTTCATAATTAAAATATATCTTTTTATTCCTTTTGAATATGACTGCAGGCTGACATGGTGGAAAGAATTCTGAATTTGTACTCTGGTTCATATACCAGTTCTGCTATTTAACTATCTATATGATTTTAGTCATTTAATTTCTCCCCTGGAAAATTAATTTGAACCAAATAATCTCTAATATTTCTTCCAATTTTCAAGTCTATATATTTATGAATGGTTTCTTCACAGTAAAATAAGGAAACAATCTCCAAAATCAAATGAGGACGCTATGTCTTTTATACTGAGGTCTTTTCAATATAGACTAGATGTCATATCTACAAATATGTTTCTCCTAAAAAGAAAAAAACAGGTCTCAAAATATTGAACAGTACTATAATTAGAGGGACTGAGACCCTGCAAGATTTAAAGGCGCATAATTTTGAAAAATTTGAAAAATTTAATTCCATTCCTCTGCACTTAGATATAAGGGGACCAGTACAGGGCCATATAAGAAAGACTGATGGCAACAATAACCCCTCTTTCAACACTACTGGCAGTTTCGCTAAATTCAATTCACCCAATAAACCAGGTAGCTCCTCTTCCCAATTGGCTGCCATGACCCTGCCAGAGCTAATGCTAAATCTCCATGTACTATAGATTGAGAATCAGCAAAATGTAACACTCTGACAAGTGGACCATCAATCACACATCACAAAGCCTGGCCTAGTCAAACATCTTCCCCAAAGTGAAATGGAAACTTGGATTAAGGAAAGGGAGGTTGAAACAGCATCAAAGCATTTATGGAGCAGTAGTATCCTAGAAAGTGGTCAATGTACAGTAGGGGGGCATACAATTGCTATTAGGGGATTGGGTACTAGAAACTTCCATTTTA
Source organism: Antechinus flavipes (assembly GCF_016432865.1). Taxonomy (NCBI): domain Eukaryota; kingdom Metazoa; phylum Chordata; class Mammalia; order Dasyuromorphia; family Dasyuridae; genus Antechinus; species Antechinus flavipes. Next base: position 427,368,045 of record NC_067398.1, read on the forward strand.
TCTCACCTCCTCAGATTTCCATCCCTTTTACCCTCACAGGTATGAAGGAAGAGAACACAGAAAAACAAGGTGGTTTGCAGTGGGAGTTTGGGGAGCTGGATGTGAAACATGTCCCATTTAAATTTAACAGATATTGCCTCTTGCCACCATTTAAAAACTCATAAAATATAAGGAAGACCAACAGACACACATTTTCTTCACCTGAGTTAAGTAAATATTGCTGCCCAAACAAGATCCCACTCCCAGTGTATTTGTGCCTTGGTGGAAGACCCCAATTTTTCTTTATACAAATATCTATACCTCTGCTCTAGAGTTAGATCCAAACCATCATCAGAATGAGGAATAATTACTTGTAGAGAAGACTATATGAGGATAGGAATAAGAGGAAGCAAATGTGAAGAGGAGAGGCAAATAATTGAAGAAGGGTGTCAGATCTCCTATACCCACTATCTGGGGCTAGCTTGACCAACCATGGCTATCTTCAGCAGAATTTAGCTCACAAGAATAATGAGTTAAAATAGGAATATATATATGTTTATATATACAGGACACAGAGACAGAGATAGAGATAGATATATATATATATAGAGAGAGAGAGACAGAGACAGAGAGAGAGAGAATACCTTTACAAAATAGGGAATTTCAGCTTCCAGAATAGTCAATATGATCTCATCTTTACTTTCATCCTTGTTATTGTTTTAGCAATCAGAATTAAGTAACTTGCCCAGGGTCACACTCAAATCCTCCTGATTCCTGAGCTAGTTAGTACGCTATTCACTGTTCCACCCGCCTGCACCTTATCAATTCTTAAAAGAAACTTTGTTTTGACTTTAATAGTATTTTATTTTACCAATTATATGTAAAGATAGTTTCTAACAATCACGTTTATAAGATTTTGTGCTCTAAATTGTTCTCCCTCCTTCCCTTATCTCTACCCTCCCCAAGACAGCAAGCAATTAATATAAACTTTTAAAGAATGTTTAAGGCAATTATTAGCTATATGAGTAAAATCAATTTTGAAAACCTAATATATAGTATTTTATAGACTAAGCATGTCAACCAGACAGAACAAGCATCTAACTTGTGGGTGGCCAGAGCTAAACAGAGCAAGTTAGAGATGGGAGAGTCAGGAATCAGACAAAAGTTTAATTTCAAAGTGAGAGAAATGGTTTTCAGGCAAAGTCACATGCGTCAGTCTTGCCCCTAGTTGGGGAAACCTGCTTTAATGTGGCCAAATATCAAGACTTATACAAATGGCTTCAGTGAGTTATAATGCTGACAATGAGGGGCAGTAATAACAAGTGACAAGTTTGATTCATGGTAAGGTCTCATGCCTGTCACAGTAACATTGGTACTTGTCCAAGCTTGTCCAAGTTCTGAGAATACCCTGTTAAAACTACACAATAATTATGTGATTTTGCCAGTGGGTGAGATAATCTAGAGGGTGAATGCAAAGGATTGCTGTTAGGCCAAGCTCAAAACACAGCTTACTTACAGGAATTTAGCTCTGGAAAATAGTTTCTCCTAATATCTTGACAAAGGTAAGCATTTCCTCCAATTTATTATAATAGCACCATTTGACAAAATTCACAAAGGGTGCTGTCCATTTCTTTATCATCAGAATTTCTGGCTCCAATGGGAAGGAATGAATTTGTGGAGTAAGTAGAATAAAAGTGGTGCTCATTCCCTCAGAACTGAGATACAAGGTTCTAATTTCAAGGCAGTAATCACAGAATACATTAAGGAAAGGGAGATTCCATCCCTTGTCATTTGAGCTTCATAGTAAATCCATGAACTTAAACATTACAATGATTATCATCTCTATTTTAGAGATAGAGATAATAAAGCTCAGAGGGGTTGTGACTTCTTTGTTTATAGCTTATGTCCAAAGCAGATCCAAGGCTGTCTTCCAACTTTCCCACTCCAGGATGAATTTATCATGCATAATTTCTCCTACTCCCTCCCTTCTTATGTGTCATTAGACTGTGAACTATTAGAGGGCAGAAAGGATCTTAATTCCTTTCTTTGTATCCCCAGAACTTAGCCAAGACAATTAATAAATGTATTTTGACTGATTTTTTTTTCACTTCTTGGTTCAAGGTGTACATTATATGATTCTCATAGGAATCATTCTCCAGCCCCACACAGTCTTTGGGAAAATACAAGGGAAAGAACTTAAAGATAAGATTATTGTAATATTGCTTCTTATTAGGTATGTTTTGTCACTATTGAGAGAAGTGCTATGACACTATAGGTGAAGCAATTCATCTCCTGATTTTCAGAAAAGGGAAGTGAAATTTTATAAGCTAAAAAATAATGAGATTGAAGTCTATTACATGTAAAATTATAAAATATATTGTGAAACCATTTTTGAGCCCTAAGAAAGGGAGTTCATGAATAACCTTGGAAAAAAGAAATCATGCCAGAATGTGTGATATTCTCTCTAAAATGTAATGTTCTTTGTTAAGGTTTTTTGGAGTCTCTGGATTCTTGGGAGTAGCCTTTGTTTCAGTTCAGTAATCACCACAAGTACAGCCAGGGGTTAAAGTCCAAATTCTTTATTATCTCCTTCAAAGTCTTATCTCCTTCACTTGGGGCTCAGATAGTTTTCTGGGGGCCTTCTGGAGTTTGATTTCAGTAGAGAAGTGAAGGAGGAGAGCCTGCCACCAAGGTGGTGTGAGATGAAGTGAATGAATCTATGTCCAAGGACTTGTTCTTCAGTCTCCAGTCACCACAAAGGTGGACGATGGCATGAATCTGTCTCGGCCTCCAAGAGCTTCTAATGAGCTTGTCCTTTTTTGGCCCTTAGAACTTCTAGCTTATATGCTCCACACTGAGTATAAACCAATCATTATATCACTAGGAAACCATTATTTGTTGTAGGGTTAACACAATGCTAAACTAGATTTAACCATTGTCTTCTCAATTCCACTTAGTACCTTATTTCAAGTTCTGGCCCATCACATCTCCTTGTAGGATTAAATCAATCATACTGAACCATGCTAAATTAGATAACTATTATCTCTATCAACTCCACTGACTTAGTACCTTGTAAGAATCCTTTGTTTCAAGTTCAGAGTTCTGGCCCATAGCAAGAATGTATTTATTTCCTTTTTTGACCAGGTTATTAGACTAGTAGATGGAGGAAAAGTGTTCCCCTTTTTCAGATATTTGAAGGCAAATATGTGGGTGGAAAATAGGATTATTTTCTGAACATATAATGAAAAAAAACTAGGGTAATCCTTTGGAAGGTAGAAGTTAGATATTCTCAAAATAAGATAGAATTTTCTATCTTTATGAGCAATAATGGGGCACAATAACCCCATAAGAAAGTACAGGTCTCTTGCACTCCCAAATTACAGTATTTTTTTTCACATTGATTTTATTTTTAATTTATAAAAAAAAATAAGCATTTTTTTTTTAACATAGTATAATCAAAAGGATCATTGAATACGTTAGGGACATTTCTCCTTCTCTAAGAATTGCAATGTATGCCATGTCAGCTGATAGGGCAGGCCCAAGAGGTAAAAAGGGGCTTGCCCTTTGAGGCAGGAGGTTGTGTCTTACAAGTGTTACAGGAACTGCTAATAGGTTTTTTGGATGGCAGGGGTGTGCCCTCTAGCTCTATCTGCACCTAGGACACAGCACTAACTCCAGGTGTCTCTCTTTTGCAGATCCACCTAAACAGTGGGCTGGGCACAGGGTAATCCCAGAGGAGAGTAAATATAAATAACCACCTTTGAGTCCATAGAGGGAGATGCAAAGAGAGACGCACACAGTTATACATACATACATTTGCTCTTACACTTTCTTGCTCTTGTTTCTTGCTTACTCCTGGTAAGATTAGCAATGAAGAAAGTCTGTTTTGCACCTCAAGATTGACTCATCTTTGTGTGTATCCGGGAGTATCCTGAAGACTGGTATGTATGGCCCTGGCAGTCTAGAATGGTGTACATAGACAGTCCAGTACATATGGTGCCCAAAGTGGGGTGGGATTGGCCAAAGATCTCATGAGTTCAGCTGGTTCGATCATGGGAAAGGAGATGAGACCCCAAGATTGATAGTAAGTCTGGAATGTAAGAAGTTTTTTCTTAGGGTTACAGATCAAGAGGTTCTGGGGAAAGAAGTTTATAGAATAGTAAAATAAGCCAAAAGTAGATGTGACATCACAGAAGAGACAGTGGGAAAGAAGTAGGAAGTGGATATATTTGTAGACAGAATTAGGATGTATGTTATAGAAGGCAGCTAATGAAGGGGACCAGGAAACAAGAATTAGGGTAGACTCTTGCCCCATGCTTGAAGGCCCCCAGGGAAGGACGTGGGCCCTATTAGAGTGGGAAAAAATTAAGGAACTGAAAGAGGCAGTTAACTCTTATGGGGTTGAATCTCCATATGTTAAGGAGTTATTGGCTCTCCTAGTCTCCAGCAATATACTAACACAGAATGATTGGAAAACTGTTGCTAAAGTCTGCTTTATACCTGGGAAGTATCTGCAATGGATGACTCTGCAGACTTAGCAAAAAACTTTGTAAGCAGGGTCCAGATGAACCATTCCCTGATTTTGTGGCTCACCTACAGGTTGAGAGGTTAGTAAGTAAAGGAGAAGCAGCTGCTCTTTTTATCCAGAAATTAGCTAGAGAGAATGCTAACACTCCCTGCCAGAAAGCCATGCTCTCCTTAGATGTGGATGCAAATCTTGAGGAGATGATAAAAAGATGTGAGAATATTGACTCCAGTGCCTTTCAAATGGATGCCCTCATTGCTGCTATTTCTAGAGGAGTCACAGAGGGAAAGCTTAATAAAACCAAGATATATTATCAATGTGGGAAGACTGGTCACTTCAGGGCCCAGTGCCATCAGGCGGGTAGGGGAACTCGCTCAAAAGAAATATGTCACAATTGGAATAAACAAGGATATGATGCAAAGGAGTGTCACAAAAATAATTTGGAAAGTGGGGTAAGGGACCCCTCAAGGACCCTGCAACAAGCTTATCAGGTGGAGGAAATGTGTTCTCCAGCAACTCAATCAGGACTACAGCAGGAGAACCTCCAGCTTCTGCCAGATGGTTTGGATTTCCGCTTCGCAGTTGGGGGAGTTTCCAAATTGACCCCAGACATATACCAGTAACCCAGCTAGACCCAACTTTAAGAGCAGCACTTGTGGTGGGCTTGATAATCTATATCCCTGTTATAGTCCACACCACAATGATTACAACAGAACAGTCTCAGGCTGTGGTAACTAATTCACATGACATGCCAGCATTTTTAGATAAGGGTGAACTAATAGCACAGGCACTCCCTCTCTTTGATGGGCCAGATTGATATTAATTGGATACAACATATAGAGCAAGACAAGCCTTAGGCTAATACATATATATGTTAAAGGAAAAGCATTTAAAGGGCTACTTAACAGCAGAGCTGATAGTTTTGTTATCTCACAGCTCTTCTGGCCTCTTTATGGAAGGTTTGTGGAGATGCTACAATGGTTAACGGGGTGGGAGGAGTACAGCAGGTGTGGGTTACAGCAGAAGACCAGCCCTGGCAGTTTCCGGACAAATGGGATATTCAGAACCCTGGTGGTTGCAAGTCTCAGGTACAATCTATGGGGTAGAGATATATTGAAGGCTTTTGGAGCCTCAGTTTATATACCACCGCCACAGGATTTTAATTGGAATCATTGGGTGTTTGGGTACCACCTTTCATATCATACCCACACCATACCCATGGAAAAACCCCTAGTGGAATGACCCATTGCGTTCTAAAGGCCACCCTTTTAAACAGAAAGCAGGAGGAAGTAGATAGACTCCCTGATGGTTCACACAGATGGAAGTGAAAGAGGCCTTACAGGATAGAAAACTAGGTCTTATGAAAACAGGGCTTCAGGCGCCAGAGAACATTCAAAAGATCCTTCGGAAGGACCAAGAAGGACATCACCAAGGTCCATCTTTAGTACTTTGGAGAGGGCCGGGATATTTATGTCTTGCAGATTCTGATGGGGAAGGCCGCTGGATTCCAGAAAGAAAAAGAAGGAGAACTGATTGTTCCAGACTCTGAATCATGAAATGCTAATCATTGGTCAACCTGAAATCACCTGAGACCTGATTTTGACACTCAGTACTGGACGCTGCTGCAGCTGTCTACAAGTCACTCATCCCGCTCTTCAGTCCAGACCCCATTGGGTAGGGCCGGCTCTATGCCCCTTCTCAGCCTGAAGCAGTTCCAGAAGATGAGACCTTCGTCCCTTTGCCACAGATGGGTCTAGACTGCTTGAAGTGACCCCTTATAGAAAACTTGGGGACATTCTTCCATAGCTCCACCTAATACTCTGGTACCATACCTGATTAAACAACTTCCCTTCTCATTCCTTCTACTGTATCTTTATGTTGTTCCTTTTCTACTTTAGCCTATGTTTTATACATATACATGTTTTTAGAAAATATCTAGAGATGCTTAAGGACTAAACATAAGAACACACAGACTTATTAAACAGAAAGGGGGATAGGTTAGGGATGTTTCTCCTTCTCTGAGAATTGTTCTGTACATTGTGTCAGCCAGTAGAGCAGGCCCAGGATGTAAAAAAGGGCTTGGTCTCTGAGGGAGGAGGTTGTGTCTGGAAGGTGTTAAAGGAACTGCTAATAGGTTCCTTGGGATGACTAAGTGCCCTCTTGCTAGATTTCCACCTAGGATGCAGCACTAACTCCAGGTGTCTCCTTTCTGTGGATCCACCTGGGCAGTGCTGAGTGGGTTAGGCTCAGGGTAATCCCAGAAGAGAGTAAATATAAATAACCAGTTTTTAGTCCATAGAAGGAGATGTAGAGAGAGACACACAGTCATGCACACATACACTTGCTCTTGCACTCTCTTGCTCTTGTTTCCTGCTAACCTCTGCTGAGATTACCAATAAAGAAAGGCTGTTTTGCACCTCAAGATTGACTCATCTTCGTGTGTATCCGGATGTATCCCAAATATTGGTATGTATGACTCTGGCAGTCTACAATAGTGTCCATGGACGGTCCAGTACAGAACATGCAACTGCAAATATACTAAGTACAACTTGCTATTTCTTTCAAATATAGTACAGTTATCATATAATTTTTTTTAACCAATAAGTCCAGGTCTCACTGATGCCTCCTAGAGTTTTCAAGCTGTCACCCTCCCTTCCAAGCTTTTGAATTTGATAAATATTAAACCTTATGCAAGGGGAGATCCTAGGGATTTTCATATCCTTGCTGCTCAGTAAAATTGAGAGAAAAGGATTAAAGTAAAAGATAAAAAGCTTAACAACTTATTAGGTCATAAAGAATTATAGAAACTCAGAGATGGTAAGGAGCTTAGAGTTCAACTAGCCTACTCCTGAGTAAGAATTCTCTTTTTATAGTATCCAAGACAAGGGCACCCATTTAGACACCAATAATGATGGTCATTAATCTCTGAGGTATCCCTCTCTACTTTTGGATAGATTTGTTAGCAAAGCTTTCCCTATACTTAATTTTTAATTCCAAATTCCAAACATCACTTCTAGCTATATATGGGACCAAAAAAAAAAAGTCTAATTTCTTTCCATATGACATTTTCATTTAATAAGTTGCATTTATTAACTGATCTGTTGTGATGTGGATTATTTGTTTTTCTTAGTATTTTGGTTTGAGAAACTCTAATTGTATATCACAATGAGGTTGCGGAAGAGGATGAATGATTTAATGAATGCATGAATATTATCAGGGGCATTCATGTTGAATGGGATATAGTTGCTACAGAGAAATCCACTAAAATTTCTTCCCTATAGCCCTGAGCTATACTTTAAAGTTGATTCTTCTATATTTGCCTTACTGCTTTTGGTATGTAAATTTTCTTTCTTTTGGTCCTAATGTTTTTTCATTGTGTGGTTCAGGCATCTTAGTCGGGCTTGATCCTATGTGACTGGGTTTTCTTGTTAATGACATTAACGTGGCTTTCCATTTCCTTCCCCAGATCATTTTACAGATGAGAAAACTAAGAGAAACAGGGTTCAATGACTTGCCCAGGATCCTAGAATTAATAAGTGTTGGTCGTCAGATTTGAACTAAGGAGCATGAGTCTTGCTGATTCCAGTCATGAAGCTCTGATCCACTGTACCACCTGGCTGTCCCCTTAGACCTGTTTTTTATTTGTTTGATTTTTTTTTCCCACTCTAGTCACTGAGAACTCTGAATTCATCTTCTGGACTGTAGTCATGCTCTAAGCTTATTTGGGGTATCACAAAATCTCTTAGCCACTGCTAAATGTTTTACAAGAGAATTTGGGTGCTTTTCTGGATCAGCTCAGTTATTAGCTTTTCCAGCTTCATACTTTCAATAAAATCACTTTCCTTCCATTAGGATGTCAAAATAATGATTGTCAATATGTTACAGCTAGGTTTACTTACTATTCTCAGGCCAATTCTTAGTTTCTCAAAAAGTTAATAAATACACTTATGTAAAGTTACAGTAGCTTGGTTTGTCCTCCTTTTGACCATTCCAATAAATATAATTCTATTTTAATAGAGATAAGCAATGTTTTATCTCAAAAAAAAAAAAAAAGAGTAACAAAGCAGGTTCATAAGGAAAATGCTTCAATAGAGATTCTAGTAGCCAAAGGAAGGAGAGAAATAGGAAAGTGAGGGAAAAGCTACTCCTTCTACAAACTATTTATTAGGTGTATATATTGTATGTAAGGCACACCACAAGGACCCAAGGGAAAAACAAAGATAAAGGAGACAAGTCCCTGATCTCTTGGAGTTTATAGCCTTGTAGGGGAGAAGAACATGGGATATAGATACAATAACTGCAATACAAAATAAACATGTAAGGTTATCAAGAAGACTCAAGTTATGCTACCTATGAAAGAGTCAATAAAAAAAACTTATTTCTGCATTTCTGAATGTCAGAATCATAGAGGCTGCATGTGACTTCTATCTGGCAGAATGGTGAGAATTTTAACAAGTAGAAATGAGTGGTGGGGAGTAGTTCTGTGCCAGTAAGCAAAGAAAAATGGTTCAGCTGGATTCTTCAAACCTTCAAATCTGTGTCTTATGATGAAAAATGATTTGAAGTATTCATGAAATAAAAGGTCCATAAATTTAAAGCTGAAAGAGATCCTAGAGGTCTTAAAGTTCAAACCCACCTCCATTCCCCCATCTCCAGCCTTTCTTTTTGTAGCTGAGGAAGCTGAGTCCAAGTAAAATTAAGTCACTTGTTCTGGATCAAACAGTGAGTAAACTTTCCAAGCAGAATTCAAACTCAAATCTTCCAAGTCCAGAATTTTTTCTTTGAAAGTATTCAGCTGGAAAGTAGGCAGCTAGTCAGATGTGTCTGTGGTGAGAATACGTGCTGTTTTAATGTGTAGGTAATTTAAACTATATATTCATTAATATAGCATGTGATATACTATATATAACATATGACAGTTTTATAGACAATAATATTTCACAATGAAAACAAAACCAACCCTAAATGGTGATGCTGATTTGAAAAAAATGATACATTTTATACTGTGCTTACATTGCATTTTCTAAAAACACTATTTTGTGTCAACATGCAACTATTAATATTATTTCCCTCTGGGGTTTCTAGGACAATTTAGTTTGACCTTTAGTTAAAGACCATCTTATTTAGATGATTGATTTTATCTGGTCCTCCTGTGAATACATACAACCACAGCTTTCTTTCCAGCTTTCCTATAAGCTGAGTGGAAAATTCTTGAAAAAAATTGATGTGACAGGAAACTGTGGGAAAAAAATCACCAATGGCAGCAAAGGCCTTAACTATTTTCACCATTTGGCAAATGGGATTCATATCTTACTATCATCTTCTAGGAAAATCAATCTACTTCAAAGTCTTATCTTTACTCAAAATTGACCTTTCTTTCATCAGGTGAAATTTGCTAGCCTGTGTGCAAAGGCTTGCTTTGGCCTTGTGACTTATTGTACCAAGACTCTCCCTCCATCACCTCTGGCTAGGTTTTATAGGCATACATGTAAACATGCCTGGTAATGGAATTTACCTGTAGCTGGGTTTTTTCCTGTAAAATTAAAAGGCCCCTTATTTAATTCACCAAATTTTTAGCTAATTATAAATATATATATTTATATATATTTGAGATTGAGTTGAATCCAGTAAATAATAATAATAACAATAATAATTTGGTAGTATATTGTTAAATGGGCCTTTATCTTTATTACAGTTTTTTCAGAAACTGACAAGTGGTTATCTTTGTTAAGCAAGAACACCTGACATGAAATAGGGGCTAGGTACTAGCACCTCCGTATTAATGGAAAGAGCAATAGATTTACTGTCAGAAGAACTAGGTTTGCTTCTAGCTTTGCCCAGACATTGTAAGATTCTGATCAAATAATTTCTCAGAACTTCAATATCCTCATCTACAAAAATGTGATAATAACACTTCCTCAATGTTATTATTTGGACTAAATGAAAGATTTCAAGTAAAATGATTTTTGCCCTAAAGTGTTGACTATTTGAAAATATTGGCTGATTCTTAACATAATATCTCTAAAATAAAATATTTTCATTAGAAAAATATGATGTCTTAATCATATCATATTTATGCATATACCATATTCCCCTTTTCCAATTATATTGTAATCTACTTGAAAGTAGAAATTATGTCAGTTTTGATTATATATTCCCTATCCCTATCAGCTAGTCTGCTATTATAATTCATGTTGAATAAAAGTTGAAATTAGATTTTCACCTTATAATGCAGAAAAGGCTATCAGCTATGACTTCTGGCCTTAAAGGTAAACTCAGCTTACACTTCCCCTTGAGGGTTGCATACCTGACATAATGATACCCTCTCCTTCACTTCCCTGTCCTTATGATACATCTTATCACACCCTGAGGGGAGAGTACCTTTTTAATATCTAAGAAGTAAAAGTTCCAGCAAAAAATATATTTCAGAGTACCTGCTTTAATAAAAAATAATTTTTAAAATATAAATTTACCAAATGAACAAATGACCACACATATTATGATTGGCTTCTTCATAATAAACTGAATAATAATCAAGACTCATAGATTTATGTTCTGATGTTGCTTCTGTTATAAGGTTTAAAATAAGGCAAGATGAAACAAATCTTCTCACTCCCTAATCATTTCACACACACACACACACACACACACACACACACATATGTATATACATCCAAATATATGTATGTATTTTTATCCTTTCTGATGACTTAAATATAAATATGGCTGATGGTTTAAATATAAATATAGACAGATAAAATACATGGTTATCCTATATCTATCTAAGGAATGTATGTATGTATATATCTATCTGTCTGTCTATATATCTATCTAATATAATATAATCTATATTATATTCCTCTTAGATAATTTATAGCTGAACTTCTTAAACTTTTTTCACTTGTGACTCCTTTTTATTTGAGAAATGTATATAAAATAAATATACCAATCAAATATTCATGGATAATCATAATTTTGCAACTCTCATATTCAGGTTTGAGACCTCATATGGAGTCACTGCCCACAGTTTAAGAAATTGGGGTCTAGAGTATCCAAAACTAACATATGGTAGTTTTTGTAGAGAAAGAGATGAATCCTTCCAGGAGTCTATAATCTAAAAAGGTCAACAAAAGACATACCCATGCTTGTCCAAGGGTTATGAGTTAATACTGGGACTGAATTATGCCAGTTCTTGCCCTTCCCACATTTCCTACCAGCATTTCTTTAATAGAATAAAAAACAATTCAAACATGTTAATGAAATTTCTTAAAGTATATTGTGAACTAATGAATCTGAGATCCTTCATCCTTAACTATACATTCTAACCTGATGCTAAAAATTGCTAGAATTTGTTTATAAACACTGCCTCAATAATAACAGTCTGTTTACACCAGTAAAGTGACTTCTCCAATTTATATATTCTCCTGCTGCTTATGCTGTAGGCAGAAGGATGAAGTTGATGATATAGTTCTCGCCTGCTGAAACTTGACAAAACAATTAACTCATTTCACATTATTGGCTAACAAAATGTAGTTTCATTTCCATGGAACAAGGGTTGTTAATCCTTTTTCATGTCATAGACCCAGTTGACATTCTGGTGAAGCCTATCGACCAATTTTATGAACCCATAAAGTATATAGGATGATAAAGGAAACCAATTATATTGAAAGACAGTTATGAAAATAATTTTTCAAATGATCTAGACCCCAGGCTTAAAAACCTCTGTCACCAAATGTAAGGGTGAAGAAACTGTTCCATTTTTAAAAATTGTGTTTCAAATGACTAGCACAAAGTAGGAATTTGTTGATTGAAAGATTTATAAAAGAACATGTTTGCTAATATGGCACATCTGTTTTGAATTTTTCCATAAAGGTGCCCCCTTGAATTGAAACATTTTCCCAAAATAATAGATATTGGATTAAATATTTATTCTTATGTATTAATTTTGACTTTCTCAGGTAATGTGAAGTAAAAGTTAATTGAAGAAAAAGCTGATGGCTAATGACAAAGATTGAAATAAAAATCAATGTTTGCTAACCATTCTCTTATATAATTCCACAGAAAATTTCAGTTTGTACTTAGAATATGAAGAATAGAATTATCACCATATTAGATTTCGTCCTTAGTTAAACAAGCCCCACAATGTCCATTGATCTGCATTTAGACAAGATCTGAATTTAGAAAAGGGCCAGCATCTGGGCGGAAATGAAAAATCATGAAACAGTAAATTATATTCCCAAATTGTATAACCTCTGTTCCTCTGGTTGCTCAAAGAATACAATGAGCAATTACATGCCCATCAGATGTTCATGATAATGGTAGTTTACAAGAAATCAGAGAGATTGGCTATTTTGTTGACTAAGACTAGACACAGAAATTCATAAATGAAGAAGGATAAAGATCAAGTCCTCTAAAGAATAAAAAGATATTTCAGAAAGTCCAAGCATTTCAAATATTTACCAGTTTGGTAAAGGCTTGACATCTCAAGGTCATTTATGACAAAAAGTATAATAACAAACCTAGAACTTGCATTTAATATCTGTGCAGTTTTTTAAAAAATGGAATTTTTAAGAAGTAACCATTAATAAATACAGAGATGGAGAGTATCACATCAAAGCTCCCTATTAAAGAGCAGCAAGAAAGTTATCAGTGAAGTTCTAAGTTTCTGAATTAAAAGCTTGATTCTCACACTATTCAGCTACTCCTGGGACCCTAAGTTGAATTAATGAGAATAAGACTGTGACCTATGGAAAAATATAAAATCATCTCTTTGTGTAACATGAACACAGAGAAAAGGGATTAAACCTTCCTATAAGTCAGGATACATAATTATTACAAACTGAATTTCTCTGTCCTCGCTGTGTCCCATTGTGATTACTTTCTAACCAGCATGGCACCTACTCATGTTTTGATTGCCTGATCTATTATATTTTATTTCTTATGTTCCCTTTAGCTGATGAATGATGTGTTCTCATACTTTGTGCTATTTCTATCCTCTGTCACCGGAGCCAATGATGACTTTATAATGATGAATGTATAGAAGGCATAAGTGCATGCCCAGGATTACCAATGAATTGTCTGTGATCCTTTAGGGTATTCCTTTAAAACTACTTACATATGGTCATGTCATAATTAAATGGGAGTCAGATTATCAATACTCTGTATGTAAGCATATGAAAGATTTCAAGAGCAAAACTAATCAAAATATTCTCTATCCCGGGACTATAGAGACCAACTAACTTGCTGTCTTACCAACTTGTTAACATTTATTGGGAAGAAATGGACAATTCTGGAATGCTCACTTCCATCTCACTGCTGACATGAATGAGTGATTCAGAATAATCTATCAGAGGGAAATTATCTAGCATGTGAAAAAATCAATTCAGCTGTAAAGAGCTATCAGGAAGTAAAAACTGAGTTTTGAAAAGAAGTGTGGGGAACTAAGGAAGTTAAATACCTTAAAATCTAAAATGAAGGTATAGTTAATGAACACAAGCATGTCTACGCAGCATGAATAAAATAACCATAATTTGCTTTAAAGCATTTTGTTTAAATGGCTTAAATGATCATATCTAATATCAGGAATATTAAGTCAGCAGAAATCATGTCTTCTTTAAGTATCCATGGTAGCAGGTTCAAACACAAGCAGTGTTCAAGTCTGATATCCAATATGTTATTAAACTCAGGCAGTAGAGAACGCAGTTCCCATAGATTATGTGAGTGCCTGAGCTAGATATTTCCACAGCTTAACCACCTCTTTGATGGTTATGGAGATGTACGTTTTTGTTAAGAATTTCAAGTCAGTATCTTGGCTTTATCATAATGATCTTTTTACTTTGTTATTATGCTTTATATTTTCATTTAAGTTTTGAATGCTAAGACTTGCTCTGCTAAGCATGATGCAATATATTTCTGGTTCTTTAGAATTTGGATATTATAGATGGAAATATATATGTATGTTTTCTAATGGGGACTACAATATAAATAGTATAAGCAAATTATATAAGCACTGGGCAAGACTACATATGACTTCATGGGGGGAAAAGATTATTCCTTTTAAATCTTTCTTTAGTTCTGTTTGATTCATATTTAGATTTTTAAAAAAGACTTAGGTTAGCAATATAACATTTGAAAGCTATATTAAAAGAGAATTTTTAAGAGAAAACAAATTTAAAATTATAAAAATGTTTGCTTAGAGCAACTTTTTTCCAGACCCATCTGAGCACAGAATCCATCTAAGATTAAAATGTATTTATGAAGCTCATATATGTTGGTCTATAGGTCTAGAAAGTATAGAACAATATTTTTTAAAAGGAGAAGTAAGAATTAGGGGAAAGAGCAAAACAAAGGGAATTAATATTAGAGAAACATAGATATAGAGGGACCTTAGAGGCTATCTTGTACAACCCCCACATTTAACAAATGAGGAAATGAAAACCAAAGAAGTGAAAAGACTATGTAGTAATGAAAATTGCTAAATATATAATAAATTTAATCAATACATTTATAATTTAATATTTAATATTTTAGAGAGGAAAATATCACTAGCATATACTTTTTGTGGAGTATATATAGATATAGTAGAGGGATCTCATACATATATATGGGTATGTGTGTATACATAGAGAGAGATGTGTATATATATACATATATAAACATATAGTATTGTGTAGATATGTTTTATTTACATATATATTTATATATACTCCATGATAATTTTTTTCAGCTAATGTATTCAAAACTGTTCTGTGGTATCCATAATATAACAGAGCACAGTTATGAAAATATTATCTTTTTAAAAATCTATCATGGAAACTATCTGCAGAAGGCACAATTTTTTCCTTAATACTATAATTGAAAGTGGTTGTTTGTTTTGTTTTGTTTTGTTTTCAGTTGTTTTCAGTCATATACAATTCTTTGTGACTCTATTTGAGGTTCTGTTGGCAAAGATACTGGAGTGCTTTGCCATTTTCTTCCCTAGCTCAAGTGATAGATGAAGAAACTGAGACAAACAGAGGTAGGTGACTTCTCCAGAATCATAGAGCTATTAAATATCTGAGGTCAGAATTGAGTTCAAGAAAAAGATTCTTCCTGATTTTAGACTTGATATGTTATCCACTGTATCACCCAGCTGACTGGAAGTTTGATACAAAAGGCAGTTTTCAAATAGTAGAAGGTTTCATAAGATTGAAGTCAATTCTGGTTCTAGATGCTTAATATCTAGGTGATCTTGGAAAATTCTTTTCTTATCACTGAACCTTAGCTCCACCATCTTTAAAATGGTAACAACTCATAAGGTCATTACAATAAAAACCTCCTTGCAAACCTTAAAGGACTAAGTAAATGTAAATGGTCTTTAACCAGGTCTACATACCAGCAGGGGAATGGGCTTACAAATTAAATCCACAATTAAAGCAGAGGAACTAAGAAGACTGAATTACCTCCAGGAAATTGCAATTTTTCTTTAAGGATCTCAAGCTTTTATTGAAGCAAAGACCAACTTTTTTCTTACACATCTTTTATCAGTGTTGTTCATATGGTTATAAGTAATGGAAAAATAGTTTCCAAAATTCTGTAGATGAATATAAAACAGAGAGCAATGGAGTGGTATGTGGTGCAAGCATAATATACAATTTTAAACTGTGAAGGAAAACAAGAGTAAAAAAAAATCAGGAAAATGAGTGATAGGATAATAAACTGGGCTAGGTACTTGACAAAGAAAAAATGACATATGGACAGCCGAAGTGTTTGCTCCTCTCGGTGCCCTCACACTCTTGAAAGTAACGCACAAAGGTCTTGTCAGGTGGAATTCCTGTGTCAAACTTATGGGGAAATATTAACAAGAGATGAATGGAAAAAGCAAAAACAAGTGTAAGGGAAAGCCACACTGATGAAGTCACATTCATTTTCATTGAATTTTTCAGTAGTGTGGAGGAAATGGTTGTAAATGCATTTGCTGAAATTTAATGTATTTGGTTTTTGTTTAATATGTGTGTGTATATATATGTGTGTGTGTATGTATATACATACATATATATATTCATGAGTATATGTATGTATGTGTGTGATAGAAAAATGCTAACATGATACAGTAGAATAAAAGCTAACCCAGATTGAGGAACAGATGTTCACTTTTTGATTTGGGCATATATAGGATGTTTGACCCTGAGCAAGTAACTTAAACTTTCAGTGCTTTAAAAGAGTGGTGTCAAAATAAATAGACATAGGGGATACTAAACCAGAAAAATTTCTGTGGATCCCATATTGACCTAATTTTTAAGTGTAATAGCATCTAATTTTTATTGTACCATTTTATTTCACTAGATATTTTTCAATCATGTTTTAATCTGGTTCAGCTTACATTTGGGACTGTTGTCCCAACAATTCTATGACAGATGAATGAGTGATTCAGAAAAATCTATCAGAAAGAAATTATTCTCTCTACATCTTGAACACAGTCTCCCTATTTATTAAAATGATATAAGAAGAGCTATCATACTTCTCACTACTTCTCAATGTTACTGTGAAACTTGAATGGAATAATATATGGACTCTATTGTAGAGGGCTTCCTGACATTATCGATGGCAGATAAAGTCCCAATCTGAAAGGATGGAGGGGATTCCCTCATCTAGGCCTTTCCTATAAAAATGAAGTAGTGGATCCAATTCATGCTCCTATTCTCAAATTCGGTGGTATTTGGAAGAAGAAAATTAATCTAGGTCATATTAAAATAAGCCAAGACATGTTAAAGAGAAAAGGTACATAGGGCCTATTAATTATTTCTAAAAATTCTAATTTCTAAATTTCTAAAAATTAGAATTCTAAAAATTCTGAAAATTTCTAAAATGTTGCTTGGATATCAAAAGTAATGTCATACACAGTCTAAAATGTTTTTTTAGTTTAATTAGAGGAGATGCTACAGTAGTTGGCATACTAAACGTAGATCTAAGTTCAAAATTAAATCAGAATAATTTTGGGATCTCTAAGATCAAGTCACTTAACTTTTTGGAACCTTAATATCCCTATTTATTAAAAAGCTATAATAAGATCTATCATACTTTTCAATGTTATTGCGAAATTCAAATATAATAATATGTTTTAAAAGTCTTCACACATTTTAAAATAACATCTTTCTTATAATTCTATGTGTTTATAGAAGTTTCAGTCTGGAATCAGGAAGACCTGAGTTCAAATTCAGCCTCAAACGTTTATTAGCTATGTCTTCCTGATGTGAAACTTGGCAAAAATGAGAAGCAGCCCTAATTTCAAAGCAGTGCACTTCTGTATTGATAGTGAGAGAGTAGAAGGAAAAAGAATACAAGGTGGTAAGAATCCTCCTAAGACTATGTGAAAATATTTTATTAACTAGTGATTGTTTTTAGGATATTCTTGGCCAATGATCAAAGACACAGTTTCTTAAAGAATCAAACCATATCCTCTTCACTATCAACAAAAGCAGAAAACACAAAGAAGTTATTGTAAAATAAATGATTTGTATTTAGGTTTATTTGCTTTGTTTTTTGTTTTTTTGTTTTTTGTTTTTTCTTTTTCTGAGAGAAGCAAAATAAAGGATTTTGCAGTGTGTTGTATTATCTTCCCAAAGGTAAAAAAGGCATTTAATTTGATCCTGGGTTGTCTTGACTTCCAATGCTCATAATGTGGAAAAAGAAAAATAATAACAAAGAAAACCACTATAATCAAGATAACTATAGTTTATGTTTTCATGGAGTAAAAAAATAAGAAAAAATATGAACAATTTATCAAGAACAATCAAACAAATAAATTATTGTACACCTTGGTCAGAGATGACTACAATAAAAAAATAGACTTTGGGGAAGGAAACAAAACTGTGTTGAAAAGAGATCAAATGTTTGTACAGCAATAAGTAGATACTTGAGTATTTTTTAAAGAAGTACAGAAGGCATTAAAACATGTCCAAATGACAAGACCAAATGGCAACTTTTATTTAATTTTTTAATAATTTTTTATTGATAGAATGCATGCCAGGGTAATTTTTTACAGTATTATCCCTTGCATTCACTTCTGTTCCGATTTTTCCCCTCCCTCCCTCCACCCCTTTCCCCAGATGGCAAGAGTCCTTTACATGTTGAATGGGTTGCAGTATATCCTAGATACAATATATGTGTGCAGAACCAAACAGTTTTCTTGTTGCACAGGGAGAATTGAATTCAGAAGGTATAAATAACCCGGGAGGAAAAACATAAATGCAAGCAGTTTATAATCATTTCCAGTGTTCTTTCTCTGGGTGTAGCTGCTTCTGTCCATCTTTGATCAATTAAGGCTCTCTTTATCAAAGAGGTCCACTTCCATCAGAATACATCCTCAAACAGTATCGTTGTTGAGGTATATAATGATCTCCTGGTTCTGCTCATTTCAATCAGCATCAGTTCATGTAAGTCTCACCAGTCCTCTCTGTATTCATCCTGCTGGTCATTCCTTACAGAACAATAATATTCCATAACGTTCATATACCACAATTTACTCAACCATTCTCCAATTGATGGACATCCTTTCATTTTCCAGCTTCTAGCCACTACAAACAGGGCTGCCACAAACATTTTGGCACATACAGGTCCCTTTCCTTTCTTTAGTATCTCTTTGGGGTATAAGCCCAGTAGAAATACTGCTGGATCAAAGGGTATGCACAGCTTGATAACTTTTTGAGCATAATTCCAAATTGCTCTCCAGAATGGCTGGATGTGTTCACAATTCCACCAACAATGTATCAGTGTCCCTGTTTTCCCACATCCCCTCCAACATTCCCCATTATCTTTCCCTGTCATTCTAGCCAATCTGACAGGTGTGTAGTGGTATCTCAGAGTTGTCTTAATTTGCATTTCTCTGATTAATAATGATTTGGAGCATATTTTCATATGTCTATAAATAGTTTCAATTTCTTCATCTGAGAATTGTCTGTTCATATCCTTTGACCATTTATCAATTGGAGAATGGTTTGATTTCTTATAGATTAGGATCAATTTTCTATATATTTTGGAAATGAGACCTTTATCAGAACCTTTGATTGTAAAAATGTTTTCCCAGTTTATTGTTTCCCTTCTAATCTTGTTTGCATTTGTTTTGTTTGTACAAAAACTTTTCAATTTGATATAATCAAACTTTTCTATGTTGTGGTCAATAGCGATCTCTAGTTCTTCTTTGGTCATAAATTCCTCCCTCTTCCACAGGTCTGCGAGGTAAACTATCCTATGCTCTTCCAATTTATTTATCATCTCATTCTTTATGCCTAGGTCATGAACCCATTTTGACCTTATCTTGGTGTACGGTGTTAAGTGTGGGTCACTGCCTAGTTTCTGCCATACTGATTTCCAATTTTCCCAGCAATTTTTGTCAAATAATGCATTCTTATCCCAGAAACTGGTGTCTTTGGGTTTGTCCAACACTATATTATTAAAGTTATTGGCTGTTTTGTCCTTTAACCTAACCTATTCCATTGATCAACTAGTCTATTTCTTAGCCAATACCAGATGGTTTTAGTAACTGCTGTTTTATAATATAATTTTAGATCTGGTACAGCTAGGCCACCTTCATTTAATTTTTTTTTCATTAATTCCCTTGAAATTCTTGACCTTTTGTTTTTCCATATGAACTTTGTTGTTATTTTTTCTAATTCATCAAAGTAGTTTTTTGGGAGTCTGATTGGTATAGCGCTAAATAAGTAGATTAATTTAGGTAGTATTGTCATCTTTATTATATTTGCTCGCCCAATCCAAGAGCATTTAATATTTTTCCAGTTGGTTAGATCAGACTTAATTTGTGTGGAAAGTGTTTTGTAGTTTTGCTCATAAAGTTTCTGATTTTCCCTTGGCAGATAGATTCCTAAATATTTTATACAATCAGTAGTTACTTTAAATGGAATTTCTTTTTGTATCTCTAACTGTTGGGTTTTGTTAGTGATATATAAGAATGCTGATGACTTATGTGGGTTTATTTTATATCCTGCAACTTTGCTGAAGGTGTAGATTGTTTCTAATAACTTTTTGGTAGAATCTCTGGGTTTTTCTAAGTATACCATCATATCATCAGCAAAGAGTGATAATTTGGTTTCCTCATTGCCTATTCTTATTCCTTTAATCTCTTTCTCAACTCTTATTGCCAAAGCTAGCATTTCTAATACAATATTAAATAGTAACGGTGATAGTGGACAACCTTGTTTTACTCCTGATCTTATTGGGAATGGTTGCAGTTTGTCCCCGTTACATATAATGCTTACTGCTGGTTTTAAATAGATGCTACTGATTATTTTAAGGAAAAGTCCATTTATTCCTATACTCTCAAGAGTTTTTAATAGGAATGGATGTTGGATTTTATCAAATGCTTTTTCTGCATCTATTGAGATGATCATATGGTTTTTGTTAATTTGATTATTAATATGGCCAATTATATTGATAGTTTTCCTAATATTGAACCAGCCCTGCATTCCTGGTATAAATCCTACTTGATCATGATGTATTATCCTGGGGATGATTTTCTGTAGTCTTTTTGCTAATATCTTATTTAAGATTTTAGCATCAATATTCATTAGGGAGATTGGTCTATAATTTTCTTTCTCTGTTTTCAACCTACCTGGTTTAGGTATCAGTACCATGTCTGTGTCATAAAAGGAGTTTGGTAGGACTCCTTCATTCCCTATTTTTTCAAATAGTTTATAAAGCATTGGGGCTAATTGTTCTTTGAATGTTTGGTAGAATTCACATGTAAATCCATCTGGTCCCGGGGATTTTTTTTTAGGGAGATGATTAATAGCTTGTTCTATTTCTTTTTCTGAAATGGGACTATTTAAGCAATTTACTTCCTCCTCTGATAATCTGGGAAGCCTATATTTTTGGAGGTAGTCATCCATTTCACTTAGGTTATCAAATTTATTGGCATAAAGTTGGGCAAAGTAACCCCTTATTATTTCTTTAATTTCCTCTTTATCAGTGGTAAGTTCTCCTTTTTCATTTTTAAGACTGCCAATTAGATTTCCCTCTCTCCTTTTTCTAATCAGATTTACCAAAGGTTTATCAATTTTATTGTTTTTTTCATAAAACCAACTCTTAGTTTTATTTATTAGGCAAATAGTTTTGTTTTATTTTTTACTTTCTATATTATTAATTTCTCCTTTTAATTTTAGAATTTCAAGTTTAGTAATTGATTAGGGGTTTTTAATTTGGTCTTTTTCTAACCTTTTAAGTTCCAGGCCCAATTCATTGATCTTCTCTTTTTCTATTTTATTCAAGTAAGCCTCTAAGGATATAAAATTTCCCCTTATTACTGCTTTGGCTGCATCCCATAAATTTTGATATGATGTCTCATTGTTGTCATTATCTTGAGTGAAATTATTAATTGTGTCTATAATTTGCTGTTTCACCCAATCATTCTTTAAGATGAGATTATTTAGTTTCCAATTACTTTTTGGTCTATTTACACCTAACTTTTTGTTAAATGTAGTTTTTATTGTGTTGTGATCTGAAAAAAAAAAGCATTTACTATTTCTGCCTTCCTGCATTTAATTTTGAGGTCTTTATGTCTTAATATATGGTCAATTTTTGTGTAGGTTCCATGAACTGCTGAGAAGAAAGTATACTCCTTTCTGTCACCATTCAGTTTTCTCCAGAGATCTATCATACCTAATTTTTCCAATATTCTATTTACCTCTTTAATTTCTTTCTTATTTGTTTTGTGATTTGATTTATCTAAATCTGAGAGTGCAAGATTGAGATCTCCCACTATTATAGTTTTGCTGTCTATTTCTTCTCGCAACTCTCTTAGCTTCTCTTTAAGGAAGTTAGATGCAATACCACTTGGTGCATATATGTTTAATACTGATATTGCTTCATTCTCTATAGTACCCTTAAGCAAGATATAGTTTCCTTCCTTATCTCTTTTAATTAGATCAATCTTTGCTTTTGCTTGATCTGAGATAAGGATGGCTACCCCTGCTTTTTTGACTTCACCTGAAGCATAATAGATTCTGCTCCAGCCTTTTACCTTTAGTCTATATGTATCTCCCTGTTTTAAATGTGTTTCCTGTAAACAACAGATTGTAGGGTTCTGACTTTTGATCCAGTCTGCTATCCGCCTCCTCTTTATGGGAGAGTTCATCCCATTCACATTTGCGGTTAAAATAACCAATTCTGCATTTCCTGTCATCCTAATATCCCCAGATTATACTTTTCTTTTTCTTGCCCTCCTTCCCTTCTTCCCTATTGGTCCCACTAACGTCGCACAGCTCTCCCTCTTTAATATTCCTCCCTCCTCCCTTGGAATCCCTTCCCCTTTCTTGTACCCTTCCCTTATTACTCTTTTTCCTTCTCCCTTTTCTTCTCCCACTTTTTAATGAAGTGAGAGAAGAATCTGTGTAAAACAAATATGTCAATTGTTTCCTCTTTGAGCCAACTCTGATGAGAGTAGGATTCACACAATGTTCCTCCCCCTCTCTAAGTTCCCTCATATATGATAGGTTTCCTCTGCCTCATTGTCGCATGTAGTTTCCCTCTTTTTATCTCCCTTCTTCCCTTTTTCTGGCACTATCCCCTTTCCATTTCTACTTCCCTTTTTATGTTATATCGGTAAAATCAAATTATACATATGATTTTTATGTATATTCACAACAGAAATACAGTTCTCAAGAGTTCCTTTTACCTTTTTCTACTTCTCTTGATTCCTGTTATTGAAGATCAAATTTTTTGTTTAAGTCTGTTTTTTTTTTTCCTTAGAAACAGATGGAATTCCTCTATTTCATTAAATATCCATCTTCTTCCATGGAAAAAAATACTCAGCTTAGCTGGATAGTTTATTCTTGGCTGCATTCCAAGTTCTTTTGCCTTTCGGAATATCTGATTCCAGGCCCTTCGATCCTTTAATGTTGAGGCAGCCAGATCTTGCGTGACCCTTATTGTGGCATCTCGGTATTTGAACTGTT
Organism: Antechinus flavipes; assembly: GCF_016432865.1. Taxonomy (NCBI): domain Eukaryota; kingdom Metazoa; phylum Chordata; class Mammalia; order Dasyuromorphia; family Dasyuridae; genus Antechinus; species Antechinus flavipes. Next base: position 427,391,496 of record NC_067398.1, read on the forward strand.
TTTTCCTGGCTGCTTGTAAAATTTTTTCTTTAGTCTGGAAATTCTGAAGTTTGGCCACAATATTCCTTGGAGTCTTTATTTTAGGGTCTTTTTCAGAAGGTGTTCGATGAATTCTTTCAATGCCTATTTTCCCTTCCGGTTCTATTACTTCTGGGCAGTTCTCTTTGATGATTTCCTGTAAAATAGTATCTAGGCTCTTTTTTTCATCATAATTTTCGGGTAGTCCGATGATCCTCAGGTTATCTCTCCTAGATCTATTTTCCAGATCTGTTGTTTTTCCCAGTAAATATTTGACATTTTTTCCAATCTTTCATTTTTTTGGTTTTGCTTGACTGATTCTTGATGTCTCAATGAATCAGTCATTTCTATTTGTTCAGTTCTAATTTTTAGTGAGTTATTTTCTTCGTTAGCTTTTTTTACTTCTTTTTGTATATGTCCAATTGAGTTGTTTTGCTCTATGGAATTTTTTTCCATTTCACTAATTTTTTTTTTTAGTGAGTCATTTTTTTTTTCCAATTCGCAAACTCTGTTTTTTACCTTTTCCAATTCACATTTCAGGAAGTTGTTTTCTTTTTCCACTTTATCAAATTTTTCTTTTAATGAGTTATGTGCCTTTTCTGTACTCTTTTGCATAGCTTCTCTTTCCTTTCCCCATTTCTCTTCTAGCTCTCTTTTAAGGTTTTGAATAGTCCCTTCTAGGAGAGCCTTTTGTATTGGAGACCAACAATCGTCTGGAGACTGTCTGCTACTAGTCTCTTCAGGGTTGAAAAGCTGTTCTCTTTCTGTGTAGAAACTATCAATCGTTCTTTTGATTTTTTTACTCATTTTGTTAAAGCCTGTAAGGTCTGCCTTCAGAGCCAGGAGGTTACCAGCTTCCTCTGCAGAACAGTGAAAGGTATATGGATGGGTAGCTATCCTGTTGACCAGCTACAAAAAAGCAGCGAGGTACTGGAGTGCTTTGGGATAGAGTTCCCCACCCGAAAGTAACTCAGGCCTGCAGGTCCGGGCTGGGAAAGTGCAAATGGCAACTTTTTTAAAAGTTAAATTTGCTATTAACTCTTTTTTTGTTTTATACCTGTGGTTTGGTTGTTATAAAATAAGAATATAATTTTCATTCAATCAATAGCTTAATATTAACTTGAACCAGGAAAGGGTTTCATACTAAACCATGCTTAGTATTGAAGGAAGCCAGGTGTTCTAATGACAGAGATGTGGAGAGAGAGTATTCTAGGAATGGAAAAAATTCATTAAAAAGGCAAAGAGAGAAGAGATGAAGCAAAATGAGAAACATCAAGTAGATTTTCATGACTAGACTGTGCCATTTAGCCATAGATTCTACCGGAAAGAGAATAATGCATAAGAATAATGTAAAAAATAGATTGTCTTACATTAGAAAGAGCTTTAAATAGCAAACAGGAGTTTTTTTTTTGTTTGTTTGTTTTTGTTTTTTGTTTTTGTTTTTGTTTTTGTTTTTTTTTTTTCCTCTTTGAGGTAATATGTATTAATTAGAATTTACTAAGTAGAATGTGATAGGATCAGACCTCTACATTAGGAAAATCATTGGCAGCTGTTGAAAGTTGATTGAAGAGGAAAGAGACATGAGGCAGGGGGAAAAAAAAGCTAGATTATAACAGTATATGATGGGCAACTGAATAAGCTTGGTGGTTAAGTGGGGAGTAGAGAAATGGAGATATATAAAAAATAGACAGAAATTACAAAATTTAGCTAGTGATTTGATATGTGCTGTGAATAAGAATTAGGAATTGAGATCAAAACTCAGTTCAAAATTAGGATTGTGAATCTGAGCAATTGTTTTTTGCTTGCGATTGTTTTTTTTTTTTAATTTTTATTTTCCCCAGTTACATAAAAAATACTTTTTGGTATACATGGACATTCATATAAATATATATATATGTGTGTGTGTGTGTGTGTGTGTGTGTGTGTGTATATATATATATATATTTCCTTATGAATTATATTGGGATAAAAAAATCAGAACAAAAGGAAAAAAAAAACCATGAGAGGTAAAAAACACAGAAAAAAAAGTGAACATAGCATGTATAGATTTATATTCAGTCTCCTTACTTCTTTTTCTGTATGCAGATGGCATTTTCCGTCTCAAGTGTATTGTTATTGCCTTGGATCATTGAACCACTGAGAAGAACCAGATCTTTCATAGTTGATCATGCCACATTCTTGCTGTTATATACAATGAATTCCTAGTTCTTCTTGCTTTGCTCAATATCAATTCATGTAAATCTTTCCAGGCCTTTCTAATATCAGCTTGTTGATAATTTTTATAGGACAATAATATTCCATTATTTTCATATACCACAACTTATTCAGCCATTCCCCAACTGATGGGCATCTACTCATTTTTCAATTCTTTATTATCACAAAAAGAGCTGATACAAACATTTTTGCATATGTGGGTCCTTTTCCCTCCTTTATGATTTCCTTGGGATACAGGTCCAGTAATGACACTTCTGTATCAAAGAGTATGCACAATTTTATAGGCCTTTGGGTATAGCTCCAGATTGCTCTCCAGAATGGTTAGATTGTTTCACAATTCTACCAACAATGCATTAGTGTCCCATTTTTCCCACATCTCCTTCAACATTTATCCTTACCTTTTCTTGTTATCTTAGGCAATTTGAATGATATGAGGTGGTATATCAAAATTATTTTAATTTGCATTTCTTTAATCAATAGTGATTTAGAGAATTTTTTCATATGACTATAGATGGCTTTAATTCCTTTATATAAAAATTGTTCATATCTTTGACCATTTATCAATTCAGGAAGGACTTGTATTTTTATAAATCTGACGACATGGTACATTATATATTTTAGAAACACTGGTTTGTAAAAAAAAAAAAAAAATGTTTTCCCAATCTTGTGTTTCCCTTGTAATCTTGGATAAGTTGATTTTCTTTGTGCAAAACCTTTTCAATTTAATGTAATCAAAGTTGTCCATTTTGCATTATGTTCATTTGCCCATAAATTTCTCCCTTCTACAGAAATCTGATAGGTAAACTATCCCTTGCTCTCCTACTTTGTTTATAGTATCACCCTTCTTACCTAAAACATGTATCATTTTGACCTTATTTTGGTATGAAGTGTGAGATGTACATCAATGCTGAGTTTTTGACATGTCATTTTCTATTTTCATAATAATTTTTGAGAAATAGTGAATTCTTATCCCAGAAGCTGGAGTTTGGGGGTTTACTAAATAGTTGATTACTATGTCATTGATTATTATGTCATGTGTATCCAACCTCTTCCACTGATTCAACTATTTCTTAGGAGGATCTATTTCTTAGCCAGTACTATATGTTCTTGGTGACTGATGCTTTAGAATAAAGAGTTTAGAGTTAAAATGGAGTTTTCTGGTACTGATAGACCACTGTCCTTTGTATTTTTTTTCTGTTAATTCCCTTCATAGTCAATCTTTTGTTCTTCCAGATGAACAATGTTAATATTTTTTCTAGCACTATAAAAAATTTTTTTTTAGTTTCTTTTTTCCTTTTTGATTGCTAAAGTCAACATGTCTAGTACAATATTGAATAATAGTGATAATGAGCATTTTTGCTTCTCTTCTGATCTTACTGGAAATGTGTCTGGCTTCTCCCCATTACAAATAATGCTTGCTGATGATCTTTGATCATCAGTTTGATTGGTATGGCACTGAACAAGTAAATAAATTCATTTTGTTTTTTTGTTCGTTTTCCAGAGGCAATTGGGGTTAAGTAACTTGCCTAGGGTGATACAACTAGGCAGTGTTAAGTGTCTGAGGCCCGAATGTGAATTCAGGTCCTCCTGACTTCAGGGCTGGTACTCAATTTACTTCATCACTTAGCTGCCCCAAGTAGACCAATTTAGATAGAATTGTCATTTTTATCATATTAGCTTGGCCTACCCATGAGCAATTGATATTTTCTCCAGTTGTTTAGATCTGAATTTATTTGTGCAAAAAGTGTTTTGTAATTTTATTTATATAATTCCATGATTTATCTTAGCATGTACACACTCAAAAATTTTATTTTGTCTCCAATTATTGTAAATGGAATTTCTCTTTCCATCTCTTGCTGCCGGGCTTTATTAGTAACATATTAATACTGCTGATTTGTGTGGGTTTATTTTACATCTTGAAACTTTGCTAAAGTTATTGTTTCAAGTAGGTTTTTGGATGACTCTCTAGGATTCTCTTAGTATATCATCATGTCAACTGCAAAGAATGATAGTTTTATCTCCTCAGTGCCAATTCTAATTTTTTTTTTTAGTTTCTTTTTTCCTTTTTGATTGCTAAAGTCAACATGTCTAGTACAATATTAAATAATAGTGATAATGAGCATTTTTGCTTCTCCTCTGATCTTACTGGAAATGTGTCTGGCTTCTCCCCATTACAAATAATGCTTGCTGATGATCTTAGATAGATGCTGCTTAGCATTTTAAGAAAAACTCCATTTATTCTTTTGTTTTTTAGTGTTTTAATAGCAATGGATGCTGTATTTTGCCAAAAACTTTTTCTGCATCTATTGAGTTATCATATGATTTCTGTTAGTTTTGTTATTGATATGATCAATTATGGCAATACTTTTCCTGATATTGATCCAGCCCTGTAGTCCTGATAAAAATACCACTTGGTCATAGTATATTATCTTGCTGATAAATTGTAATCATCTTGCTAATATTTATTTAAATTTTTCATTAATATTCATTAGGGAAATTGGTCTATAATTTCTCTTTTTTTTGTGGGAGGGCTCTGCCTGGTTTAGGTATCAGTACCATATTTGTGTCATTTGCCAGCACTCCTTCTTTACCTATTTTCCTAAGTAGTTTGCATAGTATTGGAAATAATTGATTAAATGTTTGATAATTGATTAAATGTTTGATAGAATTCACCTGTAAATCCATATGGCCCTGGAGATTTTTTTCTTAGGGAGTTCACTGATTGTTTGTTCAATTTCTTTTTTCTAAAAACGGGACTTATTTTAACTCTTCTATTGATCTAGGAAATTTATATTTTCATAAATATTCATCTATTTCAATTAGATTGTCAGATTTTGTTGGCATACTGGTGAAAAAAATAGTTCCTAATTATTCCTTTAATTTGTACTTCATTCGTGGTTAAATTCATCCTTTTCATTTTTGATGATGGTAAATTTGTTATTTTACTTTTTCTAATCAAATTAACAAAAAGTTTATGTATTTTGTTGGGTTTTTTTATAAAGCCAATTCTTAGTTTTATATTTATTTCAATAGTTTTCTTAGTTTCAATTTTATTACTCTCTCCTTTGAGTCTCAGAATTTCTAATTTGGTATTTAATTGAGGGGTTTTAATTCACTCCTTTTCAAACTGTTTTAGTTGTATGCCCAATTTCATTGATCTCCTCTTTCTCTGTTTTATTCTTGTAACTACTTAGAGATATAACATTTCCCCTAAGATTTGCTTTGGCTACATCCCAAAAGTTTTGATATGTTGTCTCATTATAGTCATTTTCTTGAATGAAATTATTATTTCTGTGATTTGTTGTTTGACCCCCTCATTCTTTAGAATTATATTATTTAAATTCCAATTAGATTTTAGTCTATCTTTCCCTGGCATTGTAGTCTGAAAAAAAAAGCATTTATTATTTCTGACTTTTGGCATTTGATTGTGAGGTAATTATGTCCTAATATAATGTCAGTTTTTGGTTAGGTACCATCTAGTGCTTAGAAAAAGATATATTGTTTTCTAACTTTATTAACTTTCTCCAGAAATCTATCATATCTAAGTTTTCTAAAACTTTATTAATCTCCCTAGTTTCTTTCTTGTTTATTTTGTCATTAGATTTATCTGATTCTGAGAGGGAGAGATTGAGGTCCCCCACTAGTATAATTTTGCTATTTCTTCCTGTAACTGGCTTCAGTTCTCTAAGAATTTGCATGCTGTACCAATTGGTGCATAGAAATTTAGTATTGATACTACTATAGTACACTTAAAGAAGATTTGCTTTCCTTCCTTATCTCTTTTACTTGGTCTGTTTTTGCTTTTGCTTTATCTGAAATCAGAATTCTTAACATTTTTTGTTTGTTTTTGCTGAATTATAGTAACTCCTGTTTTACCCTTTTACTTTTACTCTGTATGTATCTCTCCATTTCAAATGTCTTTCTTGTAAACAACATATGGTAGGATTCTAGTTTTTAATCTGCTATTCATTTCTATTTTATGAGTGAGTTTCTCCCATTCACATTCATAGTTATCATTACAAGCTGTGTATTTACCTCCATCCTCTTTTCTTTTCTGTATATAACTTTTTTTCTCTCTTTACACCCTGTCTCTCCTTAATAAAGTTTTGTTTCTTACCCATCCCACACTCAGCCTGTTCTCCTTTCTATCACCCCTCCTCTCTTTTCTTAGTCCTTTCTTCTAGTGTCTCTGCCCTCCTTTCTATTCAGCCCCTATATTTTCTTTCTCTTTTCTCCTCTTCCTTATAGGGTAAGATAAATTTCTAATCCCAACTGGGTGATTATGTTATACCTCTTTGAGTGAAAATTGATGAGATTAAGCTTCAGACAATGCTCATTCCCCTCCTTTCTTTCCCTCTATTATAACAGGTCTTTTGTGCCTCTTCATATGATCTTATTTATCCCATTTTACCTATCATTTCCTCTTCTCCAGAACAGTCTTTTTTCCACTTCTTAATGTCTTTTTCTTTGACATCATGATATTAGAATTAATTTCTACACACACCATTTCCATGTATGCTCCTTCTAATTGCCCAGGTAAAAGATAAAGTACTCAAGAGTTACAAGTATCATTTTGTTCCATCTAGAGATAAACATTTTAACTTCTAAATACTATTTTTTCTGTTTAGCTTTCTTTTTTTCCAAATATTGAAGTTGAATTTTATTTTTATTTTTTAAATAATTATAACTTTTTATCGACAGAACCCATGCCTGGATAATTTTTAACAACATTATCCCTTGTACTCACTTCTGTTCCGACTTTTCTCCTCCTTCCCTCCACCACCTCTCCCAGATGGCAAGCAGTCCTATACATGTTAAATATGTCATAGTATATCGTAGATACAATATATGTGTGCAGAACCGAACAGTTCTCTTGTTGCACAGGAAGAATTGCAGTCAGAAGATAAAAATAACCGGGAAAAAAAATCTGTTTACCTTTCTATGCTTCTCTTGAATCCTCTGTTTAAAGATCAAATTTCAGTTGTGTTTTTTTTTCAATAGAAATGATTCAAAATCCCTTACTTCACTGAAGATCCATATCCTTCAGTGAGAGATGTTGTTCAGTCTCACAAGGTAGTTGATTTTTAGTTGTAATCTCAGATTCTTTTCCTTCTAGAAATTTATATAGAAGTAATCCTGACTGTTGCTCCATGATACTTAAATTGTTTTTGGCTGGTAGCTTGTAGTATTTTTACCTTGAGATAATAGTTGTGAAGTTTTGCAACAATGTTCCTTAGAATTTTCTTTGTGGGCTGTCTTTTTGGAAGTGATCAATGGATTCTTTCAATGACTATTTTGCCTTCTGGTTCTAATATATTAAGTTAGTTTTGCTGGATGGTCTCTTGAAGAATGCTATCCAGGCTCCTTTTTTGAACATGGCCTTCAGGTAATAATTTTAAAACTGTTTCTCTTGGATCTATTTTCCAGGTCAGCTATTTTCCAATAGGAATTTTACTATATTTTCCCATGTTTTCATTCTTTTTAATTTGTTTGACTAATTCTTGATATCTCATAGTTATTAGCTTCCAATTGTCCAGTTCTAGTTTTTAATGTGTGATTTTCTTCAGTTAGCTTTTGTGTATCTCTTACCATTTGATTAATGCTACTTTTCAAGGTGTTATTTTCTTTGATGGATTTTTTTTGCATTTGGCGAATTGTATTTTTTTTAAGGAATTACCTTTCTTTTCCAAGCTTTTGATTCTCTCTTGGCTATCTATCATTTCTTTCTTCATTTTTTTTCTCCTACCTGTCTTATCTGTCTTTTAAAATATTTTAAATGCACTTCCAAGAAGTCTCTTTGGGTTTGAGACCAATTCATATCACCTTTTGATATTTCCCATGTGGATATATTGTCTTTGTTTGAGTTAGTATTTTGGTCTTTCCTGTCTCTATAGTAGCTTTCTCTGGTTAAGGTTCTTTGCTGTTTCTTATTCATTTTCTTTCTTTTTTTTCTTTTTTCCTATTTTTTTTTTCATTTTTAGGATCAAGCTCTGTTCTTGGAGTACAGCTCTTCTTTTTGTACAGCTCTGAGCCTTGGCTTTGAGTACAGGGATCCCTTGTTTTTGGTATTTTATTCGCAGCAAGGGATAGCCTGACTTGCTGTGTCCAGGTATCAGCCAGATTTCCCGGGGATGGCAATTTTTCTTCTATACTGGGACTGGAGGCTGTTCCACTGCTATGCTTTGTTACTGAGCCAGGACTGAGGGTATCATTTGCTGATCTGTTGTGATTAAGACCCTCTCACTGGCTTTCCCTTCTTGAATTCCTTCTAATCTGTCTTGAGCTTAGTTTCATTTCATCAGACTATATTCAGAGGATTGTTTTCATGTGGTTTTTCAGGGAAAAGTGGAAGAGCGCAAGCAATTTCCTGGCTTCACTCCATCATCTTGCTTACTAGATTCTTTTTCAAATCTGGATAATTATAAGAATGATCTTGGCCTGGACAATAATAAAGAAGTTTGGAAGGAAAGATAATAAATTCTGTTTTGTTTTTGAGATTCCTATGGTAACTCTATTTCCAAAAGTCCAGTATATAAATAATGATTTAGTACTATAAGTCAGCAGAGAGAGAGAAACTAGGGCTGATACATACACACATGAATTTTGCATATATGCACGTCATATGTGTGTATGTATATATGCACATACATAGTTTCTCTATCTCTGTCTCTCTCTGCCTCTTTGTTTTTCTGTTTCTGTGTCTCTCTATTTATCTATAATATTGCATATATATATACATATATCTACATATGTGTATATACATAATATATTGCACATAGATATGACATGTGTGTATGTGACAATATTTAGTGTGTTTGTATATATGTATATCTAGATGGATAGAATTATAGATATGGATATATATACAACACATATAGATAGATAGATATAGAGATTCAGATGATAACTGAATGCATGGGGACTGATAAATTGATCAAACAAATAAGTATAGATTCTATTAATGAAAATTAGCTTTTGTTTTTCAAATCATAGTGTTAAAGACTAGAATGGGGCTAATACAAAGTTAAGTACCGCACAGTCAGTATCTGTCAACAGTTGTACTTGAACTCAATTTTTCTTCATTCAGAGATTAGGTATCAGTCTACTATATTATCTTGCCATTTTGAGTAGAGTAGCAACATTTCCTGTCTGCTTTCCCAACCTTCATTTACACTGGCAGTTTTGGTCCCCAGAAAGACCTTTAAGAAAGGCTATTTATTTTGTAAATTTAACAAAAATTTTTGTTATAGAAACAATTCAACACCACTACGAAATTGGGTGCTCACTCTCCTCTTAAATATATGATGTTCCTGTATTTTCTACAATTTGTTCATGAAAATTGTTTCTTTGTTGTTCAGTCATTTCAATTGTGTCCATCACATCATGACACCATTTAAGATTTCTTGCCAAAGATGTTGGAATGGTTAGCAATTTCTTTCTCCAGCTCATTTTCCAGATAAGGAAATCAAGACACCAGAGTTAAGTAACTTGCTTAGTGTCACATAGCTAGTAAGTGTCTGAACTTAGATTTCACTGATTCCAGATCTCCTTTATCTTCTCCACCCACCAGCTGCCCCAAATGGTTCCTACATTCATATCTTTGAAGGAACAGGAACAAGTTAACTTTAGCAGATAATTTTTCTAATACATGCCACATTTTATGGTCACCTGATTGATATATAAAAAGAATATAAAATTCTACAGTTTTTATTATTCTTTAATTTTTAAATAAGTTTTTGACTGGGTAGTAGAACCATATGGGTCTTGTAATATTTTTGGCAATTTTTCTAGGAAAGAATTTGTGAACATGCAGAAAAAACCCATAGGGTAAAAAGGCATAAAGACTCTGTATTATATACTAATGGAGAAAACATCCACACTGATAAGAATATCATCTAAGTAGTAATAAATTTACACACACACACAAAATATGTTAATAATAAGATATAATTTTTGTTATGTTAAGTGACAAATTTGTAGACTTTTAACAAACTTAAAATAACCTTCCTGCTGAAGACTATTCACCAGATCAGCTATCTAGTGGCAGTTCAGAAGACGAAGCTGGGCAGTTAATCAATGACCTAAGGTACTTCATGTCCATTAGACAAAGAAACCATCTATCAAATATTTTATTACAATGGAATTAATATAGGATTAATACCACAAGTGTTCTATATAAGATATAGATCATGAATAAGATTTGATAAGGTGTTTTGCTTGAATCAAACAAATAAGTATATCAAATCCTTACTTTACTTTCCATGTGCTGAAAGAGTTCCTTTGGTATATATAGTAATACTTCTCAGTAGGTCATCTTGTTCTGCAAATAAGACAGGTGGAAGATTGAATCATATTTGTTGTAGTTTCACCCCAAACTTGTATAGGCTTGTCAAAAATAAAGATAAATATTCCTAGAACCTATCCATAAAGTCAACTTGAAAATCTCCTGATTTTGATTCAAATTTTTGGTTAACACAGTTTTAGATAACATTACTGTAAACTTTAATAGGCAATTACAATGTGACTGAGATATCTGAATCCATCCATTATCAAAAAAACAAAAAAAGGAAGTTGGAATTATAAAAATGCAAATTACTGAAATCCACTTATCTAAGGACTGATTTTTACAGATTACTTCATAGTTGCAATACTAAAATATGCCAGTGATTGGGGTTGAATCGAAGCAATATTATTGAAATTTGCTGAGAAAATACTCAAAAAAATCTAGCCACTTAATTTTCTATCTTGAAGAGAATACTATCTAAACATTTCAAGCTAGCAAAAAACTTTAGAAAATGTTGTACTAAATAACATCAAATACCATTCTCAAAATACAAAAATTAAATAATACCACAAAATTCCAAACATCTGGATGTTGCAAACACATCCAGAGAACTGAGTGCAGATTTCTCTTTTTTTAATTTTTAATCTGACATTATGACATAATAGTTATAATCTATCTTTTACAGAAAGCTATAAAAGTTTTTTTCCCTACTTCACCTTTGCTGACATTATATTCATTTTTAGTTTTCACAGAGGCTGTAAGATCAATTCTAATGTGTGGATTGTAACAGGGAACAGAAATGCATTCAGCCATTCTACTCTGGCTGGAGAAAAGACTGAACAAATACTCAAGGAATGACAAATCATATAGGAATTCTCTCAGTAGCAAGAGATTTTATTCACCTACTCAGACATTTTTGAATGTAGAAGATACCAGTAGGGGCAGCTAGTTGGTACAGTGGATAGAGCACTAGCCCTGAAGTCAGGAGGACCTGAATTGAAATGTGGTCTCAGACACTTAACACTTCCTAGCTGTGTAACTCTGGGCAAGTCACTTACTCCCATTTCCCTCAGCAAAAAATAAAAAATAAAATGATACCAGTGATGTACACATATTAGCATATTAGGAACTTAACACATTTTAGACTAATATATTTAGATTAATAGAGCTGATTGCCAGCTACAAAGGAAAATTCTCCAAATCTTAGTGAACCAAAAAGAGTTGGGTTTTTGGGGGGTTTTTTGCATAGGTACATGCCAAATACTATACTAGGCTGTGGGGAACACATGTGCTCATATGTATATGCATGTATTAATATATGCATATGTATACAGGTATAGGTGTATAAATATGCATTTATTTCTAAACATATGCACATGTGTAAGTAAATTTACATACATGTTCCTGTGTATGTATCTACCTTTAAAGAACTTAAAATTAATTGTAAAGACAAAACACATAAAGACAAAAAATCAATGATTGTATTGGCACTAGGAAATTCCAGGTGAAGAAATTCCTTCTACTACACATGTTGGCACATGTTCTGTCACATATAGCTTTAAAATTTTGCCCAAAGTATTAACAAGTTAAATCACTTGCCCAGAATCACATAGTCAGACTCATAACCAGTTAATTCTGGCTTTATAGAGGCCCTCTATCTGCAACACTATATTCTTCCTCTCAGAGAAAAGCTAGAAACACCTAAAAAGATATGAATATTATACATAAGAGGATAGTACATCAGTGTTTACAATAAATATCAAATATCCTCAGTAGTATAAATAGTAGGTGTTCTCACAATATATAATATCATTCATATCTACTTGAAGATTCAAAAGAAGGTGAAATTTGTGTTGTGTAGTTTCATACCAGTAGACAGAAGAATGAAAGGTGTCTGAGACAAGAAACTCTCATAAGCAAAGACTGGAAAATGGGTAAAACATGCTCTCTTTTTAAAAACATAATGGGTAAAAAAGAGAAGGAACAAAGGTATGATTATCTTTCAAGTATATCTTTATAGTATTCTCCATTATAAAAGGAAGAACCTAGAAGAGAAACTGGAAGAAATCTAAACAATTCTATCTTTAGAATTCATTTTATTTTAAAATTATATTCCATAAGAAAATTGTAAGCACATCAATATTTTTCCAACTCATTCTCCTCTGAAAGAAAGTAGGCATGAAAGAATGATGCATGTTTGTATTTTCAACACTGATTTGCTTATGGAATGTTTTGGGTTGGAGGGATAGTTATGAAACTTAGTTCTTTTATTACAGATAAAGTACAAATAAAAGCTTCTGTTGACTACCACATTTTGTTTGGAGGATTCACAAATTGAGTCTCGTGATAGAATACATACTATAAAAAATTATTCCACTTCAACTGTCACCCAAAGCATCTGATTTTTTAAAAATCTGGTCAAAGCTTTATGCCAAGGATCTAAAAATATTATAACACAAACAGTTGTTTTTCCAATAACATTCCAAAAATTCATATCTATAAATAGACATACTATCTTCTTTGTTAATCCTAGGCTACCTCAAATGCCCATGTTACCAAAGGGGCATGAGACAAAAAGAATCCTAAAAATTATTAGCCAACAAACCTTTATTTTTGGTTCAATGCAATTCTAAAGGCTTATTATCAACAGAAATCTAAGATGTTGGCAGTGTTAACACTCAAGGTAAAAATCTGTTTTCCTCATTAAGAGTAGTCCCTCAATGATTACCAATTTAGCCACTGACACCATCCAACATTTTCACCATATTTGGATAATTGTATCATTCATACACATATTAAAATAGAATCCTTTATCAACCCACTCTGTTTTTCCTATCAACATTTTTAAGGGTTTTGAAAATCAGTAAATCCTTTATACAAATAGAAACAAACTTCCCCACTTTGAAAAGAAACTTGGCATAAAATATTTAACAAAATACATGAATCAAAACTGGTGAGAAATATAACCTGTGAAAATCAATCACAATTGTGACTTGAATTTTTAAGTGTAATAAATAAATTAATGTGCTAAAAGCCAACCAGGGAAATCTAGACTACTCTAGATATAATGGTTCATTTCCATTTTAAAGACCCAAGGACATTCTAAAGTAAACAGTAAGAAGATTGTTTTCCAGAAACTTTATCTAAAGGTGGGCACTAAATAATCAAATTTTTATTAACAAAATATTTATCCTGTGCATATCCTTTAACCTAGCAGTGCTATTACTGGGTCTGTATCTCAAGGAAATTATAAATGAGGGGGAAATGTTTATAGCAGTTTTTTGTGGCAGCAAAGAATTGGAAAAGGAGTGAATACCTATCAATTTCAGAATGGCTAAACAAGTTGTGGTACATGAAGATAATGGAATATTATTGTTGTATAAAAATGATGAACAAGCTGATTATAAAAACGCCTGGAAATCATGAACTGATGCTGAGTGAAACAAGTAGAACCAGGAATACAATAACAGCACAAATGTGTAATGATCCATTATGAAAGACTTGGTTCTTCTCAATAGTTCAGTGTTCCAAAGCAATCCCAATAAGTCTTTGCACAGAAAATGCCATATACATCAGAAAAAGAACTAAAGAAACTGGTTATAAACCAACACTTGCTATGTTCTTTTTTCTGATTTTTTTATCTCTTCCTTGGTTTTTCCATTTTGCTCTGATTTTTCTCTCCCAATATGATCCATAAAGCAATGTGTATTAAAATAAATAATATATAAATAATACTACAATGAAAAATATTTGTAAAGGATCTACTGAGTAAAAGGTACTTTGGGGAGCCACAATATGATTAAAAGGATTCATACTTTCAATGAGGTACAGTGAGGAGAAGAAAAAAAAGTATAATGCACAAAATGTTAAGTAAAACAAGTAAAATAAGTTCAACACAAGAGATAAATGAAGACATTTGACTAGGTAGATGACTAGGCTTTGAAAAGGCATAATAGATCAAAGAGACCAGCCCCCTTACTTTAAAAATATGGAAACTGAGGCTCTAAGAGGTGATTCTAAAAGTCCCATCAGCAAGAAGTAGCATAGCCATAGGATCTCTGACTTTAAATCCAAAGCTCTGCACTGCACTAGATTATCCTATTGGGCATTTATTACAACCTTTACTGTCAGTTAGTTCTTTCCTGCCTTCTAGTTTAATAAAATCCTTTCTTCCCTCTGCAGCTCCAAAAATCAAAACCTTTGAGTTATAAAAATGAAGTATATCCATAGACATTTTTAAAGTTACTTTCTAAAATACAGTAAAACTTACTGATCATGTGGTTTTACCCTCAGAAGATTGATTTTTCTTGCATATTATATATGGAGAAACATTAAATAGGGGTGATGGGGCAAAACTTCTCTATTCTGGTTAATCACTTGAAGAGCATCTCTTAGAAGAGAGCTCTAAACACAAATGGTTCTTCTGATTAGCCACCTCTTTAAATGTGCCTACCTTGATCCCATACAAATAATGATACTTGAAACTGCATGGCTCAGGAGGTTAAGCAACAGACTGGAAACTCCAGAGCTATTATTTCTAATTCTGGTACTAAAATGCTGTAACCTGGTGCAAGTCATATGACCTCCTTCGGCTTCTGTTTCCTCATCTATGAAACAGGGTGAACGATCCTATCCCAACTCCGTGAATTGCTCTAAAGAATGACTAACAAAGGTGATTTCAAAGAGTTCTCTGGGTATGAAAAGTTGGACTAATGCAAAGAAACCACAATCCACTGTGTAAAAATCCAGTGTATCTGAAATTCCCCTGTGCCCAAGGATATTACAATTGTTTGCCTTTTCCGCAATTGCAGGACCCAGGAAATACAGGTGTGTGTTCAGTTTTCCTGAAATGATTGAAATTGTCACTAGTGTGCTATAATATTTTACAACTAGCTCTCCCCCCCCCAAGAAAAATTACGTAGCACATTTAAAAGTTTGGTGTGTATTATTACTATTTTCCCTGTCATTTTCTTAAATCTAGACAATCAATAAAAGAATAAATCAAGCCCTAATTGATACCCTTTGATGATTTCTGAATTGTAGATGCTCACATGGAAAATTTAATAGCTCTCGTGAGTCTGTATTCTAGTCATTCTAGTGCATTACTAGAAATAGTTAATAACATGCATCAGTACTAAAAGGAGCCTTAGAGATTGTCTCCTACAAACTGTTTTGCACATGAGGAAACTGAGGTCCAGAGAAATGAAGTGATTTATTCAAGGTCCCCAAACTTTATTTTGATCTCAAAAGATATTTAGTGTATTTAGTGTATGTGAAATGAATACTATCTGAATGTTATAATTAAGATCCAAATGTCTGAGAAGATAAAATTAACTCCTAAAAGTTTATTAAATTGAAGTTCTATCTTAGGATTATTCCTAATCATATGGCTTTGCTTCATGGTGAAAAACATTGAATATTAGAACAGGAAAGTATCTTAGCTTAATCTATTCCAATCCCCCTGTTTTATAGAGAAGGAAAGTTGCTTGTTCAAATTCAAATGATTAGTTAGTAGCTTCTCTAAGACCACAAAGAACTCCAGTCTCTTGCCTTGTCAGAGCTTTTTGCATTACACAGATTTCTCTTGTGAGAATTTGACACATTCTACTCCCAAAATACTTTTTAAAAATCATTAGTTATAAGAAAGCCAAGGTTTTTATTGTTTTTATTTTTAAATATCTTCAATTATAATTACTAAATTGTGAATAGGTATCAACCATTTTTAAAAAGCTTTCTGGAGAGGAAATAAGATGGTCATCACATCATAGAATTTAAACATGGAAAGGAGGCTAGAAATTATTAATACAATCCCCTCATTTTAGAGGTAAAGAAAGTGAGATCCAAAAAAAAGATTAAATGTCTTGTCTAAGAAGACACAGTTTGTAACATGACTAGGAACCCATTCTCCATATCTAGACCATTATTTTTATAGATGCCACTATACTTCCCATCCCAGACCTTCAGAATATTCTATTCCCAAAATGTGTTCTCATTAAATTCAATTGCATTCAATTCAGTTAATATTTATTAAATGTGTGCTATGCTCCAAATATTGTGATGAGTGCTGGGGATACAAAAAAAGACAAAATAAATTTCTACTTTCAAGGATCTTACAATCTAATGGGGAGAAAAAAACACAAATAAATGTATGCAAAGCAATATACAGGACAAATAGGAAATAAATTTAAAAGGGAAAGCATTGCAAATAGGAAGGGTTAAGGAAGACTTCCTGTAGAAAGTGGGATTTCAATTGGATCTTAAATAAACCCAAGAAGGTTAGTTGTTAGAGTAAAAGGAGGAAGAGAATTCCAGGAATAAGGCACAACCCACAAAAATGCCCAGATTTGAGAAATGGAGTGTTTTGTATATAGAACAACAGGAGACCAGTATCACTGGATTGAAAAGTAATTATGAGAAAGCAAGACATAAAAATAATGGAAAGATAGGAGGAGACTAGGTTATAAAGGGCTTTGAATAATAAATAGATCATTTTGTGTTTGCTTGTGGAGAAAATAAGAAGCCACTGGAGTTTATTGAGTAAGGGATAATATGATCAGACCTGCATTTTTAGGAAAATCACATTACTGATTAATGGAAGATAGATTGGAGTAAGGAGACATTTGAGGTAGGCAGAACCATTAACAACTATTATAATAATCCATGTGTGAGGTAATGAGGGTCTGTACCAATATGGAAGCAGTGTCAAAGGAAAGAAGGAAGTATAATCAAGAAATCTTGCAAAGGTTAAATGGACAGATATTGGCAATAGCTTGATCATGAAGTAGGGTCAGGAGAGACAGTGAAAGAGAATGATAAATCTTAGATGATTCCTAGGGTGAGAACCTGAGGTATGTGGAAAATGGTGTTGGACTCTACTGTAATGGGGATAGTGAGGGAGCAATTCACAGGAAAGATAATGAGATCCATTTTGGACACAATGAATTTAAGATGTCCCTTGGGCATCCAGTTAAAGATGTCTGATGGGGGTCTGCAAAGATAGATTTGAGAATCATCATCACAGAAATGGTTATTAAATCCATGGCAACTGATGTGATCAGCAAGTGAAAGAATATAGAAGGGGAAGAGAAGAAGACCCAGGACAGAACCTGGATGACACCCACAGTTAGAGGGCATAACTTGGTGGATAATCCTGCAAGCAGAGCCTTGAAGGAATGGCCAGATAGGTAGGAAGAAAACTAGGAGAGAACAATGACCCAAAAACCTAGAGAGGAGAAAGTATTAAAATCAACACTGTCAAAAATTGGAGAAGGTCAAGGAGAGAGAGGACTGATTATCAGATTTGATAACTAAGTGATCATTAGCAACTTTGGAAAAAGCAGTTTGGGTGGAATGAAAAGGTAGGAAGCCAGATGATAAGGTATTAAATAGAGAAAAAGAAGAGAGAAAGTGAAGGGGCTTGTGGTAGACGGCTTTTTTTAGGAGTTAACCTAGAAAGACAGAAGAAAAAGTGGATACTATTTAGGAGGATGGAGGGATCAAATGAGGGCATTTTTTCAGGATAGGGTAAACACGAGCATGTTTACAAGCAGTAGAAAATGAGTCAGTAGAGAAGGAGCAATTGCAAATAAATGAAAGGGTGGGGATGATAGAGGAAACAATATACTAGTGGAGACAGGATGTTATGACATCACTTGAACAAGTAGAGAGGCTAACCTTGATAAAGAATAAGACCACTTAATCATATGAAATTCAGGTAAAGGAAGAAATAGTGGCAGAAGGAACTGAGTGATAGGAGATGAGGAAAAGGGGAGATGAAGGAGTTCACAGCAAATGGTTTCAATTTTTTTCTTTGAAATATGAGGCAAAATTCTTTTTTGAAAGGGTAGAAGGAGAGGGAGTCATGGGAAATTCTAGAGCTATTAAAAGTTTTAGAAGAACCACTATAGAGAGTGGGATAGTAAGATGATATGAAAGGTATAGTAAGATTTCTTAGCAGCAGTGAGGACCAAGTTAATGTTGTGTAACATAAATTTGTAATGGATCTAGTCAGAATAGTGATATGACTTTTTTCTACCTTTGTACAGCTTTACATGTATTTTCATGTACAGGTGAAAATGGGGAGAAAGGTCCAAAGCTGAGGCATGGCTGAACATAATCAGTGATAATGATAAATAGATTAGAGAGTGAGAAGATAATTCAAAATGAAGAATAGATGGCTTGGGAGGGAATTGAGCTTGGAGGTGATGATGAGAATCAAAAGTGGGGTTATATAAGGGAAGAAAGAAGAAAAGCCAATAGATTATTGTCAGACAATGATATTTCAGAATTTGAAAATATGAGTGAAGGCAGGATTGAGTATATGAGTTTTTATTTTTATATATCTTCAGAATTATATCCAAATTTAAAACACAGAGACAAAAACACATACATGCTTTTAACCCTTTTTGAATAAAGAGAAAAAGATGGCAACTTATCTCTTAACCTGCATTGGCAAAAACAGATAAAACTCAAAAAGGAATGGACCTCTGAAAGTCCAATATCATTCAATACCTTTTAGTTCCTGACACTGTCCTTTTTTCCTTCTTTCACTAATTGTAACAACTTTAAGTAGCAACCAGCTTTTTTTTCTGCAGGTAGACTATGAATTTTTGATAATAGAGATATTCTATGCCCCAGCTTCTTAAACTGTGTTTGGTAACCCAATATAGGTCTTGTAACTGAATGTGGGAATTATGAAATAATGATTTGCTATCAGTAAATGTTTGACTGGTATATCTATTTTATATACCTACATACTAGGAGTGTTCAAACAAAAGGGGAATCAAAAGTGGAAAAAGTTTTTAAAGCCCTGTTCTATACAATTGGAAAATTTCCTACTGTGACCTTATTTTTTCCTATGTGCTAATTGTACACAATTTTACAATGAAGCACATTGTAGAAGAACTTGGCCCTGACTGATCTTTGTGTTACCATTGTAAATAGTATGAAGAATTAGTAAAGTCCATTAATGATCTCATAAGACTATCTGTGTCCTCATTCTGCCAAAGTAAGAAGGTTTTTCATTTCATTGATCATTTACAACTTGTTAGAATCATTCCACAAAGTCAATACAATGTCTTAACCCAAAGAAAAGAAAATTGAATTCATATGCATGAAGTACACACATCCTTTCAAACATATATAGACTATAAAGTTATTTAAATATCTGCACATAAACTAGAAATCAAGTTTTATGTGAGATGTAAGAGTTAAAACCAGAAATCTTATTGCTAACAAAGATTAGATTAGCTAAAGCATTTCTTTATCTCTTACTATCTTTCAGGCACTATAATTCTCCATAGATGAAAAATTCAAATACAAGTTCAAAGAAAAATAGTCCCTTCCCTCAGAGGGTTTACATTCTAAGACCGAGAAAACAACCCATAAAAAGCAACTGAAAGGGGTAAGGTTAAGAAGAAAATACCTGTAGGTGGAAAAGTAATCCAGAATATTAGAATCTGAGGCTAGTTGGAAATAGACCTAGTTGACATCTTTAAAGATTTTAAGGAGGAACTTACCAATTTCAGAAAGAGAACAAGGAGTGGATGCATGAGAAACCTTGTACAGGAAGAGGTAAGGGGAGAGGGAAGAAATAATCTCTAGCAAAAGGTTCATTGGCTACAAAAATGGTAGGACTTGTATTTCTTGGTAAATGAAGAAAGGAAGCTTGAAATATCAGCCTTCAGATAATTAGGATACAGGTTTTTTACATAATAGCTATGGCAGGAGTCTTGGTGGACCACAGAAGAGAGAATGAGAAGAGAACAGAGAGGTAACAATCATTCCACAGGAGTATAACAACTATGGCAGCCAGTATCTGATACATCTATAGTTTTTTTCTTCAAGACTATGTGTAAGTGACTTCTGAGGAGAGGTGTATTTTATCCTCAATGCTAATTCTAGCAGCATGAAATCTGAGAGACAAAACAGACACAAGGAAAAGGTGACTACCCTGTCGTTGCCTCACCTCAACTAAACTTTTAAAAAATCATATTAAAGAATATATTTGTTATATTTAATATTATTTCTCATATATATGTGTAGCATACTTTGTCTTCATGGTTTCTAATGAACCTTTGTTTGCAACAGGAGAACAAATGTGTTCCATAGGAAAGATGTGGCTTTCCTAGCACATGACTGGCAGTTCCTGTTGTTAGAGTAGCCTGTTATTAGGAAAGTGGTACTCTCTAATGGAGAACTTAAGCATAAGCCAAGTGCAGAATTACTACAAATGTGGGCCTTATTTCTAATTTTGCCCCATATACATGAATCTAAGAGTTAACCAGACTTTATCTGTGTTTGTGTATGTATATTTGTTTTGTGTATCTGTGTGTGTGTGTGTATGTGTGTATGTGTGTGTGTGTGTTCATTGATCAACTCATAGGAGGCTGTGTAGACTAATAAATGAAGTGTAAAAAGTTGGGTCTGGAGTCAGGAAGACTTTTGTTGAAGACTTGCTTCTGAAAAATATCAGCTGTGTAACAGAGAGCAATATTTAACTTCTCAATACCACAGGTGCTATTTCTATGAGTAAAAGTTTCAGAATAAGCACTGATTTACATTGTTGGAGGGAGTTTCCTCACTAGGAGTTACCTATACCACCTAAATCTGGATTATCCCATCCTGTCAAGAGAGAGACAGTCAGAAACAGAGACAGAGAGACAGACAGAGACAGAGAGTCAGAGAGACCTAAAGAGATAGAGACAAAGACAGAGACAAAGAGAGAGACAGAGGGAAAGGGAGGGAGGAAGAGAGAGAGAATTGAGAGAAAGAGGGAGAGAGAGAGACAGAGAGAGAGAGAGAGAAGGAGGGAGGGAGCAAGGAATGAAAAAGGAGAAAGAAAGAAAGAAAGAAAGAAAGAAAGAAAGAAGAAAGAAAGAAAGAAAGAAAGAAGAAAGAAAGAAAGAAAGAAAGAAAGAAAGAAAGAAAGAAAGAAAGAAAGAAAGAAAGAAAGAAAGAAGGAAAGAAAGAAGGAAAGAAAGAAGGAAAGAAAGAAGGAAAGAAAGAAGGAAAGAAAAAGAGGGAGGAAGGGAGGGAGGAAGGGAGGGAGGAAGAAAAATAATTTATTCATGTTTCAGTACAGATAGTTCAATAGGTAACATGCTGGACTTGGAATGTAAGAGACCTGCCTGAGACATTTACTGTCTCTGTGATCCTAGGGCAAGTCACTTGAATGCAATGCAATTTGCCTCAGTTTCCTCATATGAAAAATGGAGCTAATAGCAGCACTGCCTCCTAGAATTATCATGCAAATAAAATGAAATATTTGTAAAGCACCTTTCAAGCCTTAAAATATTAAAGAAATGCTAGCTATTTTTAGCCAGTAGGGAATCTTAGTACAGTTTTAAGATAAAGTATGATATGAAGACCAACAATTAAATAAATTGATCCCAATGAATAGAGAAATAAGGAAGAAGAGAGAAAGAGGGAAAGGCAGGGGGAGGGAAGAAAGAAAGCTGTTATCAATTTGGGAATAGTAGGCTCAAACACCTTACAAAGTAAAACCAATACTAAAATAAATAATTTAAAATAATAGATTCTTAGACCTTGAATTGACCCTGGATACCTCCTATTTTATGTTTCTCAGACTGAAAAGGAAATTTTATCTAGAGATAGTGGAGAACCACTAGATAGTTGAAATGAGTGGATAATGTAATCAGAGTATTATGTTAGGAGCATTAATGTGGCATTGGGAAACTGGATAAGTTGCAGGAGAAAAGAACATGGAAATGGAGAAACTAGTCAGAAAATATTAGTGTAGTCTGAGCTTGTGATTATTAGAACATAAGTGATGATGGTAATGAGAACAAAAAGAAAGAAATTGTATAGAAGAAATTACAAAGGACAAATCAATATGATGGTGGCAGACTGGGAAAAAAAAAAAAGGTTCAAAGATATTTCTATGCCTCTAAGTCTGGTGACCAAGAAAGCAATGTCAACATTAACATAAGTAAGGAAGCTCAGAGGAGGAGCTAGTTTAGTAAGGTTTCTCATTTTAGTCTCTCATTCTTTTACAGAGAAAAATTTGTCTTCTTTTTTCTGAGAGAAAGGGATCACTAATGCTTCTTTCTAAATACATGGCTAGAGAAGGAAGATCCACATTTTAGCTTGCTTCTAAAAATTACTTTTTTTAAACTTTTTATTAAGAGTTTCATCTGCTCAGGGAAACCTGTTCTATCTAGATCAAAAGCCACTTCTGGAATAGAGACCCTAAAGGGTGCCCTCAGGAATCAGAGTGGGTGGGGGAAGGAACATAAAAAATAAATCAAAATGAAAATGAAAAATAGTTTCTGTGGAGAATTGTGGAAAAACTGTAAGAAAAAATGCAGGGTGTTTTTTAAGCCTTTGATTTCAACAATTTTCATATTGCAATAACAAAAAAAGGATATATTTTTCTTTCTTGATTTTTTCCTACCATGATTTTAGGAGTAGTTATTCTGAATGCTCATTATTCAGAATTTTAACATTAATTATGACCTTGTTAAAATGCTTTTCAAAATCCTAGAATTGTCAGGGATCTCAGAAGCCATCCAACCCAACCTTTATCTGAATAAGAATCTCCTCTAAACATCCTTAAAAAAAAAATCCCTCCTCTGCTTAAAAACTTCTGGTGAAAGAATAGTTTCTATTTCTACTTGCTGTAATTGGCTTTCATAGTGTATATTTAGCGAGTTTAAGATTAAAAAGTATATTGATGGGGCAGCTGGGATGGCACAGTGGATAGAGCACCAGCCTTCAAGTCAGAAGGATGTGAATTCAAATCTAGCCTCAGACATTTAGCACTTCCTAGCTGTGTGACTCTAAGTCACTTAACCCCAATTGCTTCAACAAAAATAAGGCAAAAAAAGTATATTTGTAATTAAAGGTCACTAAGAACCTATTGGTGAGAGTCAAGGAGTCTTACAGTTGTAAGCTATATGTATAAGAAGAACAAAATGCTAAAAATAGTTTGCAAAATAACAGAAAGTCCATCATATTTTAGAAAATGGTAAATGGCCATGAGTGTTTTACTGCTTTATTAACCTGGAAGATAAATGATTGTAGACTGACTTCAGGGAACAAAGAAGAAAAAAAGGGGAGATGACTCTCTGATGAGAAAGAGGAAGAGAAGGAGAAAGAAGAGAAGAAAGAGAAGAAGAAGGAGAAGGAGAAGAAGGAAAAGGAGGAGGAGCAGGAAGAGGAGGAGGAGGGGTGTAATGCCAGAGCAACTGAGGCAAGATAGGGATTAGAGATTTTTTAATATTTTATTTATTGGAGAGCTTAATTGATTGTAAGTATTGAAAGTGAAACTCCAAGGTTTGGGTTTTGTTTTGTTTTGTTTTGTTTTGTTTTGTTTTAATACGAGTCCAGTGAGAAGAGAAATAAAGGCAGGAATTTTTAGGGATGGGCCATAAATTTGGTTCTGACAGTTTGGGGGGTCAGAACTATAAATTCTTACTGATTAGGAGTTAAGGAGATGTTCAGCTAGAGACAGGAAGTCTGAAGAAATAGAGGTAAAAGATGTTAATAAGGTATCTGAGATAGTATATCTGGAGTCTTATCTTTTGGAATGTCAGAGTGGCAAGTATAGCCCTGATGAACAGAAAAAAGAGGGGGTTGCATACTAACTCAGGGAAATTGAGATATTATAATTCAGGGAAACTGAGGTAGAACAATTCAAGGAGACTATGCCATAACAGGAGGAGGAGGAAGAGGAAAGCAACAATATAATATTAACATAGTTCCTTTTGCAAGATGTTTCTCTCACTACAATCCTGTGAAGTAAGCTTTACAAGAATTTTCATGCATGCCCTTTTTAACAGTTGATGAAATTAAGGTCAGAAAAGTGAAATGACTTAACCCAGTGTCACAAAATCAGTAATATCTCTCTCTCTCTCTCTCTCTCTCTCTCTCTCTCTCTCTCTCTCTCTCTCTGTCTCTCTCTCTCTCTCTCTCTCTCTCTCTCTCTCTCTCTCTCTCTCTCTCTCTCTCTCTGTCTCTCTCTCTCTCTCTCTCTCTCTCTCTCTCTCTATTCAAGGGCTCAAAGAGGATGAAGAGTCATATCTTTTTTTTCTCAAAAATATATCAAAAGATTAGATTCTCTCCTTTCTCTACTGCTTCCCCAATGCAGGCAGAGATCATTGAACAATCAATATTCACCAAGTAGAAGATTCTCATGCAAATATGTTTTGAGAATTTGGTTTCAATTATAAAAGTAGTTTTGACCTCTCAGATCTGGGACTCAGGCTCTTCAATTATATAACTATATATTGTTATTTTAAAGTAAATGCTATCTCTTTTCTCTTTGCTTACCTTATATTCTCTGCTCTCATTTGTAAAGAAAAGATTATTTGTTTAATGTCTTTTAAATGCTTTCTCTGCCTACGTCATTTTATATGGGTCAGTTTTAAAAATCTACTATAGAAAACCACCAGTACTTTCTTCTAACTGTATAAGGTTCAAGATGATGCTTATTGTACTTTGGTTTTAAGAATTACTTTTTTGATACAAATGTGACCTGCTATATCAAGTCATTCAGTCAATCAAGAAATCAATCAATTAATGACAATTTATTAAAGAAATATGTGTCACTATGCTAAGTTCTAGAGTAAAAAAAGAAAAAAGAAAATAGCACCTTTCTTTTACTTACAATTTAATGAGATATACAATGTTTGTATAAGTATATTTATATGATACATACAGAATAGATAGTAAGTAATTGTAGAGGAAACGTCACTGACAGCTAAAGGAACCAAGAAAGGCTCCCTGACGATGGCTTTTGAACTTATTCTTGAAGAAATTCTAGGATCATTCAAAGAGAAATAATGAATAACATATTCATCATAGAAATTTAAAACACAAATCATAGCTGAGCATCTCCTTCAACTGAGTAAATGGCAATGTGAGAACTAAATCCACCAAATATTTGAGTTTCCATGGAGATCCATAGGGTGACCAAATTAGTGATGATTCTTTACTTCTCCCTTTTGGAGATGTCTGCTTTTTGCAATGATATTTTCTTCACTATCTGTCTCTGGTTCTTCCATTATTTCCCTCTATAGTCATTTGTGGTGAATAAGTATCCATTGTGCTCTATCCCTTTG
Organism: Antechinus flavipes; assembly: GCF_016432865.1. Taxonomy (NCBI): domain Eukaryota; kingdom Metazoa; phylum Chordata; class Mammalia; order Dasyuromorphia; family Dasyuridae; genus Antechinus; species Antechinus flavipes. The sequence continues at coordinate 427,417,095 of NC_067398.1, forward strand.
AATGTGCTGAAAAACCTCATGAGATGTGAGAGAAATTATACAATTGCAATGGAAAATTTTAAGACAGTGACCCAAAGGATCACAGAAGAAAAAAGAAAACTTAACTCTGTCTCTTATTGGGTAAATCACTTTGAAACAAAATGAGAATGCAAAAAAAAATTAATAAAAGAAAGCAAAAAAATTGAAAATGCACATGAACTATAGCTTATTTGGGCCACTTGTGAATTATTTTATGCTGTTAATGGAAGTTGAGAAATAAATGGCAATAGATTTAATTGTACTAATAACCTTTAACACAATGCACAGGGGAAAAAATGAGCACAATGGCTTCACATTTGAAAAAAACTCCAAAGGGATGATTACTGTACCCTACTATAATGAATTTTGCTTGTAATTAGCAATCTAGCTAAGTAATTTTGCTTCCATCCCACACTTAAAATAAAATCAAACATAACCTTAGTTTTCAAAATTATCTACCTTTGCAAAATGACTCCATAAGCTTACTTTCTTTGGATTGACAGAGTTTGGTTGACAGCCACTAAGCCATTTGCAAACTTTTATCAAAATAAATAGTCATTACAGTTGCTGATACTCCATAGGCAAAAATCTTATTAAAAGGTAACCATGAGCTGGTTATGCTGACATTTTTACACTGCTTACTTGGGAAAATTCTCAAAAGAAAACAAATTATGATTAACTGAATGCATTTGTCACAATTAGAGACAAAAAATTAAATGCATTCATTTGCGACATTGTTTTATCTCTTTGGCTTCAGCTCTGCATTCTAAGAGAGGAAAAACCTAAGTTCTATTTTTTTCCCTTTTATGAAAAGATGTTCAGGAGCTTGGCCTGACCATAATAGTCAAGTTACCATTACATCTTTCCAAATGTACATGTTGAGAAATGAAAGGCCCAGAACTAGCTATGACCTAAATACTGCTTTTCACATCAATGCTTCGCCCACTTAAGACAGAGCAGGAAGAACTACAAAAAGAAGTTTGCTCAGCCTAGTGGCCTTTCTGTCTTACATGGTCATTCAAGGGCACATCTATCTCTCCACAATAGTATACATTTACATGGTCTCCTAATTGTATTTTTTTCCACTAAAAAGGCTATTATGGCCAAAAGTCAGGGTCTAGGAGAACCATAGTCATTTTTTCTTCCACATGAAAAATTCTCATTGGTGTGTGCAATAACTAAGGATACTGAGTCAGCTTTCAGTTGGAAGACTTGTAAATCAAGTCACTTTGACCCACAAGATCATAATGGCAACAGAAATTTAAAAAGCACATCACTTGATGGAAATTTGACTTTGACAAATTTGAAAAACTATGCCACAAAGACCGAGAGAGTTATTTTGGGAAACAGAGTAGTGACTGTGACCATTAGCTTTCCCTGTTATGATCTTCCTTTTTTCATTTTGTGTAAGATTAATTTGTGACTGAGATTTATTAGCCTAAAGGGGGCTGAAGCTGATGAGATTTTGCTGATATACTGCATAGAACACATATCAAGTTAAAGAAAAAAAAAGATGAAAAATTGAAATGATAAAGTTGCATTGCAGGCTTGTTGCTGAGGTAATTGAAGTGACTTGTGTTGTTCTGTGTTATGATGGGTTGGAATAAAATATGTACAAATTTATCAAGATCATACTTCTGAAGAAAAGAACTACACAATATATCCCTTCTCAATTTATGTGTTAAGGAGATTTCCCAATTCTTTCCTGTCAGTGATATTAAAGTAAAACATAAATGAAGTCCATTCAGAATGTGCATCAGCAATACAGCCAGTTCCCAATTATTCGTGGTAATAGAAGATAGAAATAACATGGAAAGAGAAAATTCACAAATAATCTAAAATCTTTACTAAATTCAACCACTAACACATTCAAATTTTATTTTCTTTTATTCTCCTAGACCTGACAAAAACAGCAAAAGCTAAATTTAAATTAGCAGCCGTTCTCTTGTGGAGTTTCTAATGCTCAACAAAATGATGAAATGGTGAACAGAAGAAATGAAGAGAAAAAGAACTGAAAGTTATGAATAATATGACAACTAGATAAAGAGTACTTCCTTGGCTGAGATTCCATAATCCTGTATAGACTTAACTGACCAGCATCCACAAGGAAGTTTATGTCAAGAGCTGCCTACATTTGTAAATTTTGATGACAACTGTATACCTTCCTCACCTACTATCTCTGCAGCTAAAGGGATGACCCATTAATCACATGACAATAGGTAATCAATCCTGAAGCATAAAAAAGGCCCTTAAGACTATTGAAATGCTAGTTGAAACACATAATAATAATAATACTAATAATAATATTTCCCAACCATTCTGGAGAGCAATTTGGAACTATGCTCAAAAAGTTATCAAACTGTGCATACCCTTTGATCCAGCAGTGCTACTACTGGGCTTATACCCCAAAGAGATACTAAAGAAGGGAAAAGGACCTGTATGTGCCAAAATGTCTGTGGCAGCCCTGTTTGTAGTGGCTAGAAGCTGGAAAATGAATGGAAGCCCATCAATTGGAGAATGGTTAGGTAAATTGTGATATATGAATGTTATGGAATATTATTGTTCTGTAAGAAATGACCAGCAGGATGAATACAGAGAGGCTTGGAGAGACTTACATGAATTGATGCTCAGTGAAATGAGCAGAACCAGGAGTTCATTATATACCTCAACAATGATACTGTATGAGGATGTATTCTGATGGAAGTGGATTTCTTTGACAAAGAGAAGATCTAACTCAGTTTCAATTGATCAAGAATGAACAGAAGCAGCTACACCCAAAGAAAGAACGCTGAGAAATGAACGTAAACTGTTTGCATTTTTGTTTTTCTTCCCAGGTTATTTTTTTACCTTCTGAATCCAATTCTTCCTGTGCCACAAGAGAACTGTTCAGTTCCGCACACATATATTCTATCTAGGATATATGGTGACATATTCAACATTCAACATATATAGGACTGCTTGCCACCTGGGGGAGGTGGTGAAGGGAGGGAGGGGAAAAGTTAGAACAGAAGTGAGTGCAAGGGATAATATAAAAAATTTCCCAGGTGTGGGTTCTGTCAATAAAAAGTTATAATAAAAAATAATATTTCCCTTTTATTTTCTCAAAGTAGTATCTATATGTAGTAAGAGTTAAATCCCCACATGTACCATAGAAGTGTCTTGTGGCTTGAAGGGAGGCAGAATAGACACTCGCTTCTTTCTCCACATCTTTCTTCAAGAGATTTTAATTCCTGAAGGAAGAGGTCAGGGCCAAAAGCTTGGCCAGTCTACTTAAAGAAAAGGGGTCCAAAATTAGAATTATATATATTTGCTCCCTTAAATATTTTTCATCTTGGGAATGTGGCTTTACTGCTTCATTAGGTGTTTCATTAATTGAGGAGAAGCAAGACCTCTATATATACAAGGCTTGATTGATTTCTCATCAAATACCAATTCCAAAAAGAACAAACATAGAAATTAGCAAAGGAACTTATTTATCCAAATTATAACAAAACAGAAATCAGAGAAATTATACAAATTATACAAAGCTAGTAGGTGTCTGAGGCCAGAGTTGAACTCAGGAAATAAGTCTTCAAACTTGGTACTTTATCCACTATCCTCTTCACACAGGTATGGGAATTTATTTCTACCAATGAGGAAAGAATCCCATACTAGGGGGCTTTGGAATTCAGGGAATATATGTATATGTATATACACACATATATGTATATGTATTCATACATAAATATATATAAAGCACATATGTGTATAGATGGTTATAGATATACCTCATGGCAACCTTGTTAAGTAAGCTCTATTCTCTTCATTCAAAGATGAGGAAATTGAGTTTGGGAGAACTTATTAGAGTCACAAAGAGAATATGCATCTGAGGCAGGTCTGAAACTCAGTTCCCTTCGCTCTACTCAAGCACTCTATCACCTTGCTAGCTGCCTTTATATTTGTCTTTAAGGCACTGGAACAGGAGAGAAAGAAGTTGCCTTCATCAGCTGCCTCCCACAGCTCCTTAAGCAAACAAATTGTCTTAACCCCAAAAGACTCTTAGCAAAATAATGGGTTGGGTTTTTTGAATTTTTTTTTCCTACTCAGAATAACTATAGAGCTCATATGGTCTTTCTGTATCATTCAGTTGCTGTTTTATGCATGCATAGTGTGTACAGAAGCATCCCCAGAGGAGTAAAGGGCAATGCTGGAGGAAATCAGACTATATGCTTCCCTCCCCACTTCCAACAGTTTTATCGGGGTAAGATCAGGTTAAAATGAACATCAAGGGGAGCCCTGCAGTGGAAATTCACCAAAGGTTCATCTGAGGAATGTGAGTAAGAGGGAATGATAATGATATGGCTTAGATGACTGATAAGAGCCCTCCTCTAAAAGTAAGAATCTGGGTTTGAATCAGGGGTTTGTCATTGACTAGAGTAACTATGCGACCATGAGCAAAGCACTTAATGTATCTCTGCTCGATTTCCTGATCTCCAAAATGGAGATAATACTTGTGTTACTAAGAAGAAGCGATACAAGCATCTTTTGATTTGCAGAGTTCTGGGTCTAGAGTGAGGAAGACCTGAGTTCAAATTCTGGTCTTAGATACTTAATAGCTGTGTGACTGTGGTCAAGCCATTTAACCATGTTCTCCTTGGTTTCCTCATCTGTAAAATGAGCTAGAGAAGGAAATAGCCAGTCACTCCAGTAACTTTGCTAAGAAAACCCCAAATGGGATCACATTGAGTTAAATATGACTGAATAACATCAAACAAAGATTCGTAAGGTGCTTGTCTCGTTTTACCTCCACAGGACCGTTCTAGGAGGTAGATGTTATTATTATAACTATTTTATAATTGAGGAAACTAAGACAGCCAGAGGTCAAATGACTTGCCAAGGTCACACAGATAGAAAGTCTACAAGGAGGGATTTGAATTCAGGTCTGCTTGACTCCAGGTGGAACACTTTATCCACTATACTTCTTAAGGTTATTAGAGAATAAAATAGATAATGATATATAAATGAGTTATTACTATGAGGAATGTTAAATTTGAAATGAATCCCAAGTTTGTTTGTCTTAAAAAGAAAAAGCTAAGGCTCCCTATTGTTTTCTTAAGACTAGAAGTACTGCTTGTAAACTCAAAACTCAATCTGACCTCTAACACTAGGGAAAATTGATTTCTTTATAGTACTCCAGGGAGATCACACATCTTAAAAACAAGGGTTCCAGTTCTAATTACCTTACTATATCTCTCTGTCACCTCTCAAGCAGATAGAACCAAGAAGGCCACCAAATAGCCATGCAATAAATGCTTGCTGAATGAAAGCTACCTTATCACTATACTAGTCTCTAATTCTGAAGGATGCCCCTTAGAGGCCTTGCTTTTTCCTATGACAGATCAAAGGGAAAATCAAAAGTCCCAACCCAATTCTGTAAGAGTCATGGAAATGACATCTTCTAGGCTTCATTCCTCTGTTTTGTTTTTGGTTTGGTTTGGTTTGGGTTTGGTTTTGGTTTGATTCTTTGTGGGGAAGAGGAGCGTGGTATGAATGGAAGTAGGGAGAGGAGTGTTTGCTTTTGTCTTTATGTTGTGTGTTTTTAGTTTGAGGCTTTCTAAGAGGAATATTTTCAGAAATAACAAAATTTTCCTAATTTGTAGGGTTAAAGATGACTTCAGACACAAGTGCCTGATCTTCAGCATGTCACTTAATCTCTGTTTCCCTCGTTCTTCTCATGTGTAAAAATAGAGAAAAATAGCACCTGCCTCCCAGGATTAATGTGAGGATCCAATGAGACAATTATTGTAAAGCGCTTAGCACAGTGCCTTACATAGAGTAAGCACTATAAATATAAATATAAATATAAATATAAATATAAATATATATACATATATATTAGCTATTGTTATTACTAGCTAGTATTCCTTCAACATCCACATCTCACTAGGAAAAGATAATAATAAATGTTGGAGGGGATGTTGGAAAACTGGGATACTAATATATTGTTGGTGGAGTTGTGAAATGATCAAACCATTATGGAGAGCAATTTGGAATTATGCCCAATGGGCTATAAAACTGTGAGTACTCTTTGACCTCGCAGTGCCATGGCTGGGTCTGTATCCCAAGGAAATCATAAAGGAGGGAAAAGGACCCAGATGTGCAAAAATGTTTGTAGCAGCTCTTTTTGTGTTGGTAAAGAATTGGAAAATTAGTGGATACCCATCAATTGGAAAATGGCTGAGTAAATTATGGTATATAGCAATAATAGAATATTGTTGTTCTATAAAAAAGGATGAACAAGCTGATTTTAGAAAGGCCTGGAAAGATTTACATGAACTAATGTAGACCAAAACAAGCAGAACCAAGAATACATTGTACACAGTAACAGCAATGATTAACTATGAAAGATTTAATTCTTCTTAGCAATTCAGTGATTCAAGGCAATCCCAATAAATTTTGGATAGAAAATGCCATCTGCATCCAGAGAGAGAAACACTCTCTCTATGGTCTCTATGGAGACTGAATGTAAATCAACACATGCTATGTTCAGGTATTTTTTTTTTTTTGCTCATGCCTTTTCCCTTTTGTTCTAATTTTTCTTACACAACATGATTCATAAAGATGTGTATTTAAAAAAGAATGTACATGTATAACAAAAAAAAAGTTTAAAAAATGTATCCATATCTCTTTATGCCTTGAACCCAAACCATGACTACATCCTATACTCAACTAAAAAAGTAAAACTGGACTTATACACTGGTTTCTGCAATTAAATGCATTTTTAAAATCAGTTACATTTATCATGTTCCTAATATAATCAAGTTCTTTTATTTAGAACTTCATTTCCTTCAGCTTGCACTTATTTCTCTGAAGTGTTTCAAAAATATTACTATTGAGCAGTAATGAATTGAACCAGCTACACCCAGGGAAAGAACTCTGGGAGATGACTGTGAACCACTACATAGAATTCCCAATCCTTCTACTTTTGTCTGCCTGCATTTTTTATTTCCTTCACAATCTAATTGTACACTATTTCAAAGTCAGATTATTTCTGTACAGCAAAATAACTGTATGGACATCTATACATATGTTGTATTTGACTTATACTTTAACATATTTAAGATGTATTGGTCAATCTGCCATCTTGGGGGAGGGGGAGAAGGAGGGGAAAAGTTGGAACAAAAGGTTTTGCAACTCTCAATGCTGAAAAATTACCCCTGCATATACCTTGTAAATGAAAAGCTATATAATAAAAAATATTACTATTGTTTATCATAGTTGTTTAAAAAAAAGAATTTTTATGTAAATTGTCAAGTCCCTAGCATCTTCTGAGAGAGAAAATTCAGTGAAAGAGCTGTGACACTTAGGAGGAAAATAATAAGAATAGCTAACATTTATAGAGTTTTTTAAGATATCCAAATCTTATAAATATTTGTTCATTGAATTTCAAAGTTCAAAGCACAAAGCAGTTTTGTGTGCCCTACAACCCTATGGTAGTCTAAGGAAGCCTATTGACTCCTTTTAAGAATAACACAGGAAATACGTAGGCTTACAAAGGAAAGCAATTACAATGACATATAGCTAATAATTTTTAAAAATTCACAGAATTCAGGTTGAAGAACCCCCTTGTAAGGAATCTCATTGACCAATGCTCAAAATCACACTGAAAAATGAGCTTCAATAATTTAGTCCCAGATGGCTTTTTTGATTGTCTGAAACAAAGGGAGTTGTTAAAACTATTTTTACTTCAATATGAACTGCTTTTACTATTGGCAATAATGTTCTACAAGAAATATCCAAAATAATTGGTTAAATTTTCTTAAAATATAATTCCTTAAGTATTTGAACTAATACTTTTAGATACTAGAGGGAATGTGTAAAAAGTGTAACTGTATTGGAATATATGTGGCAAGACAAGATGTGTAGACAGCACACACTTCCCATTTTACTTTTCTTTTCAAAATGTCTTTCTTGCAATCAATGGAGCCTGTAGTGAGACTGTGTGACAGAATGTGTGCCCAGCTCTCCTGACAGTTACTGGCACCATATTCTGTCTCTTTCCCTTTCAAATGCTTCATTCTTTGCTTTCTGTTAAAGATATGTTATTGACTTTGGGAACCACTGCAGAGAGCTGTAAATGATGCAGTTAATGAAAAGTCCTTGCCCCATGTTCACAGAGGGAGCACAAACAAACAATGTGATATGTGTGATAATGTAACATTTGTCTTCCTTGTGAGAAAAGAAAAGCCATTCTGAAGAATGGCCAGTAGTCTAATAGACTCAAAGAGATACTTATACAATCTATTAATCCTTTCTTCTTTTCCTCCACCTCCCACAACCTTGAATTTAAATGAAAATCTTTGCTCAACTCCAAAATCATATTTCTTAAAAAGATATACAGATGGATTTTTAAATTAATATAGCAAACATTCTTTCAGCCAACTAAGTGTAGGACATTGTGCTTTTATTGATCCACATTTAACACCATACACCAAGATAAGGTCAAAATGGGTCCATGACCTAGGCATAAAGAATGAGTTTATAAATAAATTAGAGGAACATAGGATACTTTATCTCTCAGACCTGTGGAAGAGGAAGGAATTTATGACCAAAGAAGAACTAGAGATCACTATTGATCACAAAATAGAAAATGTTGATTATATCAAATTGAAAAGTTTTTGTACAAACAAAATTAATGCAGACAAGATTAGAAGGGAAACAATAAACTGGGAAAACATTTTTACAGTCAAAGGTTCTGATAAAGGCCTCATTTCCAACATATATAGAGAATTGACTCTAATTTATAAGAAATCAAGCCATTCTCCAATCGATAAATGATCAAAGAATATGAACAGACAATTCTCAGATGAAGAAATTAAAACTATTTCTAGCCATATGAAAATATGCTCCAAATCATTATTAATCAGAGAAATGCAAATTAAGACAACTCTGAGATACCACTACACACCTGTCAGACCAGCTAGAATGACAGGGAAAGATAATGCGGAATGTTGGAGGGGATGTGGGAAAACTGGGACACTGATACATTATTGGTGGAATTGTGAACACATCCAGCCATTCTGGAGATCAATTTGGAACTATGCTCAAAAAGTTATCAAACTGTGCATACCCTTTTATCCAGCAGTGCTACTACTGGGCTTATACCCCAAAGAGATACTAAAGGGAAAGGGACCTGTATGTGCCAAAATGTTTGTGGCAGCCCTGTTTGTAGTGGCTAGAAGCTGGAAAATGAATGGATGCCCATCAATTGGAGAATGGTTGAGTAAATTGTGGTATATGAACATTATGGAATATTATTGTTCTGTAAGAAATGACCAGTAGGATGGATACAGAGAGGACTGGAGAGACTTACATGAACTGATGCTAAGTGAAATGAGCAGAACCAGGAGATCATTATATACTCAACAACGATACTGTTTGAGCATGTTTTCTGATGGAAGTGGATCTCTTTGATAAAGAGATCTAACTCAATTTCACTTGATCAAGGATGGACAGAAGCAGCTACACCCAAAGAAAGAACACTGGGAGATGAATATAAACTGCTTGCATTTTTGTTTTTCTTCCCCGGGTTATTTATACCTTCTGAATCCAATTCTTCTCGTGCAACAAGAGAACTGTTTGGTTCTGCACACATATATTGTATCTAGGATATACTGTGACATATTTAACATGTATAAGACTGCTTGCCATCTGGGGGAGGGGGTGGAGGGAAGGAGGGGAAAAATCGGAACAGAAGTGAGTGCAAGGGATAATGTTGTAAAAAATTATCCTGGCATGGATTCTGTCAATAAAAAGTTATTTAAAAAAATAAAAAATAAGTAAAAATAAATTTAAAAAAAAACAATTTTAAAAGGACATTGTGCTTTTGAATGGCTACATCTTTTTTGGTGAAAATATTTTATAAACTTCCAATTGTTTTTCAGGGTTTTCCATTCATTACTAATATTTTCATGTTTTATTATTTAGCTTTGCGTTATTTTGAATCTTTTTTTTTTTTACCTCACATGGAATTTGGACTTTTCCAAGAATGTCATAGAGTACGATTTAAGAAAAAGACCAAATGAAACTTTCATGGAAGTGATAAAAAACCAAATATCAGTGGGCTTTTAAATGAACCTGGAAGTGATTATGGAAGAACTCATACAAATGTCTACTTCCTAAACTGATTCTCTTATATTAAATATTAAATTCTAGTGCTATACTTCAATTTCATTTTCTAATCGGCAAATATTTGTTAAGTTTCTACTATGTTATGCTATGCTATGCTAAGCACTGAAGAGGCACAGGCATTAATAAAATTCTTATCTGTGTTCATGGAACTTACATTTCTTAAGGTGGAAAAACAATAATTATTATACAAATGACCACATATGAAACTTTGTTCTTGATTGTCTTTATTCCTCCAAAAATTCATTCCATCAATGACTCCCTTTCTCTCATGTATATTCACTATCCTACAAGAAATCTTCCCTAGAAAGTCAAGACTCATTTCAATAAATGTTCTCTTTTTCACTTGCTTTCCCTTTAATGACAAATCTTTAGAAAAATTAGTCTACATTATAATGCCTCTATTTTACTTCCTCTCTATCCACTCCTTAATCCCAAAAATTCTCTGAGATGCCTAGTGATTTCCTAATTGCTAAATCAAGTTCATATCATTGATGAACTTTTTGAATTATTTAACATTGATAACTGACCTCTACTTTTCAGTAATTTTTCAGTCCTTGGCCTTTCAAGTCATTGCACTTTCCTCTTGCATAGGCTGTCTCTGACCACTTCTCTTCATCCTTTCCTGTTTTCACTTTTTCTTCTTTCAATTCCCATAAAATAAAAGGAAACATTCCTTAAGGCTGTGTTTTATACAAGTTTTTTGTCCTATAAAAGTTTTTGGTGACCTCATTATTCCTAAGACTTCACTAAATAATTATTTCCCCAACTTGTCTCTAGAGTCCCAAACTTATTTCTCACTCTCCCAACTAACTTTTAGATGCTTCAGCCTGAATAAGTTGATCTAAGGGTGTATCCCTTTCTTTCTTTCTTTTTCTTTCCTTCTTTCTTTCTTTTTTATTCTTTCTTTCTCTTTCTTTTCTTTTTTCCTTTCTTTTTCTTTCTTTTTTTCTTAGCAAAATTGGAAATTTGAAGGGGCAAAAAGAGAGAGAAATGTAAATTATAAGCCCTTTCAAATATAAAGAAGCATTCCCTACTTTGGGAACTAAATAAGAAAATGTGTTGACAAAAATTTGCCCCACGGCACAGCCTGACTCCATCCTTTGCTCCACCTTCTCATCTGTATAAGACCCTCTCAACTGGAAGTTGGAAGGGAAGAAGAGAAGGGTAGAAACATTTATATAGCACCTAGTAAGGACCAGGAATAGTGCTAAGACTATTACAAATATCATTTCAATTTGATAGTTGAGGAAACAGAGACAAATAGAAGTTAAGTTAATTATCTATGCTCATACAACTACTATGCATTTGAGATCACATTTTAACTCATCCTCTTGACTCAAAGCCCAAATACTCTATTTATTCAAATGTCTTGGAAGTCTAACTAGTTGATTGCCATGAGTAAAGATGATGTCCACTGAGATAACTTTCCCTCAGGCATGAAGTATTGTTGAGGTGAAATGATGACACCTCTTTTATCAGAATTGGGCATCCTGAGAACAGTTCAGTCATCCCTCTCCTGGCTAAAAAGAGTAGTATTACTTTCTAGATGAAAAGTGCTCTGCCTTCTAGCAAAGTCAGGGGCTAGAAGTAGTAGAGAATGAAGTTTCCCAATAAAAAGTAAGTTCCAGGAATCCAATATATTGACCTATCCAGAAGTGGCAATGGCTTGAATGGCCTAATCCTGTAGTAGCTGCCCAGCAGGATAACAAACTGCCCAGCCCAATCTGACAGGAGTTGCCAGGTGGACACCTTACATCCTTGGCCCATTCTAGCAGCAATAGGCTAATGACTGAGTGAATTTCCTGGATCAATCTGAAAACAGCCCAGAAGCCAAATATATTATCTGATTTCAACCAGCAATAGCCTTGCTGAGCTACAAATCAACTTGCTCAACCCAACTGAGTAGCAGATTAATGTATCCAATCAAGCAGTACCTTAGGAGGAGAAAGTCTTCTGAGACATTCTCTCAACAGAGACATGATCAACTATCCTATTACATTCAATGAAAGCAAATGAAATAATATTTTAAAGTATTTAACATGGTGTCTAACACATAGTAGGTTATATATAAATGTTTATTGTCTTCCCTTTCCATTATTCATCCACTAGCCTACAATGTACTTTATAAAAACTGTTGGAAGAAAGAAAGGCCATTAAGGTTCTGCTGTTTCAGAGTTGAATTTTTTTTTGACCATTAGTATTCCTTATATGTATAAGTTTAAGTTTGTGCCTATTTTTGTAGTCCAATTTGCCTGTGCAGGTGTCACACTATCAATATCTCAAATACATTTCCAAAACTGAATACTGATCTCTATGATGGTGGACAGATCAGTTAAATTGTCTGGGCTTTCCTTTGCAGGAGCTACTTCCCTAATTTAGCATTCATAGGTCAGTAGGTATAGTAGACTCTCAAATTTCAGGATTAGTTCTCTCTTGAATCTGTAATCAAATCTTTATTTTCCTATCAAAGTTCTCTCTCCATAAATCTGCTTTCTGACTTTAATACAATATTTCCGTGTATCTGGAGAGTGTTTTTCTGATTCCTGCATTGAATGCCTTGACTCTCTATACTATTTCATTCTGAATACAGTATTTCCTACTGGGCAAGAAGCTTCACTGACAGATGTTGTGACCAGTGGAGAAGTGTCTTTTCTTAGAGGCATGAGAGAAAGCCATTCCCAGCACAAATCCCTCTAATTCTTGAACAATTACAAAGAACTATTACAGAATTCATCATTTGAGAGAAGCCTGGGGCATATTAAATCTTGGCCTACACAATGGCCAACTCTCCTTCAAATGCTCTGGTTTCCTATAAGTCCTAACTAAAATCCCGAACTCTTCAGGAAGTCTTTCTCAACCCCTCCTAATCATAATGCATTTCCTCTTTTAATTATTTCCTGTTTATCCTGCCTTATTTATAGATTGTTTGAACATATTGGTTTGCTTGTCATCCCCCATTAGATTATAAACTCTTTGAGAGTGGGGATTAACTTTTGTTTCTTTTTTGTACTCTTTGTGCTTAAGACAGGGCCTAGCACATAGCCTACTAGGGGATTTACTACATAGGCATTTAATAAATATTTATTGACTGGTTAACTAACTGACAATTGAATCATGATTTTTTTCATACTTTTTAGTGTAATTACATGGTTACTTCATTAGCATATTAATACCTCATTAGCTCTGTAATCTGCTATTTTTTATGATTACATTAATTAGTTACTGACTAAGGGGGTGTGGGAGAATGCGGCAGGAAGGGATTCAAATTCTACCCTCTACAAACACACACACACACACACACACACACACACACAATACTTGATTGTACCTAAGGTCTTTTCCAAATAGACAATTATAATAAATTATAATATAAATTTATATCTTTCCTCCAAATCTCCTCCAAACTTGTCTATTTTTGCTAATGGAAATGTTCTCTCAGATAAAGTATTGTCATCTTCCAACTCTTTTCTCCTCATATCTATCAAATACTATGATTCTATCTCCAAAAAAATCTCTCCTACCTATTCTATCTTTTTCATTTCCATTAACACACTTCTCATTTCCCTTCACAGAAGCTATTCAACATTTTAGCCATTTTCCTCCTTGCTGTCTGATTCTCCCCCTCTATGCCATTTTATATGTAGCTGTAAGATAAATCTTCCACAATAAATATGACTTTATTCATATGATGTGCCTGTTTAAAAAATGATCAGTGTGCTCCCCATCACCAACAAAATAGAGTCAAAACTCTTCAATCTATCACTCAAAATCCTCCAAAATCTAAATAAACTACATCTTATCTTTATTTCATATTTGTTTGTTTGTTTTTCAATTGTGTCTGACCCTCTGAATTGGGGGTGTTTCTTGGCAAAGATATTAGAGTAATTTCCTATTTCTTTTTTCAGTTTATTTTATAGATGAGGAAACTGAGGCAAACAGGATTAAGTAATTCACGCAGATTCACACAGCCAGTAAATATCTGAGGCCATATTTGAACTCAGAAAAAAAGAGTTTTCCTGACTCCACTGTACCATCTAATTGCCAAATTGCATGATTTAGTTTTATTAGAACACAATTCTAGGCTTTCCTGCTTTCATGATTTTGCTTACACTCTTCTCCAACTGTAAGACCCTCTTTGCCATTTATACTTGTTCAAAACCTAGCTCATCTGTCATAAACTTCATGAAATCTTCCCTAATTCCTTCAAGTAAATGTTACCTCTCCCCTCCTCAAGCCCCCAAATCTCTTTATTTAAATCTTTACATCTATTTTAAATGCTCACCACACCACTTAATATGACGAATGTGCTCATCTCTGATCTCTTCTGGGAGATTCTAAATTTCTATCTAATCTGTCATTTATTCAGCTTTATATCATCCATAACATCAAGTAAGAATTTGTATATTGTAGGTCCTCAACAAATATCTGATTGATATTTATATTTTGTGTGTAATAAATGGTTATGATTATGTGGTACATAAAACTGTGAACCATAGTCCAAGCGCGAGTTTCTACCACCTGGTACAATGAAAGCAGCCACCCCATTTCTGAGTTGCCCTGGAAATAGCATTTGCACAGTTCAGCCAACAATAGCCAGAAGAGAAACAACACACGGAATGATTCCAGCTTGCCTTTCTCTCTGCATCCTGCTGAAACAGATCTAAAAAGACACAAAGAGAAAAGCCAGATAACAGAGGAACAGCTGGCAGGTACATATGCCTGACCACCCACTGACTATGAATGCTATCTAGCTTGGTGCCCTCTGCTTATGAGGAGTCAAATAGAAGGGGCGGATAACATCCGTCTTACCCACTGCAACAAGCTCTCTGGATAACAGGATCCCATTGCATAGGGGAAGTCCTAGTTCTTCACAAATTATCCTTTTATTGATATCCTCCCTCACCTACAGACTTACAAATACCATCCAAATACATCTTATTTCTTTATTAATATTAATTCTTTTCTTTCTCTTTCTTTTCTCTTTTTTTCTTTTGTTTTTTTTTCTTTTTTGGGGGGAGAGCACAGGGGAGGGGGAGCTACATCAAAGTAAAAGACAAGGCCATTTTCTAAAAGGCTCAGTATATTGGGGGGGCATAATCTTGGGGTGGAGTGGAAGAAAGACATAAGCTGTTTATCTATGTTGCCAAAATAACTAGTGAGTTCACTTTGCATGTGTAATTTTTATTTTGTGGGAAATTATTCTCACCTGTTGTAGTTATTATGCAAACCAACGGGCTGATTGAATTGATCACTTTTCAGCCTTTGGAGGAAATTTATTGTTGTTGATGTTCTTTGTTTTAGTTGTAGCTAATTCTTCATGACCCCATTTCAGGTTTTCTTGGTAAAGATACTAGAATTTGGTTTGCCAATTCCTTTTCTAGATCATTTTACAGATGAGAAAACTGAGGGAAACATAGTTAATTGACTTGTTCACAGTCACAAAGCTAGTAAGTATCTGAGACTAGAATTTGAACTCAGGTCTTCTGAACTCTAGAAATGGCAGTCCTTCCATTGTGCCATCTAGCTACCTTTGAGGAGATACTCAAAGACTTTGGACAAACAATTTGGTTTGTAAATAGACATTTGATTATCTCTCTTATGTTTGGACCATGACATATCTTATGGCTTCTCTGGAGTACCTTATTCTATATCCAAATGCCCTTGAGAATCATCCCATCATATTACCACACCACATAGTAACATGTTGGGAAAATCTAATTCTAGATAGAAATATTGCTACCAAGAAAATGTAGAAAAATGGAAATAAGACAAAAGTTACTATTAATATTTATCTCAATGTTTGTAGCAGCCCTATTTGTAGTGGCTAGAAACTGGAAAATGAATGGATGCCCATCAATTGGAGAATGGCTGGGTAAATTGTGGTATATGAATGTTATGGAATATTATTGTTCTGTAAGAAATGACCAGCAGGATGAATACAGAGAGGACTGGAGAGACTTACATGAACTGATGCTAAGTGAAATGAGCAGAACCAGGAGATCATTATACACTTCGACAACGATATTGTATGAGGACATATTTTGATGGAAGTGGATTTCTTTGACAAAGAGACCTAACTGAGTTTCAATTGATAAATGTCGGACAAAAGCAGCTACACCCAAAGAAAGAACACTGGGAAACGAATGTGAACTATCTGCATTTTTGTTTTTCTTCCCGGGTTATTTATACCTTCTGAATCCAATTCTCCCTATGCAACAAGAGAACTGTTCGGTTCTGCAAACATATATTGTATCTAGGATATACTGCAACATATCCAACATATAAAGGACTGCTTGCCATCTAGGGAAGAGGGGTGGAGGGAGGGAGGGGAAAAAAATCGGAACAGAAATGAGTGCAAGGGATAATGTTGTAAAAAAAAAATTACCCTGGCATGGATTCTGTCAATATAAAGTAATTATTAAATAACAATTTAAAAAAAAAAGAAAAAAAATTTATCTCAAATAATTAATTTAGCAAATATTTATTAAGCACCTATTATATTCAGGACACTAAGTTCTAAGTCACTGAAATAATAATAACTGACATTTCTATAGTGTTTTACAGCAGAGATGACAAACCTGAATCCATGGATTATAACCTACAATACTCCCAAGTAGGGCCAGGACAAGATTAAAATTTAAAATAATTAATAAAATAAACAGAAATGCAACATGACATAAATTAGATTTTCTAAGTCAATATGTAGAAACAAGAATTTTGATATAACTCCACTCCCTTTTTACAACTACTTTAAGATTTGCAAAGTGCTTAACAAATCATATTTCATTTTTTCCTCACAGCAATCCTAAAAGATCTGCAACCTTCAACCCTAGAAATCCATCTGGAGCAATGAGAGATGAAATAATTTGACCATCATCACATAACCAGATTTAGGTCAGAAGGAGAATTTCTTGTTTTCTCTTTTCAAGGTTCCCTTTCTATCCACTGCCCCACACTCTTTCCTTCAAGAGTTCCTGTGGCAAGTAAAGGGCACCACAAAAAGTCTTAGAAAAGATATAAACTACATTTAAAGAAAAGCTTATCTTGGATTGGGCGAGCAAATATAATAAAGATGACAATACTACCTAAACCAATCTATTTATTTAGCACCATACCAATCAGACTCCCAAAAAACTATTTTGATGACCTAGAAAAAATAACAACAAAGTTCATAAGGAAAAAAAAAAAAGGTCAAGAATTTCAAGGGAATTAATGAAAAAAAAAAATCAAATGAAGGTGGCCTAGCTGTACCAGATCTGAAATTATCTTATAAAGCAGTGGTTACTAAAACTATCTGTTATTGGCTAAGAAATAGACTAGTTGATCAATGGAATAGGTTAGGTTCAAAGGACAAAACAGCCAATAACTTTAATAATCTAGTGTTTGACAAACCCAAAGACCCCAGTTTTGGAGATAGGAACACATTATTTGACAAAAATTGCTGGGAAAATTGGAACTTAGTATGGCAGAAACTAGGCATTGATCCACACTTAACAGGTCAAAATGGGTCCATGACCTCGGCATAAAGAATAAGATTATAAATAAATTGGAAGAGCATAGGATAGTTTACCTCTCAGACCTGTGGAAGAGGAAGGAATTTATGACCAAAGAAGAACTAGAGATCACTATTGATCACAAAATAGAAAATTTTGATTATATCAAATTGAAAAGTTTTTGCACAAACAAAAGTAATGCAGACAAGATTAGAAGGGAAACAATAAACTGGGAAAACATTTTTACAGTCAAAGGTTCTGATAAAGGCCTCATTTCCAAAATATATAAAGAATTGACTCTAATTTATAAGAAATCAAGCCATTCTCCAATTGATAAATGGTCAAAGGATATGAACAGACAATTCTCAGACGAAGAAATTAAAACTATTTCTAGCCATATGAAAATATGCTCCAAATCATTATTAATCAGAGAAATGCAAATTAAGACAACTCTGAGATACCACTACACACCTGTCAGATTGGCTAGAGTAACAGGGAAAGATAATGCAGAATGTTGGAGGGAATGTGGGAAAACAGGGACCACTGATACATTGTTGGTGGAATTGTGAACACATCCAGCCATTCTGGAGAGCAATTTGGAACTATGCTCAAAAAGTTATCCCACTGCGCATACCCTAAGGATCCAGCAGTGTTTCTACTGGGCTTATACCCCAAAGAGATACTAAAGAAGGGAAAGGGACCTCTTTTAAGAAATAGTTAACTATGCTGGTCCTAAGGTAACAAAGCAGCCATTGCTGGTCCATAATTAAACACTTTTGAACTTATAAAATCATATTAACACATTCTTTGGTGGTACAGGAAATCCACATGTGTATGTGTATATGTATATATTCATATATATGTGTGTGTGTTATAGGCAGTTAGGTGGCAGAGTAAATAGAATAATGGCCTGAAATCAAGAAGATTCCTCTTTCTGGATTCAAATTTTGCCTATAATATTTACTAGCTATGTGAAACTGGCCAAAAGTCACTTAAACTTGTTTGTCTTAGTTTCCTCATCTATAAAATGAGCTGGAAAAGGAAATGGCAAAGCACTCCAGTGCTTTTGCCAAGAAAACTCCAAATGGGATCATGAAGAATCAGACACGAGTGAAACTATTGAATGACATCTATAACATGCATGTCTTTGTGTGTATGTGTGTATGTACTTTACATTTGAGTAATTTTTTTCTTTCCCTTTTTCAGGTTAAAATTAATTCCAATTTGAATTGTTTTGCCTTCATCCTTTTTACCTATCTCTTTTCTATAATGGGTTTTATCGTTCTGATCGTTTCTTTTTCTGACTTTTACAATTATAGATTTCTACATATCTGCTATCCCTGAGTTTTTATCCCTAAGAAAGGGATTTTTTTTATTATAATAATATGCATTTATATAGGGCTTTATGGTTTCAAATGGCTTTTACAAATGTTATCTTGCATTTCACAATAATCCTGTTGAGCAGATTGTGTAAGTATTGAGACCTTTAATTTATAAATGAGGAAACTGAGGCTCTAAAGAACTGAGGAAATTAAAAGGTACTATATAGATCTTATTCTTAGTAATTGGCTGAGCCATGACACCAATTCACACCTTCTGATTCCATGCCAAATGTTCTTTTCACTATATCACATTATTCTTCTTCATTTCCTTTTACTGTTAATGATGCCAATAAAAGCTCTTGTTTATGGGAAACTTGAATATTCTGATCTTTTGTCCATATCCTTGGTCATCTCTTCCTCCTTTATGGAGTTCTTTCCATTACTGGAAATTGTTCTCTCAACTCAAGTCTCATTAGTTCTCCTCAAATCCTGTAATAGTAATTTGTCCAAGTTCTCTTTATGCCATTACTTACTATTTTCTATTAGAATGTACTATATCATTTTTGTCTTTGTAAATCAATGCTTAGTATAAAGACATATTGAAAGTTGACACAATAAATATTTGTCAAATGGGTCAGCTGCTTCCCAAACTATTCCCTAATAAATTATCAAACACTAGTATCTATATTCAATCTAAGGACAGATTGTTACTTTAAGTCTATGAGACTTGGTTTCTTCTCTAAAATGACATGACTGAAGTAAATGTTGCCTAAGGTCTATGAACCTTTGAATTCTATTGTTGCTATGACTTTCTTCCATCCTGATTTTTCTTTTTTTTTCACATAGTAACTTAAGTTTATTTAATAATACAAAATTAAAATGAAGAAAATAGAACTATTAAAGGAGCAAAAGTCCATTGAACTTCCCTCATCTATTGCCTTCTCTGACATTGACAGAGAATATCATATCAAGACATACGTTATACAGACATCCTTTTAAATATTCCCTAACAAAATCTCAAGTTTTACTCCTGCCCCTACTCCTATATAGAAATTCTTTTATTTTTATTTTTATTTAATAATTACTTTATATTGACACTCGTTTCTGTTCCGATTTTTTTTTCCCTCCCTCCCTCCACCCCCTCCCCTAGATGGCAAGCAGTCCTTTATATGTTCATCCTGATTTTTCTTAATGAAGAAAAGATCATACGGACTTGAAGGTCCAAAGCTAGTTGTCAAGACAATACAAGATGAAGGTCAAGGAAGAACTCCAGAAACTTCTCCATCCCAAGCCAAGGACCATGGTGGATTCAATCCATTATTGGGAGAACGAAAGTTTTGAGTTTCTGCATCTGCAGATTGTGAATTATTGCTCTGGAAGTGAAAGAGGCTGTGTATTACAAATATTCTCACTCTCTATGGCAAAGGGAAGAGTTGTAAATTCCTGATACCCTAAATGTTGATCTTACTATCCAAGGATGGAAGTCAAGGAATGTCTAAAGTTTCAATAAAGTCCTCATCAGCCTCTCTAGAGTCTACATGATCTTTCTTTGTCCAGTGGTCTTTTTGAGGCAATGGCACTCAAAGTAATTGACTAACTGTGATTGCTGAATACCATTACAAGATTATTGGAGCAGCTTCCATAGGTCTTGTGAGTTGGTTCCTTAAGCCTGGGATAGTGGTCCTCCAATAGTCTTACATTTCAGCTCCTCTTCTATTCAATCATTGTCCAGCCCTGAGAAAAGGGCTTCCCTACAATTTTTTGATTGTCTGTGACTTTTGTCCAGGCCTTTATCCCTCTTCATCAGGATTAATATAAAAACCTGAAAACTGATCATTTTTCCCTCCTATTCTCTTCCCTTTCTAGTCCTCCTACATGTACTTTATAGGTAGACTTAAAAGCACAAGTCTAAGTATGTCAGAAAGCTTCTTTGGCTCCCTATTCTTTCTAGGACAAAATACAAAGTCCTCTAAAAGGAATTTAAGACCCTTGAGTATAAAATCCAGCTGATTTTTTCCTGTTTTAAACTCCAATCTTTGTTTTTAAAAATCACCATTCCCCTTCATGTGTTCTTTTTCCTGATAAATTGTACAACTTCTTCCTCCATAGAAAATGATTCATTTCCTACTTCTGTGCCATTGGATGGATGCCCTACATGCTCTATCTCCTTACCTTCAACTTTTGGGACTCCTGAGTCTCTTCAAGGATGAGATCAAATGTCTCATGTATCCAATTGTCAGTGATTCTACACATAATTACTTCATACTTATTTTGTATATCTGCTATCTTGATCTGTGGATATGCACACACCCAATAGAATATAAACTCTCTGAAGAAATATAGCATCATGCTTTTGAGTTTGTAAACCCATTCGTTATCAAATAAGCAACACATAAGAAATTCTATTTGACTAAACCAACTGCATATGTTAAATATTCTACATGAAATACTAATTCTTCTACTGCTTGAAACTAAAATATTTTGATATCCTTATTTTCAAGTCAACTAATGTTTTATAAACAAAGTTACTTTGATATTGCTCTTTATAAAAAATCTTCTTTTTTTTACTTGTTTTACTTTTATCCTGTGTCCCATTCCAGTACCTTCTTTACCATGTCTTTTACAAATGTGAAAACACTTCTTTTGAGAAAAATGTTTGTTTGTTTTTTTTAGCAGAACTCTTCTTTCCCAACAGAATTCTACTACTATTAAATATATGTTTTTCTTTCAAATTACATCTTTTAAGATCTTTGAAAATTTTTCTATTGAGTTTTTGGTTTTTATATCCTATATATTTCCTACTGTATCATCCTTAAATCTCTCTCTCAGGGCTCTTACATAAAAAAGAGGAAGAAAAATATTCAAAATAACTAAACATAAATGTTTAAAGAATCTGATATTATATATGATGTTCCTCTCTCTCCATTCTCTCACTTCTATGAAGTAGAGGGAAGTATCATCTTATTTCGGGACTATATTTGATCATTATAACTTCATAGCATTCAATTTAAATTGTTTTGTTGTTTTATGCATTTACAGTATGATAATACTTACATAAAATACTAAGTATTTTATAAATATTTTTGAGTAGTACTTCTTTTTCTATTTTTATCTCCATAATTTGTTATCTCTATGTAGAAATGTTATTGATTGTCCAGGTTTAATTTGTACCCTGCAACTTTACAGAAACAATTGTTTCATTAGCTTCTTTGTTGATATTATATAATTTTTAAAAATAATACATCATGAATCAACAAATGGATGGGTTTCTCTCCATTTTGTCTATCTTTATACCTTTAATTTATTTCTTTTGTCTCTATTATTATTGGCAATATTTCTAACATTATGTCAAATAAAAGTAGGGAAAGGATTCAAACTTGCTTTATTGTTATATTATTGAGGGAATATTCTAATATATCCACATTTCATGCAATGCTAGCATTGGTTTTAGAGACTTTTATTTCATTAAAAATATCTCTCTAGATCTGCATTTTGTAGAAATTTTTGGCATAAATTATGATTACATTTTAATGGCCTCTGGATCTATTCTAATTTTGTAATTTGATATCTAAAAATAAATATAATTATATTAATTGTTTTCTTATTTTGAATCATCTGTAAGTATATGTCACTTATATAAATCTAGTTTAAAGATTGTGAATGCTATTGGTTAGAGAAATGAAAATTAAAACAATGAGACACCACTATACACTGATCAGATTGGCTAATATAATAGAAAAGAAAAATGATAAATGATGGAAGGGATGTGGAAAAATAAGGACACCAATGCATTGTTGGTGGAGTTGTAAAATGATCTAATCATTCTGGAGAACAACCCAAAGGGATATAAAGCTGTGTGTACCATGTGACTCAGTAATACATTGACCAGTTCTTTATCACAAATAGAACAAAGAAAAAGAATAAGGTTCTTTATTAATATATTTATCTATCTATACATACCTATACACATATGTACACATATATAAAATCAGTTCTTTTTGGGGTGACAACGAATTGGAAATTCAGGAAATGCTCATCAATTAGGAACTGGCTGAACAAATTATATAGTATATGATTGTAATGGAATGCTGTTAGGCTATGAGAAATAATAAGCAGGATGGTTCTAGAAAAATCCGGGAAGACTTAAATGAACTGATCCAAAGTGAAGTAAACTAAACCTAGAGAATATTCTACATAGTAATAGCAATATTGCAAATGACCAATTGTGAATTACTTAGCTGTTCTCTCTCATACACTGATCAAAGGTAATTCTAAAAGATTAATGATGAATATATATTCACCTCCAAAGAAGAAACTGATGGAATCTGAATATAGATCAAAGCGTACTTCTTAAATCTTTCTTTAATTTTCTTAAATGCTTTATTTTTTTTGGGGGGGTGGTATGTTTTTTTGTGACATGGTTAATATGGAAATATGTTTTACATGTCTGCCCTTATACAATCTACATCAAATTGCTTCTCTTCTCAAGGAGGGAGTAAATAGAGGAGGTATAAAAAATTAGAACTCAAACATTTTAAATGTTAAAAATTGTTTTTTACGATAATTGAAAGAATAAGGATAAGTAAAGATTTGTTTAAATAAATAGACATAATCTTTAATCTAAGATTTAAAAATATTTTGGCAAAATTTGTTGATGATAATTAGCTATAGCTGTTTTTATTTCTTTAAATTTCACTGATAATGAAAAAAATTTTATTGGTAGGATTTCTTTCTCAATTGTTGAGAATAATTTGTTTAATATGAACATTAATCATCTTTAGGAAATTTAATAGAATTCTCCCATAAATCCATCTAGACTCCGGTACATTTTTAGTAGTTCTTTTGTAAATAATTAAATTTCCTTTTCTGACATTGGATTAGTCAAGAGTGATATCTAGTGCTCTGATAATATTGTTATTCTATATTTCATAAGTAATTAAGATTTCTTTTGAATCTCAGGCTTGTATTTTATGACTGTGTATTGAGGGTACAGAATATTCTCCTTCATTCTTCTGTGGTTATTGTGTTGTACCTTGTCTTTTCTTTGTCAAAAGAGCAAATTAATGTACTCTTTTCAAGCAAACAGCTCTTGTGCTCAAAGCCAAGGCTCAGGGCTATACACAAAGTTTGGAACAATGCTCCCTTTACAATAGGAGCAGAGCTGGACCTTAAAATGAATAAAAGAGGAAATACAAAAAGAAAAGGAAAGAAAATTGAAGACGAAATAGAAAAAAAACCTTTACCATAGAAAGCTACAATGTGACAGGGAAGACCAAAATATTAACTTAGACAAGGACAAAATGTGCAGAGAGGAAATTTCAAAGGTGATATGAATTAGTCTCAAGCCTAAAGAGACTTCTTGAAAATGCTCATAAAAAAATTAAAAGGCAAATAAGAGAGGTAGAAGGAAAAAATGAGAAAAGAAATGAGAGGTATGCAAAAGAGAATTAACAACTTGTAAAAGGAAGGCAATCTTTTTTTTATTATTATAACTTTTTATTGACAGAACATATGCATGGGTAATTTTTTACAACATTATCCCTTGCACTCACTTCTGTTCCAACTTTTCCCTTCCCTCTCTTCACCCCCTCCCCTAGATGGCAGGCAGTCTTATACATGTTAAATATGTGTGCAGAACCAAACAGTTCTCTTGTTGCTCAAAAAGAATTGGATTCAGAAGGTAAAAATAACCTGGGAAGAAAAACAAAAATGCAAGTAGTCCACATTCATTTCCAGTATTCCTTCTCTGGGTGTAGCTGATTCTGTCCATCACTGATCAATTGGAACTGAATTAGATCTTCTCTTTGTCAAAGATATTTACTTCCATCAGAATACATCCTCATTACGGTATTGTTGTTGAAGTGTATAATGATCTCCTGGTTAAGGAAAGGAATTCTTTTAAAAATACAATTGGCTACATTAAAAAAAAATCCACTGAAGAAAACACCATCTTGAAAAATACAATTAGTCAAATAGGAAAAGAGATTTAAAAGCTAAATGACGGGGCAGCTAGGTAGTGCAGTGAATAGAGCACCAGCCCTGAAGTCAGGAGGACCTAGTTCAAATCTGGTCTCAAATACTTAAAATTTTGTAGTTGTGTAATCCTGAGCAAGTATCAACCCCAATGACCTCAGCAAAAACAGCTAACTGAAGAAATCACACATTAAAAATTAGAACTGGGCAAATGGAAACTAATGACTCTATGAGACATCAAAAATCAATCAAACTAACTAAAAAGAATGAAAAAAAATGGAAGAAAATGTAAAACAAAAATAGCCAACTTAGAAAATAAATCCAGGAGAGATAATTTTAAAATTATTGGTCTACCTGAAGGCCACAACCATAAAAAGGACCTGGATGGAATTCTTCAACAGATCATCAAGGAAAACAGCCTCAATAGTTTAGAAACAGAGGGAGCAATACTCAATGAAAAAATCCATCAATCTGGAAAGAGATACCATAAGGAACATTGTGGCAAAACTCCAGAATTCCACTCTCAAGGAAAAAATACTGCAAGCTACCAGACAAAAACAATTCAAATATCAAGGAACAATAATCAAAATTACCCAGTATCTGGCAGCAGCTATAATAAAGGATCTAAGGGCCTGGAATACCATATTCCAGAAGCAAAGGAACTCATGATTCAATCAAGAATTAACTAGTGTTTCTGAGCATCATCTTTCAAGGGAGGCAATGGATCTTTAATGAGATAAAAGTTTCAATGGTTTCTATTGAAAAAAGCAGAAATAAATTTAAAAATTAATCTTCAAACACAGGACTCAAGAGAAGGATAGAAAGGGAAACAAGGGAAAATATATATTATTTAAAGATTAAATTGTTTACAATCCTAGATAGAAAATGATATCTGTAACTATAAAGAACTGTTGTTACTGAGGCAAAGAGAGCTATCACATGGATAAAGGGTGTGGTTATGAATGACTCTGATATCATCATTTCAAAGAAAGAACCATTAAGGAGTAGAAAAAGGAATTTACTAGGAAAAGAGGAAAGGAAAACTATAATGGGATAAATTAGATCCTATGAAGAGGCACAAAAGACCTATTACAATGGAGGGAAAGGTGGGAGAAGCATGAACATTGTCTGAAGCTTGATCTCATCAGTTTTGGCTCAAAGAGGGAAACATTTAATCATTCAATTGGGTGTAGAAATTTATCTAACTCTATAAAGAAATAGGAGGAGAAAGAGGAAGGAAAGGGGAGGGGCAGGATAGCAGGGAAGGTAGAAACACTAGTGTAAAAAAAGATAAGAGAAGGGAGGTGATAGAAGATAAGAGTGGGCAGAGTGGGTTAAAAAACAAAACACTATTAAGGACAGGATGGAAGGAGAGGGAAAAAAGTATATACACAGGAAAAAAGAGGATGGAGGGAAATACAGAGCTGGTAATCATAGCTAGATAAACTCTCCCATAAAATAGAAACAAACAGCATAGTGTATTGGAAAAAAAAAACAGAATCCTACAATATGTTGTATATAAGAAACACATTTGAAACAAAGAAGTACATAGAGAGTAAAGATAAAAGGCTGGAGCAGAATTTATTATGCTTCAACTGAAGCAAAAAAAAAAAAATGGTAGCAATTCTGATCTCAGATAAAAACAAAAGTAAAAATAGATCTAACTAAAAGAGATAAGGAAGAAAAGTATATCTTGATAAAGGGTACAATAAAAAATATATAAATAATGAAGTCATAATGATACTAAATGTGTATGCACCAAGTAGCAGAGCAGCCAAATTACTAGAGAAGATAATAAACCAGCTACAGGAAGAAATAGAAGCAAAACTATAATAACCCCGACCTTCCCCTCTTAGAATCATATAAATCTTAACAATAAAAAAAAAAAAGAAAGAAATTAGGCAGGTTTATAGGATCCTAAAAAAATCTAGATATGATAGACCTCTGGAGAAAACCGAATAGAGACAGAATAGAAAACACTTTTTTTCTAAGCAGTACATGATATCTACATTAAAAAACTGAACATGTATTAGGGCATAAAACATCACAATCAAACGAAAAAAGACAGAAATAGCAAATATTTTCTTTTCAGATCATGATGCAATAAAAATTACATTCAATAAAAGGTCAGGGAAAGATAAACTAAAAATCAACTGGAAGTTGAATAATCTAATTATAAAGAATGAGTGATTCAAGCAACAAATCACAAAAACAATCCATAATTTCATCTAAGAAAATGAGATAACAAACCAAAACCTATGAGATGCAGCCAAAGCATCTTAGGGCATGCTTAAGGAAAATGTTATATCTCTCAATAGCCACATGAATAAAGTAGAGAAAGAGGATATCAATGAATTGAGAATACAACTACAAAAGCTAGAAAAAGAACAAATTGAACCCCCCCAATTAAATACCAAATTAGAAATTCTGAAAATGAAAGAAGAGATTAATAAAATTGAAACAAAAAATATTGAACTAATTAATAAAACTAGAGTTGATTTCATGAAAAAAAAAATAGATAAACCTTTGCTAAATTTGATTAGAAAAAGAAAAGAAAGAACCAAATCACCAGTATCAAAAATAAAAAGGGTGAAATTACCAGCAAGGAAAAAGAAATTAAAGCATTATTTTGCCCAATTATATGGTGGCAAATCTAACAACCTAACTAAAATGGATAAATATTTACAAAAATATAAGTTACCCAGATTAACAGAAGAGGAAATAAATTATTTAAATAGACAAATTTTAGAACAAAGAAATTATACAAGCTATCAATGAACTCCCTAAGAAAAAATTTCCAGGTCCTGATAGGCTTACAAATGAATTCTAATAAACAATTAAAGAACAGTTAATTCCAATACTATATAAACTATTTGTAAAAGTAGGTGAAGAAGGAGTCCTGCTAAATTACTTCTATGATACAAATATGATATTGATATCTAAATAAGGAATAGCCAAAACTGAGAAAGAAAATTACAGAGCAATAATAATGTATATTGAGTTTAAAAATTTTAAGTAAAATATTATCAAAGAGATTACATCAACTTATCAGAAGGATAATCACTACAACCAAGTGGGATTTATACCAAGAATGCAGGACTGATCCAATTATGAAGAAAATTATTACCATAATCAAATATACCAATAACAAAACCAATATAAATCATATAATAATCTCAATAGATGAAGAAAAAGCTACTGACAACATATAGCACCCCTTCATATTAAAAACACTAGAAAGCAAAGGGATAAAGGGAGATTTCCTTAAAATAATAAGCTGTATCTATCTAAAATCTACAGCAAGAATTATTTGTAATGGAGAAAAGCTGAATGCATTCCCAATAAGATTAGGGATGAAACAAAAATGACCATTTTCACCACGATTATTCACCATTGTACTAGAAATATTGGCTTTAGCAATAAGAAAAAGAAATTAAAGAAATTAGAATAGGCAACAAAGAAAATTATCACTCTTTGCAGATTATGTGATGATATATTTAGAGAATCCTAGAAAATCACCCAAAAACTTACTGGAAACAATTAACAGTTTTTGTAAAGTTGCAGGATATAAAATAAACACATACATATCATCAGCATTTCTATATATTACTGACAAAGCCAATCAACAAGAGGTAGAAAAAGAAAATCCATTTAAAATATCTGTAGACAAAATAAAATATTTGGGTGTCAACCTACCAAGACAAATGCAGGAAGTATATGAATACAATTACAAAATACTTCTCACATAAATTGTTAGATCTAAATAATTAGAAAAATCTATTGCTCATGAGTAGACTAAGTTAATATAACATATATGACAATCCTGTATAAGTTGGTCTATTTTTCAGTTCCATAACCATCAAACTGCCAACAAATTATTTTATACATTAGAAAAATAATGACAAAATTCATCTGGAAGAATAAAAGGTCAAGAATATGATGGGAATTTATTTTAAAAAAATACAAAGTATGGTGGCTTAGCAATATAAGATCTAAAACTATATTATAAAGCATCAGTCATCAAAACCATTTGGTCATGGCTAAGAAATGGAATGATGTGT
Organism: Antechinus flavipes; assembly: GCF_016432865.1. Classification (NCBI taxonomy): domain Eukaryota; kingdom Metazoa; phylum Chordata; class Mammalia; order Dasyuromorphia; family Dasyuridae; genus Antechinus; species Antechinus flavipes. Next base: position 427,446,132 of record NC_067398.1, read on the forward strand.
CAGTGGAATAGATTGAATATACATGATATAACAATCAAGATCTCTACTTATCTAGTATTTGATAAACCCTGAAACTCCAGGTTCTGGAATAAAAACTTACTATTTGACAAAGATTTCTGAGAAAATTGGAAAATAATCTGTCAGAAACTTGGCATAGACACCCCATACTGAAATAATGTCAAAGTGGCTACGTGATTTGTGTATAAAGGGTAATACCACAACCAAACTAGGAGAGCAAGGGATACTGTACTTATTAGATCTTTGGAGAAGGGATCAAAGAAGAACTAGAGAACATTATGAAAGGCAAAACGGACAACTTTGATTACATTAAATTTAAAAAAAGTTTTGCATAAGCAAAACCAACAGAAACAAGATTAAACGGGAAGTACAAAGTTGGAAAAAATTCTTTACAACCAGTATTTCTGATAAAAATCTCATTTCTAAAATATATAAAGAACTGTATTTTATAAGAATAAAAGTCATTCCTCAAATGGTCAGAGGATATGAACAGACAATTTTCAGATGATGAAATTAAAGCCATTTATGAATAAAGCCATATGAATAAATGCTTTAAATCACTATTGATTAGAGAAATGCACCTCTTAGATTGGCTAAAATCACAGGAAAAGACAATGATAAATTCTGTGGGAATGTGGGAAAACTGGGACACTAATGCATTGTTAGTGGAATTGTGAAATGATCCAACCATTCTGGAAAGCAATTTGGAATTATGTCCAAACTGTGCATACTCTTTGACCCAGCAGTGTCACAACTTGATCTGTATCCCAAAGAAATTATAAAGAAAGGAAAAGGACCCACATGTGCAAAAATGTTTGTAGCAGCTCTTTTTGTGGTAGCCAAGAATTGGAAGATGAGTAGATGTCCATCAACTGTGGAATGACTGAACAAGTTATAGTATATGAAGGCAATATAATATTATTTTTTTACAAAAATAATGAAATAGTTGATTTTAGAAAGCCCTGAGAAGATTTACATGAACTTAAGGAGAGGAGGGAAGGAAGGAAAAAAGGAAGGAAGGAAGGAAGGAATGAAAGAAGGGAGCAAGGAAGAAATGGAAGAAGGAAGGAAGGAAGGAAGGAAGAAAGAAAAGAAGGAAGGAAGGAAGGGAGGGAGGGAGAGAAGGAGGGAGGAAAACAAAAAACCATAAAAATAGTATGCGTCAGTCTGTATTCAAAAGACATCAGTTCTTTGAAGGCAGATAACATTTTTGATTTTGAATTCATTGTATTGTCTTGGATCACTGCATTGCTGAGAAAAATTAAATCATTCACAGTTCTTCATCATTGCTGTTGCTGTGTACAATATTCTGATTCTTCTCACTTCATTTTGTATCAGTTCATGTAAGTCTATCCAGACTTTTCCCCACTAAAATCATATTTTTTTTCTCATTTTATAGCATAATATTATTCCATTGCAATCAATTATCACAACTTGCTCAACCCCTCCCCAATTAATGAGCATTCACTAGTTTTTCATTTCTAATTTTGTTAATTTGATGTTTTTCCTCTTCTTTTTTAATCATAGTATCCAAAAGTTTATCAATGCTATTATTTCAAAGGAATAATTTCAAATTATGATTAGTTGTATGATAATTTTGATTTATAATCTATAACTCTTCTAACTTTAAATCTTTTCTCTTTTATTCTAATATGTTGGCCTGCTTATTTTAATTGCATACATAGTTCATTAATCCATTAATTGACTTAGCATTGCAACCCAAATTATTAAATATCTACATTGATCATGTTCAGGTATCTTTTTCTAGTAACATGGAAATGTAAGCTTCTTTTGCTGTTTCACACACACACACACACACACACACACACACACACACACACAACATTAAAAAGTTTCTGTCAACTGGACTACAACCCTTTCTGTTTTCACATAACTAATAGATAGAGGAAAATGGCACCAGAACCTGCTTGGTAAGAACCATCATCTGCCCTAATTACTTTCAAATCTGTCATATTGACTTTCATTTCTGTATCCTTTATTTTTGTTTACCAGTTTCTTTTGACATCTCCACTAAGAATTCTCCCTGTTCCATTCTTCAGCCTTCAATCTTGAGTAATAGTTTTATCCATTCTTTCTTGTACATAAATCATATCAATTATATTGGTGCACTCACCTATCTTATCTACAAGTACATTTGAAACTGTTTACGTATACTTCTAAATAAATATCCTTCAAAGCTATATTCATAGAGATTGAGCCTAAAATCCACTTCTGCCAACCAACTCAAGTTCCACAACAGTTGAAATCTGTCCTTTCCTACACTAACTTTATTAAATATCTAATCATTTTCTCAATTTATTTTGTTATATTTCATGGAAAGCACATACTTGAACAACTCAGAATTCCTCTTCATCCCAACATATATCCAAGACCAGAAATTGCCCAAAACAAAATCCTGCACTTCAGATATTTCCAAGGTACACACTTTGTATAGCCCTAGCTTATCAGTGAAAATCTTTCAACCCAATCCCTTTTCATACAATAAATTTCCCACTTCAGAGTCAACCTTATTTCCTTGTACTTAGCATTACATTGTTCTTCTCTTGACATGATGATATGTAGTAGATGGACAGCCAAACCTGTGATCAGAAAGATTTAGTTTCAAATCCTGCCTCTGATGTTACTATATATTATGGTAAAGTCACCAAGCATCTTCAAATCTAAATTTCCTTAATGGCTAATAAGTAGATTGGACTAAATAGACTTCAACATACCCTCCATCTTTGAATTTGTGTATGCTCCCATACCTAGTATACTGTGTCCATACTGTTTTAGTATTGTTTGCTATCCATTATTGTTTTTAAATGTTTCCATTGAGTTATCCTCTTTTTCCTCTCTTTCCATTGCTTTTTTTTTCATATACATTCAATGATTTTGGGCTCATTCTCCTCCTTCCCTCTCTGTTCCCAGATTTTAGGTCTTTACAGAGGGATTTTTGTTTCCTTTAGTCTTTCAAAACATTAATTTCTCTAAATGCTTTTTTTCCACTTTCCTTTCTTCCACTGTGAAGTTCAAATAAAGCAGTCTGTTCTAAAGCAAGTATTCACTGTCTCTTTTCCTTGGCAAGTTATTTTTTCCCTTAATGTTTTCTTGCCACAACTTTTTTTCCATTCTTAACTATTCAACTGAAATCCATCTTATCTTCTTGAAGCTCTGTCTTACCGAATTCCTTTTCTCTTACAATCTTACAGAATTTATTTTTGGCAGGTTATAACACACGAATATGTTCATAAATGTAGAATTGTAAAGGATATTCAAGGCCATAGAGATCAACTACCCCATATTACACAAAAGGTAACTAGGGTTCAGAAATACAAAGTGACTTGCCAAAAGTTGCTTAGGTACCAACTGGCAGAGCTAGGATTTGAAACCAAATCTTAAGACTTTCATGTCAGCATCTTTTCCATTATACCATAAGCCAATTTCCTTTTCTTTTCATTCTCTCCCTTTATGAAACTGGGATAATATTTATATAATATAATTTAAGCAATAAGCAAATATTACAATAATATAGATTTAGTAAATGTTTGTTAATAATAATTTGCATTTGAATATCACATCAAATTTTATAAAATAAGTTTAAAATATCTCATTTTATCCTTACAACATTTCTGAGCATTAGATGGTACAATTATTCCCATTTAGCAGATGAGGAAACTAAGAGATATAGAGATTTAAGTGTCTTGTCCAGGGTCACAAAACTAACATACCTCTGTGGATAGATGAGTCAGGTCTGCCTGACTCAAATCCAACACTGTCTCCACTGTCACTTAGTTTCTGGCACTGTGTGCTAAGCCCTAGGAACAAAAAGTAAAATAGTATCTGCTTTTCAAAGGAGTTTGCATTTCATCAGGGGATATCACACAAACACATATCCCCTCCATGATTCTATAATTTCTTGTTACTTAAAATAAACCATGGTGATATGGATAGAGATAGATAGATAAGATATACACACACACACACACACACACACACACACACACATATGTATGTATGTGTATATATATATATATATATATATATATATATATATATATATATATATATATGTCTCCATATATATGCATATCTGTGTGCATCCCTTCTCTATATTATATGGATCCATGAAAGTGTGGGTACTCCTTTCTCCACTGATATAAATTGTTAGCCTTCCAAACATTCTCTTATAAGCTTTCAACCATTCTCTCCCATAAATCCTCCATGAAAAAAGCCTCTTGAATGTACTGAAAGAATTGCCCAGATGGTTTCAACATTTGGAAGTTATTAGTCTCATGCTTTCCATCTGTTGTCCCTCATTCTGTTAAACAACTATGCCATCTTTCTATTTCTCTCTGTCTCTCTGTCTCTCTCTCTTTCTCCCTCTTTCTATCCCTCTCTCCCTGTCTCTCTTCCCCTCCCCTCTCTTTTTCTTCCTACTTCCCTCTCTCCCTCTCCTGCTCGACTTGCACATATTTCTGATGGTGTTTTTTATATCACTTTTCAAGGACCACTCATCACTATAAATATTATAGGGCTTACTCATATGTACCCTAATGATACTATATATTAACATAAACATTTTAAATAATGATTTATGAATTTGTAGTTTCATATCACATTGCTTCTATCATTTAGACACTTTATGATTTTTCCGCCTTAACTCAAGCATTTCAACTAGAGAAGAGGAATAGGGCAGCAATCAGCATATTCAGAGCCATTGCTTGCAATTACTTATCACATATGAATATAGTGTCAAGTATAACAAATAGTTTTTACTTACAAAGGGAAATATAAATTATGTTCCCTTCTTCCTCAAAAACTTCACATATAAAATTAGGCATCTATTTTTAGACAGTGTTGCATTGTTTCAATATCTTACATAATTCAATCTCAAGAAAACCCTCCAATTTAATTTTTTAGTTGTTTTCATGTTTATTTAAAAATAATTAACTTAAGTTAATTTTAATAATTTATCGCAATGAAAAATAACCATTTTTGAAATCCAAAGAACTTTTTTCTATGTAGAAGCACAGTGGTTACTATTTATACATACTATACTGATCTGTGTCCACATATGAATGTACTAGTACAGAGAGATTTTTTCAGCTATTTTTTTCCTGTTTATTATGAATTACTTTAGGAATTCTTAATTACTTAAGTATTAAGAAATTTCAAATCCTTAATTAATTTAAATTATTATGAAATAATATGTTAAATTCTACCATTGTTTTGAAACTGAAATCCCATTCAAGCCTTTGACCACTGATCTTGATTATCTTTCTAAAGGTAGAATGTTTTGCATTACTATGAACATTATTTTCTAAAATTTCTAATATCTTAATGTTTGGTTCCATATGCCAGATGATTTTTTTAAATTAATTTTATTGAAAGTCAAAGAGAAATTGCTTCAACATGACCAACTGAAAAAAGATATATTAAACAAAAAGTAAACATAAAAGATGGCAATATGCACAGAGCAGTTTTCCTTCAACAAAAATACAAATTAAGAAACTACAAGTCAAACATAAAATTGAGCTCATGTATTGTTATCTTCTTGGACTTAAACAGAATATTACACAAATCTCCAGAGATGTTAGTATCATTTATATAAACACTGGGTTAGGAGTTAAATATTAAACCAAAATTGTAACTCTAGGTCCACATTCTGGTATCCACATTCTGATTTGTTCCAGTGAGTATGACATAACCAAAGGACATAATTTTTCTGCCTTCATATCATTAAAGCTGTTTTATATATTTCTCTCAGTCTTTTCTCAAGTTGCAATCTAATTTTAAAAAACACTGACAGAATTGAAATTTCATAGAAACAACATAGCTTAATATTTAAGTTTAATATTTAAGACGTGATGGTGATGGTGATGGTGACATACATTTTTCTATATGTATTCAGGAGCACACTGAGCATAGATAGACATTGACAGGTAGTAACAGGAAGAGACCAAATTCTGCCTTCTCAGAATAACTAAAACTTACTTATTATCCCACAGTTTCAAAAGAGTGAATGAATTTTTACTATAGTGATGTAGAGAAAAGTAAGGAGGACTAAAAAAAATCAGTGCAAATGACCTTACCAAAATCTATGTAGATCTACAATCCCTATTAGATATTATTCCCATAGAATAACTGGAATTTTGATGACATTTTTTATACTGAAACAACTGCTCTGTAATGAATATTTATGGAAAATACATGCTTGTGAAACCACTAAAGTGTTTTTAGTGTGTGACTGTCATCAGTTCTGCTAAATAATTATCATTGCAAATCCAAAAATATCTTGAATGGATAATACTGAATCTAGATCACCAAACTATATTACAAGAATATTAGCTGACTCAGGAGGCCAATAATAATGAGATATGGAGCCTGTTATCTTGCAATTCAATGGTCAAACCATAAATTGCACTACATGGGAATTCTTTGATAGTTAGGGTTAAACTGCAGAGAAAAAAAATAAGTCTTCTCAGGAAGAAATTCAGACATATCCATTCCAGTAACCACACTTTTATACCAACAGATATTTAAATAGTTTAAAGACAATTCACTGCCACCATTACTTCCATTACTATCATTTAATAACTACATGTATATGTGGTCGTAAGCCTATTTCCCAAATAACAGTCACCAATGTCTTGTTTTTAAATACTTATCTCATAGGCAAAACAAAAGGTCTTTTCAAACAAAGAAAAGAATAAGGTCATGATTGTTCAAGCCACTTTTTCACCAATATACTTTATCAATCAGAGATTAAAGTCATAAGACATATTTGCTTCTGAAGTGATTCTTTAAAGAATGACACTTTACATTCAAATAGTGCCTCTGACTTTTCAAAGAGTTTTCCCCATCTAGCAGATATTTCATTTGCCCAACAATAATGACCCAATAATTCAGGCTAAGATAATATAGCTCTTCATTTTTTTTAATAGATCAGCAAACCAAAGCACAGAAACGTTAATGGACTTGTCAAAAAATTACTGAAATTATTTGAACTTACAACAAAACTCAGGCTTCTGACTCTTTAGGAGAACTTTCAATTATTATTATTTTTTATTTTTACTATTATTTATTTTAAGTTTAGCTCTGCTTGGCAGATACAAATAAGCATCACACTTGTGGGTAACAATGAGATTAAAGTAGATAGCTAGAATGAATTAAAGAGAACTTCTGTAAACTACTTGGAGCTTGAGTAAATGGGATTTGAGAAGTCTGATATAGATAATAGTGAAAAGAAAGGGGAGAAAGAGGAGAAACTTTCAAGTTACTCTGGGATTAGAACCAAGGCTTTCCTCAGCTGCATCCTCACTATGAGGCATCACTGTTATCATGTCTCAGACCCAGGTCAACTTTTGCCTAATACACATTGTCTTTACCTCTCACCAACTCAATATCACAATATCCCCAGTTCTGTCTCATATACTTCTTCCTCCTATGTACTCTCTTCCTTTATGATGGAGATCTTATCTCTGTGATAAGGGGAGGAGGAGGCTGTCCTTTAACATCTCTGCTACTATCTTGTAGACTTATTGGGATAGATCCTCAATTTTAGCTTTTGTAAAGAGCATATATACACCTGGAATAGGCCTTCTGGAAACATATTTTCTGACAATAAAGAGGAAATATTCCAGATGGAAATCTGAATAGCTATCATGGATAGATCCATGATTCCAATTTTGACAATCCTTTACATCTCTCTCTCTCTCCTCTCTCTTCTCTCTCCTTCTCTCTCTCTCTCTCTCTCTCTCTCTCTCTCTCTCTCTCTCTCTCTCTCTCTCTCTCTAGCTCTGTTTTGGACTTCACTACTTTCCACCAAGTAGGCCAGCTGCAGCTACCTTGGTGCTGTCCAAGGTTCTGAATGTGCTAGCTATTCTAGTTCATAACCCTGCCCAGTGAAGATAAGAATGATGATATTACATCTTTCATAAATTCTAATTTTGTGCTCAAAACTTTGAAAGTCATACATTCAAGGCAAAGGATTATTATTTTAAGTGTTTTATTATTTTTAGATATATAGTGGTTCTGATGCCTAAAAGTAAAGGGGAGAGACAAAGAGACAGAGAGAAAAGGGAAGGAGAAAGGTGAATCTCTAAAACTTATTATCAATCTGCACTAATAGAGAGTTTCTGCTCCAAGAATTCCCCTTTTAACTGAAATCAAAGGAATAAAGAAAATTAAGAAGAGATGCTACTATTAGCATCTATTTCAAGAGAGTTCTGAGGAAAAAACTTTCACAAACTAAAAGTACTATATAAATATGAATTTTTATCATGTCATATTAGATTTTTGAAATATGAAGCTCTAATGGAGAGTTGACAAAATGTAATAATTTATTGAGAGAAGTTAGAATTTGCAAATATTCAAAATGAATCCTTATTTCTCTGAAAATAATAGAATAGACTAGGTGACACTCAGAAGGGATCTCTCTCAAATTCTTGTTCTGATATAAATTTCTTCATAAGATTCCTACAAATTCTTCCACAGTCCTAATAAGTTACAATGAATTTCAGGCCTTATAAGACAAAGTATTGTTGTTGATGATTGACATCAACAAAAAACAAGGTAAAGGAAAATGTACTTATTTTTTATGTCAAGATATAAAGGATCTTATATAAGTATATAATATGGTATATTGAAAAGAACCCTAGTTTGAAGTCAGAAGATGGGCTTGAATATTTAATTTGATACTCGATAACCTTGCAAGCATAGGGACACAGGTTTTTGTGGTTTTGGATTTGGTTTTTTTATCAATTAAGTGTGAAGGATAATATTTTCACTTCTTGCCTCACAGAATTGCTGTGATAAAATATATTGTAATCTTTTAAGTGCTATAAAAATATGCTATCAGCAGTAGCATCTTAATCTTGAATTGTCTACAATTTGGGATTATTTGGAAGTAAGCCTTATTTTTTAAGGACCTAATTCAAGTACCACATTCATTCCTAACAGTATAAACCCTTGCTTACATCAACACATTCATGTGAAAATAGACAGAATTGGCCTGCATTTTAAGGAAGAGCTGGGTTCTAGTCATCTATTTTTTATTCCATTTTTTTCCCTATTGTGTTCACAATTATGGAATAAAACACTTCTTTTAAAACATTTTTATGACATCAAAGTAAATAATATTGACGATGTTCCTCAGAGTTAATTCTTGGCAAGAAAGGAAATAGACTACTTGGTCATGACATATTCCTGAAAAAGCCATGCTGCTTCTTAATAATAATCTCTTACTTTTGTAGCTATTCAACAATCATTTATAATAAAATACATTATAATTGAAGTCATTTGATAGATTATCTTCCACTTTAAAAATGAGACATATGAACCCTCATTTTCTTAACCTTTCTAAAGTCTTTGGCCTTGCTAATTCACTTTCTCACTTTTAACAATCTGTTCTCTCTAGTTTTCTATGATACTACTCTATCCTGATTCTCTTCTTGTCTGTTTCACTGATCCTTTTCAGTCTCCCTTGCTAGATCTTCATCCAGGCCATGCCCATTAAAGTCGGGTGTTTGCCCAAATCTTTGTCCTGGATCTTTTATTATTCTCCCTTTATATTATTTTGCTTAGTGATTTCATCAGCTTACATGATTTTAATTATGATCCCTATGATGATTATTTTCAGAGTTCTTTTACAAATCTAATCTTTCTCTTGACCTCCAGATTCACAGCATTCTATTCAACATCTCCACCAAGATGTCCTATAGGCATTTTAAACCGAACATGTCCAAAACTAAATTCAATATTTTCCCCATGAAAAACTGTTTCTCCTTTTGAGCTTCCCTATTACCCTTGAGGGTATCACCACCTTGCCAGTTCCATAGGCTCATAATCTAAATGTCATTCTCTACTCTTCATTCACTTCCACCTCTTAACCAATCAGGGGTCCAGTCCTATCTTTTCTAATTTTATAATATTTCTCCTATAATATCTCTTTCTTACTCTGATAATAGTACCATCCTGGTGGAGACCCTCCTACTGCAACTACAGCAATAATTCACTGATTTATATCTTTGTCTCAATCTTCTTTTGGTAGTAATCTATCTTTCATTCAGTTGTCAAATTAGTTTCCTTAAAATATAGATCTGACTATATCTCTGACTTCTCGATAAATTCCTGGAGCTCCCTATCATGACTAGTATCAACTATCAAATCCTCTGTTTCTTACTCTATCCTGGCTATTAGCTTCTAGAAGTTGGTGAAAGGCTTCACTGCCCTTGTACATCTATTTTAGGTCTACATGAATTAAGTCTAGATGGTAGTAATGAGAGACTCTATTAGGGTAATGGCAATAAGAATGGATTGGAGAGAGGAATATGAGATTCAACAAAAGTAGCAGAATCAACAAAAGTTAGTAATCTATTCTATAGTAGAGGTGAAAAGTCAGAGATAAAACCAATGATTTGAATGAGGAAGATATTTGGTATAGATTGCCATAAATAATGAAATCAGAAGAATGAAAAGGCCACAAGGGGGGGGGGGGCGGAGTTGTGTTTTAGACTGTAGTGAATTCAGTTCTAAGTTGAAATGTTCTATAAATATGTATAAATGCTGGTATGGAACTTGGTGGAGGAGTCTTGTATAAAAGTCCATGAGAATTTAAAACATTATCAAAGAAAGAGTTTTGAAGTACATCCATCTTAAGGGCTTAAGTACATTCCCTCATCTGTAAAAGGAAAGGCTTGAAGAAAATAGCTTCTGGTGTCCTTTCCAGCTCTACATCTATGGTCATATGACCTCTAATTTTGATAAACTATGTTAACTTGGTGGTAAGCTAAATAATTCAAGTGTTGACAACTAGTGGTAAAACCAGATTTAGTAAAATATGAGTAAAGAGAGAAGACAGGCAAAATGATAGATCTATGAATTCTTTCTAAAAGCTGATGGGGTAAAACAAAAATTGATTAAAGAGAGAAGTTAAAGGAGAACTTGGAAATTTGTCATCTAACCTTATTTTCCTAAGATGATGGCAATATTTTGTTAACTTTTTAAGGTAGAGGCTAATATCATCAATATCAACAACATTGTGGTCCTCCTTATTATCACCATTTTAATTATCATTATTATTTTAGAAATAGATGTTCTGTAAGAAGATAGGTATTTATTTTAAATGTAGAGAAGCTGTTTGCTCCCACACATAAAACTTGCTGTATAATAGTCAAGGAGACTTTAGTTAACAGTGAAAGGAAACTTGAATGTTTGGAAAAACACTTAAAAGCGGTCTGTGAGACCTTTTCTTAGTATCTCTCCCACTCTTCTGTCTTCCCCTTCCGTTCTCTAAATCACTCTAGTCCTTTCTATATTCAATTCCTGGGTTGAACTCTGCTTTATTCTCATCTCACTCATCATCTCTGCCTGTCCTTTTCTATCCCTTCCCTTTCAGCTGCCTCCTCCAGAACTATGTTTTAGAACAGTGAAACTTCTATATTGCTGTAACTACAGAGCTGGGTATAGTGAATGTTTTGGGTAGGTCGGTATAACAAATACTTTCCTACTCCCATCTCCAGTTTAACTCCCCACTTTCAAATCTCCTTATTCTTCCAAACCATAGGGAGGTTTACACGTTGAAATGCACTTACTTTCAATATCTAATTTCTAAAGAATTAACCCATTTTTTGCCTCTCCCTAATCTAAACTGCAGGGTGCCAACTGGACACTAATTGCTTTCATCTGGTGGTGTTCCAGACAGCTCCTCAGAAGGAAGGAGCGCACATTCCTGGCACCAATTGGCTAATTCAATTTACTTCAACAGCATTAGGCTCTGTCAGAATATTCATGAGCAGGAGAATGAGTACCCGTGGCAGCGGCAGGCAGCAGCCACTTAGACTAGGGAAAGAGCAAGGGAGAGGTGGTCGCTGCACCCTGCTCAGGAAGATCTGACTTGGATCACTCTACATCACTATCCCCCTGTTGAGCACCTGGAGACTGGAGAAAAGAGTGACTGAGGCGCTGGTGGGCTTAAAGAACAATTTGGGGATTTCGACCTAACTCTTGATACTTTGCAAAAAATACAGAAGAGCGAGCGTGAGGTGGTGACACTTTTGGCAGAGTGGGAAGTGGGGGCGGGGAGAAGTGAAAACAGAAAGAGAGGGAAAAGGAGAGCAAGAAACAGAAGCGGAAAGGAAGAAACAGAGGAACGGACTTCCCAGAAACAGCTCTCCATGGCGGGTGCAGTGATGTGAAGAGAGCTAGGCGCCCGGGGAGGGAGCCTCCGAGCCGCCGGGACTGAAGGTTTCTGAGGAGTCCACTATCTGGGAGAGGTAACGTCACGGCTTCTGGGGTGTCCGCTTGTCCGGGGTTCAGAGCACAGGAATGGTCAGCTAACATTCCTCTCTATCTGTGTTGGGGACGGAGGAGGTCGCATGGGGTGGGGGGAATGAAGCTGCTCTCGTCATCTGGTACTCTGCGCTGCGGCTACCGCAACTGCCCCAAATGTCTTGAGGTGACAAGTGGGGGGACGATAGTAGATGCTTTGTGGCGACTTCGATTTTAAAGATTTTTTTAAAGAATCTAAAGCGCTTTGTAACCTGGGGAAAGGAAACCGCGGACTGCGCTGTCCCATAGTTGCAGGAGTAAAGGGGGAAAGGAAGGAAGGGGCAGAGTGGACGGTGGGTCGATTTGAATTAAATAAGGGACCTTGAGCTCCCGCAGCACTGAGAGGTGACAGAAAGGAGGCATCTGAGCTCTAGCCTCAACTTTCCCATTTGGCAGCAGCGTCTCCATTCAGCTCACTTGAGGAGCAACGGGCTGCGGCTGAGTCCCGGAGTAGAGCTACATTTAGGGTTGCCCTTCCTTAAAGAAGACGGAGGGAATGAGACCTTCACCCTAAATATAGGTGAAAGGTCCAAGGCAGGAAGTTACTTCTCTTTTGGGCTGTCTGATAAATCAAGTTCCTTGAGTTTGGGAGATGCGATGCCACCCCCATACCTTTTTTATTAAACGGGGTTACCTATAACATGAGGAGGAACAAAATGTTTGTCGTGCACTTTCCGCTTCCCCATCACCTACCGGACATCACCAAACTCCAACTACCATTATACTTTGCTCCTGGTTAAGAAGTCTCCTAGTTGGCGTATGGAGTGGGGGTTATACATGGGAAACTTTCAGGCTAACAAAAGCAAATCTGCTGTGAGTACTAAGCATGCCCAGTGATGATTATTCCACCCGCCCAGAAGCTGGAGCGTTTTTCCAGGTTATCTCGAGTGCTGAAAGGCAAATAAAGAAAGGAAACCTGGGAAGGCGAGAACGCATATTATTCAGGAGGTGAAATGAACTCCAGACAAGAAGCAGAAGATCAGGAATGGGAAAATTGAGGAAAATGGCATCAAATTGGCTCTTACTTTATTTTAGCAAATAAACACAAATGCACAAAACATTCTAAATAAACCATCTAGCATTCCTTCCCATCCCCATCCTTATCTATTTGTCCTCAAGACGCTAATAAATCTACTAGTAGTGAAAATTGTCCCTGAGTAAATGAGTATTTCTCCAGAGTTCACCTCCATTCAACAAAGGCAAAGTTGAAACTATTATGCTGATACTTTTCCAAAACTGATATTCTTTTTCCTAGCTTCTGCCATCCCTCATCAGATTCCTAAATCATTTCCATTACTGATAATTGATTCATAATATTGCTCCCTTTTATTTTCTCCTTTCACCCCTCAGTTCAACCTTAGAGAACTGGAATTTTTACCAAAGGGTCACTGTGACTCTTGCAGTCCAACTGGGCATGCTCACTAGACACAGTGAGCTTTGCTTGAAAATACAGAAGGAAGCCTGTGAATTGCACCTACAGCTTCTTGTCTCTAGAGAATCCTCGTTGCTTTTCAAGCACCCAGAATATATGTGGCAGGAATATATGGCAATTGGAATGGAGTCAGAGCAGTGGTGGTCCTGAGAGCAAAGTATCAAAGTTAACTAAGATGGCCAGAAGTGTGGTAAGGCACACTATCTTTCCCAGTGAGTTTATGCTGCTGTTCCAAAGTTAAAAAAAAAAAAAAAGAATCAAAAAGCACAGTGGGTATAAAATATTATAGACTGTGAAACAGAGTTGGAACACTATGTTTTACTTTATGCTTATGTCACTGACTTTGAGAGTGACCTTTGGCAAGTAATTTTCCCTGTAAGGGTTTCAATTTTCCCCTATTTGAAAAAATACAGTCCATAATCCCTGCCTTTCTAATAGGACTATTGTGAGAAATGCTGAAGATTTTTGTATCAAAAAATGTTTTGAACATTCTTGAAAATGGCTTAATCCATTGTTCCCAGTCCATGAAGAACTTAGTGACAAGTTTGCTTCTCTTGGGGCTAAAGACATTCATTTTTAGTATGCACGTCATGTGAAAGTATAAAATTAAAATGGAAAAGAAAATTACAAACATAAAAATGACTTAGCATTCTTGACATTTTCGTGCATACTTGGAGAAATATTAACTTTCATTTGGGGAGATTTTCTGGGGGATTTAATCAGTGTTTATATTACTGAACCGCCCTCTCTAGTTTTCTCCCCTGTAAAATTTTATGACCCAGTTCTTCCCTGGAAAGCTGAGTGAACGTACTAACCACTCATCACTGAAAGTATAGAAAGTGCAAGAGCTTGAGGTATAGGTATATGTAGTGATGATGTCCATCTCAGGATATCAGAAAATTTATCCTAAATAGGTTAGGGGAGCATTGCACTATGTATATGCAGGGGAGAGAGAAGAAAATCATCATTTGCTCTCTCCAATTCCCCAAATAAAAAAAAAAGGTCAACTCAACATCTTGACAAAAGGAGGCTACCTAAAGTTTTTGCTGTTTTCTTTTTGCCTCTGGTTATCTGTCAGCCTATCAAGAGTGAACTTTGGGAAGTTTTGACTTTGACTATATATATATATATATATATATATATATATATATATATATATATATATCTGTCTTAAGTGAAATATATATATATATATATATCTGTCTTAAGTGAAATAGAAATCCTCCAAAGCTCTACACATTCCATTATTTACCTGTAATTTTTTTTAATACTCAAGTTTTGTGAAGACTTGCAGCTGTCTTTGGGTTTGAGTAAATAGTTTTAAATAATAAAACAAGCTATTGAAAAATATGCTGAGAAAAAGTAGATATATTATGCCCTAGTGGAGAAGTTATTGAACACCTTTGAGTTAGAAAATGAGTAGTTTGGCAGAGTAGAAGTGATTCCCTTGAGCTTTCTCTACAAATAAACCAATGGTGGTATTTTTCTTTCCTTGATAGTTGTGGGCAATGTTTGGTTAAGTATTTTTACAATGTTGGACCTAAAATAGGTTTTGCCGGGTGTTACTCTATGGAGTGAGGAAAAATGTAAAAAGATACGGAAGGAAGAGGCCCAGTGGATAGAACATAAATCAGTCACAATATATGGGGGGATGATGAGAATAGGTCTTTTCACCCTAAAAAATGCCCACTTTGGAAGAAAAAGAAGGCTGATTATTGGCATCCAATGCTGAAACCAAGGCAGCTGATACTGAGACGAGCCAAAGGGTGCAGTTTTTCTTAGTTTAGAAACAGCAAGACAGCCTCTGCCAAAGATCGCTGTAAACACTGAATAAAGATTTCATTGTGGGTTGGTGTGACTAGAATAATTAGACAGTTAATTGTTCATTCTGATCTAGCAGTGCTATAATCACTAGTGCACAGTAAAAAAAAAAAAATGAGAGTGAGAGAAAAATAGAAAAGTAACATTTATCACTTTTATCTTCACTTGTTTTACTCTACAAGTACTTTAGAAAAGCTCAAATGAGTCCTGGTCTGTTTTAAAAGGCAGTATCCATACAAAATGGTCACATGGAATTGAGCTATTTCTCTGCCATTTTTTCCCTTCAAGTTTCAGTCTGAACATAGTTAAGTGAGAGTGACTCTGTTTAGGATGTTTGGGCTTCCTGGTTTTTTGCTCCTGTTTCCATAAGATGGAAAATTTCAACTATGAGCAATTAATAAATATTAGTTATAGTTGTACTTTAGTGACACTTCAGCAGGAATAAAAACAAATAGTATAATTTCTAATGTTGCTTGAACATTTCAAACAACTATACAAGATTTTTTTTCTTAGCAATAAATCCTTTCTTTTCAATGTTTTTGTCTGTTATTTTTTTGTTGTGTTTTTACTTCAAAAGAAATTGATTGTAGCAGTTACTCTTCCACACTAAATTGGAGAAATAATATTCCCTATATCTCTTAGAGCTGCTTTAATGACAAAAGGATTTTAGAAATAAAAATAGCTTAATATAGTCCCATTATCAGCAATAAATCATGACATTGATATTAACTAAAAGATAGCTAAGATGCTACTGTCAGACTCTTTTCTACATAGGCTATGAAGAAATAGAAGGGGATATTGGATAGAAGGAGAAATAGAGAGCTCCCAACATATAAATATCCCAAGTATAAGTATCAGAGAGAGAGGAAATGATAAATTCTATATCCCCTGAATCTTGATAGACATTGAATTCTGATTTACATATGAACATGTTGGTAAGAAGTGTTCAACTTTAAATCAATAAAAATAATACCTGTAAATATTGATGCTAAATCTTAATTCTTCTGAGAAGAAATCCCTATGCTATTGGGAAAGATGAATTGACTGTCAATGTCAATGCCAATGAACTTATAGTAAGGAAAGGATAAGAGAAATTTGCCATATCTCTGATTCTTGAAGCATATGTCCTATCTTTGTGTGAAAGGTATAAAAGTATATTGCTAAATCTTCACATTCTTTCATCTGACACTCAAAGAAAGTAATCAAGAAGGCAGAATAGTTTATTGAAGGGAAAAAGCACAATATAACAATTGGCAAAAATAACAATTTCCAAAGAACAAATTATATACAATGCTTCTTGTAATTTAAAAATTCTAAAACACATTGCCAAGCTAAATTCTAGTAATATACCATTCTAATAGGAAAGTTAAAATGTCATTGTTTTAATTACTACTCATGTTTTACTAAATAGTCTTCCAAAACCAACTGTCGAGCTCTAGTAACAGTGCAGTCTAGTTAAGGACACTTTTGGTTTTATATGGATTAACACAATTTTAGAATATTAAAAGCAGAGGTTTGCCAAAAGTTCTTTTCAATATATAAATGATCTAAGCAACCTCAAAGAATTTTTTTTAATCAAAAAAGAATTCAGAAAGAATTACAAAAAAGGCTAGCACTTGGTACACAAATACATCCCTAAGCTGGCAATGTAGGTACTGGCAGGGAAAATGGTGGCAACACTAGCCAGAGAGGGCAGAATTGTACAGGAAAATTGAAACCCAAAAGTGAGAGGTGACATTGGTCACACCCCATCTCTTTAGTATGTAAACAAAAAGGAAAGGATGGTAAGATAAATATATGATACACAAGAGAATCTCACCTTTTTTCAAGATCTTTGACAGCTTCAATCAAAATCTGATTCATTTTGCAAACTCTTTGAGGGCAAAGACAATAACCCCTTATTTTTGGAATCCACTAATTAAACTAGGAAAACATTTTGAATATTTTATTGTAAATCAAAACTGAATCTAATCATATTGGCAGATTCAAAAGACTTTACACTACTCTCAGTACTGTATATTGTTACTATCTACATTCATGGAAGATTGTTGTATTTTTTCAAATGATGAAAAGCAAGAGAGATGTAGCCCTGACAGACAATGAACATCATAATCATTTGTATTAGACTATCATGGGACAGGAGAAAATGATTGCTTCAGTTGCAAACCCCTGTTTGATTTCTTTTCCATTGAGTTTTACTTAAATGCTGAATGTGCTATTGTACAGAAAAGTTGTTTGAAATGCACACTACATCTCCATAATAAAATTGCATTGTCACAGATACAATTGTTATTCATAACAAGTAATCGGAGAAACAGATTCCATCCTTTTAAGTACTGAGTCTCAGTCAAGCCAATTATGACTAAATTACTGCATGTTCTCTGCTGTATCAACTAATTAAAGGGTAATTAATAAAATGATAATTTCATTCCATGGCAATGCCTACATCTGGTTGTCATAGAGGAGTTTGTTTGTCATGTGGTTAAATGGTCAGACCCTACAATATGTGACTACAAGATTTTGTGCACCTGTCAGGACAAGAGGAATTTAACCTTTAGGTACCTTTAATATCAATTACGTTATGCTTGCTATTAGTTGCTTAATCTTCCTATTTACTTTGTTCCATAACTTAAAAAAATCAATATTAATAAAGCATTTAAAATTTGAAAAAGACTCATAAAAGAAAGGACAAAATGATTAGTTCATTGGCCTTGTAGGCTTTTTTTTTCTTTGTTTGTTTTCAGGTTTGACCTAAGTCCCAAGGATAAGATGGCCCTTGCGAATTTCCTAGTGGATGGATGGTACATGGTGTAAAGTGTTAGTATAATTGGAAGTTTCTAATCAAGAGAAAACCAGGATAGCATTAGCACAGAGATTCAATTATTCCTTATTCCCAGAGAGAGTTGTTTTCAAGTATTAGAGTTATAGTCAAATCAGCATGGAGAAATCTACATTGCAGCCTTCTTGCCCTATAGCCAACATGTTTGATTATGACCAAAGTCTAATTTTCAAAGTTCCCATTTTGGATAAATTAAGAATCACAAAATGATTTTTTAAAATCTCCTTTTTTGTGTTGTAGTAATCTATGTTTTGCATGGATTTTACATTTATATGTTAAAGTTTTATAAATATTGATTTATATATGTGTATATACACATATACATATATATATATATATATATATATATATATATATATAAAATCTCCAAAATAAATGTACATGTAGATAACATTTCCTTACAATTGTTTAATTAACTTTTACACACAAAATGTGTTTCTTCCTTTGAACTCTTTAGTGGATCATCCCTTAAAATTATTTTGCAGCTGCTGTATGTAATGTTTACCAGAAACTAAAAATAAATCACATCGGTTTTTCTAAATTCAACAAAAAACAAATGTTGTTTAATATGAATAATTATGGAAACATAATAATGGAGACATCAAGAAATGTGTGGCAATGAACACTTTTATATTTGTA
Source organism: Antechinus flavipes (assembly GCF_016432865.1). NCBI lineage: Eukaryota > Metazoa > Chordata > Mammalia > Dasyuromorphia > Dasyuridae > Antechinus > Antechinus flavipes. The sequence continues at coordinate 427,465,214 of NC_067398.1, forward strand.
TGACATTTGATCATTTTCCATGCAAGCATTTTGAAAAAGTATTGGAGTAGTGTTCATAGTAAGTTCATGGATTGAGTTCTTGAAAACTTCATTGTTCATTTATTTCTGTGGCATTTGTCTCATGTTCATTATACTCTAGATTTTACTATTTCCTTTGTAGGAAGGACTATGATTACACCCTCATGTACATACACATATCTTTGAGAAGATGTATATAAATACATGGCCTCTCTCCTCATTTTTGTTAAAATATAAGTGACTGTGATTTATGTTATTTGGCATTTTTCAATTTAGATACAGCTTATGAACATCTGGAAAATATTGTAAAGTATTTGAATTTTTAATGCGGATTACCTTTTTTTTCAATAAAATTAGACTGAGGGAATTGAGTATATGTGAGTCAACAAGATGCAATGACTTCTTCAAAAGTAGACCATGATTTCTATATTTCATTGGCACATAGTGTCTACAGCAAAAATGTGCTAGTTCTCATTGCATTGTCTCATTGGGTAAATCACACATGGATTATTATGTTCAATGATACTGCTCTATGTTAAGGATATCAATAAATTAGAGTATTTTCAGAGAAAAATGACAGGGTAAAAAGGATTCTTAAAGCCCTGTCATATGAGGAATAATTGAAAAAATTGGAGCTAAGAAGTCTGAAACTGAAGAGGTTACTGATAATATGAAGATCCTTAATAGCTGACTTCAATCTTTTTTTTTTAAGGATTGTCATGTGGCTAAATAATTTACCTTCATCTGTATAAGATTAAGAAAATACAACCCTAAACCAAAGGGTTTACCCAGAGGCAAATTATAATTCAATTCAATATAATTTTAAATAATTGGAACTATTCAATTAAGCAATATAGCCTTTATTCATCACTGGAAGTGTTCAATTACAGGCTTGATCCCTTGTCCTGCATGAATTTGAAGGTTAGATTAAGATGACCTCCAAGTTTTCCCTTCTAAGATTCCACGGAATTGTTAGAAATAAATATTTTCTTAACAATTTATTTTAGCTCTTGTTTTAGGAAACAAAGAAGTTATCATTATACCTATTCTGTGTATTAATAAGCAAGATTTCTTAGGGTTATCCCTAAGAATAAAAACTTTAGACTTATAAACAAAATTTTCTAACATAAAATGCTAATATCTTAGTGCTGGTATTTTCTTTCTTTTTAAAAAGTTATTTATTCACTATTTTTCCCAATTACATTTAATGCATTTTTTCCAATTCTTTTTAGAACTTTTGAGTTCCAGTTTCTCTCTCTTATGGACACCTCTATCCCCCATTAAGAAACTATATGTGAAATTATGCAAAACATTTCTATAAAAGTCATGTTGTGAAAGAAAACACAGATCTCCCACCCTGATTGGGGGAAAAAAAAAACTAAGAGAGACAGAGACAGAGACAGAGACAGATAGAGACAGAGAGAGAGAAAATGCTTCAGTCTGTATTCAGACACAATCAGTTCCTTCTCTAGGTATGGAAAGGATTTTTTCAACAAAAATCCTTCAGAGTAGTTGCGGATCATTGTACTGCCGAGAATAGCAAAATCATTTATAGCTGGTCATCAGAACATTGCTATTACTTTGTATACAGTACATTTTCCTTTGCTTGAATTCATGGAGGACTTTCCAGGTTTTTCCTTAGAGCATCCTGCTCATCATTTCCCATAGAACAATAATATTAAATCACAAACATGTACCACAATTTATTTAGTCATTCCCCAATTAATGGGCATACCCACAATTTCTGTTTGTTTTTTTTTTTTGTTTTGTTTTTTGTCTCAAAAAGAGAGCTGTGTTTATATAGATAAATACACACACATACATATTGGTCATTTCCTTTTTAAAAAAATCTCTTTTGTTATTCATGCCCAGAAATGGTATTGTTAGATTAGAGGATATGCTTGATTTTATAACACTTTGGGCATAGATCATATCTTTTAGTCATTTATCAATTGGGGCACAGCTCTTATTTTCTTTATACATTTGACTCAATTCTCTCTATATTTGAGAAATTAGGCCTTATCAGAGAAACATGCTTCATATAATTTAATACTATCCCCCCCATTTATTCTCTTTTTTCACCCTGTCTGTCCTCAAAAATGTTTTGCTACTGACCACTACCTTTTACATATTCCTTCACTTTTATCACCCTCCTTGCTTTCTGTATCCCATTCCCCTCCTATTTTCCTTCAGAGAAATAGTTTTCCACACCACTGCAAATATGTATGTTATTTTCTCTTTGAGCCAGTTCTGATGAAAGATCTAGTTATAAGATTTGTTAAAGCAACAAAGTCCTGCTTTGCTGGCATGGGGGCGGGGGCGGGGGCAGCTTGTGCTGGGATTGCGTACTGGACTTCCATCCTGTTGCCAGGTCTTTTCTGCTGGACTTCTAAGTCCTGTTTAACTGTCTCTGGTCTGAGAAGTCTGGAAACCACTGATTCAGCGGTTCACTAGAATTTATCCTGCTTTACTGGAGTGAGGTCAGGGATAGGACTGGATTCAGGAGTGAGATTGCACTAACGGGGTCTTCACTGGGACTGCATGCATCAGGGCTGCATCAGGACTCTCATCCTGATGTACAGATCTTTTCTGCTGGCCTTTTAAGTTGTTTTCTGCTGGAATATGTTCTACTCTGCTTTTTGGGGTATTCTGACACTCTAAATTTTGTTTAGAGTCATTATTTGAAAGAATTTTGGAGAAAGATTAGATTAGTTCCTGCCTTTACTCTTCCACCTTTGGCTCCACTAAATGATATTTTTTACTATCAAAAAATGTTTTAATTAAAGTCAGTTTTAGCATTACAACAAATAGGTATATTTGGAATAATAATCTTTGAGAAGTCATTACAAAATAACATATTTGTCATTTCATCACGTCAATGGAATATTTCATAATGCTAAGTATTTGCTAATCAAATTATTTATAATCAATATAATTCAAAATTATTTGTCATTTATTTGTGCTTTGTCCTTAAATACACTTAATGGATTTCTTCATTGTACTACCATCTACATTGTCTCATTTAGTTTTCCTCGCAATCCTGTCAGGTAGACAAATATAACTATTATCATCTCCATTTTCCAAGTGAAGAAACATAAAATTAAGTTAACTTGCCCAATATAACACAAAACATTGATGATAAAACTAGAAATAAGGCATTTGTGGTAAAAGCAGAAATAGAATTCATTGCTTTTTCCCATAACCCATGTTATTCCTTGTACACAGAATAATCTTATTGAATAATAATTGAAGGTTCTAGACATGATGCTTAAGATATCTTACATTTAAGTGGAAAATAGATATATCAGAAGCAGTACAAAGTCTTTTTTTTTTAACTTTCTTTGCTTTTGAAAATATATTACTTTAGTATATCTTTAAATAGTTTGGATGTACACATCCAGAGAAAGAACTTTGGAGACTATTTGATGTAGATCAAAGCATACTATTTTCACTTTAAAAATATGTTTTTTGTCTTTCCTTTCTTAAAATTTTCCCACTTTTTCTGATTCTTCTTTCAAAATATGACTAATATGGAATTACGTCTAACACAATTGTACATGTATAGTTTAAATCAGATTGCTTGTTGTCTTGGGGAGAGGGTTAATGAAGTAAGGAAGGGAATGGGGGGGATTTGGAAGGCAAAATCTTAAAAAATGAATGTAATTGGGGAAAAAGTAAAATACTATTAAAGCCAAAAAAGAGTTTGAATAAAATACTCTTTAAAATAATTTTAGTGAATAGTTACAGATAAACTATTCTTATAGATAATAGAACTTAGAACAGGAAAGGATCTCACTTTTGCACTTTACAATGAGGAAACTGAGGTCCATAGAAAGGGAGTGACTTGCCAATGGTCACACAAATAGTATCACTCAAGATTTGAAATGTCTTCAAGAAGTTGAAAATAAGATAAATAAGAAGAGTATTTAATTGATAGTTTCAAATCAGCAGATTCACATGATCTATATCTTAGAGTTCTTAAAAAAAACTTACCAAAAAAACTTTCAGAAATGATTGCTGAAGTGCTCACACTCATCTTTGAAAGACTGGAGAATAGAAATGTTACAGAAAGATTAAAGAATGACATATTGTGTTATTTTCAAAGGGAAGGGGGAGAGACTGCAATTATGCAGCTTGACTTTCTAGAAGTATCCTCAAAAGTATTATTAAAGAAGTGATTAATAAAAATCTAGAAAGTGAATAAGTAATCAAAAAGAGCTAACATAATTTCTCAAGACCATACCATGGAAAACTAAATACTCCTATTTTTTGACAAGGATTGATGAATCAAAAGAATGTGATAAACATAGTTTACCTAGTTTTCATAAAAAACATTTGATAGTCTCTCATACTATACTTGTGGACAAAATGGAGAAAAGTTGAGTAGATGATAGTAATGTATTTCAATAAGTACTTATGAAATTCTTTGACAAATTGGACATAAAGAATAATCACTAATGAACTGATGTCAACTGAGATAGAGATTACCATCAGAATGCCCCCTCAAATCTGTTTTTGTTTATGCTATTCAGTGTGTTGTTCAATATGTGAAAAGGCTTATATCAATCAGTCAAACAATAAATATTTATTATGTACCTACTATTTGCCAGGAACTATATATACTAGTTGGAGTTACAAAAAGTAAAAAGAAAGATAGTCTCTCCCCTAAAGTTGCTTAAAAACAAAAAGAAAAAACAACATATAAAAGTAAGCTGAAAATAGGGATTGGGAAGAAGGGGAAGAAGGTAAGAACACAGGAAATGATAGAGGATTCCAAAGGATTGGAGATATAGATGGGAAATGAAGACATTTCTTGCTTGATCCCCTTCATGTATGGAGGTTTTGAAATTCATGGGTATGCCCTTTAGTGAGAAGAACAGAAGGCACTGATAAGGAGTGATTACCAAAGTTGATTGAGTCTTGCAGAACAATAAGATTTCCCAGTACAAGGATCCTGGGAATAGAAATGGGAAACATATCACATTTACAGATTTCACAAAGTTGGGAAAGGCCAGAAATTGGAGGAAAGAAGTAGGGATCCAAAATTTGGAAAAAAAATATTCCTGAAAGATTTGAATGATTGACTAAATGTAATTAAATTCAAAAGTGAATTTAATAGAAATAAAGTCTTACAAAAAATCAACAAATCTCCCCAAAATCAACTTCTAAAGTAAAAAAAAATGAAGTAAAAGTATGACTATGCAATTATATACAACTTTACAATAATCCATATGAATAAAATATGGAGAGTTTAGTGGAATCCAAATTCAATAAGAATTAAATTAATATGGCAGTCTACATATCCAAAACAATATTGAAGGGAGGAAACAAGAGCCCACTATGTGCCAAATAGTGTGCTAACAATTAGTATCTCATGTATGTAATCAATACAATAATCAGTAAGGCAGGAATTATTCTTATCCCCATTTTATAAGTGAAGAAACTAAGACAAATGGAAATTAAGTCATTTGCCAAGATCTTCACAATTAGTAAGTATCTGAGACAAGATTTGAATTCAGATATTTTTGTTCATTTGTTTTCTGTTGCTGTTTCTATTTTTGTTTTTGTTTTTGTTTTTTACTCTAGGTTTGATATTCTATTCACTGTACCACCTAGCTAACTAGCGTATATAAAGAGAAACACAAGGTCTAAAATGAAATATGTAAATTGCTCTGTTGTGAAGTAAAATGGGCAGAGCCTATTTAGGGTACTATTTTCAGTTTCGGGATGTTTTAAAAGGATGTTGAAAGAAATCTGCCATATAAGACATAGATATTTTTGAAAAGTAATAAGGAACGAAAGAGGGACTAGAAGATTTTTAAAAAGGAAAACTTTTCCACTTTAAATTCTGGCCAATGAACTTGACTTCAGCTTTTAACAAAATTCAGGATGTGTTCAATTCTAATGAGATGGCTGGTGAATACCTAAAAGAGAAAGCAGTAATCACAGAAGGTGAGCATGATACTTCATGACATCCTGAGTTTTGTAGTTCAGAGATTTGGGACTTTTACCATTTTGAATCATGTCTGGGAGTTCTCAAGGGAATATACCTGTAGTCTAAGAGAAAGGAATGGGAACTATAAAATTTGATCTGCAGCAATAGCAATAGGGACAGAGTGTCCCCAACTACCACTTGGGGATTAAAAGAACTAAGATAGAAAGAGCCTGAAAAGAGAAAGTGGAAAAAAAAACTGAACTTGGGCAGAGAACAAAGATTCCAGATGGTCATTGAGCCTCTATGGACATCTCAAAACATAAGAATTACACTGAAGCTAAAGATTGTACCCATCTCTTCAAGAAATGAGGGAAATTACACTAAAAAAGTTTGATTATTTCTTTTACCCATTATTCCTCCTTGCTGTGCTTTTTCAATAAGAGATACTAAACATCTCTGGTTTCTTCATAAAAATATGTTTCCTGTGTCCAGATTTTTATCATAAACACAAAGAGTATTGGAGTTAGGCAGAGGTAAATACATATTTATATTAAATTAGCAAGCTGAACATCTTTCTATATGTTAGGAGAAAGAGAAAGAAAAATATATACACACATAGATATATATATCATATATGAATTATGTATATATGAACATATATGTACATACCTGTATATACACATATGTACATATACATTCATATATATATATATATAATTCATATATACACAATATGAGTATGTATCTATTTTTATTAAGAATTTACAATGTTCTTGACACTGTGGCAAACACTAGAGATATAAATACAAGCCAGTCAATCTTCTAATGGAGCAAGACAACGCATAAATGAAAGCTTAAAAGTAAGGAGGTTACCTTAGCATATAGATACAGCACTGTTCCTGCAGTCCAATAGTTTAATGCCAGCCTCAGAAACTTATTAGCTATGTGATAATGGATAAGTCACTTAATCTTTCTTTCTATTCCATCCATTATAAAATGGGATAATAATAGCACCTATTTAATAGGATAGTTGTAAAGATCAAATGACAATATTTGTAAGGTGCCTAGTATATTGTAGGCATTTAATAAATGTGTGTTTCCTTTCTTTCCTTGTAACTTGAACTGTGTGGTGTGAAGATGGCCTTGGATTATCTTAACTGGAAGTTCTATGACCATATTCACACTTTTTTTCCCCCTAATATAAGCTTTGTAAAAATAAAGAAATATGCCACATGAACCTGAAGGCTATTATGTTGCTCTGCTCTTAAAAATGAATTAGTTGTTTCAAAAGGGTGTGACTGATGAAATCTCCAGAGAGCAAAAGGGTAGGAAAGAGAGGTTAGTGGTCAGAGAAAAAACATACCATCTCCCCCCAAAAAAACTACTCCATAGGGAAAAAATAGGAAAAGCCTGGGAAAGATTCAGTTCTGCTCCTACCCAGCTTGGAGGAAAAACATAAAGGATTTATTTCTGGCCAACTGTCTGCCACAACAACATTTACTGGTATTATAGTTTGATAAAATTGCTTATGATATTCTTGTGGAAAAGATGGATATTTGATCTGACAATGGTAAAATTAGATGGATTTGGAAGTAGTCAAATGGTAAGATCCAAAAGTCATCAATAATTCAATGTCATTTTAGGTGGAAGTCTACAGTAGAATGACCCATAGATGTGTACTTTTTAAGATTTTATTAATTATTTGGATAAAGGCAGAAAGCATGTTTATCAAATTTGCAGAGAGAGACCCAATTTGACATACTGCACTAGGACAGCAACCAACTTATCTTGTACTGTTGTTTCCTTCCAAATCAAAACATGTGTGCAGTAGTACTAAGCACAATATTATTTGAAACAATACTGACATGCTTGAAAGTGGAACTATAATGAGAAAGAGCTTTGAATTCATGATATATAGAGAGCCACTGAAGAAGTTTAGGGTGTCTATCTTAGAAAAGAAAAAAATTAGGTAGAAACATGTCTAAATTCTTGAAGGGTTGTCATCAAGAATAATGGTATCAAACTCAAATAGCAATGGGAACCATTAATACTTCCATAAAGTTCTTTTGCTTCAGCTGCATATTGACTTAGTTTTTAGATGCAACATTATGTTTTATTATTTTTTATTTTGTTAAATATTTCCTAGTTATAGTGTAATATGTGTCCTGAATATTCCAGAGTATTATGGACCTTATGGGCCATATGTTTAACATCTCTGATGTTAAAGAAAGATTAGACTTGTTTTGCTCATTTCCAGAGGGTAGAATGAAAGGCAAGAAGAGATGACTTAATTAGACATAATTAGAAAACAAACAAATTTCTAATAACATTTATGATCAAGACTATGAAGTTGGGCATTTGGCAATTTCTTGATTTTCAGATTATCTTTCTAAGACTACAAGGATAAAAACGATTAAAAACTGAGTTTTGCATAGTTTTGCAAGACTACCACTATATTTACCATCATTAACATTGACTTAGTTGAAAACTTCTATTTTTCCAAATTAAAGCCGATGACTTTGAGCTTCCATAGGAATCATTACTTTTCTTGAAATTTGAATTTCCAGGACAAAAGCTGCTCATCTAAGTATAAAGATCTAAACACCCTTCAAAGATGTTTTGGTTGATTTGCTATTTTGGATTAGCTACATGATGCAAACCATCAACCTGAACAAATAGTAGTCAATATATTGTCAAGTGACCAAAATGTATTTTTTTGCTAATTTCTCATGCCTTTTATCTCCATCATGTAGCACAGCAGTTTGTGTATGCAGAGAACGGGTCTAATAAATGTGTACTAGATTAGATAAGAATGATTGATTTTAATGCTACAAAAAGATGTTCTATAAGTTGTAGAATTGGAACCTAGGTCTTTAAGCTATTAAAGAAGATAATGTTTTAATTTTTTATGGATGGATGCAGGAAATTGCTCATGGTCACAGCTGTTTAGAAAACAGACATGCCTCTCATAGCAGTTGTTATCAAGGGCTACAGAATAATGCATCTATGGTTACCTTCCTTTTCAGATTATCTTCATAAGATAAACTTGACTTCAGACTACTGTCAAAAGTGGAGTTCTAGAAATGGTTTTGCCAGAAAACACTGGATAAGCCTCTTTGCTAACACTTAGTTAAAACACTTTATAGCTACAAATTAAATCTGGTGACTTTGATCAGCTACAGGTAACCGTTCTTTGTTCCCACTGTTTAAGCATCTAAGCTGAAAAGGGCTTTTAGTAGCTGCTGTAGCCATTGTGTTCCCTTGCACATTTTACACTTTGTTGAAGTCCATAGTGTTTAGCATTCTTGGGAACCATCAGCATTGGAGCTGGAGGGGGTCAAGCCACTTATCATCTGACTTAAAACAGCATTTTAGGCAGCTCACTGCGGGGTAGTTGTTTTGCCAAAAGGCAGGAGGCATTGCAAAGATCCATGCTTGCAGAGCTGAGAGGAAAGCCTGTTTCCTCAGCTGTCAATGATTGGTGTCTTCTACTCTTAATGAAGTAGTTGTGTGCCTCATGTTCACAGCTAGTCCAGGCACATGTCGAAAATAACTGGCTTGCTGAGCTTCTTACCATAACATTTACTCATCAGGGCACCATTTCACGATGTCAAATTGTTACTTGAAGAACGTTTATATGACTTTGTGAAGTGGAATTGAGATTAGAACACTAATGTTTTATTCACAGGTTTTCCTCCAGATTTTTACTTTATTTCTTAGGGGAAACCTTCATTTTTTCCCCTTAAAGTGTCCTTGAAGTGAAAATTATTCCCCACTGTGTACCAAGATATCTTTTTAGTTGAAATGTCCCAGAGTAAATACCTCTATCAAGCTAAGATATATGAAAGAAGATGGGGAAAATAATGAAGGTAAGCTTTAAATGGTGAAGAATCTCCCCAGGATGTCATAGATGGCAATTCTTTTTAAGGATGTGGGACAAGAAGAGTTTGGAAAATGCTCCTAACAGAGAAGAGTTCCACTTTATTCAGGATTTACAAGCACAGGATAGAAATTAAAGGACAAAGAGCTTCTATTAGCATTCAGAAATGCAACAAATAAGTAAAGAATACTATTGCTGCCATTTGATGCTAGGCTTCTCAAGCTTCTTGGGTAAATAAAAAAGCCACTGGTGTCTATGTCTACCTTGGTCTATAGTTCTGTGAGTGGAATGTAACCAGAAATTCTGTTTCTATGAGACGGCAATAACAAGACAGCTTTCACAACTGGAGCAAGTGGATATGATATATGACAGAGGAGTGAGAAAAAGCACTCTCATTTTTTTCTGTTTTCTCCAGGCCCTCATGATGGAATTCTGAGTCTGTTCCCCATAATATATCAGCTTTAAATTAAAGAGATGTGTCAACTTTGATCCTTCAAACTAGACTTGGCCAACAGGTGCTGATAATACTTTCCATGGGAACCAGATTAAAATACAATTGAGAAATAGTATACAAAATGAATTAAACTACAATAAGACACAGATTATATTAATAGATAATTTTCCAAGTCCATATGTAGTCTACAGGGATCTTTATGTACATTTAGTGGACCTCTTTTTGATGCTGAACCATTACATTTTAAATAAGATACCAAAAAAAAAGTCGTTTCTTTCCAATGAAGGTAGCAAAAACATCTAAACCACACTAACATTAAAAATAAGAAAGTTACAACCACATTGAACAATAAACAATTTATAAAAATTGTTTTTTTTAATTGAAGAACAGAGCTTCTGACAAGTATTCTTTATTTATAAGTAGCATATTTCATGTAATGCTTACTTAAATAGCAAAATGTAATGCAAATTAGACAGGCACATTTCTCTTTTGGAGTTAGGCAAAAGGGAAAAGAATTTAGCACTTGGAGTAAAATCTAAGCAAATATAAGATTAGTTATATTGTTGTAATTGACTCAAGATGACTCATACTGATAGGGATGGGGAAGAGGAAGGGAACAAGCAGTAAATTCGCCAATGCCATGGAACATCAAAAAATGATTTATGTTTGGCTCATTAGTGAACTTGTATATTTACTCTTGAATTGTGTGCTTGATATTCTGGGAATTCACAGGAGTTAAGGAACTGTTTTGGGACCAAAGACAAAGACTGCTCGGTCTTTTTTTTCCGGAAAGGAAGGACCCAGGTTAATACTCACTCCAGAGTATTCTGATTCAACCTTCCTTAGCCTCATGTTTAGCACATTAAAGTTAATGATTTCCCCAGTTCTTAACATGTTGGTCATTTTTCTTACTTCAGGGAAAACTAGGATGTGCATTGTTTCAAAGTCAGTCTGTGCATGCAAGCTAAGATGTTTCCAAAGCCATAATTAAGCAGATTAAGCTTGTCAATAAACTTTAATTCAAGATCTGATTCAGATAAATCATAAGGTGAGTTAGCCACTCTTTAGCTTCCATCAACTACTATTTATGCCTCAAGCTCACTCCCATCAAATATAAGCAAGAGCTAATTAAATAAAATCCTTCATATATCTTAAGAATTTTCAAAAGGATACTCCTTCTACTCTGAAAAATTCACAGAATGCTACCATCCATGATAATTTTTTGTTCTTTTTTTTTTACCCAAATTGCTTCCAGTTAGCTAATTAGTTGCAAAATCTTGTAAGTGTTTGATTAAATAGTTGTAGGTGCATGATATTGACTTTTCTTTTTTTTTTAATAACTTTTTTATTGATAGAACCTATGCCAGGGTAATTTTTTAGAGCATTATCCCTTGCATTCACTTCTGTTCCGATTTTTCCCCTCCCTCCCTCCACCCCTTCCCCCAGATGGTAAGCAATCTTTTACATGTTGAATAGATTACAGTATATTCTGGATACAATATACGTGTGCAGAACCGAATAGTTTTCTTGTTGCACAGGGAGAATTGAATTCAGAAAGTATAAATAACCCGGGAAGAAAAACAAAAATGCAAGCAGTTTATATTCATTTCCCAGTGTTCTTTCTTTGGGTGTAGCTGCTTCTGCCCATCTTTGATGATATTGACTTTTCAAGGCACTTTGCTATATAGTATTTTTTTTTTTTGCTCACAATAACTCTGTGAACAGAATACGCTTTAGTCTCTGTTTAACAGTTCATAAAAGTGAGCCAAAGGAGTAGGGTACCTTGAGAGGTAGTGTCGTACTTTTAAAAGTCTTAAGTTTGGAATTAGAAAACATGGGCTATGTTATGTGTGCTGTTATTTACTGCCTTGTCATGTTGACAAGCCATTTAACTTTTCTAGGCTTTGGTTTTCTCATCTTTAAATTTTGTTTTCTGCCATCTAATTTCTTCCCAATGATTTCTTAAGAAAGAATCTAAGAAGATTCATAAGAAATGTACTCTTTTCATTTTATATATGTAGAGAAGGCCTGATAGTCACACTTTAGAAGAAAACATGAGAATCAAACTTAGGAAAGTCAGCTGAAAACCACGAAATTTCCAACCTAGCTCCAGGCTCCATTTCTAGTCTAATTATACAAACTAAATATCCTGCACCATATTCTAGTCAGTCTCTCTTTTCTAAATTCACAAACACCCCATGCTCCCTCTCTGGTTTTGTAGTGACCATTTCCCAGTCCTACCTATATAATTGGCATGTGGGGGAGGGGAGATTTTCCAAATTATAGGCCAATGAATTTGACTTAAATCCCTACAAAATTTTTAGATTGTCCCTTTATGGATATGCTAATGAACAAATATCCAGGAAAAAATAAATATAGTTACAAAGATCCAATATGTTTTTAGCGGGATCAAATTGTATCAGAACAAATTTATTTCCTTTTTGTTATTGTTGGGACTGTTAGATTAAAAAAGATGGTAGGTGTAGGTTTTGGGAAAATGGAAAAGATAGTGAGATATAAAACACAAAGTGTACACACACACACACACACACACACACACACACACATCCCAAATTAATTTTCCTTAAATCAAGCTCTGACCCTATGCTCTTGTATTAAGCAATTTCAGTAGTTCACCATTGCCTTTAGACTCAAGAGTACATTGCTTTAGTTAGCTTTTAAAGCACTAATGAAGAGGTTCTGAATGATGTTTTGGACCTAGAGAAACTAAAAAATTGATCCTGAGGCAGGCACCCAGATGGCTCTGATAGAGTTTAGCTCCATGTTCTTACTCTCTGAGAGGTTCTTCACTCTGAAATCCAAGTTATGTCAACCCCCTGCAACCACCCTCCATAGAGGTCTGGAGCAGTCTCATCTTGCCATCCCCTGTCAGAAATGCCAGTCATGTCCCTGAGGTTAAAATTTCCCTATAAAATATATTTATGGGCCATCCCATGACTGCTGCCCTCTGCCCTCCTTTGAATCAGCCCACCACTCCCACTTTCTTTTGTTTTAGAACACAGGTGGTCATGCCATCCCTGACTCCTCAGGGAGGTCAGAGCCCCTAAGGGGAGGTGATCGCACCCTCCCTGACTTCTCAGGAAAGGAGGTGATCACACCCTCCTGACTTCTCAGGAAAGGAGGTGAAAGCACCGAAAAGGAGGTGATCACGACCCCCTGACTTCTCAGGAAGGGAGGTAAAAGCATTATAAAGGAGATAATCACGCCCTCCCTGACATCTCAGGAAGGAAGATGAAAAGCACCAAAGGGAAGCGGGGGTTGCTAGCAGGTTTCTGGGCTCAAGGGTCTTACCAAGGGTCTTATTATGCACAAACCCATCAGCATGGGAAGTATTACACAAGCACATAGCAATAACGCAGAGGCTATTAGTGATGACTCTCCCCACAGTCAGTGCAGGCTTGATGTGGTATAACAAACATCAATTGTACACATAAGTAACAATATAACAAACAATATAAATCAACATGGTGTTGTAAAAGATTGCCAGAAGTGCTAGAAGGAGAGTATGTAAACAGCAGTCACACATGCGCCTTCTTCAGCAGCCAAGAGATAGTCCAAAACCAATCTATTGTCCATTGCTTCACATCAGGGAATCCAATGATCCCCCCAAGTTTTTGAAGTCCTGCAACAGTCTTTTTATGTATTAGGGAATCCAGTGATTCCAGCAGATTTTGAAGTCCTGTAACAGTCTATCATTTCTCAAAAAATCCAATGATTCCTGAGGGCTTTCAAGTCTTATGTCTTAAAGGATCCAAAGATTCCTAAGGGTTTTCAAGTCCTACAACAATCTTATCATGTCTCAGAGAATCCAATAATTCCTGAGGATTTTGAAATCCAACAATTTTCTATGTCCATGAGTCAAACGCCATAACTGCCACGCTCTTTCAATGGTAAGCACAATCAGCAACAGAACCACCCGATATTTCTTTGGTCTTCTCCTTCGTTTCAAGTTCTGCTCCATCTCTCTGTGATGGACAAGGTGAATACAGCTCGTTGGCACCCATCTGATCCCTTCTCCTCCTGTAGAGATACAAGCAAACCCTCTCCCCCAAGCAGTCAGCCTATCTGGTCCCTTCCATTCACCACTTTCTGGGTCTCTCCACATCACCTGGCGATTATCTAAAGATAGTGAAGCTGCTCACACTGGACACTGCCCTTCCAGTGGGTTATAAAACCTGTCTGCCGGAGCCAGTGCATCTTTGTCAAAAATCAAGAAGTTAATAGTATAAAGGGTTAGATTTAGAAGTTCTCTAGAGTTACCTGTGGCTCCCCCTTTCTTTTGTTTTTGGAGCAGTGTCTTAATGTCTCTGTTTCTCCTCTCTACTATAATTGTAATGATCACGTATTTAAAATCAGCCGGAGTCAGGAATTCAGATTAAGGGAAAAATCTTCAATCTTTACTGAAGTGAAGAGGTGGAAAAAGATTGTGATAGCAATATGGGCAGCTGCGACAGGAAGCCAGCTAACAAAGGGGATCTGAGCTGAAGGGCCAGTGCAATGGCAATGCGAGCAGTCTCCCCTTCCCTTTCCTTTTCCACTCCCCTGCCTCCACCCACCAAAATCATCATTTCCTATACAACACATCAGGACTTGCACAAAGAGTGGGTAGGGGTCATTCTTTCTCCAAGCTTATATATTAATAGAGTATGATCCAATTACTATTTAGTCTCACATGCTTGGGACCTCAGTGCATCAACTCAAGCCTCAGCCCATGACACACCACGGCACTCTGCCTTGTGAGACCTTCCCCCATACCAAATAATATCTCCCCTAACTCTCCCCAACCCCATTTCTACTCCTTACAGCTAGCCAACTCTTTTAGGGTGATAAGTCCCTTTCTCCTAGGTAATTGTGAGTTCCACTGAGGAACTTGTCTTTCGTGTGCTCTCCCACTCTATTTTATATTTATCATTGCCAGTGCCTATTTTATCCCTTCCTTTTGTCTGTTACCTATTTCCCTAAGTAAATCTGCCTTTTTAAAGAGAATGGCCACTGTGAATACTTCATATGACTGAACCCCAACTTTGGTGCCTGCCTTCATTTGGTGACAAACCCCATACCAGAGATCACATCACTACACACTCTGACCCCAGCTTATCTTTCAGGCCCCTTTAAACAAATCACTTTTCTGGAACACTGCAGTAATCTAGTCTAATGAGCTTCTTCTCTATTTAGTGAATTGTAAACTCAGACTTAGTCAATGATATTTGGTGTTAATCTAAGGCTTCTAGAAATAAGAAGTAAATAATCTCTTTGTATTCTGCCCTGGTCAGGCTCCATCTAGAATATTGTGTTTATTTCTGATTTTTGCAGTTTTATTTGCAGTTTTAAAAAGACATTAATAAATTGTAAAATGTCTATGCAGTGGCAATCAAGATATTAAAAGAGCCTTGAGTCCATGAAAACTTGAGGATAGGTTGAAGAACATAAGAATGGTTAGCCTAAAGAAGATAAGAGTTAGGGAAGAAGAGGAAGTAGAGGGACAGTATATGATAGTTATCTTTTGTTTGTGCATATTTTTTCTTTTTTCTGTTCCAATGGGGGAAGAGAATTGGAAGGGAGAAAAAATAGGATTTTCTTGTTTGAAAAAAAGTATGCATTTTTTAAAAGTAACTTGCTGCTTTGTAAAATAGGTGTTATTTTATGTGTTTGTTGAGCTGATAAAGAAAATAAAATTTTGTTTCCCCGCATTTCTTTTGAAATGAAAATATCCTCCTTTTGCTGAATTATGCTGAATTTATTCTACAATCTTGTCTTCCTTCCCATCTCTCTTTGTTAGCTATGTTAGCTTTATTTCATTCATTTTTGCTTGAAAAGTTTCTCACCCATCCCTTTTCTAGGATAGGATGAAGAAATAACAGTGATAGATTTGGCTTTTTTACTCTTATGGCCTCATGGACTTACTCTATGCTGATGGTGGTGATATTGTATTGTAAATCGAAGACTTGCTCCTACTAACTAATTTCCATTCATATACATTTTGTGGAAACTATAAAAAGACTCTCCCCATTTAAACTTTTCTCATTGTGGTGTGGAAGGTCACCTTGGATCCTTGAAGTCTTTGTCAGTAGAATACAAGCTTTGGCAGGTCCCATCACACTATAAAGGTTTTGATTATGGATTCCAGGTTGAACTCTGTGTCTATCATTGAAGAATTTTAGTTAATTCATTTCCGATATGGCTCAAGCTACTATTTTGTGAGAGATATCATGTATGCTAAATGGGAGTGGAGTCCCTTTCCTCTGGAAACTTATGAAACATGGGGGTCTGTTCTGTTACTTCTCCCTTCTCAGTTCTGCAGTCTCTTGGGAGAGTTAAAAATTTCTGTTCTCTTCCATTTGCTCAAGCCTCTATAATTGTGTCCTTCCAAGTTTTTAGTTAGCCAGGTGACAATCACCCCTGTTCTATTTTAACCATTTCACATCAGATTAGCCTTTACTAAATAATATTTACTTTAAAATATACTCACAAAAGCAAGTTTACAAGCATTTCCTCAACACCTAGGGGTATAATTCCCTCCTACATCACTTAAGCTCTCAGCATTAGTTCCAAATTAAATTACAAAGTACCCTCCTTAGACCCCCTCCAGGACCATCATTCCTCAAGGTTCCCTGCAGGGCTGGTTTATAGAATCCAAGCTAGTATGAGGTTTGCCTTCTCTGTACCTAGAAAGAAAAAGGACAAACAAAACAGACCAAAATAGGAAGCTGACTTTTCTGGGTCACATTGCTTAAGAGGAGGAACATGATTCTTAAGTCCTCTCTTTATTGTATTGTTTCACCTGCTGATGAATAAGTCTCATACTGGTGTAGCTGATATTGTAAATGATATGGAAATAGGTGATGTGCTTTAAGAGAAAAACCAAATGTTAGAGTTTGGTCATGTGAAAAATTCACAATGGCCATTCTCTTTGGCAAAAAGTATAATGCTGGAGAAACTAAGGCAAGACAGAGATTAGGTTTTTAATATTTTAATAGTGGAGAATTTAGACAAACCAAAACTAGATGGCTGAATGGGACCCTTGTCTCAAAGCATTCAACCCTGAGCAATTAATTCCAGAGACATTTATAGGGCTCCAGCTATCAGGGAAACAAAGGCAAGCGGGGAGAACACTGGGTAAATCATAATTTCAGGAAGGACCATAACTTTTTAGTTATAATAGGTTGGGGGTCAAGAAGGTGGGAGCAGGAGACAGAGAGTCTAGGACAGGTGATAGTAAGCACTAACTATCCAGGCATTTGAGACAAGC
This sequence comes from Antechinus flavipes, assembly GCF_016432865.1. Classification (NCBI taxonomy): domain Eukaryota; kingdom Metazoa; phylum Chordata; class Mammalia; order Dasyuromorphia; family Dasyuridae; genus Antechinus; species Antechinus flavipes. The sequence goes on from NC_067398.1 coordinate 427,482,771, forward strand.
CATCTGGAGTTTTATGACTCACTAGAATGTGAGAGTGACCAGAGCTTAATGGGGTAAGGAAAAGCTGGGGTAGCCATAATATTTTATTCAGGGTGTAGCATAATAACTCCGGGAAACTGAAGCATTACAAAGATAGGTTTATTTAGGAGGAAAGGTTACAGAGGAATGAGGAGATACAATAGACAGAATGATAAACATGAAATAGAGTGGGAGAGCATATGAAAGACAAGTTCCTTCGTGGAATTCAAAAATACCCAGTAAAAAGGAAACACCCTTTGAGTTTGGGACATATCGATAAGCTGGCAGGCTAAATCAAGAAAGGGATTTAGCACCCTAAAAGAATTAGCTATAAGAAAGAAAAGAGGGATTGAGAAGCATAGTGGGGTTAGGAAGGATATCACTTGGTATGAAAAACACCAGGAAACAGAATGACTTGGAGGACTGACTAAAAGAAGGGCAAAAATATTGGAAGGGGTCCTAAATTTAACCTAAAATTTAACCTCATTGCTGCAAACAGCCTTAAAAACTAATCAAAACAACATTCTGAAATAGCTGAAAATATGGTGTGGCTACATACCCTCAGATTCAAATACATATCAGAGAAAAAAATTAATAAAAGATGGAGAATGGCATCTAAATTCAAAGTTGTGTCCTCAGGGATATGAATGGGATTTCTGACAAGCCATGGCAAGGTGAGGCTGCCTCCAAAGGGTAGGGCATCAGGGGTTTCACATAACTTGAATTTCTGACTGGATGAGATCTCCACAGAGAGTGGGACCATGGAGCTAAACTGATCTAAGAACCTTTTTTCCTGCTCACTCCAGGGATCAAGTTTTCAGTTTCTCTCTGCCAACCATACACATCATTCAGGGCCTCATCAGCACCATTACACGGGAATGGTGAAAATAGTGGATTACTATTCAGATAAATTTTTTAAAAACACATGACTATATAGTCAAAAGAAAAAAAAAATGCTTCTCCCAACCATGTGGTAGATAAAAAAAAATAATAATTTTCAAGCATGCACCTGTTTCCTTTCTTCCAAGAGCAGGTTCCAAGAGTCTTTCACATAATTGATACAATTTTAGGTAGTTTAAGTATGCACAAAACTTATTAGAGATTCATCACCAAGAACTAACCAACCAGGTCAGAACTTTTGGAGACTACAGCAACTCATTAAATTATCTAACATAGTAGAGTAGGAATCAAGAGAAAAATGAGCATGTGTGTCAAGATAACCCACAACAATAAAATCATTAATCCTTGAAGTAAGTTTTAAAATAAGTAAAGATTCAAATTAAATCAGCATTTATTAAGCACCTGCAGTGACTTGCAAGGGCTACAGGAAAAGAACACTGGCTTTGGAGTAAAATAATTCATCTTTTTTCTTTAGTTTAATTTTATTTTTTCCAATTAACAAAAATCTGTTTTCTCTCCCTCCTACTCACCACCATCAGCATTGAGAAAAAAAGCTAGAAACAAAATCTTTTTAATGAACATTTATTTCTCTCTCCCTCTTTCCTACTCTCTCCCTCCCATTCATTCTCTCTCTCTCTCTCTCTCTCTCTCTCTCTCTCTCTCTCTCTCTCTCTGTGTCTCTATGTATATGTATCTCTCTATGTCTCTTTGGTTATGTGTCTCTCCTCTCTCTCACATATATAAAAAACACACACATATATATAGATATATACATCCAAACGTGTGTGTGTGTGTGTATATATATAATATATATGCATGCAGATATATATGAATGCTTATACATATATATATTATGTATAGATATGAACATATATATATTAGATATTCATTTCATCACTTCTCAGGAAATAGGTAGCAATTTTCAGCATTGATCTGGGAAAGGAAAGGAAGGAAGGCATTTAGCATTTGTATAGCACCTATTCTCTGTTCCAGACATGGAAGGTTGTATTTGAACTCAGTTATTCTTGACTAAATTTAGTGCTCTATCCACAGTGCCACCTAGCTGCTTCTGGAATGGAATTTGGTCATTGCAATGATCAGAGATATTAAAGTTTTTTTTTTTTCTGGCTATTTATCTTTTCAATATTGTTGTTATTGAATAAATTGTTTTTCTTGTTCTGGTCACTTTACTTTGTATCAGATCATAAAATTCTTCCCTGGTTGCTTTTCAGTTATACCTCCTTCATTTTTTTTACAGCACAATAATATTACATCATATTCATATGCTCTAATTTCTTCAACCATTCCCCAGTTGATGGACAACCTCCTTTTTTCTAGTTCTTTGCAACTACATGCACAAAAAAAAAACTGCTATAAAATCTATAAATATGCTTAGTATCTCTCACATTTTTTTTTTCTGCTCAAATGGACTTATTTCTATGTTTCTTTGATCTCCTGTGTGTGTTTTATTCTACTTACCTGGTTTTTCCTTTAATTCTGATTTGAGAGTTGAAGGAGGAAAAGACTTTCAAACTAACTAGTTTGAAAGTGAGTTTTTCATGAACTAAATCACATAACCACTGAAGATGTGAAAATTAAGTTTAAAAGACGATTTAAGGAAAATGATAGAATTGTTCAATACTATTGAACATGGCTTCTATCTATGCTTATCTGGCATCAGGGGATGCCATTTTCTACCCAACATAACTTGTATCTATTAACTAAATAGTTGATGTTTGATTTTCATCCTATAAAACTTCAAGACAGATCCAACTGACATCCAAAGTGGACAGTGGAATTGGAATCCTGGCGACTCTCACTGTTATAAGGAATGCTGAAGGATTTTGTTTATAATAGTTTCTCATTTGAAACATTCACTTACGATTTGTTCTTGATGCCAAACCATAGTTAGAATGAATCCCCCTGGGCTAAGATGTGTTTTTGTGAGAGATTCTGCAAACAGGCTAATTTTGAAGGGTTCTGAGTTTTTAATGAAAGTTTCCCACAGTTTTTGTAATGACTCCATTCTGTTTCTGCCCTGTAAAGAGATATGCTCCTTTTGTTGTTCTTAGCTTTTGTTTTTAAAAGGTCAGATCCTACATAAGTATAGTAACAATTATTTTTCTCTTGATATCTATGGATCCAGCATCTAGATGGGTTGTTCCACCCTCAGAACTGGGAGCATCCCTATTCAAATCACATTGCTGCACAACAACATTCTGAAATAGCTGAAAGTACAGTGTAGCTACACACCCTCAATCTCAAATTCATATTAGAGGAAAAACTAATAAAAGATCAGGAATGGTATCTAAATTCAAAGTTATGATCTCCCTAGGATGTCAACTGTCATAAGTGTACTTTATTGAAATTGCATTAAAATTGCATATCAGCTAATAATATTATATATTTGAAATAATTGCTTGCCTGTATAGTTTCATTTGAAAAACTTGAGTATTAAAATTTTAGAGAGACAAAAAAAAACTTGAGGATCACTTAAGCCAAACTCTTCATTTTACAGTTGAATAAACTGAAATCTGGAGAACTGGCATGACTTGATCATAATCACACTGTATTCACAAATAGAATTGGCACTATTTGTTATTGTTCATCCTTCCTTGTCAGAGAGGATCAATGACATCTGGAGAGTGATTTAAATGTAAATAATTTAAGTGAAGCAGGGTGCAAAGTTGTCAGCCTCACTCTCTCCTCTAGAGTCATCAGAGCCCAGGGGCAAGATATAGATTATGGAGATGGTCAGGGATGCAATGGAACAATCTTTTAAGCTAAAGTATCTCCCAGGTATCAGTGAATAAAGCCTACACAAGAACTGGGATAAAAAGTGGTTTAGTTTGCCCTCATAAAAGAACTAATCTCTGGAGGGGAAGATTAGAATTCAGTCTAAAGGATTCCTAATTCCTTTCTCTTTCCATTGTGTCACACTGCTCCATAATGTGTTTCTAGAACTATTCATTTCTCCACATTTGTTGTTATTGCTATTGTTGCTGCTGCTATTGTTTCTGTTTTTGTTTTAAACTAGAAGATCCTTAATCTTATGGAAAATACACACTTTTAAAAGTTGGGTTTTTCATAGTGAGCTAAAAAAAATCAGGAAAGCAATGCTTCAAAGTTTAGAAAGAGAATAAAAACAATCTAAGAGAATAGCTCTAGTGTAGATATTTCAAAGTTTATGAGATCTGTCTTCATATCTAACAAATACTTTTGATCTTTGACCTCAAAAATTTCATACAAAGACCAAATTCCTGATTTCTCTGTTAAAATGTTAAGCAATGTGCACTCAAACAACTTCTATTGCATTCTGCAACTGATCGTCCATAGCATTTACAGTACCTAACTTCATAAGCTATAATAAATCTAAGACTTAAAGGAATGACTATATAAACAATCCTTTCACTTTCCAGCTGTCATATCTAGTCACTGCCATCAACTAGTATTTCATTGTAAAAGATGTTAATTTCAATCTGAGCTGTGGCTGGGTTGAAAGCAGCATAAAAGGAATTTTTGATTATCTATATCAGTACTATGGTCCCTAGGGAAAAGCTCTGAATCTTCAGATCACATATGGCTAGAGTGCTGTGATAAAATATGCATCAATAAAACTTCACAATTTATGATAATAAAGGAACAGAAAGTTTTATACTCTATGATAATTATTTGTGACTGATTATTTTTCTTCCTTTTTACTATAACTAGAATCTTTAAAAAAATTTAGCTTGTTATGCTAATTATTATGTCATTCTATACATGGTCTACAATCCGGTTTATCTAACTATCCTGTCAAAATTGCTGAGTGATTAAGTCAGGACTGACTTAATGAAGATTTCCCTCTCCTTATTTGAAGGGGTTACAATTATATTGATGATAGGCCACACAGGCAGACTATTAAGGGTAAAAATAAAATATCTTTGATTTTCTTACAGCACAGAACTCACAGATTTCCCACAACTGGTTTGACTAGGTAATCTTACTTTCAATTTGATCTAGTGCCTAATATAAATAATCTTTTAATGACAAAGTAGGATAAATACATGCATTTTGACTTCGTTCCATTATGTACAAATACTCTGCTTTTCAGAAGGAATTGGAAAACAATTTTTTCCCTTTGTTCCCAAATCAAATAATAATTTAAAGAATAATGAAATAAATAGAAGAGGCATTAATATAGTTTGACTTCACTAATAGAGTTTTCTCAGTATCATGATAATAATTCACATTTAAGCAATGATTTTAGATTTAAAAGGACTTTTAAATAATTAAAATATAAGGTGGTAGTGAGAAACCAAAAAAAAAAAAAAAGACAATTTTTAACTTAAGAAACTCTTAACACGTAGTGCAAGTAACATAAGGAAATTGAAGTTCAGAGAGGTTGGTGACTTACCTATGATCACAAGGAAAGTGACAAAGATAAATTCAAAGTAAAATTTAAATTGATATCCAAAGCACTTTCCATGACACAATACTATGATAGACAGCTATCCAGCCTCCATTCAAATACAATCTTAGAGTTAGAAGGGAGATAAGAGTGTCTGTCCCTTGGCCTCAAGTAAACCAAAATTCAAATCCTACCATACTTACTAGCTTTGTGATTACATATTCTCTCAGGATCAATTTGTTTATCAATAAAATGGGATTAATAATCACACTTACCTCAATAAACTATTAAGAGGATCAAATGAGATGAAGTATGCAAGTATTTTGTGAAGCCTTAAATATATAAATGCTAGTTATTATTAGCACTAACTCATATTTAAATTAGAATCTCTATAAAATTATCAACAGGTAACCAACCAGCCTGTGTTTTAAAACATGTAGTGAGGGGAGATCCACTACTTCACCCAGCAGCACCAGTTTTGAATAGCTACAGTTATTCAGAAGGTCTAGATCAGCCTCTACAACTTCTGCCTATTATTACTCATACTGACCTCTGTGACTGATAACAGGCCTTCTAATTGCTACTGCACCTAATATCTCTCCAAATCTATCAGAGAATGATCATACATTCTGTGGAGCCTTCCTGTCTCCATACTAAAAGCCTTTAGACTTCTCAGTCCATCACTGTGTCTAATGCACACAGTCCATCACTTTCACTATCTTGATCATCCTATAGCTTATCAATGTTATTATTAAAATTTGGTACTCAAATTTGAACAAAATACTTTGGATGCCATCTGACTAGGAAAGAGCATACTAGAACCATTCCTTCACTCTGACTGGCTACTCTGTCTCTCTTAACATAGCTCCATAATTAAGCCAGCATCAGTTTTTTTCGTCTGTCATATAATGTTATAGAGGCATACTGACTTACAATCCACTATCATAAGATCTTTTTCAGATCAACTGCTTTCTAGAAAGACCTATGCCTTATTGTACTTATAATAACTTGTATTTTTATTTTTTAAAAAATATAATCAAGTGTAAAACTTTTTATTTTATCTCTATCAAATTCTATCTTATGAGATTTGGTCCAGTATTCTCAAAGGTGTAAAACTTGAGGTCTACATACTACAAGCTGCAATTGGACAATATCTAACCAAATAAATAAATCCCATACAATAAAATATAATTCATGTTATTTGCAGTTTTCTAAGTCAAGAAAATATGCAAAGATCCCTTCCTATTTGAATTTACCATCTCTATAGCTAAGATCTTTTGTGACACTGAAAGGCAGAATTGAAAGGGCACAAATTTTGGAGCTGGAGGAACTAGGTTTAAATTGCAGCTTTGCTACTTTATTACCTATTTGAACTTGAGCAAATAATCTTCTATTTAAGGTTTTTTCCCCTCACTGACAAAATGAGAGTTTGGGACAATATAAACCCTGAGTTATATCACAATTACAAATCTATGACACTAGAAACGAGTATGTACATGTACATGTGTGCTTATATATGTATGTTTGTGTGCTTATTATAGATTTTAAAAAGAGAATGACTTCACATGAAATTTATGTCATCTGCAAAATTCATAAATACATAAATACACCATCTATACATTTATAGAAATCATTTTTTATCTATAACAAAGCTTCTTAAACTGTGTCCTAACTCCATAGGGGATCACATGACTGAAAGTGGGGGTCATGAAACTATGATTTATTATAATAAATGTTTAATTTGTATACTTATTATGTATATGTGTATATATATGTGTATATATATACATATATAGAGAGAGAAATATATATATGTCACATAAAAATTTCTTGGGTAAAAAGTAATTGTAAGTGGAAAAAGTTTAGAAGCCTTAATCTAGAAGAAGAATTGCACTGGTTTGAGAAACTCCCTCTATGGACAAATAGAGATTGCTAACTCTTCTACAATTCATAATCTCATAGTTTCCAGGAACATTGGAATGTTACATGACTTTATCTGCATCACAGAAAGAGTGTACTTGAAACTAGGTCTTCCTGAGTCTTGGAGACTTTTGTCTTTCCTATACTAGGATAACTCATTGAGGAAAATATGAAACATCCCAGTCCTAAGGTCAAATCCCCAGAATACTCCATTTGCGTAATTCTTTCATGCTGACATACCTCATAACTGCATTCAAGTTATTGATTAAAATACCAAGTAGAGGTCAAATACAGAACCCATCATCATATGACTGGGGACTTTAATCTAGGTTACCATGAAACCATTAATCAGAAATTTAAGGACAAGTATTCAATAAGTTATCAGCTACTCCTCTATTGATTATCAAGAGATGACATCTACTCAAGTAGTTATGTGGATGATACTATTCAAGAAACACATAACTGGACAAAGAAGTAGGTGGATCACATATGGAAAATAAGGGACAGTAAACAGAATGCTGCCCTGAAATAAATGAAATGTTAATGATGCTGAAAATTAATACATGCAACCAGAAGACCTCAAGTGGTTGCAGGAGGAAGAGTCACAGTGGTTGTTTATTTCCTGCTGATGGAAGTCAAGGTTATCCACATGTCAATCAGATATGGAAAATTGTGCTGTATGCCAGCTTCCCAAAATATGCATCCAAGACATGACAGAGAAGTTAGAAATTTAGCAAACCTGACCACAATTAACTATTTCTTATCCTTCATATGGGGAAAAGAGTATAACATCATAAGAAATCTTTATTGCATTGTTAGGGAATACAAAGTTTTAGAAGGAAGATCTTAGAGTACAGGATTCTTCCATCACTACTGCCTTTTGAAGGTAATGGATTAAAAAAATAAAAAAAGAATATGGAAATTGAGAAATATTGTTGGGAAATGAGATTTGAATTTCTGTGCAGGGTTTCATATATAAAAATAACAAGAATTTGTCTCCAAAGAAAGAATGAAATGAGCCCCAAAAGGTATTAAACTGTGTATTAGTGTATCCCACTAAACTTGTGGGGTAACAAGTTTTTATCCCAAAGATGTTAAAGAAAGAGAAAAAATAATGATATGAACAAGGATATTCATTATTCTTTTTGTCATAGAAAAGAATTAAAAAATAAAGAAGTGAACATAAATTGGAAAATGGTTGAACAAATGATAATATATGGAGGTAATTAATATATTTATATCATAAAAATGATGAAAGGATCCATTAAAAAAAACTGAAAAAAATAATGAAATAATGCAGAGTGACCTGAGAAGAACTAGGGAAACAATTTAGAAAGTGACAACATTGTAAAGATAAAGAACTTTGAAAGACTCAGGACTTTGAACAATGCAGTGACCAACCACATTTTTAGAGGTCTCATGATAAAATATGCTGACAGATAAGTGATAAATTGATGGTTCAGACTGAGACATATTTTTAACATCGTAAATTCAGGATTTTTTTTTTCTTCATGGAAAACAGTGATGAAGAAAAAAATTAATTTTTATTAAATAAAAGAAAAAAATTAAAGTATATTACAAAAGGAAAGAATGAAGGTATTTGATTAAAGATTTGCAAAACAGATCAAAGATTTAAATTAAAAGTTGAAAGGGATAAAGACAATGTGTTACATATCAAATAGCAAGTAGAATGAGAGAAGACTATTAATGGAAAAGTATGAAAATTCATTGGCTCAATATCCAATCAGTAGGGAAGTCATAATATTCTTTGCAATAATGTGTGTAGTTTAGATCAAAGAAACAAACAAAAGAAAATACAAAGCTTAATGTGAGGAGGCAGATTCAGCCTCATTGGCTAAGATATAGTGAAATGAGACTCAAGTCTAGAATTTGTCAATGTATAGAAAACTATGCTTATTCAAAAGGATCTCAGAAGATGAGGGAAGAAGAATAGATATTTAGAAAAAAATGAAGGTAATATAAAAACAAAAGATATTAATGCAAATTTTAAAACACAAAGGCAAGATCTCAATTAGACATTGAGGTAATCTTGAATATTAATAAGATATGTTCCTGTGAGGACATCCTGCAATCCTGGCTATGCATTTTAGTATGTGAACTAGATTATTCTGTCTCATATCTGCTCAGAAATTTCCTGATTCTCTGATTCCTGATTCCAATTCTCTGTCCATTCTGAGACACTGGAAGATATTCATCATTCCAAAGGTACTTGCCTAGCTACATATTCTGAAGTTGTCAGGAAGTTTTGTTTGTCTGTTTAAAGCACAGAATAAACTGAAGCTTATAAACAATGCAGGGGAAAGATTAGGACTATTTTTAAGGTGGATGGGTAAAAAAAATGATAAAAGATAGAAAAATTTTATTCTCAATCAGATTCTATTTTTCAAATTAAGAGAATGATATTCAGATGAGGAAAGATAAAACACAAGGATTAACACAGAAGGAACACTGAGGATAAGTACAGGATCTACCCTTAATGAATTTCAGTCAACAAGACCAGGGTACTGAAAGTACATGATTGTTGAGTGATCTTTGAAAAATCTTGATAAGTGGGAAAATTTTCACAGAATAAGAAATGAGCAAATATTACTCTAATTTTTAATAAGAAGAAATGGTTAAAATCACCAAACCATAACCTCACTTCAATCCCTGCAAAATTTTAGAAGTCATTCAAAGGATAATTTGTCAGCACTTAAAAAGAGCAGTGACCACTAAAAATCAGCATGAGTCCATCAAGATGTCATGCTTAGATTTATTTTTAATAGGATTGCTAGAAATCAATATGGCATGCTCAAATTTATTTTTTAATAAGATTGCTAGGAATTTAGAGAAATTCCATAAGCATAATATGCTTATATTTTAGCAAGAAATTTGACAAATGATATCCTTAATAGTCACTAGCATTTATTTAGCACTTTAATGCTTGTAAAACATATTACATATGTTTTCTCATTTGAACCTAACAAAATCCTATTAGATTGGTCCTATTATTAGCCCCATTTTACAGTTAAAGAAACTGAGATTAGAGAGGTTAAATGACAGATCTTCCTGACCCAATTAGCACTCCATGTACCATTTAACTGCCTTTTGAACAATATACAATTATATGGATTATATGCTTATGTAATTGTCTGGTTTTAGATTTATTTGATCCAAATGTATATTTGAGTTACCTCACTATCTTGTTCATAATTCTCTTGATGTGCTTATCAATGTCATTCTTAAAATGTGATGGTCAAGATAGAAAAGATAGGATATGATCAGCATATCGTTCAATGGGACCATTTAATAATTGTAACAACAACCTGATCAACCTAAAGGGAAAGTCTCAGGTAGAGTGCTCTAGCGACTTATCCTTAGCCTTTTTCCCTTCAAAATGTATTTATCCTTGGCCCAAAGAGACCATAGATCTTGTGTTTATCCTATTTGTTGCTAATATAGAGATGGGAGGGATATTTAACACCCAAGTAGTAGAATCCAAATCCACAAAGATTTTAGTAGAAAGAAACAAGGAAATCAATCTAACATGATGACATTTAAGAGGAAAAATTTAAAGTTGTAAACAGGAGTTCAAAAAAATTGCACAAAGTCATAGAAATGTTAAAATCACCTACCACTCCCAAATTTTAAAAATTAAAGAATTGAGGCTCACTTTGGGGAAAATATGTCTAATAATTCACATGAAAAAAGGCTTGAGTAAGTTTATATGTAAACAGAGCAAATGATTCACCAAAAATAAATAAAATTGATCTAATGCTATCTTAGACTATATTAAGAGAGGCAGAATGTTGAAAATATCATGCTGCACATGTGATTAGGCACAGTGATTAGAGCACTGGATCTGGAGTCAGATCTGAGTTCAAATGTGTCCTCAGACATTTACTTATTAGCTAGGTGATTCTGGACAAGTAATTTAACATCTGCTTGCCTCAGTTTTCTCAACTATAAAATGTGATCATAATAGCACCTAGTGCCCAGGAATATTATGAGGATCAAGTGAGATAATATTTGTGAAGTAGTTAGTAAATGCCTGGTAGATAGTAGGTGATATATAAATGCTAGTTGTGATTGTTATTATTATTAAATAATGTGATCGAACTCTATCTTAGTCATATCTGTTCCATCCTGATTATCATATTTTAGGAATGACATTAACAAGCCCGCCTAGAAAATGATGTCCAGGATGGTAAGGGAACTCAGATTGAAGCTATACAACTATCAGTTGAAGGTAATGTTTTGACTAGAGAGATTGAAGGAAAATCTTGTACTATCCTCAGGTGTTTGAGTTTGTACACTCTTAGAGAAGTCCTTTATTTCTTGGATTCCTTATTTCTATAGTTGAGTATACAATATATGTATCTTATAGTTTTAAAACACTTTCCAACAGGAGTGTTTATAATGTGATGCCTTTTATTCCTTATTAGCTTCTTATGATTTTTTTTCTAGATGCCTTTTTTTCTTCAGACCTTTGTCATTTGGATTTTCTTAAATATAATTTTCCTCAGAAATTTAGTACTGTTACTATATTATCATTTTGCTTTCAAAAATATTACTTATTTTAGATTTTAAGGGAAGATTGTTTTCTTTAGTATGTTGAGATATAGGTAAAAGCAAAACCAGTTTAATTCATAATTTGCTTGGATTATATGATATGTGAACTTCCTTTGGACCGTATTTTTATCTCCCTAAATTAAGAGAAATTTACAGGTAGCTAGAAAATTCATTGAATTTTGTTTCTTAAGTCCCCTGTTTTTCATTAGGATGATGCTTAAAGTAAGTAGCCTTCAATTAGTTTTGTTGACAGCTTTAACTGATGTTTTAATGATCTTAAAGAAGGGAGGAGGAAGGAGGTGTAGAAAAATTTATATTGGTAAGGCTAAGCTAAAATAAGCAGAGTACACAACCACTAATTAACTCGCATTCATTTTTAAAAAAATCTCAAGACTGAAAGAGGATAGCAAAGTATCATCAGACCCTTGGACTTTTGTAACAAGGAGCAAATCATTTTAGACAGCAGACTGATATCCATTACCCACAATTAGCACTATTCCTCTCTTACTGGTACATTCCAGCAATCAATTTAATTGCAATTGTAAAATTTGTCCTCAAATTGTGATTAAAGCAAAATATAATGAGTAAAATGCATGTATGTAATGATAGAAACCTGGCCTATAAAGAATTACACCAAATCCATCTTTGAAATAATTCTATTAGCAATAGCCATATTTCAAACATTCTGCATTCTTACCCATTCTTCTTAAACTGGGAAATGTGTAACTATGGTAAATTTCTTTCCAGTAATTCTATGTACATTGTAACTGCATTTCATCTCTTTGTGTTTTTTCTTACAATTCTGTATGCTTGCTTGGTTGTCTGACTTGGCTTGGTTAGAAAATTTCTACCATGAACTGACTCCAGGATTATGGGTTTATGAAAGATTCCTTGTCATCTACCAGGATGTCATAATGTGCCATATTGTTGTCCTAATTTGTGTCTGGGAACAATTAATTTGATTTTTCTGAACAATTCTTTCTAAGGACAAATGGCTCAAATTGTTTCAAAGCAGAAGCTTTCCTTTTCAAAGAATGAACATTTTACTTTTTTCCACAGCACTTCCAGAAATCTTCAGCAAAACCAAAGCACAACAATTCCCCTATAATTATCACAACTGATTTCTACATTCTTCTGTGAACCCTTGAATATAAACGTTTCTCCTGCTTGATTTATTACTCCTGATCAAAATTAATAGGAACAAAGAATGACCTTCTTGTGACTTTCCTTCATTTCATCTATTATTTGCATCACTCTGAATGCATTTTGTAAAGCATCACGTGGATACTCAATTTTCCTCACCCTCCAAAGATTTCCACGTATTATGTTCAAATTCTCTAAAGATTTCTTCTGGTGTCGTTTTGTGCACATTTGTCCTGCAGCATAGACACAAAACCAAAAGAGCTGCAAAGGGCATTAAGCTTGGATATCTATCTTTTTTTCTCCCTCATAGGCATAAATGAGAACATTTTCATGACAGGCCTTCAAAGAATTCATTTTTCTTATCACTATAAATTCTTCTCAAAAATTGCTGCATGAAGCTGGGCAGGGAGGCTATCTGGAGAAAGTTGAAGTATACAGAATGCTAAACTAAGATATGTTTTCTCTAAGAAGCGTGGAAACTTCTGCAGGAGGTAGAATACATTAAAAACGAAAAGGAAAAGAGAGTGAATGCAAGAAAGCAAAGTCTAATCATTCTTTCCCTGCAGCTTCATGCTAAGGAGAAAAGAACATATGGGAACATATTGGAAAAGCAGAAGTTAAACATCTGAGAAAAACAAAAGGTGTTTCTTACAGGTGGTGCCACAATTAACCTTTCTGGTCCTTGGAATTCTCTCCAGTCAGTTCTAATTATGCACAATCTATCATTATAGCTTTTTCACTGGCAAGGCTGACTCAGTGGTAATGGCTGTCCTCCCATGTAGATGACCTCAGTTTGGCATCCAGCCCTGGGCTCCATCTCTCTGCACTGAGTGAACTGAATGACAAGGGACATAGGGCATCCATTTCTTGATCAATGGCAACTCCTCCAGCTGGTCAGAAAGCATCATTAGCAGCAACTGAAGGAAGAGCTTCCTTTCTGTGGGGAAATTAGGGGTGAATAAAGAATGAGAGGGGGGAGAAAGCACAAAACAGGGCAAAGAGAACAAAATAGAGTGGTCATGTATATGATGCAAAGTCAATACTATCAAATTTCTAATAATAAATGGGAGCATATTATTAACAAAATCAGCTGAATTAGCTAATGCTGATGAAATAATAGATATCTGAAAATACCAGAAACATTCTTGCTGCCTTTTTTGGTTTGTAGAAATAATGCAGTGGTTAAAGCAAATGATGCTTTCAAAGTGGCAAGCTCTGTGATTTATCTCTTAGCATCTTCAAGCAAGCATGCATTATTAAATTTCAACCTGGGCTCTCTCTGCTGTATCATTAAGGTGGATAATTAATTTGATTATCACTCAGTCAGACTGTTTTCTGACTGCCTGAAACATATCCTGTATTGTGTGGCTACAAATATTTCAATTAGGTGGTACAAGCAAACTGTGGTACATTTTTCCATTGTATCCTGATTATCTTTCCTCTCCACAGGAAGCATTACAGCACAAAATGTTGCAAAACTAACATTGCTGCTAATGATGAGGTTTGGGGAAGGGAAATTCATGTGTGAGAGAGGGGGGAAGAAAGAGGAGGATGGAAATGCATATATTTGAAGACATCCTCTGCATCTATATTTAAATTTGGCAGACAAAGTACCCTTGAATGAGTTTTTTTTTTTTTTACTTCAGAGACTATGTTGTTTTTCCATAATTTTTACTGACCTTTGTCATTTCATTATTAAATATTCAATAATAATCTTTTGTCCAGCTCTCTGTATCATTCAGCCTCTTGAGAAGTTTTTATAAGAGAAAATGTAGCTATTAGTAGGCAGAATGCAGATGACAAGGATTTCTTATATTTCCTCTTTGCTCCATCATTTATTTATTATAGAATTCTAATAGCCTGAAGGTACCCATTGAGGTCATAGAGGCTAGCCCCTTGGTTCCCTACAGAGCTATAGCAATAATAACAATGACAGCAATCACAATGTATGTTGTTTTTCCTTTTTATACTGATTTACACTTTTCAAAGATTTTTCACATATTTATTATTCTTGGATATCTGTTGGCGTCAATATAATCCATGACAGTTTTGAATTTAATAAACAAATAGATATTTTTACTCCTCACAAATAGTTCTATAAGGAAGATAAAAGACAGATCTCTGACTGATGAGGAAACTGAGGCTTAGGGGAATTGTTATGGTCAAGACCATACAACAAATAAAGTTAGAAGAGCTTGAAATGGAACCCAGATTTTCTGTCTTGCAGCCCAGGTTTTTCTTCACTATTCTTCAGCCTAAGTAATAAATAAGTAATGACTTTGCTTATCTACCCTATATTTTCCAGAAAACTAAGGAAAATAGTGTATTATCCTTTTTTCATTATGGCTGTTTATGGTAAAAAAAAAAAAACAAAAAAACAAACAAAAAACTTCCTCTATCCAAAAAGTGGGATGGGTCATCTCAGAAAGCAATGAATTACTTTGCACTAGAGATCTTCCAAGAAAAACTAGATGACCCCTTATCCCATTTATTATAAAAGAGATTCTGATTCATGAGTGGATAAGAGTCAATGACCTCTGAAGTCCCTTCCAACTCTGAGAGTCTATAACTCTGTGACTTTATAGTGTTTTAAAATTTATTTCTGCACACAAGGGGGAAACGTCTTTAGAAAGAAAAAGGCCAGAAAGATAGTCTAGTTAAGTCCCACTCAATGTTATACCCAAGGAAACTGAGGTACAGGGTAGTTAGATGACTTTCTCAAAGTCACACAGCTAGACAATGGCAGACATAATACTAGAACCCAGATTTTCTGCTTTGGCATCCAATATACATTACATAAGTCACTCTCTTCCCTTATATGTCTCTGAATAAGAGTCTAAGTAAAAAAATGAGAGAGGTTGGGTAAAGACCAACTTCCACTTGTGGTCATTGGAGCCTTGATATTTTCTTCTGGAAGGTAATGAATTGGATGAACTTGGCCAGCACAGGCCACAGGTGGGAAGATTTGGCTAGATAAATGGCAGCCTGGCAGCTAAGGTTAAAGCTCAAGTTCACGGAGGTCAGATAAGGGGGAAGAATAGATTGGTTCTAGAGAACAATTTTTTTTTCACATATCAAGAAAGAGTTTCCTACCTTTTCTAGGGGAGACTAGTATTATTTTTGTTTACTTTCCTCTTGCTTCAGGAAGTTCTATCTATAATACATTCTTCTCAATCAAATATTAGTTCTTCGTATCTTATTCTATCCTTGGCAAAATTGTTAATATGCTTATGATATCATGATTAATTTATTATGTTAACCTTTGTCATTAAAGCAATATTTGTATTAAGGAATTTTTGCAGAGGGCTTTTAAAATGTTCATTATAATTGACAAAATATTATTCATTATCATCTATTTTATTCTATTACTTTATGTTAATAAATATGTATCTATATCTATACACATATCTGTATTTACTTGGTATAATATTAGTGAAATTTTTGAGGAGCATCTACCATATTGTAGATATCTGCTATGGTTAATTTGCCCAAAAACCCAGACAAGAAAAAGGAATGAATGGGTTGTGATATGCCTGAGTGAAGGGATTACTCCTACCTACAAGACTATAGCCCTACTCAAGTATCTAAGTATTTAAATGTATGTCTATGTATTGTGTGTGTACTATGTTCCTTATATAGGAGGCACTTTGCTGAATTTGATTGAAAATATATGTATATATGTATATGTGTGTAAACATAGCATATAGATATACATTGCACAGCTCTAATATATAGAGAACTATTATCTCCAAATTAAAATGGGTAACATCCACAGGACAATTGAGAAGAATGACATTGATGAGAATAGGCTGCAATATTTTGTATAATAAGGACTCTGAAAGGGAAAGGAAATAAAGAATATCATTAAAATAAATGATGAAGGGGAGAGAATTCTGGTGCTGGAATCCAAGGACTTGGTTCAACTCCTGCCTCTAAAACTTTCTGTCAGTGATGGGGTTAGACCAGATGACCTGTGAGTTCTTAGAGTTCCCAAGTTGTGATCGTAGTTGTTCATGTGAAATGGTCAGATAATTATGTGGTGAGAGTGAGTGGCAAGTACTGAATATGCTTCCTATTCCATCGACATCAGTGTGATCTCAAAAGGTAGAAAGGTTATCACTACATTAGGTGTGGACAACCTTGTGGCTAACCTCCAGAAGAATATGTACAAAAGTCATACAGAATGGGTAGGTATGCATGATTTGTGATCTGTATCCTTGAATGGGATGTACATATAAAGGAGAAAAATAATCCATTAGAATATTAGTTAAAATATATGTGTATATACACATGTATCTCCTGTGTGTATGAATGTGAAACTCAACTAATCTTTAGAATGAGGATACAGGTTCATTTATTGAATTTAATATATTTAACATGTATTGGACTACCTGCCATCTAAGGGAGGGGATGGGGGGGAAGGAGAGGAAAATTTGGAACAGAAGGTTTTGTAAGGGTCAATGTTGAAAAATTATCTATACATATGTTTTATAAATAAAAAGCCTTAATAATTTTTTAAAAGAATGAGGATATAGGTTCTGACATAAAAATGGTAAAGTCATATCATGCATATTTGTGTCACTTCTAGCTGCTGGACTTTAGGATATTCTAACATATTGGTAAAACACCAGAATTTTTTCATTCAATATTTTCCAAAAATATTAAAACTCCAGCCAAATAAGAAACAAATCAATCACTGTCTATTAGATACCTTCTTTGTGTTAGGTATTAGGCTTCCAAATATAGTGAATGAGATAATCTCTATCTGTAAGGAGTCCTCCATTCATTCTAATTAGGGAGACAAGAGATATACATATACATATATGGGTATATGTATGTATGTGTGTGGACAAACATTTAAGTAGTCAAGAAGTATATATGTATATATAAAGAGAATAATTTTATGTCAACATATGTAAATATAGACACATACAGATATTCATTCAGAATAAATATAATGTGAATAAATACAAATATAGGGACAGTAGATGAGCACAAAGTGGTTTAAGAGAACTAGTTATTTAGTCAGAAGACCTATATAGCACTGAGAAAGTGACTATCTTCCTGTAGTCACTTTATTCATCTGAGGGTTTTTTTTTAAAGAAGGAAACAAGAAGAGGAAAAGAAAGAAAGAAAGAAAGAAAGAGGAGAGGAGACTAAAATAAGCATCTATTAAAAACCTCCTTTTGCCAGGAATAATACTTAGATCTTTGCGAACATCTCATTTAATTCTTATATCAATCCCCTTGATCCCTAATTAATCCCTATTTATTCTTACTTTCCTAATGATGAAGTTGAAACAGACAGACATTAAGTGACTTACACAGGATAATGTTGCTAATATCTGAGGCCATATTCAAACTTAGACCTCCAGACCCAATGCTTTATCCATTATACCACCTAGAAGGAGGAAAGGGGGGCACGCTCTATCTTAGGAATAATTGATCTTAGGGGAAAGGAGGAACAAACAAGTGAAAGAGATAAATAGAAAGTGGAAAGAAGTAAATGAAAGAGGCTGCTTCAGCTTGGAAGTCAATTCCATTGTTGAACTGATTTCACGGCAAATGCATCTTCTGAAGAGAGATAGAGGACATATGGTTTCAGCCTGAGTTCCCACATATTTGTCAAGAGCAAGAACTAAAAGAGAAAATATAAGAAAAGAGATTCAGACTGAGCTTCGGCCACCACCATCCTCTACCCCTTCATAGCAAATAATGTTATAGGAAAATGATAGTGTCCTTTCCAGGTGATCTTTACTTTTTGACAGGAACTAAGACATTCAATAAGACAAGCAGAAAATAACCCCCTACCCACCCCAATACAGATATGCGTAGGCTAAAATACGTTTCAAAAAATAAGTGAAAAAATATTTGTATAAGTTTTAGTGATTCCATTATTTTAGGCAAAGAAAAAATATGGAACTTGAGCTTTCACATGACTTGAAATTGTGATTTTTTTTTCCTAGGCTGGTGCTGAATGTCACAGATAGAATAATGGCTTATTGTGGATTTATGAGAAAGGTCTATAAAATTTTATTCTATCTTACTTAAAACAAGAGTCAGGGAATTCATCCCACCGGATGGTAGTAAAAGCCTTTTATTACCCAAAAGTTGTTGGTAGCTTACAGAGTAAAGAATTGGCCTTCCACAGTGTCTAACTTCATGACCTAAATGAAATGAGATGGATGGTCCCTCTTGAGTGATACTACACATTACACACGAAAAAAGTATCAGTGCAGCTAATCTATTATAATGCAGAGCAATTGATACTGTCTACCAAAGTGACACTGGTTTGGAATTGTTTAAAATTGTACTTTTCCCTGAGTCATGAAGGAATTCAAAAACAGCTATTTTTATGAATTACTTGAAATTAGATATAGTAAAACTTTGACTATCTGGAACCCTCAAGGGTAAAATCATTGTATACAGTAGTTTTTCTGGATAGTTAAGGATTTACCTGTTTAAAACCCCATATTTTCATTTCTTTTTTATTTTACTTATTTATCATTTAGGAAGGAAATCATTCATTCTGGCCTTAAAGCTATGGATAGAAGTTACAAAGACATAAGTTTTTTGGTTTAGTTAGATTTGTTCACCTTTCAATAAGGAAAAAAATTTCCTGATAATCAGAGATTTTCAAAACTGTGGTGTTCTGCTTTGAAAAATAATGGATATTCTCTTCTTGCATGTCTTCAAGCAAAGGCTGGATGAATATTTTCAGAGTATATTATAGGGATTATTTTTTTCCATGTATAATTGGGTTAAATGGTCTCTGAAGTCCCAATTTCACCCCTAAAACTTCATTCTTCTTTGATTTTAATTCTATAATCAGCAAATAAAGAGCATAAGTAAGACTTTATACCCATAGTTATAAACATTTGTGGCAATGCAGTGGTACCACCAAAGCCTGTTAACATTTACAAGACTGTTTACTCCTACTCTAAATGGCCCCAGACTGTTGTGCTTTTTAAGTTGCCGTATCTGCTCCTTGTTGGTGAATTTTTACTTTCCTTGCTCTCAGACTATAGCCTGTCAGATGCCAGTGTTACTGCCTGTTGGAATTTTTTGCCAAAAAAATTTAGTTTGAGAGACTCACCTTCATGAACTCATTTATATGCTGACTTTATGTCATCTATTATGGCTGCTTGGAGAATTTGTTTGTTCACAAGGCTATGCAAGGATCAATGTTGTCAAATTATGCATGCATATGTTTTGAAAATAAAAAGCTTTATTTAAAAAAGAGAGAATGTGTTTTCTAGATTGGTGAGATTTCTGATTATCTGAGTCCTTGTTCTCATTAAGCATCAACTGTCTTTAAAGCATTTTTGCTAGTTACTGAGAGTTTACAAAGTTTATAGAAAACACTATGTCCTTGAAGAATCTATAGTCAATCAGGGAAATAAGACATAGATACGTAACTAAAAGCACAATGTTTTATGATAAGCATTGTTTTGCTCCTCTAGAATGTAAGTTCCTTGAGGATGTAGACTGTCTGGTTTTTTTTTTTTTTTTTTGTATTTGTATTCTTAGCACTTTGCACAGTACCTGTAACTGAGCACTTAATCTTTGTTATCTCTTTTTATCTACCTATTCCATCTCTCCCATATGCCAAATTCTCTCTGCTCACCCCTTCCAATGATACCAGCTTTAATGTCTATTTTGTTAACAATTTTCTCTCATTTTAAACCTCTTCAACTCATGTTCATATATTTCTTCTTATTCTTCTTCTTATTCTCTACAAAACATATTTCATTTTTTGCCGTCCATTTCCAATATTAATCATGCATCGTGTCATTACCCAGCTCTCCCCTTTAAAATGTTGGACTTGTTGGAGAAGTCAGAATAGTCCTTTTTCATCACAGACTATCCCTATGCTGCTTTTGAGTTTAAGTCAGAAATGTCGAATATATGATCAGTGGGATTCACATAGCCAGAAACACTTCCAGTGTCACTTAATCCAGAATAAAGTGGATTTAACAAAATAAATTAAAATACTATACAACATAAACAATTGTAAAATGTGGTCTTCTAAATCAATATGTAGACAGCAGGTTTAGTGCCAGTTTCATTTTGAATTTGTCATCTACTGGTCTCCAGGCCATTTTCCCTCTTTTCTCGGGAAAATCAATACTGTGCTCACAGTCTTCCTATCCCAAGTCCTTCCCTAATTCTAGGGCATGTCAAGGTACCTACCATGTTACCTTTTAATTTCTCAGGCTCCTTAACTTTCATGAGCTACTTGCTCACTCTCCCACAAGCACACAGAGGATCAAGTATACTCTTGGTCACTCCATCCCCACAAGTGTAATACTACCAAGATCAATAATTCAGAAACTATTTTATTCCCCCATAACCTCCTGCCATTCCATTTCTTCTTCCTCATCGTTACCTCTGATCTCTTCACCATCTAGTACATTTACTTAATACACTTGGTACCTCTAAGGACCATTACATTGTCCTCTGTTCTTAAATCCCTTAGCCTCTTATACTCACCCCAACCCTAGATTACTCCTACCATTGGCTTCTTCCACTTCTATGTACATGCTGCTAGCAGAAGTCATGCAATTTGCTAACTCAATCTGCTACAGATTTGTATTATCTGCTCCTAATTAGTCCCTCAGTGAAGCAAACCTTTTCTTCTATTTGATTCTGACACATTCTCCACAACAGCTGTTCCAAATCTTCTTTCAAACCTTCCATATATACTCCTCCACCTACCTTTTCAACTGAGAACCTTGTCTCAAAATTTAATGAGAAACTCAAGAATTATCCCAAGCTCCATCTTTTTTCCATTTATCACATCTCAAAATCTTTTTTTCATCCTCCCTCAATTTCTTCTGTCTTTCCTTCATTTTCTAGTGAAGAGGTGTCCTCCTAAATATGACCAACTTCTCTCTATATAACATTGATCCCTTCCCCTCTTCTCTCCTCAGAATGTTTGCCTTTACAATTATCCTTACTATGTCTAATATTATTGATCATCTCTTAACCTGCTCTTCCCCCACCCCCCTATCTGTTGGCTTTTTCTCAGTCTTCATTCTTATGGACTTCTGTATAGATTTTTCCTCTACTGACCACTCTCACATCCTGAATACTGTGCTTTGTTCTCCTTCTAAATTTCTAATCACTCTTTATTTTCCATTTCTGGACTATCATGAAGAACTTTCTCTCAGATTATGAGTGTATACCCAAAGCTTGTCAGGAGCCTTTTCTCTCAATACTATTTTTATGACCTTATCACCTCCGTCTTGTTTAATTATCATACCTGTGCTAGTGACTTCTAATCTTATATATCCAGATTTATTGTTCCTCAACTCTTGTCCACACATTACCAGCTATTTATAGGGCATTTTAAACTGAAGTCCTATGGGCATCTTAAATTCAAAATACTCAAAATGAAGTTCATCAGCTTTTCCCTATCCATCCATACATTTCTCTGGTTAAATTTCTAATTTTTGGCAAAGTCTTTCTAATCACTCCTTGGAATCATCCTCATTGCCTAAGTATCCCCTAGCTCACACAGCTAATCAGCTGCAAAGACTTCTAGATTCTAACCTTCCCTTCTCTACTCACATAGCTGCCACCATAAATTAGTTCTTCAAAATCTCTCACCTTAAAGAGTATATCACAATACACGTTTTTTATTGATATCCTTGCTTTAGATCTCTTTTGTCTCTTGTTGATTTTCCATGTTGCTGTGAAAATGATTTCCCTAAACCACTGGTCTGACCATGATATCCCCTGTTCTGTAAATAACATTGGTGTCTCTAAGGATCAAATTCAAATTCCTCTGTTTATCATTTATCAACTGATTCCATCTTACTTTTTCAGCTTACATACATACACATATACATATACATATTTATGTGTGTATACATATATATATATATATATATATGTTATACTCTTGATGAATTCCATATTCAAGGCAAGGTTGACATTGTTTCTCATAATTCATTCTATATCCCACCACAATACTATTACAGTCTACCATTTCTCATTCCCAGAATGCCCTCCCTCTTCCCTTCTGTTTCTTTGATCCCTTAGTTTTCCTTAAAGTTTAATTCAAATCCTCTTCTATGTGAAATATCTTCTGATCTCCACCTCTCATCCCCTGGCTACTAGTGCTTTTCCTCATCTTTCCCCACCACTGTTGGTAAGTTTTCCCTTATATCAAGCTGAAAATACAGTTTTTTGAGGCTTCCACTATTGCTCCTGTTTCTCCCTCTGGGGCCAAGTACCACCAGTCTAATCTTTCTTCCATATGACAACCAATTTTTTTTTTAAAGAGCTGTTATATTGCTTCTGAATCTTGTTTCTGCACACTAAGCACTCCCAGTTTCTTCAACTGGTCTTTGCCTGAAATGGTCTTTAGTCCCTTCCATGGATATATTCCAGCTTTCAATGACATTCTAAAGATGTGGTGCCTAGACCTGGATATATATTCCCATAAATATAGGACCAACATTAACATTCTTGGAAATATGATCTTTAAAAAGAAAATGACATATTTTTCCAGCCTCTGGGCGAGAGAAGACATTAAGAAGCTTAGAAATAACAGAAAAAGCAATGATCACATTTAATATAAACATTGGTGTTTAATGACTAAAACCATTCTGTAACTTGGATTTGCTCAGTGTTAAATAGATCTTAAATTCCCATGGCTGTTGTAGATTATTAGAGGATTATGTGTTAATGAACCACATTCCTCAAATGAAAATTTCTATGAAGAAATACATTCATTTTTGTTAGATTTTTAATAATATAATACTAAGGCTACCATTTTACATTTATATAGTATTTCATTCTTTTCAAAATACTTTAATATTCAGAACTTAATTTGATCTTTATGGTAAACACAACATATCATATGAATAGGCTATTAAGAAGGATTATGAGGATTTAATGATCAAGTTTTGTAAAGAATATAACTCTCAAATTTATTAAATTCTATAAACTGACCAGCTGGTCTTTTGACTATTTTAAGTCTCTTTAAAGACTAAGTTTGAAATAATGCTTTCAATAAAATCAGGTTACATTTTTAAAATATATACATATATATATATATATCAAAGTCACATTTTTGAGGCTATATTTGGTATATTAATGGTAATAATTTTTATGATCATTATTATTATTGATTACCAATTGTTATTGATAACACATATGCCAATATATAAAGTTTTAAAGTTTGCAAGGTACTTTATACATTTTATTTTATTTTCATAACAATTTTATGAGGTAAACATATAAATATTATCCTCATTTTGCAGATGAGGAAACTGAAACTAAGAAAAGTAATCAACTGCATAGGATCACAGAGTTATATATGAGATTATAACCCAAGCTTTCAATGACTCCCAGCCCCACATTATTCTTACTACTTTATGCTGCATTTAAAAGAGTATCCATAGTCTGTATCCCAAAGAGATAATAAAAAAGACCACATGCACAAAAATGTTTGTAGCAACCCTTTTTGTAGTGGCAAGGAACTGAAAACTGAGTGGATGCCCATTAGTTGAGGAATGACTGAATAAGTTATGGTATATGAATGTGATGAAATATCATTTATAAAAAATGATGAGCAGGATGATTTTAGAGAAGCTTGAAGAGACTTACACGAACTGATGCTAAGTTAAATGAGTAGAACCAAGAGAACACTGTATTACAGCAATAGCAAGATTATGTGATTATCAACTCTGATGGACTTAGTGCTTTTGAACAATGAGATGATCTAGGCTAGTTCCAAAAAATGTGTGATGCAAAGAGCCATCTAAATCTAGAGAAAGAACTATGGGAACTGAATGTGGATCACAACATAGTGTTTTCACCTTTTTTGTTGTTGTTTGCTTGCTTTTTTCCTCATTTTCCCCCTTTTTTGATCTATTTCTTCTTGTGCAGCATAGTAAATGTGAAAATATATTTAGAAGAATTGCACATGTTTAACCTATATTGGATTACTCTCCAGGGGATAGAATAAGGAAAGGGAGAGAGAAAAATTTGGAATATAGCCATAGTCCAGGCAAGAGGTAATGATGATAAGAAATTCAATGGTAGTATATGTGAATGTAGAAAAAGGTAAAAATGTTAACTATCTAATGGAGAATTATTTTCTTTTTTATTACATGTATGTATTTATTCAAAACTTAAATACAAAATGGGAAAAAACAGCATCATGAGCACCATAGAACATGAGAGGATAAAAAATATATAACAATAAATTTCCATTTCAAGAAAGCATATATAATATTAGAACACACTCTATTCAGAACTATCCATCATTTATTTGTTTCCTTGTAGATTATTTTTGTTCTCTACTGTATATTTTTTATTTTATTCTTCTTTTCCCATCTTCTCACTGCCATTTCATATATATATATACATATATATACACACATCTATACATATATACACAGTCTTTTATTATTTTTCTAAGTCCACCAACTCTTCATTTCCAATGCCAGAGCAATATTCCAATCTTACTCTATCTAGTTGTTTTGAATAGTCTAAAACAACATTAATATGCCTGAGATATAATGCAATATCTCTCTTTTGATTATTTTTTTAATTTTGTGAGATCAATTCCTATGCCTCATTTTTTTCCAAATAAATTCTACTCCCCTTCATGATTGTTTTGATATCTCTTGTTTCCTATCCCTGCTAACTCTTTTACTTAATTTCTACTCAATAGCTTGCCTTGCTATTACTTAATGTTCCCCCTTTCCCCCAAAGATCCCTCTCTTTTTTCCCTCTATCTATTTTCCCCTCCATCTTTATCCCATTCCCATTAATCTATATCTCTTATCCCATTTCCTTCTATAACCTACCTTATCCTATTCTATCCCCCTCTTATTTTTTTATAAATTATGGAAAGTTTTATATATATATATATATATATATATATATATATATATATATATATATATATATATATATGTATGTATGTATGTATGTATGTTTCCTTCTTTAACCTATTCCTGATATGGGTAAGAAGTTTAGAACTACCAGCTCTCCTCTCCTTTCCAATTCTTCTGTGTAACAGGGGGAAATGTGACTTCAATATCACATCATAGAAAAGGGACAGACTTAATCCTAAGTGAAATGACAGCAGCTTAGATTATAAATATTTTATTAATTATGAAATGGTGAAGGAAAGAAACATTCATTACATAATTCTTTGTAAGAAATTTTGCACTATATTTGAAGACTTACAATATGTATTCTCTCTTCACTATGAGGTTGACTTTAATAATTCATATATCTTGTTACATGAAACAAAGTAAGAAAAATCCTTTGGAATAGTTATATGTGTTCTAAAATAAATGCATTATCTTTCATTTTATATAATGATAAATTGTTATGAAATAACTACAGTGAAACTCCTGGGAATACTATATTAACTTTTGAAAAGGTGGTGACAAAATCAATTCCTAATTGATAATAGTCAGTACTTATATATTGCTTTCACGTTTGCAAAACATTTCATATGTGCTTTGCATCTCATTTGATAGATGCTATTGCCTGTCTTTAATATGAATTCAGAGTTTCATATAGGATTGTAAAGTAATTTCTTAGAGGGAAAAGGGGAGAAGGGTGTGTGGGGCAGGGAAGGATTATGTGTGTAAAGGGACCATGGTATGCACTTGTGAAACACTGCCTTTCAGAGTAGAAAAAAACTTTGAGTCATATTTTTGACAATGTATTGAAGAAAAGTCCCTCAAAAATAATGTTTCCCATGTACTCCAATACATGTAAAAATGAGTCTTTGTTCTCCAACTTGGTGCCCTAAGGAGATGGAAATAGGACAAACAAATCATACAGAGACATAGGACAAATTATTCTTCAGGGCTCAGATAAATTTCATTCACCCTGTGGCATCCTTCTGGTCTCATTTTGACTTCCATGGGCTTGTGGGGAAGTAAGCCTCAAATACAGCCTTAACTACTTGACAGATTAAGTTAGTGTTTATAAGGAGAACAGCAGCAAGAAGTAAAAAGACTGAGGTTGCAGGAGAGCCTAAAGTTATAGAATATTTTTGTGAAAAGAATCCAGTCATTGTTTAAGTTGAGAATTTTCAGAGAGTATACTAACTGGGAATATTTTATCTCCCAAGTTATTATATACTTTACACTTAATTTTAAGTTTTGCTTTAAAGGCCATATTTTATATTTGATCTTTCTTCCTCAACAAATGCCTCTTATTTGTGAATTCATATAGCTAAGGATTTCTGATCTAACTATAGATGCTCATGTTTTACAGGATGTTTGCTCTACTCAACACTTCATTTGTATTCTTTGGTATCTGTTTAGGATAAGCAGGAGGTGAGGTAGAACAGACTTCTTCCATATGACTGCTTTTGGAGGTCATTGGTAATTACTTCCTGGCACATCTTTTCAATGACTTGGCTATCATGCTTTGTTCAAAATCTGAATTCTCTGATTTATAAATTTAATAAATTTGGATTTCGTAAAAGTTGGCTCTACTGCTTCTTTAGGTTATAATTAAGGCAGTTAAATCTATTGGTTTAAAGTCCTCTATTTGATAAATTCTTTGGATGATGGTCCTTATAATGACTGTACTCAAGTACCAGAATTGAATCTATGGCTCTTCAGTAATGAAATCTTTTTCCAGCTTGGGAAAAAATAATGCAGAATTGCAATTCTCCATTGAATTGGCATCTTTTTAAATGATAAGTAGAATTTTCTCATGTGGGCAAGATATATTTGGGTGGGCAGATGTTTAGTTGCTAAATGGACAACTGAGGGCCTCAGATTTATCTAAAAAAGTCAAACAGGCCCTTTTTATATCCACTCACTGACAGGGCAATGGTATCTGTCTTCATCTTCTGAATTAAGAATGAATTCTAAGAACACAGAATACACAGCATGTGGGAGAGTTCATCTTCTTTCAGTAGTGTTTCTAGGTTTGAAAAAAAACTAGAAATCAGTAACCTGCAATTAACCTACTATATTTATACACTTCTGATTAATCAGAACACTTTTCATTATAACTAACATAAGAAACAGCAGCACAATATTTCTTCATTAGTTCTGGTTGATATGTTTTTATTTTTTGTTTCCTATTGAAAAAAATAATTAACCAGAAATAATGAAATGGTGAATGTGTTGAATTGGCTCAGGTAATAAGTGCTGTGTAGTGAATCACCTCAATTTTCTTTAGGGTATTATCCTATTATGAGCACATTGACTACATGGGGCTAGTTGAATTCAGGAATTTAGAATAGGTTATAAGCTGGCCTTTCCTCTAGTGTTCTGCTGTTCAATTGCATCTATTCTAAGCTTTTTAATCACTTACCACTTTGTATACTTAACCTCTCTCCCATCACTTGTAGATATGGTGTCCAAAGTTACCCAAGTTTGTCTTACTGTTTTGAAGTGCAAGAAAAAAAACTACTTCTTTCAGAAAAAAAAATCTTATAAAGACAAGAACAGTTCTTTCAGAATAAACTGTTCTTGTCTTTATGAGTTTTTTTTTTTGCCTTACTACTCATCCAAATTTAAAATCTTTACAGCCATTCTATCCTGCTCAGAATCACCCAAGTCACCGACCTTCAAAATCCTTAGTGTTTGTTTTTTTCATTCCATTCCAAATTCACAAGTGATTAACTTGAATTTATATTCTTGGATTACCAAGAATATATAAATATATATTTAGATGCTGTCTACTCAGTGTACTTGTTTGAGTGAGTTATGTCTATCAATATAAATGAAAATAAAGTGAAATATTTTAATTTGAGAATGTTTTTAAACTATGGGTGTGCATAGAGCTTTTGTGTATAAATACATTTTTATTGCTTTTGTTGTTGTTCAGATGTCATAAGTATGTAAGGAATTACATACTAATTTAACAATTTTGAGGATCTCTTATTTTCCATTCCCTCCCAGGTGCTGAATACCTAGAAATCAGTTTTCTCTCTAATACATAGTCCTTTTACATCCTTCCTTGCTTATGTCTTTACTCTCATCTATAGTGACAAGGCTACCATCCTAATTCAACATCTCTCATATGGACCAAGTAATGATTCCTAACTAGTCCCCCTATCTCTATGTTTCTACTTCAATCATCTCAGTAACAGAAACTACCTGAGCTCAAAAACTGAGGCCCCTTTTGGTTATTATAGAGAAAATCCATGCTTTCAGAGGAAGCTGTAAAAGATAACTTCTGAGCTCCATTTCAAATCTAAGAATCAGTGATTCTGTAATGGATTATCATTATCCTTAAATCTTCTGCTCTCCCAAGTATAAAACATATGTTGCCTTGGAAGAATGAATAAGCACTTCCATTTTTAGTCTTTTATTTTCAGAAATATCTATTTGCTATTCTAAGCTATATCACACCTTCCCCAAAGATCTTTCTTAGGCTTCAAGAGGTCATTTGACTTCCAGTATCATACTTTTTTCATGGCACTGACTGCTCAACCATTCTCTTCCCTCAACAGAGAACCTAATGTTACCTCTTCCTCCTCACTAAAATGTCACCCAATCTTAAATCTGACAATCAATACTGTCTTCCATGAAATCTTTTCAAATCCCCAATAAGAGGTTATCTCTTTTCCCTCCCCTCTCCAACTACCAAGTGTACCTTTTTTAAACTTGTTTTTCAGAACTCATCATACTCTATATTTAACTGTTTCTCTATAGTCATATTGTCTTTTTACAGGAGAGTAAGTGCCTTACCCCTTAATATTCCTTATAAATATCCAGAACAGATGCTCATATTTGATAAATATCCAATAAATATTTGTTAAATTGAAATTACTCATCTTATGCCATATAAAAAGAGTGAGATTACTTAGTGTTGGGGGAGGGGTGTTGTTTGTATGTTTTAGGGAAGATGAGTTTAGGTTTTGGGATTTGCACAATACTTCATATAAACAGGCTGCTTATATTTGCTTACAAATATTATAACTCCCCTATTCATTTTCTTCAAAGTTTGGTGCTTTCTCAGACTACTGAATTACATACTGAGTAGAAGAGTTATCGCTTCTTATCCCATGAAATAGAAATTTTGGGGAAGATAGAAGTCTTAAATGAGAATTTTTTATGTTCATACATCACCTTGGTTCATTCTTGTCTGTATCAGTATCCACAATTTAACATAGAAGAATTATACAATGCTTTAGCTTTCAAATCTGAGTAAATATTTACTAGTAACTTTGCTCACTTTTTCTAGAAAAATTTTCTATAACATTTTCTGAATTAAATGCTATATGTTGATCAAGAAAACAGATAAGGATAGAAGGTATGTTTGTTTATGAAAACCTTATTGGTATTTGCCATATTGTTAAAGCTTAGCTGTGATTTGGTATATATTATAAATTCCAACTTGAATTAATATATGAGTAATTCAGTGCTACATACCATAAATAGAGTATGTATTACAAATAATGTGAGCAGGAAGAACATGAAAGTGAATTAATTTCAGAATGTACCATGCTAACTTTAGATAATATTTATTTTGTTCTTTCCTTTATTCTTCATTACACAACCATAAAGAGATTTGATATCATCAAATTCTATTATCTATAGCTAGAGTTCGCAACTTTCTTTATTAACATTTGATAATCTGCTGAAGTCTCCGGACTCTTTCTCAGGATAATTTTTTTTTTGCATACATAGGGTTACAAAGGAAAGATATTAAATTAAACACACACACACACACACACACACACACACACACACACACACACACAATTAAAAGATCACAGACTCTATATTGAGAACCCCTAATGGACAGGTGCATCTAAAATGTGTTGAGGTACCAGATGACCTAGGGTCATTTTATACCTGGTTATATTGCTCCTGCAAAGCTGAACTCCACAAAATAACTAGATGATTTTTGCCATAGAGAGGGAGATATTTAATGAATAACATCAGTATCTGGAGTATAGAAGAATTCTTATAAAGAAATGCAATAATCTATCAGAAATGGCATATAATGAAAATGGAATCTTTAACAATTTGTATTATGTATATATTAAAATTATTAATTGATCAAGAACTTCTCATTACAATAGAGCTTACCTACCTGTATATAAAGCTGTATGGATTTGCCACTCCTGAGAGGCGATAGAAAGAGGGGAGAAGAGTGATAAAGAGGGAGGTTCAGAGACAGAAAGACAAAAAAAAAGAGGAAGCAAAGAAAAAGAAAGAGATAGAAAAATGGAGATGGGGAAAGAGAGAAAGGGGGAAAGAGAGAAAGAAAGAGGAGAAAGAGGAAAAGGAGGAGAAGACAGAAAGAGGTAGAGAGAGAGGGAAAAGGAGGGAGAAAGAGGGATGGGGGTAGCAAGAGAAGAAAGAAAGAGAGAGAGACACAAAGAGAGAAACACAGAGAGAGAAGACAGAGAGAGAGACAGAGAGACAGAGAAAGAGAAAGAAGGAGGGGGAGAGAGAGGAAGAGGGAGGGAAGAAAGGGGGGAGAGAGAGAGAGAGTTCTAATCTCTTCTCTGCTTGCAAATAAGAACGTTTCATATCTACCTCTATTCATGGAAAGTCTTCAAGGAAAGATTAGATAACTTCTCATTGGGTATACTGTAAAAGAGTTTCTTTTTTGCTGAATAAATTAGACTAGAGAGAAGTGGTGATAAATCATTATGCCAAGAGTCAGAGAGATCTGCATTCAGATCCAATCTCAGACACTTACAAGTTGTGTGATTATGGGCAAGTCACTTAACATATAATGAAGTTTCCTTGACTGTAAAATGAGGATAATAATATCAACTTAACTCCTAGACTTTTTGTGAGGATCAAATAAGATAGTGTTTATAAAGTACTTAGCACAGTACTTGACATGGAGTAGATGCTTAATCGAAGTTTATTTCCCATCTTTCTAACTCTGAAATTCTGTGATTCCATGATCATATCCAAAGAAAGGAAATAGTTGTAACAGTCAGATTATTCTACTGACTCTACTCCCAAGCCAAAAGCCAAAAAGTGTCAGCCAAGATATTTACCAAATATAGGAGAACCTGAAGAATCCCCTCAAACTTATTCTACTTTAAAACCTGTCCATGCAGCACTATATGAACTATAGTTAAATCCATGATCCAATTAAACTGAACAACATAGACAGATAACCTAACCTCTACGATAAATCAGTCAATCATTCAATTAATATGCATTTATTAAAAGACTTGGTTCTTCTCAGTGGTTCAGTGATTCAAAGCAATCCCAGTAGGCTTTGGACAGAAAATGCCATCTGCATCCAGAAAAAGAACTAATGAGACTGAGTATAAATCAACAACCATTGTTCACTTCCTTTTTCTGTTTTTTTTTTTTTTTTATCTCTTATAGTTTTCCACTTTTGTTAAGATTTTTCTCTCCTACTAAGATTTATAAAGCAATGTGTGCCCAAAAAAGAAAGAATGGAAGGAAGGAAGGAAAGAAGGAAGAAAGGAAGGAAAGAAGGAAGGAAGGAAGGAAAGAAGGAAGGAAGGAAGGAAGAAGGAAGGAAGGAAGGAAGGAAGGAAGGAAGGAAGGAAGGAAGGAAGGAAGGAAGGAAGGAAGGAAGGAAGGAAGAACCTCCTGTGTATCAGGTACTGCAAGGAATTAGAAATACAAAGAAAAAGTGAAATAGTTGCTTCCCTCAACAACTTTAAATTCTATCAGGAAAGATTACATGTTCTCACACATAAATATACATTACATAAATATATAAAATAAACACAAAGTAGGTAGGAGATGATTTAAGAGGATTAAAATCTGATTTATTTTTATCAAAATGGATTCGTTGGGTCAGGAAAATCATATAATACACAATCTAGACTTTGGTTTGGACCAAATATATAAAGGATTACTTATAAGTATCAGTTTATCCTTAGGAATTCTTGATTAGATCAACCATAAGCATGCACCATAAAACTTTTAATGGCTCTATTCCATGAACAGAGACTTTAAAATGAGAAAAAAAATTTTAAGTATTAATATTAGTCAATATATTTTTTGGAGATACTGCTGTGTTCCTAGTGTGCCACTACTTTTCTGGGCTTTTAGATATGGTATATACAAAATAATTATATACTCAGCACCTTTTCTCATTCCCATTCTCCCAAGTTCACAGTATGCTATTTAATATAAGTAAAGACAAACTGGAAAAAAGCATGTTGCTTTCTCAAAAGGACAAAATACATTTTAATCTAATGGTTTTTTATGCTGTTCAGCAGAACAGCAAAGATTTCCAAATAGCATTTCTGTATATTTCACGGGTGTAAATGCTATATCAATTAATCAACAAACATTTATTATGTGTCTGCTATATTCTGTATGCCAGTCCCTGAGTTAGGCAGGAGGAATACAAAGACAAAAGACATAACTTCAAAACAAAGTAGTTATGCATAGAGGATTAATATTTGGCTTGTTCATCTGACACACAGATCAATTGCCACCATTACGATTAAGCCATCCTTGATTTTCCCAGTTGAATGATCAGTTCCTCATTTAAATTCATGGAATTAAGTTAGTATTCTTCTCAGGCAGTTATGATTATTTGTATAAATATCTCCTTACAATACTGTATTGCTCCTTAAACAGAAAACATTTGTCCTTTGTATTTGTTTCTCCCATAGAGCATAGGACAGTGGGTTACTCAGTGAGTCCTTAGTAAAGATTTGAAAGAATGAAAGGTGAATGAATGAATGAATGAGTGCTTTAGATTTTGTCTCTAAAATGGATAACATTGTAGTCAAAATGCATGTTTTAAAGTGAATTGTTTTGTACATAATTATCACCAGCAAGAATACTAAAAATTGGCAGAGGATAGAAACAAATAGCTTGGTCAGTGATGATTTTTCTTAGTCTTCTATGTCAGGAGCCACTGTACTTTTCATTTGAAATCCAACTCCAAGCTTTACCTATGTTTTTTTTATCAGCCATTGGATCTTGGCTATGAGCAAACTGCTTCTGAATGATTGTTGGTTTGTAGTCAGTTCAGGCAAAGAATCTTCATCAGGAAAAGTAATACATGTCGACAAGTACACATTAATTTTAGATCATTCGTTCTGACAAGAAGGTTGATTTGGAGTTTGCTGCAACTGTTGGTTAAGAAAAGTATGGAAGAAAGCTAGAGGCACAGAAAAACCCCTAGAGGATGGTTTTTAGAGAGGAGGGTCAATATCCTGATGAAAAGTCTTTTTAGATTTATCTGGAGTTTAGCTTTGAGCTTGCAGGAAAAAAAAAAAGTAAAGTAAAGTCAAGATGTATTTCTAGGTCCTGATGCACCAAAGAGGTAACCATGGCAATTTACTCTATTCTAGCTGAAGCAGCAAAATCTGGGAAATTCCTTCGATTTCCTAAGAGAAAAAGAAAAGAAAAGGAAGTAGGAAAAAAGAAAATAATGTAATAAGATTAAATAAATGAAACTTTTGCAAAAGTCCAGTTTATACAAAATAAAAGGAATTTGTGTCAAGGTCCATTTTTCCCCACTTACCCAAGAAGAAACTAAAATACTTTCATAATACCAACCAAACTTCAAGATTTTTCATTCTCAGACTTAACAGGTCTCCAATTCAGAAATAATCAGTACAACAGAAGTAGTGCCTGGTCACATAATGGCTCATATTTACTAAAAGTAAGATAAATGAGTTCAGATTTTGAAAAGCAATTATTATACATAAAGGATCTGGCCATCGCACCCCTTCGTGTGATGAACAATGTGTTTACTGTTAAAATGCTAATTAGCCTTTAAAATTATTAATGTAATTATTACTCATCTCAGAACATCTGACAATTTTATGGACAGTACCATTGTTTAATTTAAGTGAAGCAGGTTTAAAGTGGCTTCTGACTACTTCCTCACTTGTTTGAGACAGAAATTGTTCTTTTCGGAAAGCTGGGGGGAGGGGGAAACCTGACAACATGCCTGTCGTTCTAAAGGAACAAAGAGAGATATTTGTGACTATGGAAAGGTTATGAATCGTAACTATACAGTGTCTAGGTCTCATTTCTTCTATGATAGCTGCTCCTATGTTATGAGCCATGAGGGAGAAAGTGGTACAGATCCTTGTAAAGTCATTTTACCACATGTGATATGTTTATGTAGAAGGTGTCCCAGAATGTTAAGCCACAGTAAGAGTACAGAGACTTGTTGTCTTTCAACTTTCTAAAATGCCAGAATATTGCAGGACCTAAGGACAATATTATGCTTCACCAGCAGATGGAGACAGCTATAGTCAGGCTTTTGACTATTACATATTCCCTCTTTACCTCCTTATTCAGGTTCTTCATCATTCTGGTTATTACTGTCTACAGTAAATGAAACAACCTTGGCATACAAGGATCTAAAGAAAAAACAAATAGGTGGGAAGTCCCCCTCCCAATCATATTATATTCTACTTACCTAGAATTATTACTATGAATTTCTACAAGGACATATCCTTCACTGTCTGTAGTTCCCCAAAATGACAGACTCTCTACTTAAGACTTTTCTCTATGGACTCATCAATTTCCATAATGTTTTATAAGACTTGTATAGCTGCTTACATACTAACTAACTTTCAGTTATAAATATCGATAGATTAGATATTAAAAGCACTTCAACAAACATTTGTTAGAAGCCTATGTAAAGAATTGTGTTAGATGTTGGGCTGAAATATAAAAATGTAACAATTTCCAGCTGTAACAAGCTTACAATCTAGAAGAGGATTGGAACATGGGCATAGATAGCTTTTATACAAAATAAAACATTGTGGATATATAAGAAAATATATTTAAAATATTTTGCAATGTCTGAAAAAGAAAACAATTTTCAAATATGAAAATTTGATAGAAGTGACATTTGAACTTGACCTTGAAAGAGAAATAGAATTTCTTAAGCTGGAGAAAGGGACAAAGAAAAGTCACTCTAGGAAAAGAAAAAAAAGAATATATGGGATTTGAATTTGAATGAAAAAACCTGATGAAAAGATTGTGGATGTTTTAATCCAGCCTTCAAATCATACCCAATCAATTACAGCATACTATGAATGAAGTGTCTTGTAGTTCATATTTTCCTTGCATTGTGCAAACTATTTTCTGAAGTTCTATTTTCTTTTTCTGCTATTGTAATTCTCAAATATCTCTCACAATTAATTGTTGTAATCTGATCAACGAGTAAAGTACTTGAAATTGAAAACTTCCTACAGAAGCATTTAATAACTTAACTGATCAATAAGCATTATCAAGTGCCTACTATGTGCTGGCATCATGTTAAGTTCAAGGGTTACAAAGAAAGGAAAAAAAAACCGTTTGCTATAGACAAGAAGTTCACATTCTAATCAGAAATACATGTAAATAAATAGGAGCATATGAGATACATTTAGATAGAAGGCAACATTAACATATCACTTTTCCATTGAGCATCTATCTGGCAATATTTATTATTTGAAATTCACCTGAGAATCAAGTAATTAAACAAAATTTGCCTCTGAACAACTAAATTAACATCAGAAATGCTATACTTTAAAGCTCATGAATTTTATTAAAAGGATGGTCCCTAAGCTCAGAACTTATTTATGTTTCCTTTTGACATAATTCTAAGAGCTTCATTATCTGGTTTTCTGACCCAAAGCAAACTAGAAGCAGAAAATTAAGAGGATGGTGTTTGAATTGATCAGAAATCAGTTCACCTAACATGTTATTACATCCCTGCTATTTGCCAGATACCATGTGTGATGCGGAGCACATATAAACAAAAGGCAAAATTGTCCTTTTGTCTTCAAGGAGTATACCTAGAGAAAAAAAAAAAAAAAACATGGAGTTATATAGATATATGAAATAATCACAAAGGCATTAATAGAGCTGAGATTCGAGCAATGATGCTGAGGAATGAAAAAGGGAGGAGTTGCATTCCAACTATGGAGAATAGCCAATACAAAAACATGGATGTGCGAAATAAAGTGCCACTGATGCAGAACTGTAAGAAGGCTAATATGTATACATAATATATGGCTCTTACTTGTGATTCCAAAAAGCTGTCACATGCACAGCAATCATCCCCAATGTTGAGGATAATCAGTAGACCTTCATTCAGCAGTGAGTTAGGATGTCTGCTCCAAAGCATGTGAAGACGTCCCTTGGAGGAATGTATTGATGAGAACCATTTGTTCCAAGGACCTTGAAGGCAGCTAAAGCTGTGAAGTGCTTAGAACCTGGTAAAATATAAAAGATGCCAAGAACATTATCTACAATCTGGGCCATAGTCAATCAATAATTATCACTAACATACTCTTCCAGTCTTAAAAAAAAAAAAAATACATTTCATGAACTCTGTGTCTTAGCCATTTGAACAGCCAACTCTTCTCCTAACTCAACAGACCATCACCCAACTCTATACATTCACATATACTGTCCTTGAGGCCTAGTTCTTGCTCCTCACACTCACTTTTGAGATCCCCTCTCTTTTTGCAAGCTCATCTCAGGCGTTACCAGCAACTCATGAAGCCTTCTTTTATCTCAACAGGTGTTAATGTCCCTTTTCTGTCATAATTCTGGAAGAGAGAGTGAGGATGACATCTTCTTGTCATCTCACTAAATCCAATTCACACACATGTCAAGACATCATCCATACCCCAACATCATAATGTCATTGGTCCTTTTCAAAAACAAAGGACAAATGACAACAAGTATACATGGTGAGGAGTATTATGCAATACAGCTAGAAAAGTAAGTTGGGACCAGATAGTAAAAGATTGCAAATAGCAAACAGAGTTTGTTTTTGACCCTGGATGAGGCAAGAGACCAGTGGAATTTGTCAAATAAAGGGAGTTATGGCCAGACAAATACTTTAGAAAAATCATTTTGGTGTGTTAAAGAAGGGAGAGATTTATGTCAGGGAAAACTGTTTAGGAAGCCATCGCAAAAGTCTAAATAAAAGGGGATAAGGATTAAAACTAAGATGATGACTGTATGAACACAGATAAAGAAAGGAGTGGCTGTGAAAGTGGAAATGACAAGAAATGGCAACTGACAACATTTCTGGGAGCAGAGGATAAAAGGAGGTATGAATAGGATGATATCAAGATTATGCATTTTCACAACTGGACAAAGTCGATACAAGTTCGCAAAAAGCAGAATGAGGGCAAAAAAGTCAAAATACTTTAGGAAAATTGAAAGAAAAAGTACACTAATATCTGTTGAGATAAAAGAAGGCTTCACAAGTAGCTGGTGACACCTGAGATGAGTCTTGCAAAAAGAGAGGGAATCTCAAAAGTGAGTGTGAGAAGCAAATACTGAGCACTGAGGACAGTGTATGTGAACAGATAGAACTGGGTGATGGCCTGTTGATTAGGAGAATAGCTAGTTATTCAATTGGCTAAGACACAGAGCTTGTGACATGATTTTTTTTTTTTTTTTAAGACTGGAAGAGTATGTTAGTGATAGATATGGAGCTACTAAATGCCAGGTAAAGAGTTTGTATTTTGTAGTTATTTATAGAGAACCATTAAATTTCTGAGCAAGAATGATATGATCAGACTTCCAGCTTAAAAGAAGGTTATTTGGACAGCTTTGGGAATAATGGATTGGAAAAGGGAGAGATTGGAAGCAGAGAGACTAGTGAAAAAGACTGTTAATACTTTATCCCTGTAAGTTCTAAAGATGACATGAATAAAGTTAGTGCCGTAAGAGCAGGGAAAAGGAAGAAGAAAAATATGAGAGATGTCATGGAGGAAGTATAATAGACATTGGTAACTAATACTACATAGAATCAAACATACCTATCCAATTCCATATAATTATATAAAATCAATCATGCATGCAAAGAATCAAATACGATTCTAGAGGACTGGAAGAATAATAAGTCTCTGCAAAGAGAAAGGGAAGTTCAGAAGAGAAACAAATTAGTAGGGAGTAGGAGATAAGTTTATTTCTGAAATCTGA
Source organism: Antechinus flavipes (assembly GCF_016432865.1). Taxonomy (NCBI): domain Eukaryota; kingdom Metazoa; phylum Chordata; class Mammalia; order Dasyuromorphia; family Dasyuridae; genus Antechinus; species Antechinus flavipes. The sequence goes on from NC_067398.1 coordinate 427,521,584, forward strand.
TTTTGAAGGTCTCTCCATTTACATAGCGAAATATTCAACACACACTTAGAGATGTGGGATGGAAATTCAAAGAAAATGATAAAATTTTATAGGGAGACTTGGGAGTCATTTCTGTAGAAGTGATGATTGAATCAATAGAAGTAGATGAGAGTACCAAAGAAGAAATTATAAAGAATGAAGACAAAAATACTAAGGACAGAGACTTACAGAATGCACACACTTAGAAGATGGGAAATAGGTGTTGAGGCAACAAAGAAGAATGAAAAGATTTAGTGGGATAAGTAGACACTGAACTTGAAAAAAAGCAATGCCATAGAAGTCAAGAAAGGTAAAAGTATTCAAGAAGAAAATGTATTCAGCACTGTCAAAGGTTGAAGAAGATTCAAGATAGATTAAGAATGTAAACAAGTAGATTTAATAATAAAAATATTATTGGTAACCTTTGAATAAGTAAGTTCAGTATATAAATAGGGCAATAGACACATTTGGGAGTTGATATAAGTGGATATAGAGGTAATAATGAGCATAGACTGTCTTTTTAGAAGTTTAATAGGGAAGAGAAGAGGAATCAATTGATGGTCTGAGAGGGTAGCAAGATGAAATGAAAGTTTAGTTTGGTTTTGGTTTATTTTGGTTTTTTTTGTTTGTTTCTTTTAGGACAAAAGAGACTTATGCATGTTTGTAACATGCATAACAGGAATGAAACAAGTAAACAAAGACAGAATATCAATGATCCATGCTACTAAATGGGACATAGTCATTAATAAAAGCAAGGACTTAGTCATTAAAGCAAGCTTCCAGGAAAGATCAGAAAGAATTGAATTAGGTCACCACTGAAGGCTTTGATTTCATCACGGAGAATGGCCATCTCAAGAAAAATATTGTGGAAGATGTAGAAAAGTGAAAGAACATATGACCTTATTTTTCTCAATAAAGTACAATGTGAGATCACCTTCTGAGAGAGTGTAGTAGAGTAGTATTAAGGGTTTGAAAAGAAAAACAATTTGAAATATCCTCCAAAGAGACAGAGTCTAAAATTAATAATAAAAAGAATATAGAAGATCTCCTAGAAGATAACATGAATTTATATGGAACATTATTGACTATATTCCCCAGCCTTTTCTAGCACAGTAAAACATTTATAGAATAAGATAGGAGAAGATGAATGATGTAAGTGACAAGAAAGTATGACCAAAAAGTCATAAAAGGTCTATAACCATGAGGTTGAAACTACTCCATCAGAATCCAAATATAAGAAGAATAAAATAGCATATACATATTTGAACATTAAAAATTATATCATTAAGAAAAGTTTAAATTGTATTTAGTATACATTAAGAAGAAAGTAAAGTATTTAACATATTTTGTTAGATTAATATATAATGTGTTTTACAAGGACTTCTAATAAAATAATTAAAATTTCAAAACTTTGTTTTACTTCTGTGAAAGTCTTCAAGTAAACCATTTCTGTGCTAATTTTCTGAATTCTTGAATGCATGCTACTATTTTCACTAAGAAAAAAAGGCTACTTTAATAGGTAACCAATATAATAAAAACAAAAAGGTGTTTTGTAAAGAATCCGTGAATAATCACAGTGATTATTGCTCAAAGGTAACCTACTTGCAAAGGGAAAGATGTAGACATGACCAAAAGTTCTTAAAACCCAAAGTCTTTAAGAAAAAGGAGACCCACAGACTTATCCAAAATTAGACTGTTTGTATAAGATTTATCCCTTAGTTTAACAAAACCAGGTTGTGTGATGCCCAGATCTTGGCACAGCACTCCACTGCCATGCAAAGGAAAGAATCCATCACTGAGGCAGCTCCTTTCTCTTCCCAGAAGAAGAAGCTTTAAAACACAGAATTGCTTGCTTTTCTTCTCTTGAACAAGTGATGGCACAAGAGTAAACTGCCTCTCGCATTTTTAACAAAGAAAGGTTAAAGAATTGCTTACTAAATCTTTGCAAGGGTATTCAAAAGCCAATAGGTGCCTTGAACTAGAAAATACTTTTCTATAGATGGACTAATCTATTTTAATGACACCAAAAAATAGTCTACATTCTTTCTGTAGTTCAAACCAAATAAGAAATCATCTTTTACAAATGCTTACATACATATATTCATACAGATCTTTTTGTCTCTGTTTCCCTAGAGCCTGGCACAATACCTGCTACTCATTGGTCACACAATAAATGATTAGCATGCAATGGAAAAGAGAATTAACAAGAAAGCCTGGTTACTACAGCTCTTCCCATTTATTTCATATAAGACTTTAGGTAAATCACATTGTCTTTCTGGCCTCAGAGTTTCCTTATCTACAAAATGATAGGGCTGGATTATAGTCTTTCTGAAGTTCTATCTAGCTCTAACCCTATATAAGGAAAGGGAATAAGCATTAATACTAAGTCTACTATTTGCCGGGTATGGTGCTAAGCATTTTTTAAAACAAATATCTCATTTCATCTTCACAACAAGCCTCAAAGGTAGGTGCTAGAGTTTTCCCCTATTTTACATTAAAGAAAACTGAGGCAAACAGAAGATAAGGGTAACCAAGGTTTGCATTGCTAGTCAGAGTCAATGAAACAATAAATTACTACCTTCATAGGAATGAGGAGATGCTTTTTACTCATACAGCACACATTCCATCCTAAGCTAAATCAATAAATAAACATTTATTAAGCACTTTATATATGGCAGGTATTTTGCTAAGGTTTGGAGGTTTTATGATGAAACTGAAACTGTCTCTGTTCTCCAGAAAGAAGTAATATGTATATATTAAATATAGAGAGAATAAATAAAAAATAAATGCAAAGTGTTTTAAGGAGGGAAAGTACTAACTCTTGTGGAGATCAGGAAAGACATTATGTAGCCAGTAGTGCTTAGGCTGAGCTTTGAAGTAATATATAGAGTACTGCAAAGCCAGAGTAGAGAGAGCATTCTAAGGAGAAGAGGGACCAGTATAAAGACAGAGAGTCTAGAGATAGAGGAGGATAACGTGTAAGAATCAGCAAGAAGGCCAATTTGTCTTGACCAGAAGCTGAAGGAAATGAGTTTTAGTTTATCTTTTTTTCTTGGAAGCAATAGGGAGCCACTAGAGTTTAGTGAGTAGGAGGGGATTACACAGTCAGAATTTTGCTTCAGGAAAATCACTTTGGTAAATGTGTGAAGGATAGATTAGAGTGGAGAAAGACTTAAGGCTGGAAAATCAATTAGGAGGCTGTTGTAATAATCCTAACAAGAAATGATAAGGAGCTAACTTTAGGTTGTGTCTCTGTGAGTAGTAAAGCAAGGATGACTGCATTTGGGAAATAAAAGGGGGACTGTTAACTGATTGAATATGTGAGGTGAGAGATAAGGAAGAGTAGAGGATAATGCTAAAGTTGCAAACATTGTGGTATAGAAAGAGAATGGGTAAATTCATAAGGTAAGTAGCTTTGGGGAGAAAGATAGTGAGTTATGCCTTAGAGATATTGAGTTTATGGGACATCCAGTTTGAAATGTCCAATAAGGAATTGGTAACACAGGACTGTAGCATAGAGAGACAAAATCTTTACATAAAGGTTTGGGAGACTTACCTCTTTAGAAGTAATCATTGAACCCATGTAAGCTGATAAAGTCACCAAATGAGAGAGTATAGAGTAGAGATGAGAGCCTAGAATAAAGACTTAGGACATATCTATTGTTCAGCTACATTGAATGAACATCCAGCAAAAGAATAAAAAAAAAAAAAATTGCTTTCTTTGCCTCCTGGTTTCCTTGGCTACCTTTGAGTTCCAGCTAAAATCTCACTTTCTACTAAGACTTTCCCAAACCCTCTTAGTTCCAGTTGTTTTCCTTTTGTTGATTATCTTTACACCGAAAATGAGCTGTTTGCATATTCACTCTCTCTTTAGGTTGTGAGGAAGAGCAGGAACTCTTTTTCCTTTTTTTTTTTTTTTTTTTTTTGTGTCCCCAGAATTTAACATATAGTAGAAACTTACTAACTAACTGGAGAAACAGGAATGAATATTGCTGTGAAAATACAAAGAAAAGTGAGTAACCTTGAGAACATGGTGGTCAACCATGTTAAATGCTCATTGTCATATTTTGCTTATTGCTGAAAAATATTCTAAAAAGAAAAAAAGTACAAAAAGAGGGAAAAGCATAGTCCCTATACATCAGAGAATGTGATTCACCTTCCATATTTTTTGATAATACTTCTTCCCATACTACAATTTGTCCTTCCAGAAATTATATTGCCTCCCATGACCCAAAATTAAATTTCAGAGATTTAAATAGTAACATTGACTTTACTTAAGAATAAGAATCATCTTTCAAACTACTTGAAAAGTATGGCCTTACAAAGGCTAATTAGGATTGGGTGCATATTAGCAGTAAGACTAGTTTGATAGATATTTTTGGGAGAAGAGGGTCATCAAAATGCTTAAATGGGATATATAGATATATAAATGGGATATATATATATCTGGAATCTATCTAGCAGAAAAGAGAGTATCAGTCAAAAAGGCATAATTGGCTGCCCTTTCTCTGTGTGTCACAAAAGAAACCTGTGTAATATGTAATATCATTTTATATGTGAACTTTCAAGAAAGGCTAGTCTTGGTTTGAGGCATTCTTGAATTAGTACTCACTCAAAACAATTATGATTACCCCACTCATCTGTTTAATTTTTTTATCAGTCATAAGATACACTAGTTTGAAATATGATAATTAATCAAATACCAGAACAAATAAAGTGATAAGAAAAGCATCCCCCTATGTATATAAAGAATATACTCCTCTACTGTTTACCCCAAAACTATCAGGGGAAAAGGAATACACAGAGAACACACATGAATGGAAATCACATAAAAGGAAATATATATGATCATGGTAAATTTGTGGAACAAAAGAACATGTCAGGAACCTAAGGAACAAAAATACAAGACACATATATAGGGAATACATTTGACCAGTGTACAAATATGACCTGAACAACTCAAGCTTCCAATGCTTTGGTTCTCTGGTTATGGAATCATGACACTGTATTTTGAACATTATGTCCTCTCTCTCATGGGCAGCTCTACTCATTGAGCTGTTCTTTGTTGGTTCTTTGCTCTCTTTTATTAAGATATGGTAGCCAGAAATTTTCTAGGGTTATGAGTTAGTTACCATGCCTAGCTAAGAACAGCCAAGAAAAACATTCAAAAAACCTTCAGCCTAAAATGGTCTCTTCTTTTTAAAAGAATCTATACTAATTTGAAGTCTATGATAGTCCTTATCGACAGGGTTAAAAATAACTTTATAAAAGCTGTTGAACCCAGTGAGACTCCTTTTCTCCCAAACCTATTTTGGAGACTCTGCTAAAAAAGGTTTTTTGAATTGTTGTTTTTAAATGTGCTTATGTAGATTATAGAACAACTAAGCTTCCAAAATCCTTCTTTCATTGACATGTAAATGAAATCGAGCTAGACCAAAAGTTAAGTGAGGAAGGCATGATCATAGCTCTTTCTTGTCCAAATCAATAGATTAATCCATATGGATTTATCAAGCACCAACTATGTGTCAGTTACTTTGTTCATGGATGGAGACACAAAAAGACAAAAACAAAACAAGTCCCTGCCCTCAAAGAGAAATTCTTAACCTAATTGTTTATATCTGCTAATAACAATGAAAACAATCATGGTAACAACAAGAACACTGCCTGGCTTTCACTTTAAAATATATATATTCAAGTCATCTAGTCCAACTCTTTCATTTTAGAGATGAAGAACTAAAGCCTACAGAATTTAAATGTTTTAACCCAAGATCCTAGAGGTAGTAAATAGAACAAAACTGACTGTCTCTCTAAATATTAATAAAGAAAAAAGTTTATTTAGCCACTCAAATACTATATTGGGTTACTTATTAAGTACAAAAACTTTAAGAAGAGAACACCACAAAAACTTTGATGGAGTTGATGGACCTGATGGGATCTCATCATGTTTGAGGATTATATGGATTCTAAAAAGACTTTTTTTTCTTTAAAAATCCAAATTATTTGGACTATGACCATGTTTCCTCTATTTGCCTGAGTTTGTTTGCCAAATAGGCAGAGAGAACGAACAAATACCAAATTTCATAGCTTAAGAAAATTGGGCCATAAGGAATCAGTGCATTAGCAAAAGAGAGATGGTTCTTAAGAAAACAAGTGACAGGGTGATTATAAACCTGATTAAACACACACACACACACACACACACACACACACACACACACACACACACGAATTCAGCACAATTTCAAATGCTTGTCTCCAAACTGTCATTTCAAATAAGACTGGTTTTCTAAGAGAATGTCCAAATTGAAGCAGGCTGAGGAGTAAATCCTATACTTACACTTGAAGACAAGTAGCTATCTTTCAAAGAATGAGCAGGCACTATTCTTCACTGAGCATCAACCCTGGTTCTTTGTTCTTAAAGCAGCCACCAAATTCATGAGTGATCTCTCACACAAAAATCATTTGGGATTATATCTTCAAAATTTAGAGTACTTAGAGATGTTAACGGACAGGGGCCGTCTCTAATCCAAACCCCTTGTTTTACAGATAAGAAATTGAAGCCCAGAAAAACAGGCCCAAAAAACCTGCACAAGATCACATAAGAATTACATTGTACCAGATTGCCACTCCCTCATTCTAAAGTATATCTCATATTTCTTAAGGCAACTTCTATAGAATTTTAAGCCATAGAATCTCAGCTAGTCTTTCTTTGAATTATTTGAAAACTCTCCAAAAATCCTTGGATTTTAGATTGAATAATAGTCCATCATCCATTTTCTCTTTTCTGTTACAAACTCTTAAATGGCCTGGTCACCTTTCTAAGGTTCCCTTTTCTTTTATTTCAAGAACCAACTCTTCCCTTTGGGCCAGAATTATATTCTGAATGGCAGATCCCACCATTACTTAATATTTTGAAGACTGAAATGATTAGCAGTGCAAATAATGAATATTTCAGATGCTCTGATTTTCCCAGAGAGAGCCATCTGGAGAGTTCAAGTTTTCCATCCCTACTCTACCATGCCTTCATGCCAGCTATGTGAGCTGTTCCCAGAATTTGTCATCTATTTTATCCTTCTGACTACATTAGGTGACCTGTGAGTGCAGGGAGCTTGGTAATAGGCCTAATCCATTCCCTCATGTCCAAGAACTCTCTGCACCCACTGAATACACTCCAAAGAGATCTTTTATTCTTCAAAGTCCTAGTCACTTGGTTTATAGCCATGGCAGGCACTAAATAAATACTTGTTGAATTGAATTGGCTGAGAAGCCTGTGATATATTCTCACTACAGTGTGCCTCCTTTCTCTTTCCTCCAAAATATTTTCTACTGAGCTTCCCCTATCTTTACATCAGAGATGTCAGACACATAGCACATCTGCCACTTGTTGCTTGCAACATTTCAGAGTGTGGCCAGAAAGAAATTAAAATGTAATCTGAAAAAATTTTCACAAATGAATAAAAATAAAATAAAAAATAATCATAATTTGTGACTTTCTAAGTCACACTATTTTTGTACATGAATGTATTTTTGAGTTTCACAACATTATTGTACATGAATATATTCATGAATGTATATCTTTATATACAATGCTACTATCACTGCTTTTTTTCTAATAAGTTCTTTTGAATTTCAGGACATTTAGCCTATAAAAGAAAATCCTTAGGGGAAACACCAAGGATTTGAAGGGCAATCTGTGAATAAGAAATTTTTTTTTCTTCTGCTTGGCAGCAGAGGGAAGTCCTAAGGACAGTACATGTCAATTGCCAAGAAGAAATGCATGACTGGGGAAAAAAAGTTTCTAGAAATCAGTCATTAACAAATCAGTACCAAAAATGTCATAAGGACAACCTCCAAAGATAATGGAAAAATATGGCCAACAATATAGTTGTTAAAATGAAGAGCTTCGTTGGCAGGGTAAGGGAGAAGCAGAGTTAGTGGGAAGTGATAAATGTGCAAAAGAACAATAATAGAAAAAAACGAAAATAAAAGCAAAAAAGAATTAAAATAATGTGAGTATTCCATTACTACATTATTAAATTTATATGTATATATTACAAATACCTTTGCCATATTGTATTTGGAATGTTCCCAGATAGTGCAGGTTTAAGCTACTAAATATTTTAAATCTTAGAACTTCATACAAATAAAGCCAGATCTAAGCAACTGAAGAAATATTCATTACTTATGGACTGGCTGAGACAATATGATAAAAATAGCAATACTCTCTACATTAATTTACTTACCCAGTAGAATGCCAATCAAACTATCAAAGAATCACTTCATAAAAAAGCAAAAATAATACAAAATTCATATGGAGGAAAAAATAAAAAATATCAAGAAAATCAATGGAAAAAAAAAAAAGTTGAGAAAGCCTTGCAGTGCCAGATCTTAAACTATACTAAAAAGTGGTAATCATTAAAACAATCTGGTAATGTATACAAAATAGAAGAATTAATCAATGGAATGATTAGATACACAATATATAGAATTTAAATGACCACAGTAATTTAGTATTTGAGAGAAGTCACTATTTGACAAAAAGAGTTGGTAAAAATAGCAAACAGTCTGGCCAAAACTAGGCATAATCCAACATCTTATGAGATGAGATTAAAAAATGTCCATGATTTAAACATAAAGGATAATATCACAAGCAAATTAAGAGGACATGGAAAAAATTATGTCTTTGATCTATGAAAAAGGAAAATTTCATGACCAAGCAAGAAGGGATAAAGAGGACCACAGAAGTTAAAATGGAGAATTTTAATTACATTAATTTAAAAGGCTTTACACACCAAAAAATGCATCCAAAATTAGAAGAAACTGGGAAGAAATATTACAGAAATTTTCTCTGATAAAGGTCTCTTTTCTCAAAAACATAAAGAACTAAGCTAAATTTATTTTGAGAGAGAGAGAAGAGAAAGCCATTCCCCAAATGACAAATCATCAAAGGATATTGATAGGCAATTTTCAGAAAATGAAAAAAGCTGTGAATAGTCATATAAAAAATTGGTCCAAATTAATAATTAGAAAAATGCAAATTAAAACAATTTAAGGTATCACCTTAGATTAGATTGACTAATATTAGATTAGATTGGCTAATATGACAGAAAAATAAAACAAATGCTGGAGGAGATGTGAAAAGATAGGTTCAATAATACATTTTTAAAAATAATTATAACTTTTTATTGACAGAACCCATGCCAGGGTAATTTTTTACAGCATTATCCCTTACACCCACTTCTGTTCCGACTTTTCCCCTCGCTTCCTCCAACCCCTCCCCCAGATGGCAAGCAGTCCTATACAAGTTAAATATGTCACAGTATATCCTAGATACAATATATGTGTGCAGAACTGAACAGTTCTCTTGTTTCACAGGAAGAATTGGATTCAGAAGGTAAAAATAATCTGGGAAGAAAAACAAAAATGCAAATAGTTTACAATCATATCCCAATGTTCTTTCTTTGGGTGTAGCTGCTTCTGTCCATCATTGATCAATTGAAACTGAGTTAGATCTTCTCTTTGTCGAAGAATCAATAATACATTCTTGATGGATTTGTGAAATGGCTCTAACAGTATGGTGAAAAATTTGAAACTATGTTAAAAAGGGGAAAGGGCTATAGAACTGTACATACTGTTTGACCCAACAATATCACTCTAGCTCTAAACCCTAAAGAGAATCAAACATGTATAAACTCTTTACAGTAGCTCTTTTTGTGATAGAAAAGATTTAAAACCTCAGCAGATACCCATCAATTGGAGAACTGAACAAGTCATGGTATATGATTGTGATAAAATAATAATGTGGGATAAGAAATGCTGCTACATAGTAAGAGCAATATTTATCTTTGCCATAACTCTAAGAAGTTGAAGAGGCTTTATCCTCAATTCCTGAGGAAATAACTTAAACTTATAATATGTAATATCAGAAACTCAGTGGTCTATTCCCTTCCTGCTCTAGTTCCTGTCTCATCTTTAAATTTACCTTAGCTTTTTTTACCTTCTTTTCTGATAAACCAGGAAGTCAAGATTATTTATTCCTCAAATAGTTTTGCCTTCTCCTCTAGCAAGAAAACCAACCTGATTTGGATTCACTGGAAGGAACCTTCACAAATGCCAGCTACTCCAACCCTTTCATATTGCAAATGAGAAATTTGAAGCCCAGAAAAAATTGCCATTTGCCAAGGTCACAGAGGAGGTAAACAGAAGAACCAAAATTCAAACCCAGATTCTTGAGTTCCATATTCAATTCAATTAAAAAATATTTATTAACCTTCCTACTAAGCATATGTGCAAGGTACAGTGTTAGGGAAAGAATTTAAAAAGATCAAAATGAAAAACATCTGTGCCTTCAGAGAGCCTACATTTCACTTACAAGTACTAATCTACAGAGGGAGAATAAATATAGCATGTTTTCTGCAACTCACTTGACCATTCTCATTGGCCTAAATACATAGTGAAAGTGAGACCTTCCGATTTCTGCCATTCTGACTACTGACCCTGCATGCTAATAGCTTTGGCAGCATTTTTGTTTGCTGCACCAGTGGCTTTGTCACTTTAGAATTCTGCTTAAGGATCTTTAATAATTTGTATATTCTTCATAATTGTTTTTCTTTGAGATAATAAAATATTCCATCGAATTGATATATCATAATCTGTGGAGCTATTCTCAAATATCACACACTTAGATAATTCCCAGGTTGTTTTGTTTGTTTCTTTGTTTGGGTTTTGATTTTTGTTTTTCGTTTTTTTGTTTTTTTAGATTTTAAGGACTACAACAAAAAAGATCTTTGTAAAGAGGGAAAAAAACCTTTTAGTTCTTAATTATTTCCTTTGGATATATCATATTCCTAACAGTGAGATTGTTAGGTCAAAGGGCACAACTAGTATTATGGCTCTTATTGTGTATTGCTAGTTCTTTTTCAGAAAGATTAGGCTAATTTGCATAATCACTAGTAACCTTGTGTGTACTTGTTTTCCCAGAGCCCCAAAAGCATTGAAATTTATCACTTTTATTTATTTTTGCTATTTTAATAGGTATGAGGCAGTAACACTGAGGATTTTTTTCTTTCCTCTAATGGGGAAAAAAGTGTTGAACATAATATAAATCAGGAAGGAACACAACTTTAATATTTTAATTTATGAACTCAAAATAACAAGCAAAGATGAATCCAAGTTCCTGAAATTCAGTGCAACTCAGGTGTCACTTCTTCCATGAACCCTTCCCTAATCACTTCATCTGACAGTGGAACTCTGCTTTCCCAAATATTTCTGGGACTCTTTGATCTATTTCTCTCTCCTTTACTCCCTACTCTCTGACATACTTAATTGCTTATAGGCCGTGTGCTCCTAGAAGCACATAAGCCTCTCGAAAACAGAGGATATTTTGTTGTTGTTGGTTTGTTTGCTTGTTTGTTTTTATTTTGAGTCTCCAGAGTCTAAAATAGTGTTTTGCATATAGTACACTTAGTAAATATTTGTTGAATTTAAAATTGATGTTTGATTGACTGACAGTAGACTTTTAAACCTAAAATCAGTGGTCACATAGGTGTCCAGCAAGGAAAGATTGTGGCTAGTTATAAGCTGCTTTAGAATTACTTCCTTTGTCAGTGACCCAAAAGGGAAACTGCAGATCACAGGAAGTAATTTAACTTCTCCAGATTCTTCTATCGTGCTCAAACAACTCCCGTAGAGCTATGGCATCTTCTTAGTAAGCAGTCATAGCTGCATTTGATTTCTTATTTCTTTCCCTTTGAAGATCCCAGCAAGAGGGAGGCCAAACCCTTCTGGCAAAGCAAGATGGAATGTCATGGTCCTATATCTGATTTTTTCTCGCTGTGATTCTTCCTTAGCTTTGAGGCTAGGCTACACCTAAAATATGAATGAATCAACTGCTTAACCTTGTAAGTAAAAACAAATTCAAGAAGATGTTTAAAACTCCTTAAATTGAAATTTACAATTTTAAAAATACATTCAAGGTATAGCTGAATTGCATAATGGATAGAGCACTACTCCTGGAGTCAGGAAGCCCTGGATTCAATGATGACCTCAGACACTTAACACTTACTAGCTGTGTGTCCCTGGGCACATCACTTAACACCAATTGACTCTCCAAAAATGCATTCAAGAAAAGCAGTATGTTGTAGTGGAAAGCCCTGGATTTAAAACAGAGGACATAGAATCAAATCCTGTTTTTGCTCTTCCTTTAGTGCTTGTGTGGCCTTGGGTTGTCCCTTAAACTTTCCAGAACTCAAGTTTTAATGAGTAAAATGAAAGGGTTTGACTAAATCATCTCTAAGGTGTCTTTCAACTCAAAACCATTATATCTTCTAGATAAAACTTTTAAAATTTTCTTATTTTTATTAGAGAGGCAGCCTACTGTTAACGATCTCTTTTCCATACTCTCCTGTCATTTCAAACAAAAATAAAATGGGAAGTGTTTTGTTTACAAAATTTGATGCTCATGAGAGTGAATGAAGGCTCTCATTGGAAAGGAAATGGGGTCCTAAACAATCCAACAGGTGCTCTGCTCATGTTCTTGTCTTTGATTTCTTTGCCAGCAGCTGCCAAGGTGTCAGTTGTGCAAAGGGAAGTAGAGAAGACTTGCAGCATTGTGAAAGAGATAATGACCAGCATTTCTATTTCCCAATCTAGCAGTATATTTTTATAATGTGGTAGGGAAGTGGCCACTTAGGCAAGGTAATATCGTCTCTGCTTCCAAATATGTTGTGTCATAAATTCAATCCATAGTGGTTTGGTCACAGACCATTCTGTGTTGTAATTAGAATGTGTATACTTTGTTCATTTTGCTAGGAATGATGGTTACCCATTCCCAGTGTCATGGAGCTAGATGGAGCAAAGAATAGAGTGCTGGATCTGGACTCAGGTTCAAAGCTGGCCAGGTTCCTTAACCTCTGTATCAACTGTCCTTATGGTTATTACTGTTGAGTCATTTCAATGGTGTCCAATACTTCATGACCCCTTTGGTGGTTTTCTTGGCAAAGATACTAGAGTGTTTGTCATTTCCTTCTCTGTCCCATTTAATACATGAAGAATTGATAAATAGAGTTAAGTGACTTGTCTAGGGATCACCCAACTGGTAAGTGTCAGAGGCCAGATTTGAAATCAGATAGATGAGTCTTCATGATTCCAAGTCCAGAGCTCTATCCACTATACCAGTTAGTCTCCCCAACTGTAAAATGGGGGTAATTAATAGCACTTACTTCAGAAGACTGCTGTGAGGGTCAAATAAAACAATATTCATAAAGTGCTTTGATTATTGTCTAGCACATAGTAGATTATTAATAAATTCCTCTTCCCTTTTTCTTTCTATTTCACAATATTAGACAAATCCAAAGATTCATGCTTTATATCATTCCCCTTGGAATGCATATAAATAAAAGCATAGTAGAAATAGTAATAATAACAGCTCATATTCCTGTAGCATGTTATAGTTTACAAAATACTTTTCTTTATATACATATTCATATAGATATATAAATGTGCTGAATTTCCCAATATAATAGATGTTTTTATGGTTATTCCTTAGCTTAATTTTAACTTTATTCTCTTTTAATTCCTCAATATGCAAACATAGTTGCATCGAATTTGATTCAGTGTTTAAACTTGCTTGACATTAAACATGATTGTATGCTTCAGCTGTCTCTTTGTGCAGATTATTTCAAAAATGGAACTGATTCCAAGATTAAACAAGTTTAAGTATTCAGTCAATTTATTTGATCTGCATTTTAGAGGCTTCTATGGAGAAATTATAATTGCTCCTTGCTGTTATAGCTTTGTAGCAATTTACTTAAAGGTGCTGTAAGTTGGCAAAGTCAAATATAAAATATCATTTCAAGAAGTCATTTTTAGAGTATATATATACACACAGGTTTTGGGTCTATATAAAGGGTGTTTGTTGTTTTTATTTTAGAATGTTCATACTGTTATATATTTGACAGATGTAAGGACATGGGGTTAAAAGAAGCAGATTTATTGTTGCAGAAAGAGAACTGGAATGGGAGCAAAAAAAAAAAAAAAATAAAACTGGGTTCAAATCCTTGATGTGACGCTTACTATCTGCACAGGCATAAGCAAGTCACTTCCAAACCTCACTGTTTAAGCTACTAAATAACACCAAATTCTACAGTCATTTGTACACAGGCAAAATGTGCCCAGATTTCTAAAAAATAACATATGCTAAATTGTCTTTGATACTTGACACAATAAATACAACAGTTAGTGGAACAAATTTTCAAATGGCACATATTCCTCATCTAAATTCTCATTTTCTCATCTAAAAACGAAGCTGTTGGATTAGCTGATGTCTATGACTCCCTCCATTTAGAAATATAAGATTTTCTATTAACTATTTTTTTCAAACAGCATTACCAGAGAAACAGAAGTAAACTGGTATATAATTGCTGTGAGTTAAGAGTGAAATAATATTGAATTATATGTGAGCTATGAAGTTGATTCCTATGTATAAATATATAAATTTTAAATTCTACATTTATTAGCTTCTTAATTCATAAAATTTTCCATTCCTGGAGTCCATGGAATTAATGTTCTCACCAGGCCATTGTGAAAATTGAAAAGCTGTACATTAAATATTGAAATGCAAAACAATATACTTATTTCTTCAGTTCAACATTGTTTTGATTAAATAAAATTCTATTTTATACATAATAGCCATGATTAATTGTAAAGTAAGATATTTAGTTTGCTCTTATTGAAAATAAATGACTATTTTCATTTGAAAATTGGCTGTTGCCCATGCATAGTCATTTCTGTCATTTCATAGTTATTAACATAGATATATTAGCACCATCTAGAAATATCAGAAATTAATAAATGACAACTGTTAGTCTGACAAATGTGCCCAGATTTCTGAAGGATAACTTATATATGAAGGTGTCCATGATATTTGACACAGTAAATACAAATATGCATTGGAAAAATTTTCAAATGACACATTTTAATAATGTTTAATTGATATTTATACTAATTATTATTAACTATGTTAATAATAATTTAATAACGCCCAAAGAAGCCATTAAAGTTCAGTAATAAAGCACAAGAAAATAGTATAGACAGAGTAAAACCTTATTTATAAACAGCCCAGTATAAACACTGGATATTATAGAATACAACCCATGCTCATATTTTTATCTACTTCCTTTTAAGAATGCTTAGTTTAAAAATGAAGAAATCTCACATTTCATTATTCAATATAAGCATTGAATCTCTGAGATCAATTTGGAATTAAATGTTTCACCGCATTTATATATATATGCTGAGATACAAAATGAGTCCTCCTATCTTCAATATCTCAAATCCAGGTGCCCTGGAATATTCTATAATTAAGAGGAAAATAGGCTATATATAAGTACTAAAACTGATGACTCTGATGTTTAGAAACAAGCTAACAAGAAAAGGTACAGCAAGAGCTAAAATGAGTCCATGATCTTTTAAACATGAATCTGTGCTTCTGTGACAAATTTTAAACTACAAACTCATTCTAGTTATTTTTCATAGCAATAAATCATCTATCTATCTATCTATCTCTATATATAAATACACATATATGTGAATATATATATATATATGGATAGAGATAAATGTGAATTATATAATGGGAAATAAAGATGTAAAAGTAAAAGTTTGTAAAAAAAGTTGATAAGAGAAAGAAAATATATATGTTTCATATACTTTTTTTCATCTTTTTTTTTTCTCCAAGATCAATAGTGTTAGCTTCTTATAAGTTATTCTTTGTTTGCTAACCATTCCATGATGTCAACTGTATCCTGGCAGGCCATGGTCCCATTCCCAGTAGCAGAGCTGCCACCTGGATTAGCCACATGGCAATAGTGAACCTTGCCACTAGAAACTGGTCTACAGGCCTAATCCAGCTGGGTACATTATGCAATAATTTTGATAATATGAGCCAATTTTTTTAAGTTACTGAGGTATAAGTTGTCTCTTTCTATCTTGTTGGTTAGAAAAACAAGAGTTCTGCACATATTCAACAAATTACTGTTGAAATCAATTGTCATTAAACATTTATAAAGTGTTTTCTATGTTAGAGACTGAAAATCCAAATATAAAAAGGACACCATCTCTGCTCTCCAGTAACCAATAGTCAATAAAATAGCTTGAGCTGACTTCTCCATCCTATTTTATTCTCATTTCATCTCCCTCTAATAGTGAGGCATGTTGGATAAAGTATGGTATCAGAAAGACCTATGTTTAAATCCTGGTTCTGGTCCTACTAGCTATGTTAACATGGACAAGTCACTTAAACTACCTTTTCCTCAGGGAACTCACTGAAATGGATCTATTAGTTTATACATGAGTAGTAATGTGCAAATCATGGATGTAGTGATTTGTCTCTTCCCTCTTATTTCATCCCAAAGCACACTAAACCCTCTTTCTCTGACCTGACAGCTGTGGGTTTTTTTTTTCCTCCTAGAACTTCCAGTCACTTTGGAAATCCCATTAAGATACTCTTATTCCATTAGTAAGCTCTAGGACTTGACTCATTCATACTTTTCTGAAGTGGATTCTTCTTTTACTTGATATAAGCACTCCAGGGAAATAGCATATTCCAGTATATCAAAAAGATCTAGGATTGTCAGAGGTAGTATGCAGTGGAAAGAGCACTGAGCTGGGATTCAGAGGAACTGAAATTTGAACCTTAAGCAAGTCATTTTAATAGTAATTATTAACAACAATAATAACTAGCACTTATATAAGACTTTAAGGTTTGTGAAATGCTTGACATGTAATAATTCATTTGCCTTCACCAACCTGTATGGTAGGTGTTAACATTATCCCTATTTTACAAAAGAGGAAACTGAAGCAAATGATTTGTCCAGGATTACAAACCTACAATTTTACCTCTTTAGGCCTCTAGTTTCAATGTCAGCTAATAAGTATTTATTAAGCACTTACTATATACCAAATACTATGCTAAATGCTGGGGGTACAGAAATGACAAAAAGATTGCCCTTACTCTCAAAAAGATCATTTTTTATCCCATAAATAAAAATATTAGGCTATATGATTACGTAGGTCCTTTTCCACTCCAAAGCAATTACTTTGTTATCCTTTGAACTATTTATTCCAATATTCTGATCCCTTATCCATTGGAGATATAGATACTTCTTGTACTCCTATAGCTCACTATCCCTCCATGCCTTAGTAAACAATTTTCAGATTTATGTTACCATGCAAAATTACCTGATGGGGAGTTAAGTCAGCATCTTGTAATTTGCTAGATACTTCCCTAGAAAGAATGGAAGGTTACACAAAATGATTTTTCAGTTCAGTAAGATCCACCAACTAATAATGCTTGCCTATCCCTGGAGTCACTTCCATACCAAATTTCAGACTAGAAGTGAATGCTAATAGAAAATATGCAAACAAAGGGTCCAATAGATATCAGTTCTGCCTACACATTTAAAGGACATTAGTTCTCTCTGCTTTATCTTCCTGCAATCTTTTAAAAATAAGTTTTATCTGAATGAAATGCTAAATTAAATTCGAGTTTTCTTTCCAATAAGATGCCCTTCAGCAGGGCTTGAGGTGAATAAGTGTTCTCCAAGCTGTCATCTACTTCCCCACTGCTCAAAAATGCTTGTCCCAACCTAGCCCCAAGGTCCTCCAAACTACAGTGACTATCTTCTCTTTGAGTTCCCCTGTGGATCCAGTAAGAAGCTTATGGCCATCTCTTTGAATCAGCTTAGACTTACTTGCAATTAACCTGCAGGAGTTTTGCCTTTCAGAGGACAAGAGCTTCACAAATTTAGATCTGAAAGGAATCTTGAGATGATCTTCTCTGACTTTAATTTTACAGTTGAGAGAACTAAGACTAAGAGAAGTTATTGAAGGTCACATCACTGGTATCATTTGACCTTTAACTCAGGCTCTCTGTCTCCAAATTCCAGTCCCTCTTCCCATTATAATATACTGTTTGCATCTTAACTTCCTAAATAAAAAGGTTTCTTCCCAGTCTGTCTTCCCAATATTTCTCTTCCAGTCTTAGACGTCTTTCTCTGACCTGACAATTGTGGCTTTTTATCTTCTAGAACTTGCAGTGACTCCGGTCCCTGAATCATAAAGTAAGATCAAAGAATTTAGCTTTAGAAAGAACCTTCATTTTGCTGATAAGGAAACTGAGCCCCCAAAAGGTTAATCAATTTGTTCAACATCACCTGAGTGGCAAAAGTTTGATATGAAACCAGGCTGCTTTCCATTTCACCACATTTCTGTGGGTTATAAATAATATCTGCATATCCTTGGCTCCCAGATACAGATCTGAAAAGGATTTCAAAGGCCAACAAGTCAATCACTCATGGGAAAGATGAAGAAGTTTAAGTAACTGGCCTAACATGACACAAATAGCAACAACAGAAGTAGATTTAAACCCAAATCCAAAAGCAGTGCTCTTTCCACCATACATGCCTGTTTTCAGTAAAGTTGTTTGCTCCACAAACTTCTCTAAAATGATTTCCTCACTGAAACCTTTTTTAAAAAACTGTATGACCTGGAAGCATAAAACTAAGCTTCTCCTAAACTTACCATTCCCATACCTTTTCCAGACTCTGAGTTAACTCTCATCAGGCTAACTTTTTTTTTTCTTACTTGATGATGGATCTTCCCTGGCTTTCAACTCGGAGATGGGATAAGAGATGTCCATTAGAGTCAAACAAATAATGGATTCCTAGACCTAACCTTGTATTGAAAATCACTAAAGTGCACCTTCCAATCACCTCTCTGCTCTCAAATTGCTCCCATCCTTCCTAATCTGTACACACATACACACACACACACACATGCACATACCCTCCTACAAATAGAAAAATGGTTTCCTAGAATCTAAGTTCACCTTAAACTTAAGATAAATGTCACAGTTACACAACTACTCCTTCTAAGGACAGCATATACCACCCAACAGTCCTGTGAATTATTAAAAATGTTTCCATATCTCCAACCATTCTGGAGAGCAATTAGGAACTATGTCCAAAAAGCTATAAAACTTTGCCTACCCTTTGACCCAGCAGTGCTATTACTGGGTCTCTATCCCAAGGAAATCTTAAAGGAGGGGAAAAAATTCACATGTTCAAAAATGTTTATAGCAGCTTCTTTGTGGTAACAAAGAATTGGAAAATGAGTAAATATCCATCAATTGTGGAATGGTTGAACAAGTCATGGTAAATGAAGATAATGAAATATTGTTTTTTTAAATGATGAACAAGCTGATTTTAGAAAAGCCTGGAAAAATTTACATGCACTGATGCTGAACAAAACAAGCAAAACCATGGATACATTTACACAATAACAGCAAAAATATGCAGTGATCAACTATGAAAAAGCTTGGTTCTTCTCAGTGGTCCAATGATTCAAAGCAATGTCAATAGACTTTGGACAGAAAATACCATCTGCATTCAGAAGAAAGAATTAAGGAGACTGAACGTAAATCAACACATTCTATACTTACTTCTTTTTTCTGTCTCTCTCAAGGTTTTCCCTTTTGCCCTGAGTTTTCTTTCCCAAGATGATTCATAATGTGTATTAAAATAAATAGATTTACTATAAATAATTTCCATTATAGCTAATATGATCTCTAGAAGAGAGAAGGGAAGAGTTATTTTCTTTCTGCTTTGCTTAAGCTAGATCCCACATGCATGCCCAAATACTCATTACTACACAAATTAATTTTCTAGAAAATCCCTCTAAAATAAAGCCCAAATATTCACCAGTTTGGATAATTAATGATGATGTGACATATGTTGATTCTTTTTGGTGTTTTAAGCCAAAGTCATGAAGGATGGAAGATGGAATCCATCTAATAATTCAATGCTGGATTAAGCTGGTCTGCCTCTAAGAGGGAAGAATAGGATAGCAGGGGAAAAGTTGTAGATTTGAAATCCACTAGCATGAAAATACTATGACCTAAGAATTTTTTATTGGATAGATAAAAAAGGCTTTTATTTAAGGCCAGAAAAGTTATGTTTTGTGGTATCAAATACAAGTTGTGAAGAACCTGTATTGGAACTCTGATTTTGCTACTGATTGCTTGTCTGACTTTGAACAAGTCACTTAACCCTACTTTGCTAAGGTTTCATTAACTATAAAATGAGAGTGTTGTACTAGATGGTTTCTAATATTCTTCCAAGATTGAATTCCTATTTCCCTGTGATCCAAAGCATGAAGATTGCACTTGTTGATGGTGGGAAGTAGAAGTGTTTTATAAATCAAGATTAAGTGAACAGCTCATTTATATTTTTAGTGATGTGCCTAAACCAGGGGTGAAGAATATCTACCCCATGAACTATAGAAGGTTCACAAAATCATTTAGTCTGGCTTGTCAAGGTAACCAGAGGCAACCCTTACTTCTTGAGTTTTTTAAATTAATAATTTTTATGGCCTGCAAATTATATTATAAATAGCCAAATGGCTCTTGGAAGAAAAAAGATTCCTCATATGTGATAAACTATAACATTTTTAGCAGTACTTCCTATTATAATTTATTTGGAAAATATATAAAATCTTCATTAGACTTTCCTGTGAAATAGGGAGATTATATATTCATTAGAAAATTGATATTTCTAGCGAATAAAGAGTAAGGATGTCTAAATATTTATTAATATGTAGAATAGAGTAAAAGAGTAAAAAAGAATCAAAAAGACTGGATCTTAGTCCTGGTTTTTCTACTCTCTGTGTGACTTTAATCAAATCATTTCATCTCCCTTAGCCTCAGTTATATAATCTGTAAAATGAAAAAATTATGCTAGTTTCTAGAATCTCGTCCAGCTCTAACATTCTATAATTCTTATTTTATTTACATTCATTGCACTCAGAGTATAGTCCTTGAAAGACCAAGGTCAGAGGCTAGAACTGCAAAAAAAGACAGCATATCTCAGCTCTGTTCTGTGTTTGCTGACTGCACCCCACATTCCAGTCAGCTGCCCTGCAGGTGCTTGCTGTTGGTCATAAGCAAGATAGAATAAATGGCTCAGCACAAATTCAGCACCACAACACGTGAATAGCTCAAAGTGTACATCCTGCTGACATCTGGCCAGGGGTATCATCTTCAATGGAAAGCAATAGCATTTATTGATTATTATATTTTTTTAAAAATAAGCTTACATAAAAATAATCTTGGGACCAGAAAGGAAAAAAATGATCATAATTTAATTCTGTCCTCTTTAAAGCTATTTTACAATTTCTGTGTTTGAGATTTGAAATTTGAGGCAAAAGTTGCAGCTACATTCCTAGGCTAAAGACACTGAAAACCCTTCTGGCATTCCAAATGCTAACACTTCTGTCAGAGCCCACAGGCTAAAAATGGGATGGGGGGGAATGAATAATATTTAATGACATGCACAAGTCCCAAAGATGTTCATTATTTGAGATTAAAGATTAACTGCTAAGTCTATGGAGAATTAGCGTCACTGTTTTCATTTAATTTCTGAAATTTCTATCATGGGTATTTTTTTTTTAGTTCCTGACCATTCTAATTCATTGGAGAGGAATTATTGACATGGAGAGATTGTGAGCAGAGAAATTAAATGTTTAGGGCTGCACAGGAGGAGAAACTTAGATGTTTCTCTGCACTGTGGACTTATCTTTCCTATTTTAATCTGAAATAAAGAGTGTAGCTATACATTAGTAGCCCTCAAGGCAGGAATGTGGGTAGGTGATATGCCTGATCATATGGCTCATGTGGAAAAATATTCCTGGATTATCATTTGTTAAAACAAACATTCTGCTACCACTCTATGTTATATATGGAGATAAAATCGTTTCCTGGTGTAGCAATCAACATGCCTGTTTATCTAATTTTCCATTACTAGTTTGCTTATATAGATTACATGTCAAACAGTAGGACTATGCAACTTGCTGTATACAGATTCCGGGACAAAAGCAGAAATGAGGCTAATTTTACTACTCCAGAACCCCAGTCTGACTCTGAAAACCTAACTTCTATAGCTATCTCAGCATCTTTCTCTATTAAAATATATAAATTACTAACAATGACATGGGATTGAAGAACCTGCTGAGTCTATTTATGGATACCATCAATAACAATGATGATAATTGTTCATCAAAGTCCAATCCATTTTCCATGTTATCAGGTGGGCACAGAAGGTAAGAATAACAAATTGAGGGAATGCTAAACAGGGTAATGCATAGTATGGATTCTAGTTGCACTGAGACAGCTATATTAGCTGTAAAAGCCTAGAAGGTACTTTGAAATGCTGACCAGCTGGGTTCTAGTGATAGCATAGATTAAATTAGCACACTGGTCAGTATAGTCAAACTATTCCAATGAATCTAAGAAATAGATGGGTCAGTATAAAGTTGCAGATCAGCCCTGTTTTTGTGATCAACTTAACACAAATGACAATGCAATAAGAGGTACAACTTTAAGCCTAGAATTGCAGGAATGGAAAATGTACTGATATTGATACTCACCTTATAGAAATGCTATGATGCAGTTGGACTTGTCTACCAGTGTACATAAAATAAATGAAATGAATTAAAGGTATTAATACTTTCATTATTTAGTGTTATATAGTAAAGAAAATGTAAACATCCCACATAATCCTTAAACCTCAATTAAGCAAAATAATAAATGAAATCAAGAAGCTACTGAAATCTAAAGAAGGAAAATTTGAAAATGTTGAAGTCACTGAATGTCATCAGTCAACAAATCAATATTTATTGTGTTTACAACATTCCAGGTACCATATAATGTTCTGGGTATGCAAATACAAAAAAAATAGTCCTACTCTGAAGGAACTTATAGTTTAATGAATGAAAGCAACATACAAAAGAAAGGGAAAAGGAGGAGGAGACAAGGAAGGTACCTGGCATGGGGAAATACAGGAGAAGTCCAAAAGACTGTGGCCATCTGGGAGACTTACTCAGATGGAGATTCTAGGATAAGCTCCCAACTCTGCCTCCAATCAAAGGGGCCACGGCAACAGAGGGTAGTGATAAGAAGCGAGTTCTATATTCATTTCACCCAATCAACCAATAAGCCATAAAAATCCATGATAGTTAAATACAAGTTAGTTAGAGGGAAAATATATTACTAGTTTGGGAGATCCAAAAAAGTTTCATGTAGAAGGGGGTACCTGAACTTTACTTTGAAGGAAGAAATAGATTTCATGAGTCAAAAGTGAGGAAGAAGGAATTCCAGACATGGGAAAGACAAAACAAAGACACAAATACTGATAAAAGAGACTGAAGGCTATTTTGGTATAATTTGAGTTTACAAGAGGGTAGATATAGTCTAATAAAAGCAGAAAGATGTTTTGAGTCCAGGTTGTAAAAGGTTTTTAAATGCTAGGCAGAGTTATTACTCTGACTTTAAAAACTCAATTAAAACTCAGAGTTTTAATCTAGAAAGAACAGGAAATCATTGAAGTTTATTCAAGAACTGAGCAATTATGATTAAATCTTGGATTATCGGGTATATAATACTAATGACTAGCATTTATATAGTACTTTAAGATTTGCAAAGCATTTTATAAATATTGTTTCATTTCATTTTCACAACAGTCCTGGGACCCAGGTGCTATTTTTTTTTATTCCCCATTTTATGAATAAGGTATCTGAGGCAGAGGTTAAATGACTTGCCCAAGATCACACAGCTCATTAAGTATCTAAAGATAGATTTGAACTTAGGTCTTCCTGACTTCGGATACAAAGATCTAGCTACTATGTCACCTACCATGTCTTTATAAAGGAAAGATTATAGCAAAGGCTTGAGACAAACAAACCAATGAGGTAGTTATTGAACTAATTTAAACAAGAAGAAATGAAGAACTGAATTAAAATGGTGGCTGTGTGGCTAGAGAAAAGGTTCTGGATGCAAGAGGTTATGGGGAGATATTAAGACCAATATCTCATGACTGATTGGATATTTGGGGAGATAAAGAATGAGGAACTGAAAGTGATACCAAGTTCATAGACCTGAGAAACTAAAGATTTGTACTTTTTTCAACAAAGAAAGATGTTTGTAAGAGTAGTAGGTTTGAGTGAAAAGATTATTTTTTTGGTACACATTGATTTTGAGATGTTTCATGCTCTGTTTTATCCAGGAATTTACCTGGTAATAAATTTTGTGACAAAATGACATTTATAAGAACTTGAATATCCTTAAATTGGAATTCTGAGAAATCTTTTTTGAAGAATTCAACTAACAGATCACTTATAACAAAAGGCATAATTTCAAAAAGTAACTCCTCTAATCATAATGACTAAATTACTTCTAGAATATATTTGACAAAAAGTATAAAAAAGACAAAATTCAGGACCTTTATATCTAGCTCAGTAAAATTACCACAGTAAAAACCTAAAGTGACAGGTATTAACAAATACTCTCAAGGATAGCAAACATCACCATAAAAGAGAAAGCTATCCAAGATCTATAGAAAAGCATTAGAATATTAAATCAATATCTGGATGGCACATACACAATAGAAAATTAAACACCATATTACCACCTTATTAAAGAAATAAAAAGAAACTTGTTCAATGGATTAAAAATAAATTAATAATCAATTAAAAACAAAAATTAAATGGTTAAATGATATAGATAGTAAAAACAGTACATGGAACAAAATAAACAATTCAACCTCAATCAAACATTTTACTACATAGAAATGAAAAGAAAATAAATCAAAGACAATGAAGAAATCCTAGAAAATGATGTGGAAAATTTTTGAATTCATATAGTTATAAGAAGTCCAATATGATGATAACACAAGTTACATCAGATGAGCAACAGCTTGTGTTCTATTAACATAATTAATGATAGATTAGTTACCTTAATGAGAGAGAATGAAACTCTAGATTTATACTAAGCTGCCAATAGATAGAACTCCATAAAATCCAATATTCTTCACAAAACACTCCATAATAGCACATGAATATGAACCAAATATTTACCTGCTTTCTTTCAAATGTCAACTTGATCCTCCCTTTCTAAGTAGATGACATTATGTATATATTGCCTTAGCTTAGGATCACGGACCTTTCCAAAGAATTTAGTTGTCTGTTTATATATTTTATACATTATATTTATAGATTATATCATTAAAAGTAATCTATAAACATAGGAAAATAATATATTGACTGAGAAACAACAAAAATTTTATCAAAAAGTCACAAGAATATGAAGAGCAACTGATTATTAATGACAAAAATACTATTGTATTATATACTATTATATATACATACAC
This sequence comes from Antechinus flavipes, assembly GCF_016432865.1. Classification (NCBI taxonomy): domain Eukaryota; kingdom Metazoa; phylum Chordata; class Mammalia; order Dasyuromorphia; family Dasyuridae; genus Antechinus; species Antechinus flavipes. The sequence continues at coordinate 427,546,858 of NC_067398.1, forward strand.
ACATATACATAAATATACGTTTAATTTTGCGTGTAAAAATAGACACTATATGTATGTGTGTATAAATTGTATGTGTATATATATATATGAATTATTAAGAATATTAGAATGATTGATTTCCACATAGAAAACTAAATTTAAAACATACTTCTAAGACAATGAAGTCAAGAACAATTAACATGAAATGCTGCATTTTTTCAGAGAAGCATTCTTGTTCTGCTTAATTTTAAATCTATTTTCATTTCTCCCAAGTAGATATGGCTTCCAAACTAAAAAGATGGTCGAAGCAAAAAATCTTATTAATCATTTAATGTACATGTATAATCTTAAACGATATAGCAACACTGAAAAACACATTATACAATTATTTTCTCTAGGTAACTTCTTTATTAAAACAATAAAAACAAAATTCAGGATCATTATCAGGCTATGAGGAGGACACATATGTGGAGGACTCCTCCACTATGAGGAGGAGAAAAATGGAAATGTCTATCAATAATGACCTAAATCACTAAGGCACAGAGGCTCCTTGGACTGGCACTAACTGATATTGGTTCTGGGGTGAATTCGATTCCCAAAATAGTGTGTGTCTGTGTGTCTGTGTCTATGTGTGTGTCTGTATGTATTTCTTGAACTCTCTGGCTGCTTATGTTCTCACACAAAGTAGAACCTGGAGTGAGGGAGGGAATCTCTAAAACAAAATCTATATTTGGCTCATGCTTCAAGTCTCCTCAAAAGGGATTAATAGAGACCTTTCTAAAAAAAAAAGGTATCCAATGTACAAAGTGTATAATGTGGTGCTTTGGCACTTGTCTACTTCAAAAGTCAAATTCAGTATTTGATGCATTTTGAAGAGAAAATCAATGCTTTAGCACTTGATGCTTCCTGGGCGCTAGTTCTACTTTGTCTTGGTTGAGCACTAAGTATGGGAGGTTGGCCAGGAACACTGCCCAGCTCCCACTGCTGCCACTGCTTATTGCCTTTGGCCATAGGCATCTCCTCCCCATTGAAGGTTGCAATGTGTCTATGACTATCAGGTTGGAATCCACTATGCTTTGATTAGACATTGGCTGTCCCTGCAAGATGACATGGCTGCAGTGTATAGTCTCCCAGCTCCCAAAACATTTGCACTGGTAGGGTATAGAATAGCAGTTGTTCTCAACAGGAGGAGAAACAGCAGAAGGAGGAGCAGTGGGGTAGCATGAGAAGCAGCAGCAAGAGCTTAGGAGTGATGGAAGACCCAGGACCCCTGACAGCTCCTAGCAATGGGCAGCAGCCAGAGACTTGGGCAAAAAGGACTATTGCTTTCACTTCCACATCTATTTCCCTTGCCCCTCAATGAAGCCTAGAGAGTGGGATAAGGGAAACGCTAAAGGTCTCAGATTCCTCTTGGAAAATGAGTTGGGTCAAGAAGGGAGGAGCCTGACTCAGCTGTGCTGGACTGGCCTGCCTTGTTTCTCCCCAGCTGGAAGCCCTACATGCTCTCTGAGGAGTTGAATAGGTAGGATGATTAGGCCGAAGACTGGAGAAATCCTTTTGGAGAAACTGTTCAGTACTAATAGTTTTGACAACTCATAGTGCCTCCTGGAATCAATTCACAAAAAGATGTCACTGTATTTAAATATAGGATACTTATTTCTTCTTCCACAAAATACAAAAGACTCAAAAGCTTGCATTAACAGATTATTTAAAACATAATATAGTAAGCCATTACATATTATATTCTTCTCAGGAAGTTGGTATTTTAAATATGTTTTAAAATAAATCATTTTTAATCTCAAATCTGTACTGTTTAAGCAATTCAGTGTAGGACCACATCTTTGGTTAAGTTATTACTATAGTTTTTGGTCTCAATGCTTTCATCTATAGTATCTTCCTTATGTTGATCATTTTCACTTTTAAGAAGCTGTTGCAGAGATAAGCTCTTACTGGACAACCAGCACCAGGACACAGAAGCTTCCAATGCCTTGAATTTATGGGGTTATCTCCAAGACTGGGAATATCTATCTTCTAATTCCTGTGTGGTCACCTTTGCTAAGGAAAAGAAAGAAAAAGCTGAAGAATCAGTCAGAGTTCAAGATGTGGTCTCTCCCTCAACAAAATAATAATTCTGACTCTTTATATTCAACTAGCTATCATAGCTAACAGCTGGAGCAAGATCCTTTCCTTTATATCCAATCCCCCATAGAAGTCTAAGTGAGAATTTAAAGGATCCAGATTTCTGGAGAGTTGGGAAAAGAGTAAAAGCAGAAAAATAACTTTTTTTAAAGTCCAGGAAATTTTGTTATTTTCTCAGTGGTCATTTATCTTTTCCATGGATTTCTTGTTACAAGGACCATGCAAGAGTCTTTGATCATACAATACCTTCAACAAGAAGGGGCCCATGTGACTGGGACTTCTAGATGGGGGTAGGGTATGTGTATTGCTTAATTGGAAGTATATCAGTCATAATATATGTATAAACAGAGGAGACCTCTTTGTGCAGTCCCACAAAAGTGCACTGGCCAGAGAAGATTGGATGATAAGCCTTAATTATTTTGTAACATTTCTTAGGACAGACATCAAATGCCACAATGGAATTTTGATTTAAGAAAATTCTTGAAGTCATGTGGAAAGATACTGGAAGATTATATCAATGTCTGGATGGTTCACACAGTAGAAAAATTTCACACTGTATTGTCCAATTAATGGCAATGAAAAAGAAATAGAAGAGAATCTGGGACAGGAGGAAGCACATGAGTAAATTCTCATATCCTTAATCAATAATTTAATAAAAAAACCAAAAAAGTTCAAGTTGATACAAGGAACTTAATCATACAAAAATAATATAAATAACTCAACAGAGATTTAAAAAATATATAAATCCATACTATTGAAGTTCAAGGAGCAAAGAAATTCTATGAGAGTAAAGAATCCCAAAAGAAAGAGGATGTAGAAAATCCAGCATTATAGGCTCAAATGCTTCATGTTGCTATATGACTTAATATCAAAGCACTTAATAATTTTCCTCTATGATGCAAGTCTAAATCCATCTTCTTTAACAGAAGTCATTGTATATTTATTGCCAAAAGATGGAGAAATCATCAGGTAGAGAGATGGTGCAGTAGGTACAGTTCTGCATATGGAAACCTATTCATGTATTGCAAAAAGTTTAAACTAAAAAACATGTAAACATGGTAAGAATTTTAGAGTGTTTGATTTTCATATTTTACATGCTAATTAACATATATTGATAATATAATGTCATAAACAATTAACATAAAACATGGCATCTTCCAGAGAGATAGCATAAAACTATGGTTCCATTATGTCTAAACAATGACTATAGTTGTTAAATCAAAAGCAACCCTAGGAAAACATTGTAACAATTACTTAACATTTTTAATAATAACAAGTTTTATGTCTCTACTGAAAAAAAAACACATTAAAAATATACTTCATCCCACCAGAACTTTATGCAGTGATGTCAGAATGGGACTTCCACTTCTGAAGTATGAAATTCTTAATGTGTACCAAAGAAAGAATAGAAACTGAAGGTTTGAGGTTTGACATCAGAGGTAAAATCATATCATTTATAAATATAAGCATATAATACCTTGGTTTTCTCTAGGCAAGTGACATCAAACATTAATCTATTCAGAAGAAAGTTAAAAATGAATAAATTAAAAGATCAACTGATATCCTGAAGTCAAAGCTTAATGGAAAAAACATTGAGAACAATTAAGACCTACAAAATATCAATCTTATTTTATACATTTGAAATAATCAAATGAATTCATATAATTCTATTCTTTTTTTCAAAAAGAAAATTGAGGTTTTTCCGAATTAAGTTAATAATAACTTGTTTTCATAGCACCTATTTTCCCCAATGTGTCCTTTTGCTCCCAGAATTTAAACAATATAACCAAGAATGAAAAAGAAAAGAAAAACATTCAGCAAAAATAAGCTGATATAATTTACAGCATTCCACACTCAAAGAATGGGGAGATATCTTTTCATATATTCATATCTTCTCTTTAGGTCCAACTTAATCCTTTATATTTTGAAGCATTCAATTTTAATTGTTTTGCTATTACTGTTTTTTTTATTTTAAGTTATAATCATTGCATATATTCTTTTTCTTTTTTTTTTTGGCAAACTTTATTTTGAATCAATTCATGTAAAATTTCCCATGCTTTGCAGTCATCAAATTCATCCTATTGCATTATATTCCTTCTGTAATAAAATTTGTTTAACAATTGCCCCAAGTACTGCTATAAATAGTCTTGTGTATAAAGGGATCTTATTTTTTGTCATTGACTTCATTTGGGCATCTTCCTGACAATAAAATTTCTAAATATGATCAGTTGAGTTTTTTTCCCACGGAATTTCAATAACCTTTCAGAATAGTCAGGACAATCAATGGTTCTACCAAACAATATACTCAACATAACTATCTTTCTCAATTCTCCCTAAAAATATTGACTAATCCCACCTGTGTCATCTTTGGCACTTGGCTATGTAGGGTAAAACTTCAGATTTATTTTATTTTGCTTTTCTTTTATCATTTTGTTTTATTCTTTTACATGGTTGTTAGAAATATAATTCTGATTTCAAGAACTGTTTACTTATTGCTTTTGAACATTTTTGGGAATGACTTTTTAGGTTATGTATTTCTAATCAAGAAACAGAATATCAGACCCATATCAGAGATATTTTCCCTGTCAAATGTTTCCCTTCTTATCCTAATTGCTTTACTTTTGTTCATACAAAAGCTTTTCAATTTGAAATAATTGAAATGATGTGTTCTATCTTTTGTAAACTTTTCTACCGTTTGCTTTGGACATTAAGTGGCTTGCTTATAGTTATAAGGCTAATAAGGTGGAATGTTGTCATCTTATCTCCTTATTTATTTTGGATATTAAATAGGACTAATAAGTGTCAGAAATGGGATGTGAATCCAGCTCCCAGCGACTCTGAGGCCAGTGTTCATTTTGTTGCATCATCTGAATATAAAAATAGAATCCTATAACAGCTGGGTGGAATAGTGAACTCAGTATTAGGCCTGAAGTCAGGAAGATTCATCTTCCTGAGTTCAAATGTGACCTCAGACACTTATTAGCTCTGTGGCTACAGGCAGGTTACATAACCCTGTTGGTCTCAGTTTCCTCCTCTGTAAAATGAACTGGAGAAGAAATGGCAAACTACTCCAGGATCTTTGCCAAGAAAACCCCAAATGTATTCATGAAGAGTCACATACGATTGAAAAACAGCTGAACAACAACAAACAGCAATTAAATTGTCTTCTATCCTCTGATTTATTCCTCAGAATATTCAATAAATCCTAACCATATTCACATTCATGTTCCTTCTCTCTGGCCTCTCCTGTCTGGCTTCCCATTCCCAAATTTTAATATCCTTCATCCTAACACTTATGCTTGATGTCCAAGAGTCCAGAAAGAAGAGCTGCTGCCATGCTACACTTGATCTCATGCCAGTGAGATGATTCATTTTATGTAGCCAGACAAATCTAATATTTCCAGTGTCATTTAAACCCCTTCATGTTTTGTTCATATCATCAGATCTAAAGATGTATGACCACAGCATTTCCCAAACCCAAAAGCATATGAATTTTCATTATTTTTCTCAAGCAACACAAGTCCTACCCTTCACAACGTACCCCCTCGAGAATACCAAAACTGTTCATCACTCTTATAAAATGACAAGCTAAAATGGGAAAAGGTTGGTTCTAACCCCCAAGATCAATTTATGATCATCTAAAATAAGCCACTTTTTTTTAATTGATGATGCTACTGCAAATTGCATATTTCAGTTTACTCTGCAAGGAATACAGTTAGGTTAAAGCCGAGCTGGTTATGACTCACAGATAATGAGATGAAAACAGTATCATCATTAAACACCAAATAAAGCCATTGATTCCTTGTATTATTCTGTCAGTTTTAATTGAATTGCATTTTCTCCTTCTTTCAGTTCTTAATTATGCAGTTCATGCTGAATCTTTATTTTCATGCACAGAATGGGATAATGTTCTCTTTTTCCTTACCTTAGTGTCTAAAAATACAAGCCTTTTGAGACAGGAAAAGTCTTTGTTGGTCTTAATTAAAGCAAAACACCTGCTTTCATCCCAGGAGCAGAATGGGTTGCTGTACGGTGAATCTGTTACCAGGTGATGAGACAATAGCTTTGCTTCCTGTTGAATGTCACTTTTTTCTGACCCCTGGTCACATTCTATTTTTAAATCCCATGAAGATGGAAAAATCCTGACATCATGTACCCAACAGAGAAGGCTCAGTAATCACTACTAATAAGAATTCCTTTGTAGGGCTTGAGATGAAGAATCAACAGTAATTCAATTAATTTGGATAGTGTACATAACGAATTTGAATAACATAAGCCAAATGTATTTATTCCTCATTTAACTTGGTAATTAAAGCTTAAGGCAGAGTATATGTACCTAAATACTTCAGATAATTATGTTTAGATAACAGATTATATCATTTGAAGTATGGCATTCAGGATCATCTATCATTTGGCCTTAACTTACCTTTCCAATCTCTTTTCTTTTGATCTTACTTTATGTACCCTAAAATCTAGTCAAAACGTCCAACAGCAAAGAGTCATCCCTAAGGCGGGATAAAAAGAAAGAAATTCCTCAATTCAATAAACATTTAGTTAATGTAATTGAATTCAATTTAACAAATATTTATTAATCACCTAGTAGCTTGTGCTAAGTGCTGGGAAAAAAAAAAAAAACAAAAAAAAAAAACAAAACAAAACAAAAAAGACTTTCCCCACTTTCAAAGATCTTACAATTTAATAGGAGAAAGATAGCACACAAAAGGGAGAGGTCCTCAGTTCAGGGATGCTGGTGGTACTGTCAAATGCAAGGACTGTACTTCATGGAAAACAGTTGGGCTATGAATCCTGAACCCTCTTTAAATGGAGCCTTTGTGGGGAGTTCTTCAACTACCTTCTAGAGCTCCAATCAGAAGGGCAGCAGAGACTACTTAATGGTACAACTGAGGTAACAAAACTTTGAGTAACCAAGCTGGTAATAATTTCAGTTAATTTCCTACCGACCATGTTTTTTACTCCCCGGGTATATGATGATAGTAAAGTTAAACCCAAAGAGAAAAATTGGTGGGAAATAGTCAAGAATATTTATTTAGCTCCTATTATGTTCCAGGAAGTATTCTAATGCTTTATAAATATTATCTCATTTGATCTTCATACTCACTTGAGGAAGTGGTGCTACAATGATACCCATTTTATAGTTAAGATAACAGTTTAAATGACTTTGCCCAAAATAATACAGTTAGTGGTGTCTGGGCCACATTGGAATTCAGGTCTATCTGACTTCAGGTCAAAGCTTCTACTACCTATACACTTCCAAGCTGGAAAAGGTGCTGGTGCAAAGTAAAAAGAAATTTATAGAGAAAGAGGAATTGAGAGCAGAGTAAAAGTTAACATATATTGGGCACTTCATGAGCAAGAATTAGTTTATCAGACTTCCTCTACTGGATAATCATGAGCTGTGGATTGATGTGACAATGTATATACATCTATCTTTTCAAATAATTTCCTTTCTATGTTTAGATTCTCCAGTAGTAGAAAATACCAAACACATCTCTACAAGGGTTGATTTTTTCTCATTCATTGTTGTCAGTTGCAATAGCTAACATTTATGCCAAGAAAGCATCTTCTTCACATCCATTAACTATAAATGCCCTTCACAACTAGATTGTTTTTATGAATGCATTAAACAGTGTATTTGAGCAATATGCTTCTGTTCCACACAAACTCACTGCTCCCCCAAAAAGATTATGTTGAAGACAGAGCACACATGTATATGAGTCTCCTTCACAAGGATTTATGAAATTACTCTGCCACCATTCAAAATGGGCTATCATAAAACAAGAAGATTACAATAAATCCTTTGGCATAAATTCACATGTAGACTCCCTGCCAACAATTTAATTAAGGAGAATAGGGTGGCTTATCAAACATAATTGAGGGAATATTGACCAAAGGTAGAACACATTTAAGAAGTGGTAGGTGGAATTCAGGAGCTAGAATCTTTACTTCTCATATTTTCCTAGATATATTTTGAACTGTTCCATTAGGAGCATCATTTTCACTTTGCTACATGGCATTGATATCATCAAAAGTAAGCTGAATTTGGAGTGTAAAAAACCTCGATCTAAATCTGACCTCTGAGAATTATTTCCTATGTCACCTTGCATACACTTAACCTCTCAACTTCTCAATCTTCAATAAAATCATTTGCCAGGCAGGACAGTTGAAAGATCAAATAAGATAATGTAAGAAGTTTTGAAAAGATTAAAGTTCAATATATGAATGTTAGCTATTATAATTGCCTGCCCATAATGAAAAATTATTAGATCAAAAATGATATGGTATACTCTGATGATATAAAATTTTACTGAAAAATTTGATAGATCAACATTTTAGATATCAGCATCTTTGATAAACCAAGGCCAAAAGAATAACTTACTAATTAGTGTTTGCATGACTTGGAAGGTTAATGCCACTGCCTAATTATAAGTGAAGCATCTTTAGTTACTCCAATGACATTCAGTTGAATTATGTCAAAATGCTCATAGATTTATTGTCTCCAACAAAGAATACTATGCCTCCGATAAAATACATTCAAACCATAGAACTGAAATATACAGTTATAATAAGAAGTCAGGACATAGATTCCTTGAATTTCATATTGTTATACATTTTCATAGTCTTTTAATTAACTTTAATGCGTTGTCAGAACCTAACTTACTCTCTAACTACAATGAAGTGCTACTTAGATAACTAACATAGAGTCATAAGACCTTAATGTTAGCATGGATCCTAGAGATGTTCTCTAGGGATTTTTAACCAAGAGTTTCTGAACTGAAAAAAATTATTTCATTGTAGTCGGTTTTCTTTGTTATAATCTTATGCATTTTATTTCATGTTTTTAAAACATCCCTGAAGAGAGGTCCATAGGCTTTGACGTACTGCTAATGACCACATGACCACAAAAAAAATGTTGAAAAATCCCTGGAACCTTCTACCTTTATCTAAATCCCTTCTGCAATATTCTTGAGGAGAAGTTATATGACTTATATGAACTTGACTTATATGAACTCAATGATAGGAAATTCACCAATTATCCAAGGAAGCCTACTGAATTTTTGGACAGCTCTAATTTAGATGAAGCTCATCTTTATAGTGAGACAAAATATGTCTCCCTGAAAGTTCTACCCATTGGAACTACTTCCTCTCTCTGGGGCTACACAAAATAAGATAAATTCCCCCAACAGATGATGGGCAAAAACCCAGATCTATTATATTCTGATTCAGTAGAACCCTCACGAGTTTTTTATCCATCCAATAGTTGCTTTGTAACTCATACACAGAGTATGAGTTGAGATGATGCACGGGGAAATAAATTCCATCTGGTTTGAGAAGCCCACAAAGAACTGGAACAGCACCCCCTACTATGTTCCACTTAGAGAGACCTCACCTGTCCAGGTGATTTTTCATCACTCACACAAGGGGAAGCATTTTATTGTGACATTTAATTCACTTCTATCCTACCATATGGTCCTTCATTTAAAGCTAATAATATTTTCCCCAAAATCTCTTCTCTATGCCAATCATATATGCATTCTTCAACTCTTAATTCTATTACATATTTTGAGTCCTCTCACTGGTTGATTGTTAATGTCAATATCTCACGCAAAATTGAATGAACAGAATTGAACACAATTTTTCAGGATTAAGATAGCTAATACAGACTATGATAGTATTGTTATCTCCTTTGTTTTGAACATTAAGCTTCTCTTAGTTTGGCATCTTCTCATTTCTTCTTGGAACCCCTAACTTCTTTCATTCTTCAGCTCAAATGTATTTTCCTTCAACATATGTTTCCTCCAATTATAGTACATTTCATGAAAGCACTATTTATTAATACTTTGTGTTTGAGTGTATATGGCTAAATCCTATGATTACTCAAATGTGGACATGTTATGTCCCATAATTAGAATGTAAGTCTCTTCAGGGGAGGGAGGATCTTGCCTTTATATATACCCTTTCTAAAAACTTTTATAAATGAATTTATAAAGCAATAATATTTTTATTCTCATTGAAATCATTCACAATTATAACAATTTCAAGTGGTCTATATACCACTTGAAATATTTCTTCTTTTTGAGTACCAAATCATGAGATTTTACACACATACACACACACACACACATACACACACACACACACGTGTGTGTGTTTAACTTTTCTTTGAACTTTTAAAAATAGTTATTGCTTATATCTAATGTTTAACTATAGCAAATATAGGAAAATTATCCATATACATACATATGTATTCTCATCTGTGGTATTTAATGTGTCAGTATTATAACTTAAACTTTTTTATATCAGAAAAATTTTTGGATCTTGATAAAGTAAATCTGTAATCCTGCATTTTGAAAGAGTTCAATTGAATCTAATTAGATTATCTACAGATTTAAGCCTTCTCTGTGTTAAAACACTTCTCATTGTGAAGTATGAATTTCTATTTTATTTTTTACCTATCTCAAATTTTATGTGAAGAATCTAGTATAAATTGCACAATCCTCTTCATAATTCTGGAATGATTGGAGCAATGTATATCTGAAATATTGAATAAAGATCGTTGCCATGGTATAGAGGCTGATTTTTTTTTCTTACTGGTCATTACTAAGCTCAGTTACTAGAAAGGGAAGAAATTTTCAGCTCAGCCATTTGTCTCAGGCTTTATTTGAAAAGTCATCAAGATGAGTCAAGCAGATATAGGAATATCATGAAGAATCCTTTAAAATGAGATGACCTTCTTTTGATTAAATTGCTGACTTAAGATTTCCTAAAGGAATTCAACTTTTCCATCAACAACCAAGCAAATATTGAAAGGGCACCAGATGGAACAATGATCAAGGAGACAAAGAGAAATAGCAATCATCTCTTTCATCCCATCTAGGTCTACATAAGAATATGGCCAGAATCATGTGGGCTAGATAGAGATGTCATAAACAAAATGGAAATCAGGCAAGATCTAGTAAACAGGACTTAAAACCTATCATGAATAATATACTCCAGGGAGGTTAGAAATTATCCCTGCCTTCACTAAATGGGACCTGAAGTCTGTCAGAACTCTCTTACAGGGGACTCATGAGAGAAATGTGAAACAACAATAAGCACATATAAACATGTCCTAAAACTACAGAGCCATGATTCAAAAATACACTGATAGAAATAACTTAATAACTGATAATATGCATGAGAAGAACATAATTTTTGACATTGGATTGGGAGGACTGAGGGTCACAGCAGAGAATGGAGTAAATCCTCAAAGGAAGATGATACAAGGAATGAAATCAATCTCTTGGGGCCTGATGCTTAAATTGAATCACATCAAAACAGGGGAAGAAACCAGGAGGAAGGATCTATTCTCAGTAATTTAATTTAGGATTACTACAACTGCCTACTGTTGTAGGCAGATTACAGAGTAAAAAAAGGACATACAGGACTTAACTACTTCATCCAAAAGTATAGGAAGAGACAGAGCCTGACCCTGATCAGTTCCTGAATACAGAACTTTTACAGCCAATATACATAATATTTCAAAAAAAGGAATAACCTAGCCACAAAGATGCCAAGAGTAGCTTGAAGAAAGAAAGAAATTACTTTAAAAATTAAAGATCTAAAGAGGGAAAAATTGAAAGCAGAATAAGTAACCAAAAACAAAAGATGAAAAATTTCACTCAAGTAATGTATTCTTTGAAAAAATAAAATAGGGAAAATAGGACTGTTTGATTGGATACAAGAAATATTTAAACAAAGACAAAGGACAAAAAGTATATAAAGGCAATAATTATTTAAAAAGAAGTAACCTTAAAATCAATAAACATAATTGTATCCCCTGAAAATAGAACACCTCCCCCCTCCAAAAAACAAACAAACATGAACACCAATGTCTTTTAAGAAATTTTTTAAAAACTGTACAAATCTATTAGAACCAGAAGGTAACATTAAATAGAAAGAAATCATGTCACCTTCAGAAAAAAACAAAATGGAAAATATCCAGAAATATTGTAGCCAAAATGTATGATTGCTGGTCAAATAAAAGTGCCACAAGCACCAGAAAGCATTGAAATGCTATAGAATCACATTCAAAATCACAGAAGACTATACTGCAATTATAAAAGAGAGGAAAAGAGAGGAAAATATGATACTTTTAACAAACAAAATAAAATGATTTGCAATCTATTCTTTGTAAGATTTCCCCTACAAGTCAAGGGGTAGAGAGATGTACTTTAATAAAAATTGAGGGCTTTACAACACCATTGACATAATAGATCAGGACCAAGTAGGACTTGTTTAAATGAAAACACAGAAGAAAATGAAAATCTAGAAAGGTAAATAAATTTGTGCAACTGGTAGATGGTAAATTATAATGAAGTAGATATTATCTAATATAGATAGGAGACAAATGTTCCCTCACATTGCTAATATCTTTAAAGGTAGCAAAGGAAGTAAAGGAAAATAAAAATGGAACTTTGTGGTATCTTAGTTTTAAGAGAGAAATGAACATTGAAGGGAAAATGACAACTTTTAAATACTTAGAACTCAAAAAAATTACAACTTCAGATAACTGATGCAGAAATATTCTTTCCATCTCTTAGTAGAAAGATAATGAACTATAGATAAAAAATGAGACTTTTTCAAATAGCACCATACAGTCTTACTTGACTATACTTCGTTCTCATGAGAAGGACGGGGAGTTATGTTTTGGAAGGGGATTGAATTGTGAGAGCAAGCTTAAGGTAGTAAGAATGATAGTGTTAGAAAAAAAGAGGAAAAGAATGACACTGAAAATTGTTGCAAAATACAGAAGATAACTGAAAGAAGTGACAGACAAATGTCTATATGAGTATTAGTAATGTTGTTTTAAATACACAATATACTTTTTTAAAATGAAGGGTTTTGTAAAGATTCATGGTTTTATATTAAATTGTTTTTTTTCAGTAATAACTGAAACTCCACTTGGGGTTTTCTTGCCAAAGATACCAGAGAAGTATTCTCTAGTTCATTTTATAGATGAAGAAACTGAGGCAAACAGAGTAAAGTGATTGTCCAGGTTCACATAGCTAGTAAGTGTCTAAATCCAGATTTGAACTTAGGATTCCAAGCTCAGCTATTCACTGTGCCACTTAGCTGTCTCATGATTTCATATATACTTCAATTTTTCTTTTCCTTGTATATGAAAATGTTCACATATGTAGTTGGACACAATTTATCAGTTCATAAATTTTAAAAGAAAATTATTAGGTATTTGTCACTTCATGTTTTAAAAAAAGAAAATTTTAAAAAAGAGGTCCTTTGCAAAGTAGAAATTTGAAGAGAATTGAAGGTACTTGAGTGGAAAATAGGTGCTTTACCTTAAGATGGCAGGATAGCACAGCTATATGAAACTTAAAAATCATTTAAGTACTGAAAAGTATGAATTTCTCTGTTTCCAAAGAAATTAACTGATAGTCAAAGAAGTTGAGTTTTCTGCTTAAAAACCTACAAATAACAGAGCTAAAATCAAATAACACGTGTTTGCATAGAGTAACAGTCTGGAGAATTAATGTGACTGTTCATACAAAGCATAATAAGAATTGCTAGTTAAAAGTGATAAGAGAAGCTTCCTAGAAGCAGATGGTTGCTGTAGTGAATGGATTACTGAATCTGGATTGGAGAAGACCTGAGTTAAAATCCAGCTTCAAAAACCTACAACTATGTGATGCTGAGCAACTCACTTGTCTTGGTTTTCTCCACTGTAAAATAGGAATAACAACAACAATAATAGCACCTATCTCACAGAATTGTTATGAGTATCAAGGAGGTAATATCTGCAAAGTACTTAGTACATAGTAGGTGTTTTTAAAATGTTTATTTCCTTCCCCACTTCTTTCTTTTCTGTCTTCTTTCCTTATCAAAAAAATTATGATCACAAAAATAGTGGTCTGACAATGTAGCAAGCATGATTATCTGGGACATAGTTCTTGTGTTCTACTGATATCCATATCATGTAAAGGGGTTTAGAAAGAGGACCTTTCCTACTTAGCATTCTGAGTATTTTGTATAAAGAACTGATAATAGGACACAGTCAAGAACTGTTCAGCAAGAGCAAATGTGAATGAGTTGTAGCCTGTACCGTTGTAAGGAGTACCCAAATTAGCAAGATCACAAATCTATTGAAGTATCAGAATCCTGCAGAATTAAGCAATAATATGGCACTGGCAACTCTAGGTCATTGTTGCTTTAAACAATCCAACCAAAACTTGAAAGCCTTCCTTCCACTTTAAATATAACCCATACATCTTCTTTTTCTCATTATAGTTAAATAGGTGAATGTCAATCTAATTTGATTAGGTTCCTTCCTGTCACTATATCATTTGAATAGCCACTTCCTCCTTTACTTGGCATTTCCTCTTCCTCTTTTATTCAGAGCTAATTGATGGTAAAATTGGTCAATTAGTCTCACCATGGATCTTAAAATGGTCCCAGCTGTGTACAGATATAACACTAAACTTGCCTGAAATCTAAGAAAGGTCTTTAAAAGCCATGGAAGTGCCTCTCCCTATTAAAGGTCCAGCATTTGTCCCAACTTCTCACTTAAGCATGAAAGTAAGTGGATCTTCCAAATCAACCCATTTGCTTTTTAATTTTAGAAACAAATTTTTATTTTTAAAAAAATATATTTGGACTCTGTTCTAGTTTTATTGTAGTAGGAACTCCTGGCAAGAAAACACCTTCTACCAATGCTGATTAAGAAGAGTTCTACAAATTATCATTTCAGGGAGTTGCCAGAGTCATTGAGAAGTTAGATGAGCTCCTCTGGGCATATAAACTATATGTGTCTGAATCAGGGTGTGAATCCTGATTATGTTTAAAGAGTTGGCTTTGGCAGTTGTGAAGCTTTGGATGAATGGGTAGATAGATGTAGATAGAAAATAGATAAATTGATATATACATAGCTTAGATGATAGTAGGTAGGCAAGCAGAAGCAACTAGACTGCATAGTAGATAGGATTCTGAGACTGAGGTTTAGAAGACGTCCATTCAAACCTACCCTCTAACATTTACTAACTACGTGAAATTGGTCATTACTTAATCTCTGCCCCAGTTTCAACTGTGAAACGGGTGTGATAATAATAGTCTCTGCCTCCCAGGATTGTTGTGATGATCAAGGAAGATATATATATACAGAGAGAGAGAGAGAGAGAGAGAGAGAGAGAGAGAGAGAGAGAGAGAGAGAGAGAGTAAATTTCACATAGCAAGTACTATATGAATATTAGCCATAAGAGTAATGGAGAAATCATGTTTCTTTCAATGAAACGTTTACTCTTTTTTCTTATCCAATTCTTTGCCTTTGCCTTGACAGTATGACCTTGGGCATATCAATTATCCTCCCAAAATATATTTCTCTTATCTTTAAATCTGGAAGTTCCCAGACTGCAAAGCCAGACTTCTATCCACAGGAATTTGCTTGCTGCCTCCTCTCACATAGTTAAATTAGCATATTTCTAAAGTTCCTTTCAAATTCATATTCTTTTATTCTCTTATTTTGATATAGCTCTAAACCTGGTTGAATGAGAAACTTACTAGATAGACAGATTAAATTACCTGACATGAAAATGCCTTCACAGCAGCCTACAGTGATGTACCCAACACCAAACCCTATTCCCTAAATAGAAGAGATCTGTTTTACCACTTCTATGAGGGTGAGACTGGGTCTTTTTTGAGTCCATTCTTATGAAGCAAAAAATGTATTTATGTGTCCTACTACTAACCATTGGCTATAATAGAAAGAGGGGGAGAAGAAAGATAGCAAGACAAAGAAAGAGACAGCAAAAAGAAAAAAGGAGAGAGAGAGAGAGATACATGCATACATATATCTGTGTCTCTATATTACCTTTATATATATATATATAGATATATATATACAGATATATGTATGTATACTTGCACACACATCTATATATGTCTGTCTCAATATACACACACTCACATAAATAGATGCATAGATATATTCATTGTTGTTGTCCATCTTTTTGTTTAAGAGGACCAATGACATCATAATTGATGATTTGGGCAAAAATTCAAGGCACGAAGTCATCAGCTTTGCTCTCCCTGAGTCACTAAAGTCCAATGTCAAGATCAAAAGTCAGGACAATTAGTGATGACCAAGGATGCAGTGGATGACCTTTGTGTCCTCAATATCTAACCAAGCACTCCACAGCACTTGCTTCAGCCACATTCGTGCCTGTTGGAAGAAACAGTTCTGCTCCACCCATTCAGCTGAGGAAAACCTTCACCTGCTTGGGGTAGACATCCCCCTAAATCACCAAAGCATTTGAGGCTGTCAGTTACGCTCAACTTGGTCTGTGGTGTGGCTGTTTTACATGCTACAGTTTATGGGAGACATATGTGAGAGTTGGGTAAAGATGGACACCGAAGGTAGATGAGCAGTTCTTAAAAGGGCTTGGCAAGCCCTCTCACCAGAAATGCTAGTTCTCTGGACACCCATACACTCCTATATACTCATATCTATTATATGAATCCTTTAGGTATTAAAAATGTTGACAAATAATGCAAAAAGTAATACAAAGTATTTTGGCTTATCAAAACATAGTTACCCAAAATTCTCTGTAGGATATGACCATGCATACACACAAATACACATATATACCTATTGTAGACTGTCACTCCTAGAATTTTTGCATTAATGTTATGTGAATTATTGAGAATTTCATATGCAAATTCAGGAGTTGAATCTAATCTTTGTTTAGAATCTAAATATTATAATATAATAAATATGTGTATATTCAAAAGAATAAGATGTTTTCAATGAAGATAAGTCCAAATGCTTAATGTTCCATACAAAAGCTCAACAGCAATAGAATAATATAATGCTGTATAATAAAAGTTGAAAGTTACAAGCTTGTGTGGCCATGCATAAATATTCTGAAAAACCATGATTATCCAAGGCTTTCTCTCTGAAAAGGCCTTTTATTTCCAGTGAGTTAGCACAGTAAAAGATTTGTTGCCCTGTTCTGACTTCATACCATGGTGAAAAACACATAGTTGTGTTGACATCCATACAATGTTCAACAAACTTCTTTTAAAAGAAAGTATCTTCAATAGGTATTCTGAAAGAGCTTCAGGGATAGAAATATATTAAAAAAAAAAAAAAAAAACTTTGGAAAAATTTTCTGCAGTGAACAAAGGTGAAAGTATTTGCAATTAACTATGAGAAACTGGAATTGATTTTCAAATATGATAACCAAAAGAATATAAATATATTTAAAAGAAGTGTTAAATTGCAGCATTTCCCACAGCCATAGTTAAAAGTATTCACATATTATGGATCAGTTACTTAACAGTATGATTCCAGGATACTTAGCTGTAAACTTGCCCATTATAAATGCCAAAACACCCAGTAAAATTCCTCAAAAGGTATTAATACTTTCTTTCTAGATCTTTCTTTGCTCTCTTGTATTCATGCATCTCTCGCATTGCTCATTAACATAGAGATTCCAATGTGACATTTTTGGTCCTCCTTGTGGACTTCCTGTTATGTCTCATCCTTCCATCCCTACCCCCACACAGGCACCAGCTGGGATTGCAGAGTTTGCAGGGTTGCAGTTGTTGAGGTCACCAGTAAATAAATAGAAGGAAATTAAATTGTGAAGTCACTGAATCTACAAGTGCCAGGACCATTCTTAGTAATAAGGACAGCTTGATTCAGAAACCAGAGAATCACATGCTAAGTCACTTGGGGTGCACACCTCTGAGTATTAGGCTATCTGATTCAATTAAATTAAATCTAACAAGTATTTCTGTCCTTAATTCCTGTAGCACTCCATGGTCCTATGATTTACACAGCTAGCTGTGTGCCAAAATAAAAGAGAAATATATCCCTATATTCAAAGGTTTTAAAATCTTGGAGGGGAGAGGGCAGAGCTTTGATATAAAATATACATGAAAATTTTAACAATTAGAGTACCATAAAGTAAAATGTTAAATTTAATACAATTGTGTCATCATACCTGGAAGAGATAGTAAGGTTGATGGGAATTACCTTATCCCTTCTTACTATATTCCTCTCTGTGTCTTCAGACTTCAATCTGTCCTTCAAATGAATGTACAGAAAAATATGAAGGAGAGTGAATGATTGAGTGATTGACTGATAGATAATATTACCATTTAATTTAGTTTTCAGAAGAAAGCTAATCAGCAAAAGTTTGTATATAGTTATTTCAATCAATCATCAGTGAGCATTTACTAAATACCACAATCACTATTTGTCAGACACTGTTCAAGGCACTAGGTATATAATAACAGAAATGAAACAATCCCTGCCCTCAAGGAACTTACAATCTATTGAGAGAGAATATATAAATATATATAAAATACAAGGCAACTTTTTGTGGGGTATGGTGACAATCCTAACAGCTTGGGGGACAAGACAACAGAAAGCTTTCCATACATGTAGGTGGTATTCTTCCTGATAGAATTTGAACTCTTTAATATTGTAGCAGTATCTAGCACAGTCCTTTCACACAAAAGCTGGTGCCCAATTAATCAAGGTAAAGAATAGCTTGTGATTGCACCAACAGTGAAAAGAATCAAAATTGGTTATTAGAACAGAGTAGGCTCTTTTGCAGTCCTTTCTATGAAGTGTTTTCCTACCTTTCCTAACATGCAAATTCCAATCCCACTCTCCCCAATTCACTCCAATACCACAGCTTGCCACTACTCTTTTGTCCTTATTACAGGAATGAGTAATACATAGGTTTCAGGGAAATAGCTGACTCTAGAAAGATCAGCCTTCAAGTAGTTTTTTTGTTTTTTTGTTTTGTTTTGTTTGTTTTGTTTTGTTTTGTTTTGTTTTGTTTTGTTTTGTTTTTGGAGAAATACCCTCATCTATCTCATCTAACCCAGCATTTTCCATGGTCCAGCCTGTTAGCTCCAAAACTGTCTGCATTTCTACCTATTGTGCAGGATTAGATTGCAAGCTGAACAACTATCCCAATCAGAATAGATCATCTAGAATGTATTCAGTTTGCGCTGGCAAGTCTATATTTTAGAACCATTGATTTAGAACTGGAAGGGACTTTCAAGGTCATCTGATCAAACCCAGTCGTTTTTCAGATGGAAAAACAGAAGCCCAGGAAGGTTAAATGCTTTACTCAGTACCAGTCAGGCAATTAGCAACAGTTACATTTCAAACCTCTGTTCTCTGAGTCCCAGTTCTACACTCTTTTTTACTTTCTGTTACCTGGGAAATACCTTAGTGATAGAGGAAAAGAAAGAAGGAAGGAGAGGGGGGGGAAGTAGGGGAGAAAGAAGAGAGATAGAGAAGAGGGAGAGAGAGGAAAGAGAAAGAGAGAGAAGAGAGAGGAAAGGGAGAGAAGGAGGGAGGAAGAGAGAGGGAGAGAGAGAGACAGAGATTCAGAGACAGAGACGGGAGAGAGACAGAGAAAAATGGAGGGAAGGAGGGAAGGAGACAGAGAAAGAGAGAGAGAGAGACAAAGGGACAGAAAGAAACAGTGACAGAAGAAACAGAGAAACACAAAGAGAGACACAAAAAGACAGAAAGACAGAGATAGAGATGGAGAGGCAGACTCCTGGTAAGAATACCTGAAAAATACCTCGAGCCAGTCACATTGCTGTCTTCCTCATTTGTAAAACAATGAGTTTGGACTAGATAATGTTTGAGATCCCTTCCAGCTATAGAACTATTATTCTATCTTGGTTTGAATAAGATTTATTGTAATTTTTCTTGTCAGAAATGCTGAGTTCAAATCCTGTTTCTTTTACCACCTGTGTTACTTTAAGTAAATCCCCTTATCTTCTTAGAACATGGTTTCCCCATGTAAAATGTAAAATGAAGGGGGTTTAACTAAATGAATTTTTTCTATTAATCTATGAATAGCTGGGATGGCTATTACTCTTTGTTCTTGATTGACCACCTAGCTTAAAGCAAAAGATGGCCTAATTTCTTACTCCAATAAAATATGGATCTCGAAAAAAGTTTAGTACTTTTAGTTTCTGAGACAATCTACTGGTGTACATGAATGTGTTCAATTTAGTTTAACAAACATAAAACATCTAATACATACATAGTACCATGCTAACATTGAACAGTTAGTACCTCTTGACTATATGGCAGCTTCAGTTCATCAGTCAATCAAAAATCTGTTTTTCCTTTTCATCAAGTGATCAGCAGACTAAAATCAATTATAGAATATCTGTGCTTTCTCTAAATTAGGGAGTGAGGTCCTTCTCTTACACTTTGCCATGGTCTTCTGGAAGCTATCTCCCCAGCCTCTTCCATGTGGGTTGTCAGCAGGCAAAGCATGCTACATATGCTCTAAGGATGGGGCTCTATTGGCTAGGTTTACATTACAATGGGTAGAAAGTTGGCCTTGGATTCATACATGCTCCCCATTTGACTCATGGAAAGGTACAAAATCCTGCAGGGTTTTAGGACACTATTGTATTAAAAATTGCAAAGACTATGTCAATCTATAATGATAGAAAATTTTACTCAATGAAGGCAAAGTTTAAAGTTTATGTATCTGCCTCATTTTCTTTTCACAGTGATATAGTATGTGATACTTGGCACAAGCTAAAATCATTGCTATTTAATAAACTTTTTACCATTTTCCATCTTTGAAAAAAGATATGTCAACAAATATATATTAAGAACTTATCATGTGGAAGTGGATTTCTCTGACAAAGAGACTTAACTGAGTTTCATTGGATAAATGATGGACAGAAACAGCTACACCCAAAGAAGGAATACTGGGAAATGAATGTGAACTATTTGATTTTTGATTTTCTTCCCGAGTTATTTTTACCTTCTGAATCCAATTCTCCCTGTGCAGCGGGAGAACTGTTCGGTTCTGCAAATATGTATTGTATCTAGGATATACTGCAACATATTTAACATATATAGGACTGCTTGCCATCTTGGGGGGGGGGGAGGGAGGGGAAAAAACGAAACATAAGTGATTGCAAGGGATAATGCTGTGTAAAAATTATCCTGGCATGGATTCTGTCAATACAAAGTTATTATTAAATAAAATTAAATTTAAAAAAAAAAAAAAAAGAACTTATCATGTTCCAAGTACCAAGAAAGGCAACAAATAATTCCTGCTTCCAAGCTCATGATTTAATAGAAGAAACAACATAAAAACAATTATGTGTAAGTAGCCTACCTGCAGGATAAATTGTAAATCAGCAACAGAGAAAAAACTTTAAAATTAAGATCAAGAAGGTCTTCTGGAAGAAGTTGGGATTTTACCCAGAACTTGAAGACATGCAGGAAAATCAGGAAGCAGAGACGATGAAGGAGAAAATGCTAGGAGGCATAAATGGTAATATAGTTGGAGTATGGAATATCTAGGAAGGAACAGCATCCCTGTATCAAAGAGTATATGAAAGGGAATAAGGAATAAGATAATTAGAAGAGCAGAAAAGGATAAGGTTGTAAAGACCTTAAAAAGTCGAACAGGGAGGCAGCTAGTTGGTGCAGAGGATAGAGCACCAGCCCTGAATTCAGGAGGACCTGAGTTCAAATGCGGTCTCAGACATTTAACACTACCTGGCCCCCCAGAGGGGCAAGTCATTTAACTTCAATTGCCTCAGTAAAAAGAAAAAAAAAATTAGTCCAACAGGATTTTACAATTGCTCATGAAGGTAGTAGAGAAATCACTGTAGCTTATTGAGTATGGGTGTAGGAATAGGGGTGTGACATGATTAGATCTACATTATAGAGAGATAATTGAGTTATCTTAACTAAGTGAAGGATGTACTAGAGCAAAGAATAGCCTAGAGTGGGAAGAGACTTAAGCCGAGGAAACCAGCCAGGCTATTATAATGATCCAAGTGTGAGGTGGGTAATAAGAGCATGTGACAAGATGAAAGTAATGTCAGAAGAAGTAAGAGAACATGTATGAGAGAGCGGAAGGGAAGGAGGGAAGAAGAATGAAGGGGAGAGGAGGAGTGATAGAAGAAGAACCAGGGGGAACCAGTATCATGACAACTTAGAGAAGAGAGCTTCCAGGAGATAATTACTAGCCCACATTGTTGCAATAAATTGTTTTATATTATTTGGAATTGGGTTCAAGATGTCTTGACTTTTTTTTTAATTCTTCATCAAGAAACCACTCTTTCATCAATTTAAATATTAAGTGTACTTTGTTGAACAGTTCTCCCCTCCCCACCAAGGCTTGCCTTCATAATATAGCCCATAGATTTTCAGTGAGGTTTAAATAAATGAGTTCTCATGACACGGAAACATTTTATAGTCTGTCTCTAGAATAAATTCCTTAACTTTCATGACATGTCGTGTTTTATAATCTCTATATGGGAATTGCTTTATTTATAAAGCAATTGTATATGTACTTGTGCAAATATGTAGATATATACATATAAAATGTGCATATCACATTTCCTCTAAGGATACAACAATTCCAGCCTCCTAGAAGTAGGAAATTAACTCAAATCTTTTTGGAATGACTGTTTTAAAATCTGATAAAGATACCTGTATTTAAAAGACTCATCTAGAATTCTTTTAATAATGATTTTTATATAGCCCAGAATGAAAAAGTTGATCAATAAATACTGCCTTATTTCAATCTTTAGCACTTGTCTTTGGATTGCCTTATCCATAATAAGTGGGCTTTTTTCATAGAAACAGTTAAAATCTATTCTTTTTCACTTTTGCTTTTGTTTTGTTATTAATGTTCTTCTCTCAGTTATCTTAACTCCAAGAATTCTGCTTTGCATTGTAAAAGAATCAATAACAACTTCTTCAATTTTTAGGTCCTTCTGAAAGCTTTTGGTTATTTCCTGAGGATTAATCAGGTTTTGGTGTTATTTTCATTACCAATCGCATTTTCCTTTAATTTCAGGGTGATTAATCATTTTTCACTTTGGATATAACAGTTTTAGAAACATGATTTCTGCATTCCAACAGCCACTGTAATATCTCTAAGTTATTGAAGTGAGTTCTTTACAATTTACAAGTTTTATATGCTTCCTTGAAGTAATGTTCATTTTTAAAACAAAAGAATGAAAAACACAACAAAAGAGAACAGTGAAATATGTGTTAGACACAAAATCTAGGACTCAGTTGACAAAGGACTTACTAAAAATGGGGAAAGAGCCCATCAAATTTCAGTTGATCAGGATTAGATTTTTCTGAGTCAGTCTGCTATCAATAAGAGCAATGCTAAATCTATTCTTTCAGTTTCCATTATTCTTTAACTAATTTTAATCTTTTTTTTTAAAATCATGTCATTCCATGATTCACAACTATGAGAGGAAAATATTAGTGTTAAAGAAATAGATTTTCATAATATTGAGCTACTTTTTCATGGGGATAATTAGACTCATGGGCAGTTTCACAAATGTTAACTAGGATGACATTCTTCTACTACTTAATTCTAGGCTCAGTTTATTGTTAATCTGTTGTTCTTGTCCAAATAAATTCATTCTTCAAGCCCATTTCACGATTTGGGCAATAATATTTAATAATAAAAATAGTAACAATAACAAAGTATTTTTAAAATTTTCAAAAACTATAGTACTTTAGGTTTTCAAAATTATGTGAGAAACTGAGATACTGAAAGACTAAATGATTTTTCCAGGGTCACACAACTAGTATGTGTCTGAGAATGGATTTTGGATGCTAGGTCCATTTATCCACTGTGCTATGTAGTATCCACTGTACCACCTAAATCCATTTAGATTTTATAATGTAATATATATATATATATATATATATACATATATATATATATATATGTATATATATATTATATATATAATATATATATATAATGTAATATGATGAACTATTTCCTATATGCCATGTATTTTTTCCCCATTACCCACTGGATTATTATACTTTGATTTAGAGGAAGGTAGATAGTGTACTAGAAGTTAAAAGATCTGAGTTCAAATATTCAATAATGTCTTTAACACTTACTATATGTCCATGACAAGTCATTTAATCTCTTTTTGCCTCAATTTTGTCATTTAAAAAATGGAGATTATAATAGTGCCTACCTCCCAAGATTGTGAAAATCAAATAAGATGATATTTGTAAAGCACTTAACACAGACCCTAGCACACAGGACATCTAAGTGGTTAGTGTTGGGTCTGAAGCCAAGAAGACTCATTTTCCTGAGTTCAAATCTAGCCCCAGACACTTACTAGTTGTATAGTCCTGGGTAAGTCGCTTAATCTTGTCTTCTTCATCTATAAATAGAGTTGAAGAAGAATATAGCAGAAAAGTTCCAGTATCTTTCCTAAGAGAACACCAAATGGAGTCACAAAAAGTCAGACATGACTGAAATGACTCAAGAGCCAAAATGCACATAAATAGGTGCTTAATAATTATTTATTATCTTCCTTCTTTCCAATATCATGGTTTCAAACTAACATGAAGTTTTTTATTGGCCAGAAATTTAGAATGATTGAAAATACAATCTGGGTCCCTTGTTTCATGTCCTTCTCTTACTCAATTTTGGACCTAATTCATCTATATAAATTAAGAATGTATACAAGAAACATAAATTAAGTCTCCTATTTTATTTTGTAACATTTCATATTATTTTTATTTATTTTAATAATTAATTACATGCTAAAATAATAAATCTTCCCAAAGACTTTAAACATTTCAGGTTCCACAAGTCTAAATACTAAAACTCTAAATCATAGATAGCTACTGTTAAATATTCCAACCTTTCATTGCCCTTCCTACTAGACAGTGGTCTATGATGGAACATTTGTAGCTTATATATTATTAATGAAGGTGTCTAGCTTTGGTTTCTGGCTTTAGGCCTATGGCCAATAGAATAGCTTGAACATCTATAATAATCACTACTTCAGATAATCAAATGATAGCCTGAATTCCACTGTATTATTTCCCAGGAAAGGTAGGTTTTACTTGGCTTTTGTCACTTGCATTAACTCCAATGAGCAAAAGTGATGACATTTACAAATTCCATTTTCAATTGTGGGCTATAATCTCAAATGAATTCATTTTTTCAAACCACTTTTAAAATTCTGTACATTGTGCTGATCATGCTCGATATCCAGAATAACAGAGAAGGCATATTGATTTGAGAGCTGATTTTGGATTAATAGGGTTTTAAAGTCCATGCAGGCATGACCTTAATCCAGGATGGTAATGTAAAAGGAATTCATGAAATGCAATACTAAATTAATATAAGTAGCCCTTCAGCTCCTTAGGCCTAAAAGTGATTTCCTACATCAGCTTAAAGATATAATTAAGCATATATTCCATTTCTGTGTGAAAGAGCCTCCTTTTGAATGCTGCCTTTTAGAGCTGTGAGGAAAGAAACTGGCATCTTTTAGCAAAAGGGAGCGAATATTGGCATTGAGCTGCTGAATAGCTTTATAAATCTGCATTGTGTGTCTCCATCACTTCCTCTGTTTCCTTGGTGTTAGTTGTTGAATTAAAAGGCAGTATTTTACCGGACAAAAATATTGTTATTATAAATATAAAAAAAACTTAATGAGAACATCTGTAATTGCTTTTCAGTTAGTTTGTCAGGCTTTTCCATTGACCCTTGCACCATATTTGTGATTGAGGCTGTTATTATGAGGGAACAAAATTGTAAAACTGCAAATTATATTTTAAAAAAATTAAACTTGCATCTCCATTTCAGAGAATCATTATTATCACTTGGTATGGGGACCAAGATTCTAAAAAAATCATCCCTTTATGGTCTTTATAGCAAATTAGATTTAATGGGAAGTTATTCAAAGCATATTTTATAATTAAGAACCAAAAACTTCATGTGTGTCATATTGTGGTATAGGTATTACTTTCACAAAAATAAGGCTATTTCAGGCAAAAAGTCTTGAAGTTTAAATTTAATAACTACCCGAGTTTCAGCTGGTTACATAATTTGACTACAGAAACAGTACAAGAGAGATATTGTTCCAATGACCAATAATATTTTTTCCCACTGCACTGAAGAATTTTTTTTTAATAATTACTGTCTTAACCCTTTAATCATGTATGATAAACTGTGGAGGACTCACATTCTCTTTTATTCAGCATCTTAGAACCTTTAGGGGTCATTCAAGACCTTTGCTGGACTTCCATTCTCTTTTTCTGTCCCAACTTTAAATTATTTCACCATTTACCCTTCAAAAGCTTCAACCATTTAATTTTGGAATTTCATTTTTCTTAAATTTTCTTATTTTTTTCAATGATCAAGTAACCATCTTTCCTCCTTTCCAATTCCCTCCCCAAGAATGGAAGAAAGGAAAGAAGGAAGAGAAGGAAGAAAAGAAGGAAGGTAGGAAGGAAGGAAGGAAGGAAGAAAGGAAGGAAAGAAGGAAGGAAGGAAGGAAATAAGGAAGGTAAGAAGGAAGGAAGGAAAGAAGGTAGGAAGGAAGGAAGGAAGGAAGGAAGGAAGGAAGGAAGGAAGGAAGGAAGGAAGGAAGGAAGGAAGGAAGGAAGGAAGGAAGGAAGGAAGGGGAAGAATTTCTTACATTGGTCATGTCTAAAAATAAATATATTTTTTCATATTAGCTCATAGTCTCTCCCTTAATAAGATTCATCTTTATCAGTTCTATGAAATAATGTTTGATCATTTGGTTGGCAAACCTTCTAAAATCTTTCAGAATTGTTCATTTGTGTTATACTGCTGTTAGAGTATGAATTATTCTGGCTTTACTTGATTCAGTTTATTCATGTCTTTCCATATTTCTTTGAAACCCACTTTTCCCTTCATTTTTACAATAACAGTCCAATGTATTTATATATCACAATTTATTTGACTATTAATTTTACAATTGTTATCATTCAAAGGAATGTGGGAGACTTGGAGTTAGAAATTATTGACCAAGTTTCAGAATTAATACTTCTCATTAACAATTTACAAAGTACTTTCAAATCCCTTTTGATCCTCACAATGACTTGCGGTAAATGGAAGCAATGTAATTATCCCTATTTTCCAGGTGAAGCAATTGAGATGTACTAATTTGCCCAGAATGACATAATAGTCGACAAAGGGCATTCCTGTGAATCTTCTAGGTCTAGATCCAAAGTTTTCCCTACCTTAATATAGATTTTATTGCTTCTGCTCTTGCTGTCTTACATAAAGATGAAAAGTGCAGGACAGGTTGAGACATGGGAAGCTAGAACTAACTCTCAGATGATACATTAGTTGCTGATAGTGATCTTTATGTATATGACTGGCACCTAGTGCCTGGTGCCTGTGTACTGAGCCTCCTGAAATATAGTATTCAAATTTCATCTGATCTGAACCAGGTTTCCCTAGCTCTTTCATATTCTGTCCCAATTCATCCTTATTTTCTCTTCTTCCCACACAACCTAGAATATATCACTTCTCTCCAAGCTCATTTTTTTCTAGTCTCACCATTTTTTTTTAAATTTTCCAAACTTAAGACTTCATTCTACAGAATTCATTCAGTCCTAGCTGAAAGGCCAACTTGTCTAAGCTTTTCAGAAGAAGACATTAAGATCTTGGATAGTTAAAAAAGACTTCCCCAAGATTACAGAAAGTAAGAGGATCTGGATTCCAATTCAAGTTGACAGATAGCCAAATATACACAGGTCTAAATACACATTAATATGTAAATATATTGTATGTGTACTTTGAATACAATATTCAAGTATTTCTTTATATTTCTTATATATACAAGTATTTTATGTATATTTCTTTAATAAATATTGGTGTATGTTTCTGGGTTTATAAATGTATTCAAGTGCATGCATGCATATGCATTTCTCTACACAATCACACTATACCACAGACATATTCATTTAGAGATTTTTTGCAACTTAACAAAAAATTGTTCTTTAAAGCAGTTCTAGTCTCCACCTACTTAAAAGGGAAAGAAACTCTTGTGGAAAGGACTTTAAAATTATGCTAAACAATTGACTAAAATATTCACACATTTAAAGCTCAGAAATTCCACTTCAAGGCATAAACCTCAAAGAAGCCAAAGATAGAAAGATCCCATATACACTGGAATATTTATAGCATCACTTCTTTGTGGCATTGAAGAACTAGAAACAAAATAGACATCCATAGATTGTGGAATGACTAAATCTGTTGTGGTACATGGATGTGATGGAACATTACATAATATAAGAAATGATAAATATGAAGAATTTAGAGAAGTATAGAAAAACCCTATAAACATACATGTATATATGTGTGTAGGTATATTCATATATAATGATTACAGTATCTTAAACAGAAACAACAAAAAAAAATAAACACTGTATAATTTTAATGACTAAAATTGACCCTGGAAAAGAGAAAATAAACTTCCTTCCTTTCTTTGTAGAAGTGGATGCCTCTAGGTGTAGATCATGATATATTCTTTAATGCTTAGTCAATATGTTGTTCAGCCTAGTTGAGTTTTAATTTTTGACTTCTTTTTTATTCTTGCTCTTCTTGTTAAGGGATGGTTCTGCAGATGGGAAAGAATGAAAGAATATATTCGCAAATAGTGAATTATAAACAAAGTATATAAATGTTTTAAAATACTTTATTGTTAATTATTAGCATAATTAACATAAATAAAAATTTATTGTAAATTATTTAATATTTGATATGTCTAGCATCACCAATAAAGCACAATATAAATCTATCATTTCACTTTATATTCAGCAATAAGGTCAGAAAAACAGGTATTATTATTCCTATTTTATTGCTCAGGAATATAAGGTTTTCAAAGTTTAAGTAATTAGTCCAGTCATTGTGTCACAGAAAAGTGTTCAGACATATAGTACAATGTCTTTATGCAATCTTTTTAGCCTAAAAATGTTAAAAAGAACTTCATGAAAGATATAACTTAGGTTAATGAAGTAGTATATTTACAGAAATAATTTCTCATTTGATAAGGTTGTTATAAGTTTAAAAGGTGTATTGAAAATAGTCCTTCCACATTTCCATGTTCATCACAGAAACTTATTTGATTTTCATACAGCTTGTGTGTGTGTGTGTGTGTGTGTGTGTGTGTGTGTGTGTATTCTAATTTTGGTAGACCTTTTTAAGTTGGCAACACACAATGAGATATTTTAGAACTCCTCAACATTTATGAAACATGTAACTGACTAAGCAGGAGATTTTCTACTGGAGGAAATTGAAAAATAACATCATTCTATTGAATGCTCTTGGTGTCTAAATTAAAATCAATTCTTTTATGTTATGATCTTTATCTTTCACATTCAATAGTACATTGAGGATACTTAAGACAGTAAGAAATGATTTCTCCGTTGAGATCATCTAAGTTGGGTTATTGTGCCTTCTAATTTTATTTTTTTTGTCAAATAAAGGAAAAGTGCTGACTCTAGACCCATTTCGCAAGAATCTCTTCAATATCATCACAACTCATACAGGATGATCCAAAGTTTTGATTCAGTTTTAAACTTTAGAATTTTTTTTATTTTTTATTAATTTGATCTTAGTATTTATAAGCCTGTTATATTTCTTATAACTGAATAAGGTTAAAACTGTGCCATGACTTTTGGAAAACCCTTTATTTGTTGCTGCTGCTGTTATTACTGTTATAATGACTACTTCTTTATACTCACAGTCTTAGAGTACAATCTCCATAAGGACCATGGTCTTTTACCTTATTTAACCTTGATTTTATCCCCCAGACCCTCACTCAGGTCTCTGCGTGCATTAGATACTTAGTAAATAGTGGTTGAAGATTACAAAGCACCTTCCTCAATACAACCTTCTAACATAAATAGTATATTTTTCAAAGGAAATAGAGACTCAGAGGTTTAAAATCCTGTCTCTGGTTACATATTAAGTAAGATCTAAGTCAGTACGTGAAGCCAAGTCTTCTGATTCCCAATCTTTTGTGATTTCTGCTGTATTACACAGTTCTCAGATTGCAATCATGATCTTGCTCCCACTACTGCTGCTACCATTTTGTACTTGCTTTTATTTATATTTGCTTTTTAGTATCACTAAAAGGATGTAGAAATCCACCATTATGAGAATCCATCTTTTTTTATATCTACCATTTAAAGGCAGCATTATAGAAAAGTTAGAATACTGGACTAATACAAAGAGACCACAGCTCAAATCCCACTAGAAATCTTTACTTATGTGATCATACTAAGCAAATAACTTATCCTTCCAGACTTTGTTCTTTATCTATAAAATAATAACATTTGCCTTATCTAAAGGTCTGTTGTATAACTATATAACCCTTCAGCTGCAATAGAAACTTGAGTAGTTATTATTACTCCAGCACTCTTCAGTGCATAGAGTACTGGCATGTAGTCAGGATGACCTAAGTTCAAAGTCTATGTCAGGTATTTACTACCTGTAAATCTTAAGCAAGTGATTTAATGCCTATATGCCTCAGTTTTTTCATCTGTAAAATGTAAATTATAATAATAACATCTACCTCCCAGGATTGTTGAGAAGGCAAAAAGAAATAATATTTATAAAGCACATTGTAAACATTAAAGCTCTATACAAACAATATTACTAATATCCCTGCTGCTGCTACTATTGGTTGGGTTGTTTTCCTTTATTCTAGAAGAGTACCTAATAACAACAATACATTGGAATCAAAATGAATATTTCTCCATTTGTCATACCTGATAGTTTCATATATGTGTGGCAAGATAATGGAAAATTTGGATTTTCTTACTAGGTCAAAATTAGCACTAGAATAATTTGTCGCATCCTAGCCTCAGAGGTTGCATTAAATGTACAATCATCTGTGAACAAAAATATCATGCACCAACCCTCCCTCCTATTTAATCTTGGCTTGTAACCTTTTCAAGTTAAGTAATTTGCCATCAATATAGCAGCTGACCTTAATGCCATCTTTATCCTTTTGGAAGTCATCAGACAATATTGATGAAAACATGTTGCTAAAAAGCACAGGAGCAAGCCTACAGCCCTGCTTCACTCCATTGGTAACTGGAAAAATGTAAGAATATAATCCATTTTTCATGCAACTGAGATAAAATACTGATGAACTTCTTCAGACAACCAGATTTTTGTCTTAATTTTTCACAATCTCTCACAACTGATAGTATCAAAGACAATATGAATATTGTGATCTCGGTACTGCTTCTGGTATTTATTTCTCCTGGAGTTGTCAATCAGCAAATAACTTATCAACTGTCCCTGAGCCATTGCTGAAACTAAACTGGCTCTCAGGTAAATGATCATCTTCCAGGTAAAGAATCAGCCCACTAAAGAGGACTCTAGCAAAAATCTTGGCAGCAATGCCTTTTTCCTTTACCTTTAAAGAGGTAGACAATGGCTGCATCTTTGAACTCCTGGGGGGATAAAATTTCAGTCAGATTTTTGGATAAGCGGACCTGTCACATACATACCATGTAAATCTCAGATGGAATAGAATCAACACCAAAAGCCCTTCTTTGTTTGAAAGTTCAACTACAGAGAGTGATGTTAACCTGAGATACACAATCAGTAGTTTCAGCATTGATTGATTATGATCTATTAAGAACACTATGGAGGTTCAGACCATCTCTCCAGAATCATATCCTTATTACTAATCATTATGGCTTCATCAACACTGAGTAGTTGAGATATACCATAGGTCTTTGACCCATACATACCTTCAGGGAATCATAAGAACACTTTGAGTTGCTACTATTAGTATAAAATTGAATGTTATCTATCTTCTTACAGAGCCAAGAATTTTTCATCTCCCTAAGCTTCACTTGTACTTTACTTTTAAAAGAGTTAATTGCTGCCTTCTTAGAAATCAATGAACTATCCTGCTGATAAATCCTGTGGAGTTCTCATTTTTCATTTAACAGCTTTTGAACTTTCTATCATTTTCATCAAAATGATCTTGATGTTCACGGATGTTTTGGCCTAGATAAATAAATGCAATGTTTCCCATTGTTTTTCTACTTCACTGTTGCCAATTGTGTGATGGCTCAAGTTTTTCTTCAAATTAGCAACAACTATTCCTTTTTAGAGAAGTGTTCCGATCTGTTGACATTAAGTCTACTGGTAGTCATCTTGTCTGGGGCCACCACTTTCATTGAATGCAAATATTTACCCTGGAGAAGATAAATCCATGATCAGTCCAGCACTCTGTAACACAAATTACCTTTGTCATTTTCACATCCTATCTGTTTCTTCTCATTAAAATGACATTATCTACTAAAAGCCAATTTTCCTGCAAGGGTATCTACAAAATTTTATTGCATTTAGATAAATGGAAGACAGGATTGGTGATGAGAAAGCCATGAGATGCATAAGCCTTCAATAGTAAATGACCATTTGACTCCATTCTTCCCAAGGACTCCCTGCCATGTCTAGTGGTTTGTGCCTGTTCTAGCACTAAAGTCATCCAGAATTAAAAGCTTGTCATTTCAACATTGATGATGAGGGTCACCAGATTCTCATAATTTTTTTTCTTTGTCCTCATCAGCATTCATCATAGGAAAAGAATATGTATTAATGATGGTGTTATACCACTTTGATTGCAAAACTTTCACATTTCAGATCATTTCAGAAAAATGTGTATCCAGCTTCATTTTGTGAAGTCAGTCTTCCTTTGTCAGTTTTGTTTTACTTAGGGCTGCTATTTGCATGCAATACCTGCTGAGTTCTGTCACAACAAGAGATGTTCAATTTTCAGGTCTACTGGATTTCATGCTGTCCATAAGCATGTGCACATTCCATGTACCGATGGTGAGGGAATCATTTTTTCAAAAGGTTTTACACATCTTTTTGTGTGTGCTTAACCACAAAGTGGGATCCTCACAGTAAGTAAGCTTGAGTTTACTAAGCAGACAACTTTTACAGCACCTTTTCTAGGATCATTTTCACATCAAAAGTGAGCAATGTACTTCTTTAAAAAAATATGTTGTACTGTTATCCAGTTGACTGCCAAATCCTACTACTTAAGTTCAGTGAAAATATGATCCTAGTCCTGGGCCACTTGTATCCAAGATTGTGAATTTAGCTTCCAAAGTATCCATACCTGTTGCTTCATCACTTGCCTATCACCACAGAACCTTGAGGTACAGGAAGATGGTAAAAACGGTAGGGGTGAAGTCTTGTGATTTGTGCAGAAATTGGATTTAAGTGAGACAGAGCTGCATGAAGTTGATAGCCTCACTCTCTCCTCCAGTCACTGGAATCTAATGATAAAACCAAGTTAAGATGACTGATGATGGCTCCAAATATAGTGGATGACCTTGACATCTTTATTATCTAATCCATCTCTAAGTGTTTCACCATAGCGCATACTTCAGTCACCTTCATTGGTACTGGAACAAATTGTTCTGATCAACACATTCCATCAATCTGAAGTCTCCACATAATTGAAGTAAAAGTCTTTCAATTCACCAAAGAATTTCGAGACTCCTCCATTACCCTTAATTTTGTTTTGCCCATATGCTGAAATGATTCACTGGGTATGGCTGATGTTTATGCTACAGCATCTTGGAGCCACAGGTGAGAGTTGGGTGAATCTGATGGACATCAAAAGTGCAAGATAACCCTTAAAACCAGGAATGCTAGTTTTATCAGAAAATTCCCTGTACTACACACTACCATTACAACAGCAAATACTACTATTTCTACTACAATATATGCAGTATGTATGACAATAACTACTACAACTATTGTAGGAATGAGTATGCTAATTGACATTGGTCCAAAACCAACCATCTGTTGCTAATTTCATCATTATCTCCATCCTTCCTTATCATATAGTGTTGGATCTAATCTTACAAAAAGATGTTTTGGGCAGAACCTGAAACAAGGTACTAAGTAGAACTACCCATAATCCCTCTCTCTGGAAGGAGCATAAATAGGCCAATGGGCCAGTCGGAGAGTTAGAGGGAGAGGAAGACACTACAAGTCGAGATTTCACCGGAATGACATGAAGACTGGAGCTGGATGGAGGCCGAAGAAAGCAGAGGCTGAGTTTTGAGAAGAAAAAGCTCACCACATTTTGGCACTCGAACAGGGACCGATTCAGATCCATCTGAACTAGATCACCACATTTTGGCGCCCAACGTGGGACTAACAGACCCCTCAGTGGATTTCAGTGGAAAAGCTCCGATCCTGATTCAAGTGGAAAAGCCTCTGATCCTGTTCCAGTGGAAAAGACTCTTCAACCCAGAAATTAGGGTGAGTGCAACAAAGAAATTTTGTTAGAAGAGTTAAAGTAGAATTTCATCTAAGATGGGACAGATATTTAGAAAACAGCCTGTTTCTGTTCAAGGAAAATGTTTAGAGAGCATTGTCAAAGTTATGGAAAGCCAAGGTTTAATTATAAGTTTACAGCAAATCACTGAACTTTTACAAACTGTAAAGGACATATGCCCTTGTTTCTCTCTTGATAAGGAATTAGATCTAAATGAATGGAAATTGATTGGAGAGGATCTTTGTCAATTCTATGATAAAAATGGGCCTAACTCAATAATTAATACATATAATGTAATACAATTGGCTATAAGAAGTTATTTAAGTGATAGAATGATGAAAAGGCAAGTACAGGAGGAAGAAGTGCCAACTTTACTAGGTGAAAAGGAGGACGAATCAGATGAGAATGGAGTTAATTACAATTCTGAGTATGATACTTCACAGCAGGAGGAATTAGGTGATTCCACATCTCATGACTCTCCCCCTGCAGTTAACCCTTCATGGGTGGAACAAGGGGGAGGGAGAGAGACAGAAACACAGTCAGCTTCTCCTGTAAAGCAGAATTTGACAAGATTAGAAAAAGCATTAATTAAAGCAAAAAATGAAGAAGATATATCTGATTTTATAAATACATATCCTGTGATTGAAGAGCTCAACTCCTCAGGTCAAAAAGGGAGAAGATACACTCCTTTTAATTTGGAAAAAATTAAAGATTTGAAAAAGGGTTGCACTCTTTATGGGGCTACATCATCTTATGTGAAGATGTTACTGGATAATTTGTCTTATGAAATCTTAACCCCGAATGACTGGAAATCCATCACTAAAACATGTCTAGAACCAGGACAAAATTTATTGTGGCTTTCGGAGTTTCATGAATTATGTAGGATTCAAGCCCAACACAATAGGCAAACAGGAGCTATTGTACAAGTTGCTTTTGACCAACTAGCTGGTGAAGGTCAGTATGCAGAGAGCTCAGAACAGATTTATTATCCCATAACAGTATATGAGCAAATTTCTAAGGCTGCAATAAAAGCTTGGAATTCTCTCCCTGGACAGAAAGATAGAAATAATGCTTTCACAAAAATAGAGCAAGGTCCCAATGAACCTTTTGCAGATTTTGTGGGACGTTTACAAACAGCTGTAATAAGAACCATTGGAGACAATGCAGCAACAGAAATAATGACTAGACATTTGGCTAAGGAAAATGCCAATGAGATTTGCAAGAGAATTATATGGGGGCTAGACAAAAATGCTCCTTTAGAAGAAATCATTAGACGCTGTGCCACAGTGGACATAAATGATTATTATGCCCAAACTATGATGAACATGGAAAGACAAGGTCCTTCTTGGCAGAGGAATTCTAGAGAAACTCGTCGATGTTTTCAGTGCGGAAAAATTGGACATTTGAGAGCTCATTGTAGATATGGAGATAGAGTGAGAAGACAGGGTGAGAGAAAACCCAAAATCCCATGTCCAAAATGTAACGGAGGCTTTCACTGGGCCTCTAAATGTATATTGACCCAGAGGAATGAGAGGCAGGGCCCAGCTCTAAAGTATCAATCAAAGGACAGGTGGGGCATGATAGCAGCTGAGGTTACACCCAGAGAGACTTTAGAAATTCAGAACTCTGATGTCATCAACCAACAGAAAAGCAATCAGGATTACAGTTGGGAAGAATACAGGCCTTTTAAGACAACAAGACAATATCCAATGCAAACAGCTCCAACGTAATTACCAAATGATGAGGAGAAATCCCAAATTTGGTAAATAGAAGGGAATTAGATTAACTGCTTGGGGAAGAGGATCTGCTTATATTTCCACAGATGGAGAAAGAATCAGATGGCTGACTATGAAACTGTTAAAAAGACTTTTAAAAGCTTCAGGAATCATTGGATTTCCTAACACAAGATGAAACTGTTTTACTTCTTGAAAAACCAGCGAGAATCATTGGATTCCTTAAGATGAAAAATTGTTGATGAGACCTTTTGCAGTACTTCGGAGCTTACAGGAATTATTAGATTCCTGGCGCATGAACTAATGGACAATGGATTCCTTATGGACTATTTCTAGGACTTATGGACATTTGTAAATTTTCAGGTCGATTTATGTTGTTACATTACTACTAGCCTGTGATATATTACTATGTGCTTATGTATTTTAAGCAATTGCAAGAATCATTGGATTTCTTGAGATGAAAGATTGTTGATGAGACTTTTGCAGTAGTTAAATTTTCATGTTGATTCATGTTATTTGTTACATTACCACTAGCCTGTGTTATATTGCTGTGTGCTTTTGTAAATTATGTATAATGCCTCCCATATTGATGGATTTATGTATACCATGTATATCTGTTACAAAGTTCTGGCCCATATTGATGGATTTATGTGTACCCCCTCAGGAACCTCCTATGTTTTAAAACAAAAGAAAGGGGGAGATGTTGGATCCAATCTTACAAAAAGATGTTTTGGGCAGAACCTGAAACAAGGTACTAAGTAGAACTACCCATAATCCCTCTCTCTGGAAGGAGCATAAATAGGCCAATGGGCCAGTCGGAGAGTTAGAGGGAGAGGAAGACGCTACAAGTCGAGATTTCACCGGAATGACATGAAGACTGGAGCTGGCTGGAGGCTGAAGAAAAGCAGAGGCAGAGGCTGAAGGACCAGACCTTTGGATTTAAAGACATTTGGAGAGAGCTCTTGGAACCAAGCAGAGAGATAGGCCTCTAAGCTAACCGGGCTATATTGGGATAATAAAAGATCTGAACTTTTATCACCTGGCTGCGTTTTGAGAAGAAAAAGCTCACAACAATATAGTGTGAATTCAATGTCACAGTGTCTACAATCTTGATCTCCAGAACTTCTTCCCTTCTTTATCTAATCTAAAATTACATCCCAAGAAAAAAGCAGAAATTCTGAGTAAAAAATGGAGGGGGTGAGGTGATTTTCATTTGCATTTGGAATTTTTTGTGCTTATAAGAGTCATGTTTTATGCTTGAACAACTTTGAATTCAGGCAAATATGGACCAGTCAGCTGCTAATGCTCCTAAATCATAGAATTGACATCTATTAGTCATCTTAATCTATATCTCACCACTGGACCTAGATGGCTCTGGAAGGGAAAGTGAGGCAAGTGATCTTGCATAGCTCTCCCTTAAATCCAATTTACTACATGTCATGCATCACCTCCCTGATGTCATGGCTCTCTTTGAGAATGAAGGACAAGCAACAACAATATACTACAATCATATTAGTAGTCTCAGAAGTCTTTTGAACATAGACTAAGGAAGATTGGGGGAAAATAATAATAAAAGGAAAGACAGAGGAAACTAAAGGTCTTCCTCTTGGTTTTATTCTATCCCTAGTAATGACAAAAATTTTTAAGTAAAGTTGTTTCAGATTAACTGTCTATTTGCCTTAATATTGATAAATGACATGTCAATGTGAAAAGCATATATTGACAAGCACAGTTGTTCTTTGTAAATGGGGAGAGGTTTGGGGATGACATTAAAGGATTTTATGGTGAAGTTTTGCAGCAACCAAGAAAGCTAATAAGTCATTAGTTGTTTTAATCAAAGTATTTATATTTCATGTAGACCCACATCTCTTTATAGGTAGTGAAACTAAGGTTCAGTGCAATTATATGGCTTGCCATAAGTTATACAACTAATCAGGATGAGATTCAAGAGTTGAACCCAGATCTCCTGATTCCCAGTTCAGCATTTCTTATCCTTTGGATAAAACCACGCCATATAAGAAAGGCTTAAAGAATTAAAAATATTTATTTGAAAGAAAATAATATTTTGGTGGAGAGGAATAAAAGGTGTCTGAACATTAGAAAGAAAAACATGTGAAAGAAATTAGATTTGATTCAAGTAAATAGTTACAAAGAAAGTTACAAAGTTACAAGGAAAAAATACTTAGACTCAATATGGACGAATTTGCTGAAAATTAAAGTTGTCCCCAGATGGAGTGGACTGCCTCAGGGAGGAGCTGTTTTCCCATAACTAAAGGTCTTTGCATGGATATTGGATAACCACTGCACACATATAGGTCTAATTTGAGTAAGGTGCTGACCTCTGAGCTCCCTTCGGAGTTTTGAAATGTCATGATTGTGTGTTTCTATGAAAATGAGATGCTTGAGCAACTTTAAATTCAAAAGAAGAAGGATCTGGTCCCTTGGCTAGCTTCTTTATACCTCTATTTTTGGTTTCTATTCTTCCTTTAGGCTAAAGATATAAGTCTTTTCAGTCCCCTAATATACTTGATTTCTCAAAATACTAGCCTTGAAAAATACAGTGAGGGAAGATGGAAGAGAATAATTCTTGACATTATATGGGAATTCTGGACCTTGAACTGCACAGTCTAATAAGCAAATTCTGTTCTACTCATTTTTACACATGTGCTGAGTCTGAGGAGTGATGAAATATCCTTGTCCATAATCTTCTACCACTCATTACATTGACAGGCCAATATTGCTTTTCCCATAGGATTGACTTAATGGCCTACCTCAGCAGCATATTTTGCTATTTGTTTTCTGTGCAGGCAGGTTAATCCTGTATTTAATAAACCTCTGCAGCTATTGCCTCCGCTTCTCTATCTCTCTAGTTCTGTCTTCATTTCTCTCTGTCTCTCTGTCTTTCAGTCTCTTTTATTCTCTGTGTCTCTTTTTCATTTTCCCTCTACCTTTTCATCCCTTTAAAATGGTCCCTTGTCAAATACCTTCGTTCTATGTTCTTTATCTCCTTAATACAGGTAAATTGATATGATGTGGCAACAATGAAATAGAGACCTGAAAGGTACAGGAAACAATGTTTTGTTTTTAGAATCAAATTGATCCCATAATGATTAAAAAAGAGTTAGAGAAAAATGAATATTAAAGGAGGCAGACAGTATATCATTAGGGAATTATCAGGGAGTAAGAGCTGAAAAGGGAATTAGGAAAACTGGTTTATCCCACACAGTTGACTGATATCATATGGATAAAGAAAAGAACTAGTCATACAGTGGAAAGGAACCAGACTAAGTGTTCTCTTCCTCAAGGGAAGGAAAACATCCTTTGTATGGGTAGCCACTTTATGCAAATAGGTGTAATTGCTCCCTGTTTTAGTATGTGGTTTTTAATATGTAATAGAGATTGCTAGGAACAAAAATTCACTCAAGAGAAGGAGAAAGGAATGAGCATTTATTAAGCACTCACAATATTCTAGGCACTGAGCTAAGTGTCTATTACAAGTTTATCTCATTTGAAAAAGAATAGCTTTTTGTCATTTAGTGCTTTCAGTCAAAGCCAATTCTTTTTGATCTCATTTGGGGTTTTCTTGGCAAAAATAATGTCATGTCCTTCTCCAGTTCATTTTATAGATTCAAATAGGGTTAAGTGAATTGCATAGGGTCACACAGTTAGTATATGTCTGAGACCGGATTTGACCTGAGGGAGATGAGTTTTCCTGTTAAATCTCTTGCATTCTATCCACTAAGTCACCTAGCTATCCATGACAGCTTTAAAGAGTAACTTTAAAAGAGAGTAGTAAATAATAGATTTGTTTAGCACTGGAGGAGAACTTAGATGTCCCTGAGTTCAATCCTCTCATTATTCAGATGAGGCCCAGAAAAATGATAAGATTTTGGGGAGGTCACACAATTATGAATGAGGTAAAATTTGAATCATGTTCTTCTTGACACTAAATCGAGCCCTTTATTCACTATACCGATCTTGATTTTATTACCTGGATGAGGCTCTTCAGTCTTAGCCAGCTTTGTCCTCAAATCAACAATGTGTTCTTTCATCAGGACTATGTTTGAAGCTTTTCCAGTTTTGAAAAGCCTATCACAACTCTTATTCTGCTAGCAGAGCCTTCAGGAGCTTAGTGTTATTCTTTGTCACCATGAGCACTGGAAGAGTTTTGTAGTGAATACAATAGAAATCAAATTCCAAAGAGACAGAGCTTCAAATGAAAGTCAAGCAGTCCTGTTCCAGAGCCTCAACTTTATTCAATAATATATTCTTTAGAATTATTCTTCACTTTTTTAGTTCTTCCAAGGATACTTTTTAATTTTTTAAAAAATAGACTTAAGTACTGAACATATTTATTTTATTTTTCAATATAAAGCTCTCTGTGATGTTTTTTAACTTACCAATTCACCTGTCAGTCCCTGATCCTGTCATTTTTTAATACTAAAGTGCATTATCCACACTGTCTTTCCAGTGCAACACTTTGAATCTTGTTTGCCCCCTTCAAGTGCAATTCTAAATTATTCATCATTTTCTAAAACTTGGATTACCAAAGGTCTGTGCTTCTCTATCATTTGCCTTTTCAGATTCTCAGATCCTTTCCATTACTTTCTGTTAGTTATTCAAGCCAATTTGAATGTGGCATGTGAAATCAGTATTTCACTTTCCATGCAACTTCCACTATAAATGAATATTCACTTATGCACATTTTTACATGTGTAATGTAGTGTGGGATGTGTGTGTACATATGTAAATATGAAACTCCAGTATGCCTGAAAAAGTTCCATTTTAACTTACTGTCTTCCCAAAGCCCTGGGGAAGAGTTATAACATTCATATCCAGTTTGTTCTCTTTAACTTAGCTGAGCAAGTCTTTCTTTCTCTAATTTCTGCTTACACAAATGAGCAAAAGTTCTTCATTCATTCCTTCCAGTTTTCAGGGAATCCCATTAATTCTTAGAACTTTTGGAAGTTTCAGGGAGCTTATAAGAGGGATGATCCTTCTTTTACTCTCTCAATTAGCCAATTTGTGCTATAGTAGATAGCAACAACAAAGTGTTCCGAATAGAGGGCTAGACTTAGCGTCAAGAAGAATATCAAATCCTACTTTAGTCACTTACTAACTGCTGTGTGACCCTGAAAATCCCCATTACTTTTCTGGGCATCAAATGTGTGATAAAGAAATTGATTCAGTGATATGGAAGATCTCTTCCAGTTCTAAAACTATTTTTTTTTTTTGCCATCCTCTAAAAATCCTTCTTCACTTCTAAACTAGCCAACTCAGTTTATACATATGCTTATATGTTTAACACATTGCTTTTGGGGGTTGGTTTGCTTTTGAAATACAATTTCTCTGGTTTTTTTTTTTTTTTTTTACTTCAATAGGCTTCTTTTCCCTCATTCTGGTTACCAAAAGGCAATTATACTTCTGATTCCACATTTTATTTATGGCCTAGTAGGAATAACTCTAGAAGAATGCTTTAGCTTTAAGGTTAGTCAAAACCAATCTGTCATAATGCTTGTTTATGGCATAAGACACTTGGCCAGAAAGCTATCTTCCAAGGGCTTAGAAATTCTCAGAGTAAGCACCTTTGATGTCCTAGCTCATACCACTTCCCCCAGTTATCCATTTTAAAAGGTAAAAATCAGAATTGTTCAGCAAGACAGAAATGGGAGAAGGAAAAATTAATCTCTTTTGAGGGCAGAAAGTATGGTGGCTATTGCTTAATTTCTTTTTCCTCCATCCCAGTGTATTGATGACAAGAGAATATAGTGTCTACTCAGAAAATTTGTCACTTTATAACAATGAAAATTAACACAATGATTCTACAAGCATTTATATTAAGTGTTTTCTATGGGCCCTGTTCTCCATCTGATGCTGAGAGTACAAAACTAAAAAGGAAACTGACCCTGCCCTGAAGAAACATGTATCCTATCAAAGGAGACAGCACATCCATAAATAGCTATTTACAAAGAAAAAGAAAGATAAACTTTTGGGACTGATCTCTAGTAGCTGGGGGAGTCAATAACTGTCAATAATAAATGCCTACCATGTGCCAGGCACTGTGCTAAGCAATGAGGATATAGAGAAAGGTTAAAAAATATATAGTCCCTGCTTGAGCTGACAGTCACATGGAGGAGCTTCAGGTTGCAAGGAGGAAGTATTGCTTGAGAAGAGCTTTGAAAAAAGCATTCAATTCTAAGAGAAGGGAGTGAGGAATAAATGTGTTCCAGGCATGAGGAAACTAGATTTATATCTACAAGAGAGCTGAGAGATCAACTAATCCAGCCCCTTCATTATAACAAGAAGGAAATTTAAAAATGGAAAATTTAAATAATTAGTTAAGTTGGTGGAGGAAGTGAAACTAGAATCCAGGCTCCTGATTTCTCAGTAAATTTATCAGATAATTGTTTGCACAGTGATAGGAATGGTAGAACTGAAGCTAGAATCAGGAAGACATGAATTCAAATTCAGTTTCAGATATTTCCGATCTGTGTGACCCATAGAAGTCACTTAATCTCTGTTTGCCTCAATTTAGTCAAGTATAAAATGGGGGTAATGTTGCAGGGATATTGTTAGAATAAAATTAAATATTATTTATAAAAATCCACTTCAGCACAATTTCTGACCCAAGTAAGTGCCACATAAATCCTTATTCCCTTGTCTATCCTCTGCTACACCATCCTAGACTGTGATTCTTTCTCACTAGGAACATAACAAATGCATCTGCCAGCTGTCAACAGGCTATCTTGGAAAGACCATTGGATTTGGAATCAGGGAACCTGAGATCAGATCCTATCTCTTTCTCTTGCTAATTCTGTGAAAAGTCACTTCAAACCCTTGGGTCTCAGTTTCCAATTCATCTAAAAGATCATCATCATCTTCAGGCCTCCATCACTTATTGCTTATAACCCCCGTTAAGGAACTATTCAATTTAATAACAATGTATTAAATGTCTACTATGCGGCAAGCTCTATGTTTGGCACTAGGGGAATACAAATAATTTTTAATGTGCTAGTTCTGATGAGTCTACTGATGAGATTCCGGGGGAGAGGAGGGAGAATGGAGGTGTGAGAAAATACCACATATACACAAATCCATATGGTAAGGACTCACACAAAGTAGGGTGTAAAAAGAACATAAAAAGCTCAAGGCGAAATTCTCTTGGAAAATGTGAGAAGAGAGATAATACTTTTATTTGGACATGGTAATCAAGGAAGTCTTTACAGGGGAGGTGACAAATGATCTCATCAGGCATGTAAATTAAAAGTGAATGGGTTAGGGCAGCTATCCACTGTGATAAAACATCAGTCCTGGACTCAGGAGGAACGGAGTCCAAGTCTGACTACAGATATTTACTAGGTCTATGACACTGGGCAAGTCACTTAACCCTAATTTCATCCTCCCACTCTCCCCAAAAATGAATGGATCAAGCTGAGGTAGCAAACTCCCTCAGTGTTGGGGATTGCTCCTAATTTTTTGTTTCCTATTCCTTCCATATCTGTGGATATCTAGTCTGCTAATTCTATTACTTGGCACATTGACCATGAATCTTACTCTCTTTCTTCCAGTCTAGAAGATCTCTTGATTGCTATTTATGTGGACTCAGAACCTGAAAAATGCTAAATGGCTAGGTTACCAGGAGGAACCTGGTTTTAATTCTTTATCTATCATGTTTTTCTAGTTTAAGTGACATCCAAAGTTACTTAATCTCTCTGAGTATATCCTAGGTTGTAAGATAAACAGGGTTG
This sequence comes from Antechinus flavipes, assembly GCF_016432865.1. Classification (NCBI taxonomy): domain Eukaryota; kingdom Metazoa; phylum Chordata; class Mammalia; order Dasyuromorphia; family Dasyuridae; genus Antechinus; species Antechinus flavipes. The sequence goes on from NC_067398.1 coordinate 427,590,629, forward strand.
TTATGAGGATCAAATGAAATAATACTTATGTAAGGGGAGGTTGGGGCATGCTCAGACTACCTATAAACAATATCTATGTGTATCTATACATATATATTTGTATATATGTGTCTATAGACATATATGTGTGCATATATATGTAATATGTGTATGTGTATATACAAACACATGCATGTGTGCATATATGTGTATATATACTCTGATATAATTTTTATATATATAATGTGCAATATACTATATATGATAATGACATAAATATATAATTTCTTATATAATATTAAAATAATATACAAATGCCTGCTATTGTTCATATTTTTATTTTCACAGGGAAAGAAGGGGAATAGAGTGGGTATGATTCAAGGTAGGGGAGGGCTTTTGTCCTAGAAATGCAAACATTCTCTTGCCATCACTAGTCTCTTTTCCAAAGGAATATATAGCTAACATTGTTCTACCTGGTTACTAGTTACCTCTCCTGTGGGTCTGGCAAACATGAAGAAATCTTGCTCCTGTTCCGCTCCTTCAGCTCACAATGAATGTGATTTGTGTGCTGTGCTGCTCGTCATCCTCTTCCATCAGGTCCTTTATGGCCCTTACAATTTCACTGTTGATGAGAATATATAAAATATTATTGGTCCTTTGTGCTTATTGTATAATATATGGAACTTAGAGTAGACATTATTAAATATTGTTAAATGAAGGGCTGAATAGGCACATTAAAGTGACTGCATATTGGAGGAATCTGTTAACCCCGTGGATACCTGCTGGAAGTACCAACTGTATTTCCCTTGTTACCCCTAATATGGAGTTAGAACATTCAGGTGATTTAAAAATGTGAACATGTGGGATTGAGTTAGCAAGGGACAGTTAGAAGAACTATGGAGTTGGGAAGATTCTGATGAATCAGCATTAGGAGAGGAGAACCTTCTCCAAAAGCAAAGTAATTAGGAGGCCACCATAAAACATACAACCTCAATTCTAAAATCAGAATTTAGAAAGTAGGAGATATTATTTATATGCAATGTTAGGTATAGTTGGAGTCAAGAAACTTGTCTTCAAATCCTAGCTTTTGTGCCTGCTAACTGAACTGAATGACAGTAGGCTAGTCACTCAAACTCAAACTTCAGATTTCTTCACTTATAAAATGGTTATGACCCTTGTATTATCTATTTCAAAAATATTATTGTGAAGAAAGCAGTGAGTCAGTCAACAAGCATTTATTTGGTATTTATCGTGTATCAAGCTCTGTGCTAATTACCGAGACACAAAGAAACAGAAAAACATGTCCCAGTTCTCAAGTAGCTCACATTTCAATGGGAGAAAGAACATACAAATAAGTACATTGATGTGAATTTCTGTTGCACAAGTACTATTGTGTATGGGATGGCTAAGTGGTATGGTGGATAAAGGATGGGGCCTGGAATCAGGACTTATATTCCTTAGTTCAAAAATATTTACAGACATATTATGTCTGTACCTGGGCAAGTCGATTAACCCAGATCATTTTCACAAGATACTTCTCATCATTCTAAACATCCTGCACAAATCTTTTGGGATTTGACTCACACTCAACGTATTAGCTATTCTTAGCTCCCTATAAATTGTAAACCTGAAAAATACTACATTTATATTTTCATTCATTTTCAATGATTTAAAAAAAAATTGGAAAACTAGGGTTCTGGAATCAGAGAAATGGGTTCAAATACCAACTCTGATATTACTACATATGTGACCTCAGAGAAATTCCTTAACTTCCCCAACTTTGGTTTTCTCATCTATAAAATGAAAGGTTGAACTAGATGGCTTCTGAGGTCCCTTCCTGGTCTAATCTATGATCCAGTAACAGTTAGCAATCTGATCAATCAGTTCTGACTTCATCAAACCATACTGCCATTGAATGCATTTAAATCTGGTCTTTTCATTTTGTTCAGCAGTATAGCAAGAGGAACTAAGTTAAATGCTTGCTGCAACTTCAGGATTTTATATTTATAGCATTCTCTAGTTGTACTAGTCTAAGTACTCTTGTCCAAAAAGAAAATCACTTTAGCCCTGATGGCCTGTTCTTGATGAAAACGTGTGGGTCAGCTCTCCTAAGGAACCTTTGGTAATGCTCACAAATAGCTATGTAGCTATAGACAACAAAATATTTATTGGAGTATAGATTATTTCATATAGACATTTATGAAGCAGTTGGTTGTACTTCTCTTTCATGTGGCAGATATCTGGCATTTTACAGTACTCTTGTCACAAGGAGCCTCACTAAGAAATATAAAAGATCAGAATAGAGTAGCCCAGGGATCTATATGAGAAGTAAATGAAGACTATGACCCTGAATATAAAATGAAAGCAAAGCAGAATCCTCTTGGGGGAAAATGCAAGAAAATTACTACAGATTGGGTATACACTTCATCTTCACTTAATTTATATGTGCTAGAAGAGACTAATTATAAAGTAGTCATAACTATAATAATCTTCATTATTCTACAGCTCCAATTCCTTCCTCAGGTCAGATTGTATAATGACTTACCATGAGCATTTCAGAGAATGTTTTTTCTTGTGTGCTAAAATCAAAAACTCTCCTACATTTAAGGAGAGATTAGCAAAGATAACAATCTCAATCAAACAGAATATTTGGGCCGATAAAATAATTTATCACTATTAATAGCAATAGCTATCATTTTAAAGGAATTTACCCTCAAATTTTGTAGGATCTAGAATTATGTATTATTGTCCACTTAGTAAGCATTTATGTAAAGAACTGAAAGGACCTTAGAAGTCATCTAATGCTATAGTTTTGTTTGTTTGTTTGTTGTTGTTGTTGTTGTTGTTTAAATATGAGAATTCTGAATGGTAAGAAAAAATGAAACAACTTGCCCAGGTTCCCACAGAAAGTGAATCAAAGAGCTGAAATTTGAACCCAAATTCTATGCATTCTCATTACATTTTATCATTAAGGATCATAGCTTCAGATTTTTTTTAATTGACCTAAATACAAAATAAGAAAAATATAGAATAGAAAAAAAGACAGAAAAAAATTAAAAACCAAAACCGTATTCAGATTTAAAATATATAACAAAATATTTCTCTTTTAGGAAAACATATATAATAATAGAAGAAATTATATTCATGACTCCATCTTTTCTTTGCTTGTTTGTAGGTTATTCTTTTGTTCTCTACTAAGAATTTTTTACTTTTTTCTTTTTCCCCCTCTCATCTCCTCCACTTCCCCCAAGTAGATTAATAGATATTTAATAGATTATTTATCTTTTTATCTATACACATTCACACCCACCACACAGACTCACATAAATATACATATATCTATATTCACACAATCATAGAGCTACATGCATACATACCTACATATACTCAGATACATACATATACACACATTTACCCATATGTAAATATATATCTAAAATAATATTAATGACTGACATATAATATTGATTTTTCTTTTGATTAACTCTTTAAATTTGACTTTGTCTAAAATCAATATATACTAGATTTTTTTCCAAGTAAATTCTACTCCTGATTTTTGTTGTAGTGTTTCTATATATCTCTATTATTATCTCTGATAATTCATTAATTCTGCTCCTTAATTTGCCTTATTATTTAACTTCCTTCCACCCATAGGTCCTTTCCTTATCTTCTCCTCTCTGCCCTTTCTTCCCTTTTTATTCCATTCCCATTAATCTACAAACATTAATCTACCTTATACTACCCCTATTAATCTAAACACCCTTTTGTACCCTCCTTTAATTTATGCTATTCCGCCCCCTTACCCCTTACCTCTTAATCGACATACCTTGTCCTACTGTCACAAATTTCTACATCCTTCTATGTCCCCAACTTATCCTATTCCTTCCTCCCTTCCCTTCCTCCTTATTCATTTCTAGCACCCTTTATGGTATATAGTTACTGTTGTCTATTTAACCCATTCCTGATGTGAATAGATTTTGCAGGGGCAGTTACTAATCTGCACGACAGTGGAGCGCAGCCTGGGCAGCCTCTAATCGGCAGTGTGGGGGGGGCTCGGCCTGGGGCAATAGAACCTCCCCAGCTGACTGCGCTTCTCAGGCAGATACTTCCTGTCCCTGCAAATCCATTCACTGCTCAGCAGCTAATACCCACAGCCCCAGGGCAGGGTTTGGCTTGGGAAGTGAAACTCTCACTGCTAAGTGTCTAGCCCCAGGGCAGTCATTATCTCACACAGCTGAGATTCTTTGAAAGGCACTTTCCCAGCCCGGCCCTGCAGGCCTGAGTTACTTTCTGGTGGGGAACTCTTTCCCAGAGCACTCCAGTACCTCGCTGCTTTTTGTAGCCGGCTGGCAGGACAGCTACCCTGTCCATATACCTTTCACTGCTCTGCAGAGGAAGCTGGTAACCTCCTGGCTCTGAAGGCAGACCTTACAAAATGAGTAAAAAAATCAAAAGAACGATTGATAGTTTCTACCCAGAAAGAGAACAGCTTTTCAACCCTGAAGAGACTAATAGCAGACAGTCTCCAGACAATTGTTGGTCTCCAATACAAAAGGCTCTCCTAGAAGAGACTATTCAAAACCTTAAAAGAGAGCTAGAAGAAAAATGGGGAAAGGAAAGAGAAGCTATGCAAAAGAGTACAGAAAAGGCACATAACTCATTAAAAGAAAAATTTGATAAAGTGGAAAAAGAAAACAACTTCCTGAAATGTGAATTGGAAAAGGTAAAAAACAGAGTTTGCTAATTGGAAAAAGAAAATGACTCACTAAAAAAAAAAAAATTAGTGAAATGGAAAAAAATTCCATAGAGCAAAACAACTCAATTGGACATATACAAAAAGAAGTAAAAAAAAAAGCTAATGAAGAAAATAACTCACTAAAAATTAGAACTGAACAAATAGAAATGACTGATTCATTGAGACATCAAGAATCAGTCAAGCAAAACCAAAAAAATGAAAGATTGGAAAAAAATGTCAAATATTTACTGGAAAAACAACAGATCTGGAAAATAGATCTAGGAGAGATAACCTGAGGATCATCGGACTACCCGAAAATTATGATGAAAAAAAGAGCCTAGATACTATTTTACAGGAAATCATCAAAGAGAACTGCCCAGAAGTAATAGAACCAGAAGGGAAAATAGGCGTTGAAAGAATTCATCGAATACCTTCTGAAAAAGACCCTAAAATAAAGACTCCAAGGAATATTGTGGCCAAACTTCAGAATTTCCAGACTAAAAAAAAAAAATTTTTACAAGCAGCCAGGAAAAAACAGTTCAAATACTGAGATGCCACAATAAGGGTCACGCAAGATCTGGCTGCCTCAACATTAAAGGATCGAAGGGCCTGGAATCAGATATTCCGAAAGGCAAAAGAACTTGGAATGCAGCCAAGAATAAACTATCCAGCTAAGCTGAGTATTTTTTTCCACAGAAGAAGATGGATATTTAATGAAATAGAGGAATTCCATCTGTTTCTAAGGAAAAAAACCAGACTTAAACAAAAAATTTGATCTTCAACAACAGGAATACAGAACAACAGAAGTAGAAAAAGGTAAAAGGAACTCTTGAGAACTATATTTCTATTGTGAATATACATAAAAATCATATGTATAATTTGATTTACCGATATAACATAAAAAAGGGAAGTAGAAATGGAAAGGGGATAGTGCCAGAAAAAGGGAAGAAGGGAGATAAAAAGAGGGACACTACATGCGACAATGAGGCAGAGGAAACCTATCATATATGAGGGAACTTAGAGAGGGGGAGGAACATTGTGTGAATCCTACTCTCATCAGAGTTGGCTCAAAGAGGAAACAATTGACATATTTGTCTTACACAGATTCTTCTCTCACTTCATTAAAAAGTGGGAGAGGAAAAGGGAGAAGGAAAAAGAGTAATAAGGGAAGGGTACAAGAAAGGGGAAGGGATTCCAAGGGAGGAGGGAGGGATACTAAAGAGGGAGAGCTGTGCGACCTTAGTGGGACCAATAGGGAAGAAGGGAAGGAGGGCAAGAAAAAGAAAAGTATAATCTGGGGATATTAGGATGGCAGGAAATGCAGAATTGGTTATTTTAACCGCAAATGTGAATGGGATGAACTCTCCCATAAAGAGGAGGTGGATAGCAGACTGCATCAAAAGTCAGAACTCTACAATCTGTTGTTTACAGGAAACACATTTAAAACAGGGAGATACATATAGACTAAAGGTAAAAGGCTGGAGCAGAATCTATTATGCTTCAGGTGAAGTCAAAAAAGCAGGGGTAGCCATCCTTATCTCAGATCAAGCAAAAGCAAAGATTGAGCTAATTAAAAGAGATAAGGAAGGAAACTATATCTTGCTTAAGGGTACTATAGACAATGAAGCAATATCAGTATTAAACATATATGCACCAAGTGGTATTGCATCTAACTTCCTTAAAGAGAAGCTAAGAGAGTTGCGAGAAGAAATAGACAGCAAAACTATAATAGTGGGAGATCTCAATCTTGCACTCTCAGATTTAGATAAATCAAATCATAAAACAAATAAGAAAGAAATTAAAGAGGTAAATAGAATATTAGAAAAATTAGGTATGATAGATCTCTGGAGAAAACTGAATGGTGACAGAAAGGAGTATACTTTCTTCTCAGCAGTTCATGGAACCTACACAAAAATTGACCATATATTAGGACATAAAGACCTCAAAATTAAATGCAGGAAGGCAGAAATAGTAAATGCTTTTTTTTCAGATCACAACGCAATAAAAACTACATTTAACAAAAAGTTAGGTGTAAATAGACCAAAAAGTAATTGGAAACTAAATAATCTCATCTTAAAGAATGATTGGGTGAAACAGCAAATTATAGACACAATTAATAATTTTACTCAAGATAATGACAACAATGAGACATCATATCAAAATTTATGGTATGCAGCCAAAGCAGTAATAAGGGGTAATTTTATATCCTTAGAGGCTTACTTGAATAAAATAGAAAAAGAGAAGATCAATGAATTGGGCCTGGAACTTAAAAAGTTAGAAAAAGACCAAATTAAAAACCCCCAATCAATTACTAAACTTGAAATTCTAAAATTAAAAGGAGAAATTAATAATATAGAAAGTAAAAAAACTATTGAACTAATAAATAAAACTAAGAGTTGGTTTTATGAAAAAACCAATAAAATTGATAAACCTTTGGTAAATCTGATTAGAAAAAGGAGAGAGGGAAATCAAATTGGCAGTCTTAAAAATGAAAAAGGAGAACTTACCACTGATGAAGAGGAAATTAAAGAAATAATAAGGAGTTACTTTGCCCAACTTTATGCCAATAAAGTTGATAACCTAAGTGAAATGGATGACTACTTCCAAAAATATAGGCTTCCCAGATTATCAGAGGAGGAAGTAAATTGCTTAAATAGTCCCATTTCAGAAAAAGAAATAGAACAAGCTATTAATCAACTCCCTAAAAAAAAAATCCCCAGGACCAGATGGATTTACATGTGAATTCTACCAAACATTCAAAGAACAATTAGCCCCAATGCTTTATAAACTATTTGAAAAAATAGGGAATGAAGGAGTCCTACCAAACTCCTTTTATGACACAGACATGGTACTGATACCTAAACCAGGTAGGTTGAAAACAGAGAAAGAAAATTATAGACCAATCTCCCTAATGAATATTGATGCTAAAATCTTAAATAAGATATTAGCAAAAAGACTACAGAAAATCATCCCCAGGATAATACATCATGATCAAGTAGGATTTATAACAGGAATGCAGGGCTGGTTCAATATTAGGAAAACTATCAATATAATTGGCCATATTAATAATCAAATTAACAAAAACCATATGATCATCTCAATAGATGCAGAAAAAGCATTTGATAAAATCCAACATCCATTCCTATTAAAAACTCTTGAGAGTATAGGAATAAATGGACTTTTCCTTAAAATAATCAGTAGCATCTATTTAAAACCAGCAGTAAGCATTATATGTAACGGGGACAAACTGCAACCATTCCCAATAAGATCAGGAGTAAAACAAGGTTGCCCACTATCACCGTTACTATTTAATATTGTATTAGAAATGCTAGCTTTGGCAATAAAAGTTGAGAAAGAGATTAAAGGAATAAGAATAGGCAATGAGGAAACCAAATTATCACTCTTTGCTGATGATAAGATGGTATACTTAGAAAACCCCAGAGATTCTACCAAAAAGTTATTAGAAACAATCTACACCTTCAGCAAAGTTGCAGGATATAAAATAAACCCACATAAGTCATCATTCTTATATATCACTAACAAAACCCAACAGTTAGAGATACAAAAAGAAATTCCATTTAAAGTAACTACTGATTGTATAAAATATTTAGGAATCTCTCTGCCAAGGGAAAATCAGAAACTTCATGAGCAAAACTACAAAACACTTTCCACACAAATTAAGTCTGATCTAACCAACTGGAAAAATATTAAATGCTCTTGGATTGGGCGAGCAAATATAATAAAGATGACAATACTACCTAAATTAATCTACTTATTTAGTGCTATACCAATCAGACTCCCAAAAAACTACTTTGATGAATTAGAAAAAATAACAACAAAATTCATATGGAAAAACAAAAGGTCAAGAATTTCAAGGGAATTAATGAAAAAAAAAATCAAATGAAGGTGGCCTAGCTGTACCAGATCTAAAATTATATTATAAAGCAGCAGTTACTAAAACCATCTGGTATTGGCTAAGAAATAGACTAGTTGATCAATGGAATAGGTCAGGTTCAAAGGACAAAACAGTCAATAACTTTAATAATATAGTGTTTGACAAACCCAAAGACACCAGTTTCTGGGATAAGAATGCATTATTTGACAAAAATTGCTGGGAAAATTGGAAATCAGTATGGCAGAAACTAGGCATTGACCCACACTTAACACCGTACACCAAGATAAGGTCAAAATGAGTTCATGATCTAGGCATAAAGAATGAGATGATAAATAAATTGGAAGAGCATAGGATAGTTTACCTGTCAGACCTGTGGAAGAGGGAGGAATTTATGACCAAAGAAGAACTAGAGATCACTATTGACCACAACATAGAAAATTTTGATTATATCAAACTGAAAAGTTTTTGTACGAACAAAACAAATGCAAACAAGATTAGAAGGGACACAATAAACTGGGAAAACATTTTTACAATCAAAGGTTCTGATAAAGGCCTCATTTCCAAAATATATAGAGAACTGACCCTAATCTATAAGAAATCAAACCATTCTCCAATTGATAAAGGGTCAAAGGATATGAACAGACAATTCTCAGACGAAGAAATTGAAACTATTTATAGACATATGAAAATATGCTCCAAATCATTATTAATCAGAGAAATGCAAATTAAGACAACTCTGAGATACCACTACACACCTGTCAGATTGGCTAGAATGACAAGGAAAGATAATGGGGAATGTTGGAGGGGATGTGGGAAAACAAGGACACTGATACACTGTTGGTGGAATTGTGAACACATCCAGCCATTCTGGAGAGCAATTTGGAACTATGCTCAAAAAGTTATCAAGCTGTGCATACCCTTTGATCCAGCAGTGTTTCTACTGGGCTTATACCCCAAAGAGATACTAAAGAAAGGAAAGGGACCTGTATGTGCCAAAATGTTTGTGGCAGCCCTGTTTGTAGTGGCTAGAAGCTGGAAAATGAAAGGATGTCCATCAATTGGAGAATGGTTGAGTAAATTGTGGTATATGAATGTTATGGAATATTATTGTTCTGTAAGGAACGACCAGCAGGATGAATACAGAGAGGACTGGCGAGACTTACATGAACTGATGCTGAGTGAAATGAGCAGAACCAGGAGATCATTATATACCTCAACAATGATACTGTTTGAGGATGTATTCTGATGGAAGTGGACCTCTTTGATAAAGAGAACCTTAATTGATCAAAGATGGACAGAAGCAGCTACACCCAGAGAAAGAACACTGGAAATGAATATAAACTGCTTGCATTTATGTTTTTCCTCCCGGGTTATTTATACCTTCTGAATTCAATTCTCCCTGTGCAACAAGAAAACTGTTTGGTTCTGCACACATATATTGTATCTAGGATATACTGCAACCCATTCAACATGTAAAGGACTCTTGCCATCTGGGGAAAGGGGTGGAGGGAGGGAGGGGAAAAATCGGAACAGAAATGAATGCAAGGGATAATGCTGTAAAAAATTACCCTGACATGTGTTCTATCAATAAAAAATTATTAAAAAAAAAACAGAATCTTTCTTCTAAATGATAGCTTTTGAAAAACTGTGTAATGTTTCCTCCAAGTCTCGTCTCCATTTAAAAAATGGCCAGTTTCTTTAACCTATCCTCAAAAGGCATGTACAGAAAGCCCTACACCATCTTAGTTAATATCTTGGGACACTTTCCAGTTTCTCTGTTCTTCTCTGTTCAGAATTAAATGTAATACTCCAGATGAGTTTACGATAAGGGCAGAATACAGTGGGATTATTATGTCTCAATTTCTGGAAGCGATGCCCCTCTTAATGTAGCAGAAGATGGCATTAGACTTTTTGGCTGCCATTCGATATTGCTGACTCACTCTGAGTCTGTAGAATACTGAAATTCCTAAATCCTTTTCAAAAAGATGGTTTTCTCATTCTGGAGAGCAATCTGGAATTATGCCCCAAAAGTTATCAAATTGTGCATACCCTTTGATCCAGCAGTGTTACTACTGGGCTTATACCCCAAAGAGATACTAAAGAAGGGAAAGAGATCTGTATTTGCCAAAATGTTTGTAGCAGCCCTGTTTGTAGTGACAGAAACTGGAAACTGACTGGATGCCCATCAATTGGAGAATGGTTGGGTAAATTGTGGTATATGAATGCAATGGAATATTATTGTTCTATAAGAAATGACCACAGGATGAATACAGAGAGGCTTGGAGAGACTTACATGAACTGATGCTGAGTGAAATGAGCAGAACCAAGAGATCATTATATACTTCAACAATGATACTGTATGAGGATGTATTCTGATGAAAGTGGATTTCTTTGACAAAGAGAAGATCTAACTCAGTTTCAATTGATCAATGATGGACAGAAGTAGCTACACCCAAAGAAAGAACACTGGGAAATGAATGCAACTGTTTTCATTTTTGTTTTTCTTCCCGGATTATTTTTACCTTCTGAATCCAGTTCTCCCTGTGCAACAAAACTGTTCGATCCTGCATACATATATTGTATCTAGGATATACTGCAACATATTTAACATATATAAGACTGCTTGCCATCTAGGGGAGGAAGTAGAGGGAGGGAGGGGAAAATAGGAACAGAAGTGAGTGCAAGGGATAATGTTATAAAAAAATTACCCTGGCATGGGTTCTGTCAATAAAAAGTTATAATTATTTTTTTAAAAAGATGGTTTTCTATTCAGGATTCTCATATTTTCTATCTCGAGTTGATTTTTTATAGCTAAATACAAAACTTTACATTTATTCCTATCAGATTTCAGACAGCTAAAGGGGTCCAGTAGACAAAGTAGACTTGCAGTCAGGAACACGAGCTCAAATATAGCCTCATGTACTTCATGGCTGTGTAACTCTAGGCCAGTCACTTAACTTCTATTTGCCTTGGTTTCTTCAACTGTAAAATGAAAAATACTGATAACAACATAAATCTGACAGGGTTCTTATGAGGATCAAATGAGATATTTATAAAGCATATTTGCAAATGTTATAATGCTTTCTAAATGCTGGCTTTTATTGTCTTATTAGATTCGGACTAATGTTTAAACTGGTGATGAAACCTTTGGAACCTGACTCTTTTAGCTGTTAATGTGTTAACTGTCTTCCACTTTTGTGTTAGCTGAAAATGTGACAAACATGTCATCATTGATATCATTGAGGACAGTATTCATCAGCACAGGAGCAAGTACAGCGATTCATTAGATGCAACCTGCCATTAAAATGAACCATTAAAAACTATTCTTTGAATATGGCTACATAACCTTCTCTCAAACCATCTAATAAGGTTATTGTCTAATCTATATGTTTCTCCATGTTATCCACAAAAATAGTAGGAAATATTCCAAAAACTAAATTCTACACTCATAGCATTCCTTTCAATTACCAGTCTAATAATTCTGTCCAAAAATCAATTTAGGTCACAGTGATTTATTTTTGAAGTGAAGCTAACTTTGTAATCATTGATGAAATTGAGAATGAACAGTTACGTAGGTAGGAAAAGAATCAGGAGAGAATGCTGTCCCAAAAAAACCTTGTGAGAAGAAAGTATCAAGAAGGTGAGTGTTATAATAATGTCAAAGGCTGAAGAGAGATATAGGAGAATGAAGATTGAGAAAATGTCATTGGGTTTGACAACAAAGAGCTCACTGGGAATTTATACATTTCTTCCATACAATTTTTTTAAAGTTGGTTGGTGAATTCTCTGTGTATCCACTCTTTGGCCTTTTTGGACAAATCCTGTTTTTCTTTCCTATTGTAATTGTTTCTCTTTCATACTTCAGACTTTCATTTTGGAGCTTTTCCTATTTCTAGTGGCTAACTTTCATAAAAGATTTTTGTCCATAGGATCCTACCTATTTTTCCCCTGGACAACTGAAATCTATTTCCCAAACCTTGAATGTACAATTTTTCTCTGCTTACATCCCATAAACTCTAAAATGAAATGGTTACTTCTCTTTCCTGAAAAATTCACATTATTTCCACCCAGCAGCCAGCTCCAATAATAAGATGGAATCGGATCTCAAAGAGAATATTAGTTCTTCCATCTTTCAAAGAAGGAAGTGGGAAGTAAACCAAAATTAGTTGATCTACTTTTAGTAGAAAGAATGCTCCAACAATTTTTTTGGAAAATTAGAGTCACCTATCATTATTGCATCATACTTCTGTACCAGGCTTATGATCTATTTCCCAAACTCATTCTCTATTTCTTCTATCTAGTGATCAGTAGGATACTCCAATGAAAAAATCACTTTTATTTCTCCCTCTTTTGTCTTCACCCAAATATTTCTATGTTATGCTTCCTTCCTTTGGTTCCTAGATTTCCCCAGATAAATATAGATTACTAATATATAGTGTAGCATCTCATCCCCTTTGGATTGGATTGGATTTGGATTGGATAGGATGCCCTATCCAGTAAAGGGCATCAAAGAAAAAAACTGAGGAAAAATACATCAATGTATATTAGGGGAGAAAATGAGTTAGTCATATGGCAAGATTAAGAGATGACAAGAAAAAAAAGTCTTGTTTTCCCACTGGTTCTTTACTAAGTCAAAAGAATATAAGGAAGACGCTAGCATATTACATAAGTCTTTTGTGGCACAATTATGGAAAGATGTGAACAAAAGTCACAAAAGATGGACAATTGTGGATGGATGCAAATTATCATCCATTGGAGAGAACCTTTACATTTAAGATATCATAGTGTCATTTGAATAAAATATTCCTGATATGAGGGAATAATTCATCTCTTACTACAGCATGGTGGATTGCATGTATATATTAGATATAGTTCAAACAATATTTATTAAGAACTTAATTCCAGTGTTTTCCCCTGTTTCTAGGCTCTAGGGAGGCAGAGATAGACTTTGTATGCACATACACACACACACACACACACACACACACACACACACACATACATACACACACACGTACTTATGGGAATATGTGTCTGCAATATATATATTTGTATACATATATAATATATATACATACATACTATATATAGTATATACATATGCATATGGAAATACATATTATGTATATATATATATACATATATATATATATATGCTACATTTTCTCAATCAGTTTATAATCCAATATGGGGAAAACATGTACATAAATCACTGTAATTCAAATAAAAATATGCTAAATAAAAAGTGCTGAGTTTAAATCCAAGCCCAGCCACTTATTCCATTCAGGCCCCTGGGAAGCCTATTTCCTCATCTATAAACATGAAGAATTTGTATTACATGGCCTCTAAAATCACATACAGTTCTAAATCTGTGATCTTACATGTATAAGTATGGGCTGACATTGATATCTGAGGAGTGAGGGATTATTCCTTTTTAGAACAACTGGGAAAAGTTTTATAGATGAGATAGCACCTGAACTATGAAAGAAGAAAAATATTTCCATATGTAAGCACAGTAAGAAGTGAGAATATTCCAGCAAGAGCAAGAAGAGTTAAAAGTATTGTTCCAGTTGTCTAGAGCAGGGTTTCTTAAACTTTCTCCACTTGTGACCCCTTTTCACTCAAGAATTTTTTATGCAAACCCTGGGTATAATAAGTATATAAAATAGGTATAAAATCAAACATTTAGTGATAATAAATCATAATTTCACAACCCCCACATTATTTGAAGGTTTGTTTAAAGCATGAAATGAGTTTACCAATCAACTAGAATGTATTAAGCAACTACTTATGTGCTGAGCATTGTGCTAGACACAGTAAAGGAAGGGGATTAGTATGAAACAGGTCAGAAAGGAAGTCTGGAAACAGATTGTGAAAGGCCTTGAATACCAATCTAAGAAGTTTATATTTATCCTTTAGACAATCTTAAGATACTGAAGTCTACTGAGCCCTCAAAATGACATGACAGATACATTTTTAAAAATGAACTTGGTACCTGTAAGAAGAATAGATGTTTGGAAAAATAAGAAACTGGCAATAGGAAAAGCAATTGGAATTTTCATAATAAACAAACAATAAACATAGATCTAAATCTTTCAGTTAATTTCAAGATGGCGGATGTATGTTAGTGAAAGTTTGCCTATGAAAGACTGTTTCTTACTGATTATAGTCATTAAGGTTGCCCTCAATGCTTGTAGATATAATTTTCATAAACATTATTACAAATTGCCCAAGTGAAAGGTGATGATGACTTTGAACTAAGATCATAATAGGGAAAATGTACAGAAAAAGCTGGGAAGCAAAAGAGACTGTAGGAGTCTAAGCATCAGAATGTAACAACTTGTTTGTTGACTGTGGAGAAAATGAGAGAAAGAAGAGTAAAAAATAATCTTGAGATTTCAAGCCTTCATGACTGGGAGAATGAGATGATGCCATCCCCAGCAATAAAAAAGTAAAAAGAAGAGTCAGATTTGGGTGGGGAAAAATAGAGTTCATTTTGGGACATCTGGATGGTGAATTAAAAAATGAATTAATGTGATTCAAGGTAGTTATTTTGATTACTTGGCATAAAGTAGTAGATTCATGCTTGAATTTTTAATATCCCCTAACTTGTCCTCTTCGTTGGCAATGTCCTCACTATTCTATTTTTTAAATCTGATTGCACATTCTTACTTCTGACATCTCCCACATGAAACATTAGCCTAGTAAAGGACTAGTAGAGATATGATCATTTGCATTTCCCATGTGAGCTATTTGCTCAGATGATTCAATTTTACTAAACTTAAATATGAACCAAAATTAAGTGCTAGAAATCACTCAAAGCCTGGCTCTCCTATTTCTTTTGTAGCTCTAGACAGCCTCTATTATATGACTCTACTCACTTGGTTATCAATAGTTGAATGGCAACAAATGATATTGTAGTTTTTTTTTTTTTTAACTATAGCTGAATAGTTGGTCTTTTGCTTAACAGTGTAAATAATTAACTCCACCTAACTGGATATTCATTTATTTTGTGTACTTTTCAATGGATACAGATTATATATATATATATATATTATATATATATATATATATATATTATATATATATATATATGTAGGATATAACCATATATATTTATGTAAGTGTCTATGTATATATATATATGTGTGTGTGTGTGTGTGTGTGTGTGTGTGTGTGTGCATATATGTTTTACCATCTACATCCATGAATGAAAGTATAAAGCAAGTTCTTTTTAAATACAGTATATGTGTCAAGGTAATACTTGTGCCCATCTCTATTGTACCTATATTATGTCCAAATTTGCCAATATTTTCTTCTCTGTTCACCATTTGTTTGCATTTTTCCTTGATCACTTAATTGCATTGAGATATGTGGTACGAGAATCTAGAAAGCTATAAGTATATTAGGCTGTATGCCAATTGAGAGCTGAGCTCATATTTTCTCTATTCCCAGTGACTTATTGACTACCCACTACTGGTAGGTTAACATTAGGAAAATACACAAGAGATGAATCTATTGGTCCTCTCTTATTTTTACTGAAAGCAACATAATACCTTTCTTGTTGACAAGCATTATAGTCTACTAAATCAAACCAACTATAGGAAGTATAAATCCACTTTCAAGTGGTTGAATATGGCTCCCATCATAGAACACAAGTAATCTATGTTTGAAATGGCTGCTTTGAGCATATATTAAAAATTCTACTTCAAAACAGAATCTTGACCATACGGGGAATGCTTATCAAATTAAGCAAATTAGCAACCTCTCAACTTTGTAATCCAGCAAACATGAGGCTTCTTTACATTAAAGAAAACAAAGATATCTGAACAAAAGTATGTCATACTTCTGACAGTCTGTTAGAGTTCAGACATATAACATAATGAGCTTCTCCTCCAGTCCTGCTTCAACGAATTGGTTAACTTATCAGATTATGGATAATGTATTTTCCCTTAATTTTCAATCATTATTCAGTAAATTAAACTTCTTAGAAGGAATCAATATGATTAAGATACTGAAGAACAGAGCCATCTATCTGAAAACTGTAATTTTATAGAATCTATCATTTTAAATATAAGGAAAATGAGGTCTAGAAAGTTTAAAGAATATGCAGTATGATACAGTTAGTAAAAATCTGGAGCAGAATTTGAATACAGCTCTTCTTGACTTGAATTTTAACATTCTATTCATTATACATGCTTCTTTCAAAGACTTTATTATGAAGATCTTCATGACCCAAAACAAGGGATGTCACAAACATTAAAGGATCATCTCCAAATATTTCATGCTGTCCAAAATAGATAAGCAGAGTTTTGCCATGCCCTGTTCAGTTCAATAATAATTAATCATTTCTCAGGTTGCATAGCACTTTGATGCTTGCTCAAAGTGTCAAGGATTCAGAATATAGATTCTGCAATCAAAGAGAGTACATTTAGAGTGTATTCTATTCAAAAAACATCTAAATAAGTCCAGAAACTATCATAGAAATTCATGTGATTTGAAATCAGTCAACTTTGATGATTCATAGGACAGCAAAGCCCTGGGGTCATATCATGGTCAGACAATCCATACCTCAATACCTAAAACCTCAAGTCTTTACAACAACATCAATGGTTATGAGAAAACTTAAATTTGACTGAGAGGCATCAATAAGCTTCCCCAGTCTTTTTCTCACATGTGCCAATGTTGTACTTTTCAAGCAAATAATGATTTTTTAATTTGTTACTATATTTACAGTAAAGCTCTTCAGTAGAGTAGCTTCACCATCTGAAACAGGTAGGAGGCATAAAAGCCTTTTGATAAAGAATTAGTCTATAGTGGGCTAGGATAAAGCATCCAACCCATTTAAAATATTAGAAAGTCCCAACTGCAATCAAAAATTATAAACACATTTCTCAGACTATTCTGATAATTTTATGAGTCTTCCAGTGATTAAATATTAGGCCAATTCATTTAAAAGTTGAAAATAGATCTTTTCCTCTAAGGAGCTCGAGGAGAAGGGAAAAGTTCTTGAGTTACAAGTTATATGTTGTATTATTGTATCCTGTATCCAATTATTCATGGATAGTCCATGTCAATGTCTTATGACTAAATCTTAATCTAAGACTTAAAAAGTCTTAGTGACAGGATTATATAGGTTCAACATTAGAGAAACTGAACATGACTTGCTTTTGGCATTTTGTTTTGATAATACATTGGGCCAGTCACTACACTTTTTTGTTTTTTTCTTATTTTCTCCATCTGAAAAATAAGAAGGATACTACTCAGACTTTTATTTGAAGCAATGGGTTTAAATGATAAAGAGGAGTCTGGATTTTATACATAGGTTATATGTACTCTGAAATATATTGAGCAGAGAAAGGACAAATTCCAACTTGAATATAAGCCCCTAGAGAGAAGGAATTGTCTCATTGGTTTTCTTTCGTACCCATAATCTACCTTAGTTCCTAGCACACCATATATATTTAACAAATGTCTATTTATTGATTAAAAAATACTTGCACTGCCTAAATCCCAGTTTTTTTTTCTTTTATGCTATAATATGTTATTATACAATAACAATCATCATCATCATTGTATTTATATACTACCTTGAAGTTTATAAACTCTTTACAAGTACTATTTTTTCAATATAAAATCCATGGATTTTATGTGCTATTATTATAATATCAATTTTACAGATGAAGAAAGTAAGACATACAGAATTTGAATGATTTGCCAGAGCTATCAATAAAATAAAATCAGAGGCAAAATGCGAACTCAGGTCTTCCTGAGTCCTATGTGCTCCATCCACAGCACCACCTTACTTCCTTCTTCTTACCTCTGGTTGCTGTGCTATAGTAGTGGGGGGTCTATATTACCATTGAGTTCTAATGAACAATGTTTTGTTCTTCTGAAATTTCCACAACTGTCTGCTATATCAATTTGTAGAGGGGGATTAGCACAGAATAGTTTTCACAGCAATCAAATCATCCTGTTGTGACCTTATTTATCTCTTGCCTGATTTATTGACATTGACTCAGCAGTAAGCACTCAATAAATGATTGACTTGGAATAGGAAATAGATGACAACAGCCGTAATTGGAATATGAGCTCTTCTTTTCATGGCTTTCTAAATTCTGATGCCTCAGCAACCAAGCTTACAATGATCAAAGAAAATGCAAACAAGTATTGCATCCAAAGAGTAAAGCACTGGTAAGAGAGATGGCCCAGCATCTATGTCTGGCTTAGAATGCCACAGTCATTCATCAAAACCCTACATCATAACTCTCATGGAATATCTGCTCAAATCTATCTAAGCGATGACTTTGAGAGAAAAAAAAAGAGGTAGGAAATTGTCTAATATTAAATCTCATAGATCACAGACTGTACTGGACTCACTTATTATAATTTCAGTTTTAATTAGAAAATTTCAAACTCTGCAAGTAGCTATATGCCAGGGATTTTTAAGTGATGAAAAAATTGGCCTTAAGAGATCTGGCAGAAATTGAAGATAATTTACATGCCTGATTAAATTGTTTTTATACATTTTATGAATTTTATATAGAATGATGAGGTCATAATTCTATCAAAAATATCATGTACCAATAGAGAGTTAAAAAAAAAAAAAGAAAAGCTAATTAAAATAGCATTCTGAGAAGTTCATATTAATTTAGCTCTATCTGAACAGATAAATAATAACAAGAATGCCTGGCCTTTTGGCAGGAGAGGAGATACAGAGAGGTGATGGAAAATAAACTTGGAATGTGGAACCAAAATGAGCAAAGGAATTAAAGCACTAATTAATATGGTATATACTTGAGACAGAGAATTTGGTTCAACTGTAGTCAGTGGTTTAGATGGAGAAGAATGAG
This sequence comes from Antechinus flavipes, assembly GCF_016432865.1. Lineage (NCBI taxonomy): Eukaryota > Metazoa > Chordata > Mammalia > Dasyuromorphia > Dasyuridae > Antechinus > Antechinus flavipes. The sequence goes on from NC_067398.1 coordinate 427,610,091, forward strand.
CTCTAAGTGTAGGTAAGAAGGGTGACATTATAATTTAGATCAATTAAATTCAACAGATATTCCTATAGTGGTAGGTTAACATTAGCAAAATACACAAGAGATGAATCTATTGGTCCTCTCTTATTTTTACTGATAGCAAGCAACGTAATATCTTTCTTGTTGACTGTTAAATATCTCTGCTCATTGCACCATGCTTGGTGGTCATAAGTTAAACTTCCATATATAATTATTCCTTTTCCTCCAAGAGCTGAACAAGCAGCATTAGTACTAAAGATAGTATCAGGTACTTTCAACATACATGTTGAAGCACTGATTATGTGCATTAGAGGAATTTATCTCCTGACACATATTGTCTGTGGGACCTTGAATAAGTCATTTAATCCAATGTTTCTCTTGGCAAGTCTCTAAGACTATAAATTACAGAGTTGGTGCTTACAAGTCTTGGTGGGGAATGTTTCCTCACTTAAGAGTTCCCTAAAACAATTAAATCACAGGTCCAATCTCTATCCCTATTATGTGCAAGGTCCTATGCTAAGAACCATTAGGAAAACAAAATTATATAATCCCAGTAATCATGGTAACTATAGTCAGGGAGAGAAGAGGATTCATGTTCATAGATAACTATAATACAAGAAGAAGGAATGTGAAAGGAAAAAAATAGAAGGAAAGATTGCTTTTATTGGGATGGGGAGAGGGATCATAGAGTACCTCATGGAGGAAATAGCATAGCTTCCATGTGATGCAATTACCCTTGAGTTAAAGAGTACAGAGCTGGTCCAGAGAACAAATAGGTCTACTTTGCCAGATTACAAAATGCATGAAGGGGAGTAGCAGAAGACAGAGCTGGAAATAAAGCTTGTGGTCAATCAAACTGATGTAGGACCTTAAATGCCAAATGAAGAGGCTTCAGTACATGACAAAACTTTGAACACGATTGACAGGGAGATATGGTATTTGAAAATTTTTTTGACATGACATTTCCTTATATATTAAGTAAGTCACTAATGGAGATTATAAAAGCTTCTCTGATCTTTTAGAATAAATATAGATTTTTATCCATGGTGAAAAGTTTGAGGATGGTATGACCTGAAGGTAGATGGCCTAAGTTCAAATCCAGTCTTAGACATTTACAGTTTTGATTCTAGGAATGCTGTTACTAAAATCAGCAGCATCCAAACTTTTCAATTTAAAACATAAACAAAACATAGAAATTTAAAAATAAGGAGATTATGATAAATTAATATTGATTCCAGAGTCAATAGGGAGGCAGTAGGATTTATTGAACAGGGGGATAACATGGAAAGACTTATGTTTAAGAAAGTTACTTTAGCAGCTGTGTGGAAGTGGTTTAGAGAACTTGAGACAAAAAGGTCAATTAGAATGCTATTGCAATAGTTCAAGTAAGAAATGATGAGAGCTTTGTGGGTATGAGTGTGAAGAGAAAAGGGATAAAAGCAATGTATTACATAAGTAGATTTGGTACCTATTTAAACATACAAGAAGAAAAAATGTGAGGAGTCTGAGCTGATACCAAAGTTGAGACGCTGGCCATCTGGACGTCCTTATCAGTAATAGGGAAGTTTCTTAGAGTGGCGAATTTGGAAGAGAAGATAATATAATAAGATGTGAAATAAAGACCACAAGCTATCCATGTCCTGTATTACTTATTCTATCCCACCCAAAATAAGAAGGGAGGAGCCAAGATTTTTACTCATTGTTTACTGTCCTGGAGTACAGAACTGCCCCTGATGTGTTTGCCATGACAAAGAATTTCTCTGAGCAAATTTACAAAATAGAACCTGCACATTAGCAGATATAATTGCCCAGAAAAGCCCAAAGCAAACTGAGAAGGGAGAAAGTTTAGGATCTCTCCAACAGATGAATAGATGTAGGAAACAGATGTAATAGAGTAGAAAAAAATTAGGGAATGAGAGTAAAGTTGGATTGTTAGAAACAAGCTCCACTTTGGGCTTTGCAAAGATGGTGACCCTTCTCCTCTATCTCCTATTTTTCTATTATAAAATTACTATGTCATTTTCTTCTCTCAGAGCTGCTCCAGCTCCAAGATCTTGAATGCAGGACTCCCCTTTACCACAGCATGCCTAAATTCTGCCTTGCCCTTTTCTCCTTCCTGCTGTTTGTAGTTATGAAGCCCTCTGGTCCTTCAGCCCCCTTTTCTCCCTAATTCATCAATGCATTTTTAACTTTGCTTGTCTTCCTTTCAGCTCATTCTCCATAATCTAATACCCATGTTCTGATGTTGCCCTTTTCAAAAGATACTCCATCTTCCAACATGGGCATTTTTATTAGCTATCTCTCATGCATGGAATATTCTCCCTCTTCATCTTCTGATTTCAAGTCCCAGGTAAAATTCTACTTTTTACAGGAAGCCTGCTCAAATTTTGCTTGAATTTAGTGCCTTCTTTCTGTGTATAACTTCCTATTTTTCTATATTACTTGTTTGTACATAGTTGTTTGCATGTTGCCTCTTCCATTAGACTATGAGCTCCTTAAGGGCAAAGACTGGCTTTGGCCTTTCTTCATATCCCCACTACTTAGCATAGAGTTTGGAGAATAGTAGTTATTTAATAAGTATTTATTTTTCTGATTAACATATAATTATTTTTTTAATTTCTAATTCTTTCTTTCTGTTGTAGCTCTATCCATCTTTTCCTTTCCATTCCCACTTCCATTAATATCCTAGAATATATTCATTGTGATTAAAATATAAGTGCTTGGAAAAAATCTTTAAAATTCATCTTATCTAATATTATCTTTTTTCACAAAATAAATTTTGAGCCATTAGGTGAATTGTACAAGATAATATAGGATTTGGGGTATAGAGTTTGGCATAGAAACTGAGTCTCCTGACTCTCAATAGAGTACATTTTCATTTTTACTATGCTGGTATTATATCATTTCATTCAGGGACTGTTTTTAATATCTTATAAGTTTCCCAAACTTTACTCTCTCCCTTCTAATTTAAATTCTACTTTACCTGCAGAATTATCTTTCTAAAGTTTATCTGTGGTGAGATGCCATTTCTGCTCAAAAAATCTTCCCTTTACATGAAAGGGAAAGAGTAACATTTTCAACCAGTTCAAAGTCCTCCACACATAATATGACCACAAACTGTTTTACTACTTCCAGTCCTCAATATTACCCCATACAAGCCAATTGTTCAAGCTATTATTCTGGTTTCCTTGACATTCCCTAATGGGTATTATACTTTTACCACTTTTTGAAGCACTTTTGCTTCATCACACATGCTTTTCTAATAAAACAAGAGTCAACAAGCATTTATTTAGCGTTACTATATGCTTTATATATATATATTATAGAAAATATGCTAACTATGGAGCTACAAAAAAAGACAAAAATAGGATCCTAATCCCTAAATTTGTGAGATAATATTTTATGAACCAATTGAAACCACAGACCAATCTGAGTATTTGGGTACCCTCCCAATAATTTTCCAAGTTTTAATAAAATATAGAATTTGCTGAAAAGTAACCTTTTGAAAACTCAATGGCAAGGCTAGAAAGAATGAAGGAAAGAATAACTTATGAATAAAAGTGACAGATTTTATGGAGGAAGGAAATTGAAAGAATTCTTCAGTCATTCAACCAAAGTCTATTGAGTTCCTACTAAGCATTATGTGGGATTAAAAGTGATACAAGATATTTATTCTGTGAAGAGTTTATATGCTCTATCAAAGATCTGATACATACAAGAATATCTGTAGTATAAGGCTGTCCATGATACATCATGTTGTATGAAATGTACAAAATAAGTGCCAGTGAATTTCAGGGGATAAAGAGATTAGTATGAAGTAGGAATATCAGTGATAGTATGATGCAGGAGACATCATCTGAGCAAGGCTTTGGAAAATAGGCAGGCTTTTAAAAGGTGAGGATCAGAGCACTTAAAGCAGAAGGAATGTCATAAGCTAAAATAAGTGCCATTTGCTAGAGAAGATGGAAAGGCATAGAATCAAATGAAAGGTATAGAAATATTGTCTTGCCACCAGTTACATTAATGTTTTTAGACAGTCAAAAAATGATATGATTCTTAGCTGATGTTGTGGAAGCAGATGGAGGCTGCATGGAATGAAGAATCCTTTTGTATTTTTCTTTTGTGTGTGCGTGTGGATGTGGGTGTGGGTTGCTATGGACAAAATTAAGATAGTGAAGAAACTCAAAGATGTACAATCTATTTAGCTACTATGTATTTTCTCTCCAAAGAAGAATTGAAATACAAATAAGAAAGAACAAACAATATCAAAAAGTGAAATAAAGTTTTATCTTAACAAAAAGAAAATGAATGTTTAGTAATGTAGAAGTCATATCGAAACAGCTTTGTGGACACCATTTGTCTATTGACTGTTTAAAGCAAAGATCCAAATTAGCACCATATTAGGAAAAAAGATATATATTTCACATTCACATATGTGAAATATGTGGAAAATGAGGAAATAAATAAAAGTAAACTCTAATATTACTTTAATTATTTTAATAATCATTTTTATATAATTTTGATCAATATAAAGAAATCATAATATGAAAACGGCCAAAAGAATCCCAAACTGCCCTGCCAGTGAGTGCCATGATTCAAGCATATACTTTAGAATAAAAACTGTAATTTAGAATAAAAATTCATGTATATGCTTTTACAGAGGAGGAGAATAAAAGATCATGAGCAGTATCCTCTTACAGGAAAATTAAAAGCATCAAGGAGAAATGAGTTTGTTTGTAGAAAGCATGGCATGGGAAAGCTTTTCCCAAGAGCATTTACAGATGAATTTGGAAGACAAAAAATGCATAAATAGAGACTTGATAATGATTTTAATGACCATCATGTGTCTAAGTAGAAAGATCTTGAGCAAGTCTTAGTTTCTCTGAGTCTTAGTTTCCTCATCCAAAAAGTGAAGAACTCTTCATAACTTTGCCTTCCTTCTACCTCAATAGGTTATTATGAGGATGAAATAAGAACATGTGTGAAACTGCTTTGAAAATTCTAAAGTACTACATGAATGGAAATACTGATTATCATTTCATATGGCTAGGGATGCTTCTATTCCCTACATTTTCTTTCTGACAATAACAGATGCCCAGCATGAGGGAGGGCACTTGGATAAGCCACCAATGACTTTCAACTTCATTGACCTATTTATAGTATTGTTTTCAGTATCAAAAAAGTTAAGAGGACCATATTCACATAGCACTATTCCCATTAAAACAAAACATGAGCCTAAAACCTCCACCTTTACCACTCAAACCAATAATAACCTCATTGAATTCTAGCACAGAACAATGTCTTTCACTTAAAATTAATGTCTTGTCCACATAAAATTGAAATACAGAATGCAGCCTTCCTGATGATAAGTCGAAAGCATAAAGGTGACTTTTAGTGAGATAAATTTATTCTGTCAGGAAGAGAATAAAACCTTTTGCTATTCACCTGTGACTTTACCATTCCTAAGTGATGAGCTCTTCCCTTATTTGTAAGCTAAATGTGATCTGTCACTCAGACTTTCCTTGCTGCCATGTGTTAAATTAAAATATATCATTAATACATCTATTGTTCTTGATCCCCACACACCTAATGGCACTGTATTAAAAGACCAGACAGCATGTTGGCTTCTGATAGCAGAGTACATGGCATAATACATCGTGTGAGTGAATAGGTGGTAGGGATCATGGCACTTTAAATTATTTAAAATGGCATAATTATATTGCTTCCATTTATAAGGAAGTGAGAGTAATACAGAACAAATTGTTTTGGTTTAAGTCAATACTAAAGAATTGTGGGTATACAAAAGGAATGTTTTTAGAAATAAAGTTAAACAGAGTATTTGAGTTGTTTAATATGAGAAACTGCATTCTCAAATTAGAAAATAATTGGAACAATAGAACATAGTGGGGGAGTTTTCCGAAATAATTAAAAATTGGAGCTTATTTTCTGTCCTTATTCATTTCTGCAAACATGTATGCAATGTGGCAAAGCTCATTATAGGAAAGTAAAGGAAATTTTTTCTATCTGCATTTTGGGAAGACTTGGATACATAAAGAGTAGTATCTGAAAATATCAAAATAGCCTTATAAATTCCTTGTAAAAATTCCTTCTAACCAAAACTCACAGTAAGAAGCATTCTGAGTAACCACTCTAACCAAGAGGATGCTTAAATTGCTACTACACATGTATTCCTGAACATCAAAGTATCATTACTAAATTTCTCTATCTAGTTAATAAGTTGGCCTTCCCCATCCTTCATTTTAAAGAAAAGAGTACAAAATTCTGAAAATTTAATATAGGCAAACCAAATAAATGTTGGATGAGGTAATCAATAAATATTCTTAATATAAAAAGAAATAGCCTAACTAGATATTTGCTTACAGGAGTGGCCAGATGCTATTAGGTATAAATACAATATACTTAATCACTTCAAATTATAATTCATTTCTGTTAATAGTGTATGTAAATCTACCCATATTTTCAATGTCCTTTAATACCAATGGATAATTGTTAAATTTTATGATTCCCTCTTATGACCAAAGCTGGCAAAAAACATAATAAAAAAGAAACCTTTTTTAAGCCCTTCAGTTTTTCCATTCATCCTCAAAATATGCTGTCCTTCCTATTATAAAAACATAGTTTGTTCATTGGACCCAACTTTATTCTCTTTGATAAACTAAAGCATCACTCATCTGCTATGGTGGAATAAACACTGGATTGCTCAGTTTCAAGTCTTGATTTCTCCATTGGCTTAGCTATGTGTCCTTGGTTATCAAGTTACTTAAGCACTAAGAGCTTTAGTTTCTTCATCTAAAAATTGATGGGCTTGGATAAGATGACCTCGAGGCCCCATCAACTCAATCTATGATATAACACAGGGAAAAACATACCTCTTCATTCAGAAAGAATGATTGATAGATGAGAAACATTAAATGGAATGGTTGGATGGATAATGTTTCTAGAGACACTATTGCGATTATCTTTGGGAAAAGAGGTCACCTCTTTTCTATGTGTGTGCAGTGGGGGAAACAGGAAGACTGCAAACTCAAACACCCTCCAAGTGACACAGTGTTTCAAGTCTTATTAAGTCCCCATCATCTATTGCTTTTCCTGGTATTTTTACTAACAACTAAGAAAAGAAGCGAAGGCTATATTGTATTCCTGATAGTTGTTCATTCTTTAAATCACATAAACAATTTTGTTTAGTTGCTACAAAGTAAATCACTTTACTTCAATCAGGAAAAAATCCTCATTTTAAAAAATTGGGGAAATCATTTTTTAATTTCCCAAATGTGGAAATATGACAGATAATACGGTGACTTGAATTCTTAGATTTGTTCACTCTCCAAGCACTAACTCTCCCTTCTAATCCCTCTCTAATGCAGTAATGCTACATGGTAGACTATAATTATCTGTGCTTAGATCTTATACCCCTGTCAAACAGTAAGTTCCCTGAGAGTAGAGATTATGTTTATCTAAATATTGTATTTTCTCCAGTGTCTAGTACAGTGCTCTAAACATAGTAGGCACCTCATTTTTTATTTAAATTTTTTAAAATATGGAATAACACAAGCATTTCTATAACATGGTATAATGAAAAAATGATTGCCTATGAAACCACAAATTCACTATGTACAACTTACTATTCTTTTAAAATACACAACAAAATTACCATGTATGTTTCCTTTTTTTTCTTTTCCTCCCTTCCTCCTCGCCCCTTTTTTCTTCTCTTCTAGGTACTTCATAAATATTTGTCAAATAAATAAACAAGTGAACGCATTGAAATTACTTCATATGCAAAAAAAATTAAACAATGACATTGTGTACTATAACTCATTGTGAATATGCTGTATCCAATAGAAAATATCAAAGTGTGCCAATTTGGTTTATGTGAAAGGTATGTGGTGTCTAATCTCTAGTCTACTTTATGTGTTGGCTTTCACTGATTACCTGAGCACACTCTTCTAAAGGGTAACAAATATAATTCTTAGATATCTAGGGAAAATATTATAAAGAGATCCCCTCAACTTCAATGGGGACCCATGCAGACCCAGTTTGTCAGGATCTGTGGTATCTAAATTGGGAAGAGGGAACCACCATAATGCTAATGGAGATGGCTTCTAAGCAGTCAGTGAGACAGTCAAAGTATATGTCCTGGTAGTTATGACTCACTAGATTTCCTACATATAATCCTTCCCCTAATTTAGTTACTTTCCCTGAAATATAATTTCTCTTGACATCTCAATTCAATGCCATCTGCCAGGTATTTATTAAGCCTCTACTATATGAAAGGTAATCTCTGCTTTTATACTTGAAACCAAGTACTTTTGCTGCACTGTTGTTTTTTCTCCTGTCAGGAACTATACTTCCCATGTCAATCAATAAACCAATGTGTTTTATTAAACATGTTCTTATATGTGTGAGGCCTTAAATGAAGTGTTGAAGATACAAAGATAAAAACAGGGTCTCTGCTCTCCAGGAGCTCACAGTCCAACAAAGGTCACAATATCCATTTTACATGTGTATGTTTAAAAAAAAATAGTATAAAAGGGAAGTAATCACAGAGGGAAGGTTTCCACAATTAATAACAGATGCTGAATCAGGAAATAACATCTGGAGCCCAATACCAAAGATGAGCTGCCCATTTCTGAGTCAAAGAAGAGAAAGTATTTGTGATACTTAAACTATATCCAGCATAGTATTGTCAAGCTGGAGTATCTTTCTGAGGATCATAGCACAGTGTATGGGAAGGTAAGATGTTCACATCTCACTTGTTGTGGCTCTGCTCTGAGAACAGGAGTTATTTCCTCCTTCCTTCACTGCTTAATTTATATTATCCTTGCTGTTGATCTTCTGTGAAGGGAAGGATAGCAAGGAACTTGAGGGGCATATCTGTGCAGTTGTCCCAGTTGTTCACATTCAAGTTCTCTGAAATATAGAAATGTGATACATGAAAGAGGGGATCTGAGCAAACATGGTATTCCCAGGAAACAAACTCAATCCCATGTGCCTAACAAGAAATGCCCAGTGATAGACTTTAAATGATAAATATATCAGAACTGCCAGATAGATTGCTGGGCTTAGAGATAGAAAGACCCAAGTTCAGATCTAGCCTTCGATGCTTAGTAGCTGTGTAATCCTGAACAAATCTCTTAATTCTGTTTGCCTCAATTTCCTCATCTGTAAAATGATCTGGAGAAGGAAATGGCAAACCACTTCCAATAAGTAATGTTGAAACTTAGATACTTCTTTCAGAATAGGAATAATTAAAGAAGTGAGATGGAAAATGAAGTGACTATAAATATGGAATACTATATATATACTTTTAGATGAGATCATTGTATTGTTAGTTTTACTTGACTTTGTTCAAAGAAATCTCTCACAAATCTGAGTAATCCTTAAATATTTGTAATATACAAACAAAAGACATTAATAATTGTTTTTAATTTTTTAAGGATCTCTCACAGAGATAGAAGCTGGAATTCTCTATAAAAGAAAACAAAGGAAGTAATTATTAGAAATGAATATTATAGAGTAGAGACACTGGAAATCTGGAAATATTAGGAAAAACAGGGTCAGAATCTGAATCAAAATATACTGAATGGGCATAAAGAAGTGAGGTTCAAGGTTACAGAGTGTGTTTTATACCAAGGAATATGAAAAAAAAAAGATAGGGTCTAGCAAAGTTCTCCCGTTTTGATCTATTTTAGATTCTATTACCACATAAGTTTGTATGCCTGAACATATGCAGTTAAGTTAACATTCATAGAATCGCCGATCAGTAGCTGAAAGAGATCTTAGCAGCTCATCAGAAATTCACAGAATCATTGACCTAAAGGCAGAAAGGATCTCACAAGGTTCTCATATAGTTCAATCCCCACATCTTACACACAAGGAAACTGAATATCTGAATAAGGAAGTGATTTGCCTAGAGTAATATAAGTAGGAAATGGCAGAGTCAAATTGGAAACCTAGATCTACCTCTAAATTCAATACATTTTCACTTTGAACAAACTCCTCATGGTATATGTGAGGAAACTCTGGCACAGGGTGACAAAATAATTTTTTCAGATCATAGAACTATTAAGAGATGAGCACAAGATCTGGGTTCAGGTGCCCTGACTCAAAATTCAGGGTTCTTTGATTATATCACACTGAACATAAATTTAGGGAAAAAAAAAAAAAACATGGTAATCAGTGGATAGAGTTGTATTTGAAGTCAGGAAGATCTGAGTTCAATTCCTGCCTCTAACACTTGCCGACCTATGTGACACTGAGCAAGTCATTTAACTTTTGCTTCAGGTTCCTTATCTCTAAAATAAGGATAATAATGACTCCAACTTTATGCAATTGTTATTTAAACACTCTATATGTGTGTCTCTGTGTATATGTGTCTCTCTGTCTCTTTGTGTGTATCTGTCTTTCTGTGTTATCTCTCTGTCTCTTTGTGTGTGTGTATCTCTGTCTCTATCTGTGTCTTTGTCTGGTTTCTTTGTCTATGTCTCTGTTTCTTTTTTCTCCCCCCATTCTCCCTTCCTCCCTCCTTCCTTCTTCCCTCTCTGTCTCTGTCTCTCTCTGTGTGTCTGTCTCTCTCTCTCCCTCTTCCCCTTTCCTCCTCACCCCCCTCTCTTTTACTATCTCTATTAATATGTGTGTGTGTGTGTGTGTGTGTGTATGTGTGTGTGTGGTAATTATTATTTTTCAGAGTAACTAGATATTTTCCAATGACACTTTTCTTACAACTGATCATGGCATTGACCATCTCTAAATGACAATAGACACAATTCCATCCTCAAAACTGCTCAGATATGAATATCTTTTATCATTGAGAAACTAGAGTGAAGACATGAATGTGTGCTTGATTAAGTGGTACCATCAGTTGAAGAAAGTAATATCCTGATCAAGAACTGTTTAAAAGCTAAATTCGTGGTGATTTGGAGATCATGCAGAGAAATAAAGACAACCTCTTTATGCTGGAATTAAAGCAGGATGCTAGGCTATTAGTTAAATATATTGCTGAATTTTAGCTCTTACAATCTGGTTTACTAAGAGATAATAATTAAGATTGTCAGAAAGGCATTGAACAATGAACTAAGACCCTGGAATTTATCAAAACTAATGGAAATACCCCAAAGTCCTACACTAATTCATTATCCCATTACAATGACCTAAACTAGTTAGATCCCATGTACATAGATTCTATCTATCAAGTCAGAGAAACAGTTATCTCAAAAAACTCACATTCTATTAAGGGATAATGCCATGTAAACAACTTATTTACAAGATATAGAGAGAATCAATGAAAAGTCATCTCATCTGGAATAGCACTAGCAGCTGGGGGGACTAGTAAAGATTATTGTGAAAAGCAAAGTTTGAACTGAGTCTTTTTTTTTATTTTTATTTAATAATTACTTTATATTGACACTCGTTTCTGTTCCGATTTTTTTTCCCCTCCCTCCCTCCACCCCCTCCCCTAGATGGCAAGCAGTCCCTTATATGTTGGATATGTTGCAGTATATCCTAGATACAATATATGTTTGCAGAACCGAACAGTTCTCTTGTTGCATAGGGAGAATTGGATTCAGAAGGTATAAATAACCTGGGAAGAAAGACAAAAATGCAGATAGTTCACATTCGTTTCCCAGTGTTCTTTCTTTGGGTGTAGCTGCTTTTGTCCGTCATTTATCAATTGAAACTCAGGTCTCTTTGTCAAAGAAATCCACTTCCATCAAAATATGTCCTCATACAATATCGTTGTCGAAGTGTATAATGATCTCCTGGTTCTGCTCATTTCACTTAGCATCAGTTCATGTAAGTCTCGCCAGTCCTCTCTGTATTCATCCTGCTGGTCATTTCTTACAGAACAATAATATTCCATAACATTCATATATCACAATTTACCCAGCCATTCTCCAATTGATGGGCATCCATTCATTTTCCAGTTTCTAGCCACTACAAACAGGGCTGCTACAAACATTTTGGCACTGAACTGAGTCTTAAAGGAGGGAAACTAAGCAGCAGTAAGGAAATGTCAAGTGACTGCCCCATTGTTCACATCCCTTTGACTTGCCACACTATCTCCTCCTTTTAAAATATAAGCTCCCTGAGGGTAGGGATGATCTGCTTTTTCTATTTGTATCTTCAGCTCTTAGCATAGAATTTGGTACCAAGTCAGCACCTAATAAATGTTTCTTTGTTTATTTATTCATTCATACTATATTTTAGTGACCCAAGGAGGATCAGACAAAATTAATTAAAATTTTACTAGGCTATATGTTCAAGGTGTTCAGGAATTATATTGTCAATCAGCTAGCAAGCATTTATTATGTCTTTTTAATGTGTTTAATTTGCTAAAAACTAGATGTACAAAGAAAGACAACTATTTCAATAGAAATGTATCAAATATTTATTAAATCCCTGCTAAATGGAAGACACTGTGCTTTAGGAATAATTCTGATGTGTGATGCTTCACTTTGCCAGCATAGAATGGAAGAGGAGAAATAATTCTTGGGATAATGTATATGAATGGAAAGGAGCTAAGTGTGGGTTGCCATGGTTATGCTAATAAAATCCTTATATTGAGGATGTGGGGTTCATGTATCCAGCCCCAATAGAATAATCATAGAGACTGAAGAATTTTCACAGGGCTATTAGCAACAATTAAGAGCCAAGAGTCCCAAAGCACCAAAACTTAAAAGACATATTTACTAGAGAAGGAAAAGGGTATTGCATGCCTATAATTCTGCTTCTATGGAGTTTGAGGTAATGGGCCTCTTGTTCAAGAATTCTGAAGTGCTCTAGGTGTCCACACCAAGTTGGGAATTGTAGAGGGCCAGAACTCTGAAAAGGTGTACTAGAATCTAGGTCAGCATCATGCTTATAATTAAGTACCTAATCAATGTGAGATAATGGTTCTCTATGGTGATATAATGGTTGCACATGCTCAGTGTGGTATAGTGATATAATCTATTGAAGTATTTAAGGGCTAGGACAACTGGGAAGGCTCTCTCAGCCATAGCTCTCAGCCACAGACACAAGAGAAGACATCAGATTCCAGACTCCATCTTTGACCAGCCACATGGCCCTCCTGCCTCCTTTACTCCTCCACTAAGACCAAGGACTCAGGCTGATCCTGAGGTCCTCCAGAGAACTAGTCTGGACTTTACAGGGAACCAGTATGGTGAACCCTTCAGAAGCTGGGAGGCAGCAGACTGTCTCAGGAGGGGAAATCAATTCAGACTGGGAAAGAAAGAGATGAAAATTTCTGTGTTTATCAATAGTGTGATCAAGCCTGTGATTGACCCTCTCCGATTCAGCTTAAGTGAAATATGGAGAACCTTTCTCTCTCAAAAAAAAATTACATACATTAAATTAATATACACATAGGCATTCATACACACACACCTACACATATACACATAAATTACATATGCGTGTTTATAAGCATATATATACAAACATATATATAATAGATTGAGTTGTTGCCTCATCACAATTCTGACTTGCCAATCTTACTCTTTTCTTAGGATTCAAACATTGTACAAGCAGACTTAATTCCTAAATGATCAAGAGAGACAAACCAAGTGGGAATTTATTCAGGAAATGTGAAGAATGGGATCACTAAGCAGATCACCTCTTCTTTCTCCATAGGAAATGGTTGTGAATATAGGAAATGTGTCCCTGCTTGGATGACAGGGGACTCAGCACCATAACTATTAACACTCTTACTCATTTCAGACATTCTGAGAAGGGTACATTTAATACTAAACTGGATTTATGAGGACATTATCATCTTATGAAAATGAGGGCCAAGGACAAAGGGAAAATGGCCTTTTGTACTAGAATTAGAAACTATGAATACCATAATAACTTTTTCGGGGAGTCCAACACCCTGGCAACATTTCAGTACTTAATTAATGATGTTCTCATTGACCTTCTAGATTAATGTATTGTTGTTTATCTTCATGACATTTTGATGTTTTTGCTTCACAAGCAAGAACATGTCTCCTATGTGAGGAAGAGATTAACCTGGCTGTGACACCATGTGCTTTACATCAAACTCTAGTAATATTCTTGGGATTTATATTAGTACCAGATGGAATACCAAATGACTCCAGAATTGGACCACTGTCCAAACTGTAGGGTGAATGGTATACAAATGAATGCAAAACAAACTAGATGGTTTTCATCCAGGAAAGAAAACTTGATAATTATTTTGGTATTGCAAACTTTTATCAGCAGTTTATTGGAATGGACTCCATAATTAATGAAGTCCTTAAGTAGTCAACAGAGAAGCAATAGTGCTGGACTTAGAATCAAGAAGGACTCACATATTATTTGTGTTATGTGGAAAAGTCACTTAACTTCCCTCAATCTCAGTTTCTTCGTTTGTAAAATAGAGAGATTAGACTTATTGGCCTCCATGTTGCTCATGTCTATAAATCTATAATCCCTTGATAAATGATCTCAATTTACAAGCCTTTAAGAAAGTGTTTATGATGGTGTAAATGTCAAAAAAAAAACCCAACCCTAAATGCAAATATTAATATAGAAACTTGGGCATCAAGACTAGTCTTTGAAAAAAGATTTAAAAAATAATTATAAAGGAAGAGGAAGATCAAAACCCTGAAAATATGTAACCTTGTTTTACCACACTAGCTAAGACCTATGGAAAATATGAATTAGGAGACATTATTGGTCCTTGTTAAGTCCCAAGAAGGGTTAACATTTAGATTGTGAAATATGTGTGAGAAAGGGCTCACTAAATATGAGTGTGCTTTAAAGAAATATATATATATAATATATATATATAATATATATATATATATATATATATATAATATATATATATATATGTAGGCATGTCTGAACAACAAGCATACTTCCATTCTATTTTTCTCTCTAGGCAATCTATATACAGATATTTCAGCCCAACATTTAAACTTAAAAGAGGAAAGAGGGGGAGATTGAAATGAGATTTGCATGCATTTACATATATTTCAATGGATGCCAAGAGGAAGTTCAGAGTACTTATTGCAAAGTCTGGCTAGCAGGACATAAAAGGAACAAGTGGTCAGAAGTAATCCACTGCCACTACTGGTGGCCAGATTGAGCCCACTATGATATGTGCTTACATTGATAGAGATCAAGCATGCAGTCTGATAAGATAGTATCAGAGAATCACAGGTTAACAGGATCAATGGGCTAGAAAATGCCTTGAGTTTACAGTTAGTACCAGAGATAAAACAGGATCAAAACCAAAACTTGACAAGTCCCAAAAGAGGCAGCAGACAAAATCGCTTTCATGCTATAGATTCAATAGCGATAAGAAATGGAGTTGGCAAAGAGCAAAGATTTAATGTGTTCTCAGTGGTTAGAGCTATGTTCACTTATATAGAAGCTGTCTTCCTTTTCTCTCCCCTCCTCCAGTCAAGACTGACCAGACTCCAATCCTCATTGGCTGGAATGACCTCTATGACATCTTCCTCATTATCATTAACATTACTATGGAATCTCCAGAGCAGTAAGCATTATGACCAGAAAATTCTACTCAATGCAGCTGTTATAAATTTTTTTAATATTTAAAATTTTAATAAAATTCTTTATTACTAAAATGTAACTAGACAAATTATAT
Organism: Antechinus flavipes; assembly: GCF_016432865.1. Lineage (NCBI taxonomy): Eukaryota > Metazoa > Chordata > Mammalia > Dasyuromorphia > Dasyuridae > Antechinus > Antechinus flavipes. The sequence goes on from NC_067398.1 coordinate 427,625,740, forward strand.
AAGTTCTTAAAAGTCGCTGCACTGCACACTGTTAACGTAGAAAAGACTTGTGGTTTTTCATAATAGACAAAAAACAGAACTTAAAACCAACTCTTTAACTGCAACTGCATCCATGATGCCAGCTTGTAGTGCTTTGTTGAGATTGGTTATGAGCAACCAGGTGCTGCTGTAGATAGAGGCTTAGAATAAGGAACCCCTTCAGACCATTCCTGCCTCTCACACTTATTAGCTGTGTGGTCTTGGGCAAGACATCTAACATTTCAGTTTCAATTACTCATCTGAAAATAGGGGTAATAATAGGATTTATTTCACAGTCTTATTGTGTGGGTTGAATTAGCTAACATGGAAAGCTCAAAGCACTGTAATCAGTGCTAGAGGTAACAAAAATAAAAATACCCATAATAACCTTTTCGGGGAGTCCAACACCCTGGCAACATTTCAGTACTTAATTAATGATGTTCTCATTGACCTTCTAGATTAATGTATTGTTGTTTATCTTCATGACATTTTGATGTTTTTGCTTCACAAGCAAGAACATGTCTCCTATGTGAGGAAGAGATTAACCTGGCTGTGACACCATGTGCTTTACATCAAACTCTAGTAATATTCTTGGGATTTATATTAGTACCAGATGGAATACCAAATGACTCCAGAATTGGACCACTGTCCAAACTGTAGGGTGAATGGTATACAAATGAATGCAAAACAAACTAGATGGTTTTCATCCAGGAAAGAAAACTTGATAATTATTTTGGTATTGCAAACTTTTATCAGCAGTTTATTGGAATGGACTCCATAATTAATGAAGTCCTTAAGTAGTCAACAGAGAAGCAATAGTGCTGGACTTAGAATCAAGAAGGACTCACATATTATTTGTGTTATGTGGAAAAGTCACTTAACTTCCCTCAATCTCAGTTTCTTCGTTTGTAAAATAGAGAGATTAGACTTATTGGCCTCCATGTTGCTCATGTCTATAAATCTATAATCCCTTGATAAATGATCTCAATTTACAAGCCTTTAAGAAAGTGTTTATGATGGTGTAAATGTCAAAAAAAACCCAACCCTAAATGCAAATATTAATATAGAAACTTGGGCATCAAGACTAGTCTTTGAAAAAAGATTTAAAAAATAATTATAAAGGAAGAGGAAGATCAAAACCCTGAAAATATGTAACCTTGTTTTACCACACTAGCTAAGACCTATGGAAAATATGAATTAGGAGACATTATTGGTCCTTGTTAAGTCCCAAGAAGGGTTAACATTTAGATTGTGAAATATGTGTGAGAAAGGGCTCACTAAATATGAGTGTGCTTTAAAGAAATATATATATATATATATATATATATATATATATATATATATATATATATATATATATATATATATGTAGGCATGTCTGAACAACAAGCATACTTCCATTCTATTTTTCTCTCTAGGCAATCTATATACAGATATTTCAGCCCAACATTTAAACTTAAAAGAGGAAAGAGGGGGAGATTGAAATGAGATTTGCATGCATTTACATATATTTCAATGGATGCCAAGAGGAAGTTCAGAGTACTTATTGCAAAGTCTGGCTAGCAGGACATAAAAGGAACAAGTGGTCAGAAGTAATCCACTGCCACTACTGGTGGCCAGATTGAGCCCACTATGATATGTGCTTACATTGATAGAGATCAAGCATGCAGTCTGATAAGATAGTATCAGAGAATCACAGGTTAACAGGATCAATGGGCTAGAAAATGCCTTGAGTTTACAGTTAGTACCAGAGATAAAACAGGATCAAAACCAAAACTTGACAAGTCCCAAAAGAGGCAGCAGACAAAATCGCTTTCATGCTATAGATTCAATAGCGATAAGAAATGGAGTTGGCAAAGAGCAAAGATTTAATGTGTTCTCAGTGGTTAGAGCTATGTTCACTTATATAGAAGCTGTCTTCCTTTTCTCTCCCCTCCTCCAGTCAAGACTGACCAGACTCCAATCCTCATTGGCTGGAATGACCTCTATGACATCTTCCTCATTATCATTAACATTACTATGGAATCTCCAGAGCAGTAAGCATTATGACCAGAAAATTCTACTCAATGCAGCTGTTATAAATTTTTTTAATATTTAAAATTTTAATAAAATTCTTTATTACTAAAATGTAACTAGACAAATTATATAAGTTCTTAAAAGTCGCTGCACTGCACACTGTTAACGTAGAAAAGACTTGTGGTTTTTCATAATAGACAAAAAACAGAACTTAAAACCAACTCTTTAACTGCAACTGCATCCATGATGCCAGCTTGTAGTGCTTTGTTGAGATTGGTTATGAGCAACCAGGTGCTGCTGTAGATAGAGGCTTAGAATAAGGAACCCCTTCAGACCATTCCTGCCTCTCACACTTATTAGCTGTGTGGTCTTGGGCAAGACATCTAACATTTCAGTTTCAATTACTCATCTGAAAATAGGGGTAATAATAGGATTTATTTCACAGTCTTATTGTGTGGGTTGAATTAGCTAACATGGAAAGCTCAAAGCACTGTAATCAGTGCTAGAGGTAACAAAAATAAAAATACCCATAATAACCTAGATTTAGATAAATGACATTTGGTCACTGAAATACTTCATGTAAAGAGACCCCCACCTTGATTTTTGTCTGTGTGGTTCCCTACCTACTATAACTTTTAGAGCTACAGCTTATCAGAAGGCTTCCCAGAGCTACTCTTCTATCCTTACTCATCTTAAGCTACAAAGTATTATGATTTACCTCTGAAGTTTTCTGAAAGATCAAAGATGCTTACCTCTAGTCTGGCTGAAATGCAGCCACACTGTTAAGTATTCTTTCTTTTATTTATTTTTTTAATGCTGTGATTAGTGGGAGTGAATGGAAACCTTGGAATATGAGCCCCTTAGTCCCAGGTCTCTAGTGATGGCTAGAAAGTATCATCTTCCTAGGCATTGCCCTCTATTTTTCCTAAAAGAAGTTTTAAGAAATAGGTGTGACTTATGAAAAGGCACCACCCAGTCTGAGGAAACAGTTTTATATGTAAGGCAAGATTTCCTGGCACACCACCTGGATTTTAAACTCATAAACTGGTGACAGTGCAAGAGAAAGGCATATGGAGAACAGGTTGTAAGCAAAGTGAAGCACAGCATCTATTAACAATGCTCAGGGATTGAGGAGTACTAGAGATGTGATTTTATAGTTCCTGGATCTGGGTTCCAGCACTGATTGGCTTGAGAAACCTTCTATATACCTTGTTTCGTCAAAATCAAGTAGAAGCTGTAATTTCCTCTGGAGGGGGATAGATTAGTGATTTGGAAGGTTGTATGTAGGTGGAGAATATTCCATCCTATTAATGGTGATTTGATATTCTTTAGGGAACATCTCAGGGTGTGGCTGATGAGGCGGTCTTCATTCTCTCTCCTAAACTGATTCATAACTAGTGATATAAACCCTTACTATGGAAGCTGGGGTGGGGAAATTTGTGCCTGTATCCCTCATTAGCATAGCTGCTTCAGGGGAGCTAGGTAGGTGGACTAGTGCATAAAATTCAGGGACTAAAATCTGGAAGAATTGAGTTCAAATATAGCTTAGACAAGTCCTAGCTCTATGATGCTGGACAAATCAATTATCCTTTGTTTCTCTCAATTTCCTCAACTATAAAATATATATTATAATAGGAACTGCCTCATAGGATTATTACACGGTTCATCCAAGATAATATCTGTAAAATACTTAGCACAGTGACTGACACATAGCAGGTGCTACAGAAATACTTATTAAACCCTTACCTTTTCAGAATTTTTTTTCCTTTAAAGGTTACTCAGGTGCCACCTCTCCCAGAAGTTGTTCTCCTTAATTTTTTCTAGATCATTTGATACCTCTTTTTTGCCTCTATTATATTATAGTTTTTATTATTTAATGTATATTCCATTCCATTCCAGTCCTCAAGAGAAATATAAATTCCAATTCATGGAGAAGAAAAAAAAATTACTTAAGCACCTACTATAAGCAAAACACTATACTAAAATTCCAGAGATCCAAAGAAAAGGGAAAACATAGCTTGCTTCAGCTAGGTAAGCTTGCCTACCCCAGAGGTGGCAGTTGATCAAAAGTTTTTAGGGGTCATGTTAGGTCCCTTTTTCACTGATTTGCTCCCTTAAGGTATTTAGCATAATGCACCATCCATGAATAGGAAAAGAAAAGAACTAATAATTTCATAAGAACAAATAGGAAGTTCACTTTACCAATGGCTATGTTTCTTTTCTTCTACAACTTCTCTAGATCTTAAAAATATTAGAAAGTTGCCAAGAGCACTAGCACTAAGAAATTATATAATTCACCCAGGGCCAGAAGTGAGACACCAGACTCCAGACCTTCTTGACTTCAAAACCAGCTCTCTCTATGTTCTATTCAAATTTTTTTGTAGCAAGCACTAAATGTTTATTGAATGAATGATGAATGGAAAAATAGATAAATTTGAGAGTTATCATGGTGTAATGGAAAGAATAATAGAGGGGTGAGAGAGCTTTGATTTTGGGAAATCACCTTATACATGACTTCAGTGAAATACTTTATATTCTTGACATCAGAAGAGTAGAAGAAATGAATTTTCAAACTCCTTTTAGAATCTTTTGAACCTTCTTCAGGTTAATTTGTAAATGACAAAAGTTTTGTTATCCAAACTCCTTGAAGGCCCGGAAAGTCGGAATCCTGTCCTAATCTATCCCAGTTTCCAGCACAAGGCTTTGCAAACATTTGCTGTTGTTATTCAATCATGTCCAATTTTTCATGAACTCATTTGGGGTTTTCTTGACAAAGATATTGAAGTGATTCACCATTTCCTTCATGAGCTCATTTTACAGATGAGAAAATAAGACAAATAAAGTTAAATGACTTGCCTAGTGTCACTGAGAAAATAGTGATTAAGGCCTAATTTGAACTCGTGTTCCTAATTCCAGACCACAGGCTCTTTTCATTGCACTATACAGCTATACTTTTGCAAATAATAGCTGCTGAATAAATGTGTTTGTAATGTCATATTGTTATTTATTGTACTTATTATTTCTTTATTGCAATAAGTGCAACAGTATCATTCTTCCCCTGAGTTATATCATTTCTATCTTTGGCTGTAACCTCCGCACATTTTATTCCTATTTCTTTCCATTTGTGCCTCTTTTTCTTCCCTTCCACCTGTTTCTTTTCTTTCTTATTTTTCCCTCTCTCTTTCTATAGCCCATTTTCTCCCTCACCTGACCATAATATAGGACTGATAATTAGTTTCTATCTTTTGTTTTTATTTGCTAAATAGAGAGTCAGGCTTTCCTTCTCAATTTTAAGATAGCATCAGTGGTCCCACTGAACATTTCTCTCTCCAGCATAAAATTAAATTGCTTTAATTTGTTGTTTTCTATCTTCTACAGGGTCAATGACCTTGATTAAAGACAAAGGTCCTCACCCTGCAAGATAGTATCAAAAATAACAGAAGGAAGCTTCTGTGATAGAAGCAGCTTGAAAAATATTTAATCAGATGGGATGCCAGCTGTATAGTCCAGTCATTCCCTCCTTTTGGAGCCATGCAGCTGGGTTTGGTGACAGTCATAGGAGATGGCAGAGAAAGACTATATACACACATTTCTCCAATTCCATGTAAATCAACAGAAAGCATCCCTACAGGGCTAGGATGCACACTGAGTTTCTCTTATCAAAGATTACCTGTGATTTCCTGCAGGATCTCACAAAGCCTGTTGGGTCTATAATCCAATAATTTAACTTGAAAGCAAATTGCTTACAAACTCCAAAGAACAGCAGAATTTGGTGCTTCAATTCCATATGAGTTAAGGAAGGTAAACTAGCCTAGAATTTGTGATTGCCTGTGACAAAGAAAGTGATGACATAATAAATCTTTAGAATTCAAGTTTATTTTATGTTAATTGGATAACATAGTTGCTTTAAAATTCCTCCAAGGCAAGGTAGAGCTGGTTTTCCTTGATTGCCTTTATTATCTTCTACAATGACTGCAGCCTAAATTCCCTTATATTTACCTAGGAGGCAGGAATCCATTTCTGAAGAGCTTTATGATTTCCAGTGTTTTATGAAATTTATTTCAATACTTTTTGCTAATTATACCACAAAAGCTCCTAAATGCCAAATTATATCCATTAGTTTTAAGTGTAGCTGTGGATATAATGGTTGTGGTAATAGTATCATAATCTTTGTATTTAAAGCATTTGAAACACTGAAGTTTAAAATGCCTAGATGTGATGCGATTCTTGGTATTACTTACTTCAGTGCTAAGTAAACATGAGTGAACTTCAACAATCTGTGGTGGATTCTAAGGTTCTGAGCAGATCGTTAAAAGTAGCATTGTTTTGGGTCATGTTTTGTAGTTTATCAAGCATTTCCCCCTCACCAACACTAAGATGAGCAATAAAAGTATTATTATTTACACTCTTATTCCCATCTTAACAATTCCTGTCGCATGGACTCTCCCTCCATTCATCCAAATCTGAACTGACAGAGGACTATTAATCACAGGCCAGTCTTTGACTGAGATTCAGAATGGTTATCTTTTTTTTTAACCCAAGAACACAAAATCATAAGTGTCAGAGACCAATTTTGAACTCAAATCTTCTTGCTTGTAATTATTGTAGGCCCTCATGTCAAAACTTCATTTTTCAGAAAAGAAAAAAGTCACAAAGGAGGTAACTGACTTTGCCCAATATCACAGTTAGTGCATAGGAGGGTTGTTCTTTGGATTTGAATTTTCTGGTTCTGAATCAATGATTTTTGTCATCCAACACATTGCCCTGTCCTCAATCATGGATTCAAATAAACTGTTCCTCTTGCTATCTGCTCTTTCTTTCTGAAAATGAGAATATGTTCTTTGCCAGGAACCTGATGAATTACTTATTTCAAATCAGAGAGTACAGCCTGTGTGTACGAACTATTACAAGCCCCAAGGATCATAAGCCAATAAGCATTTAAGAGCCTACTATGAGACAGAAAAAAACAGGAAATGTGAGGAACAGCAAGGACACTGGATAGCAGAAAACTTATGTAGCAGGAAGTAAGGAATAAGAAGACAGGAAAGATAGGAAGGGGGCTAGGTGGTGAAGGGCTTCGAAAATGAATGGGGGTTGACCATACTCCCATGTCATAGTTGTACCCCAATAGAGGCTTAGCAAATACTATCAGAAATGGACTCAGCCTTGGATTCAGAGGTATAATATAGAGAAGCCATCTGCAGAGGAGCTGATACGATTCTCTCAAATGGAAACTATAAAAACTGCAGCGTAAAATATGGAAGAAAGAATACTAGATTTGGAGTCAGAGGCCTTGGTACTCTATGAGCAAAACAATTACCACTAGCAGTGCCATTGAAATATATGGAAAATAACACATCCATAAAGTTGATATGCTTATATTGGAGTATTCTCTTTAGGAAGTATGGGATAGTGAGAAGCAATTCAAATTCTATATTTACAAACTTCGTGTTATTTCACCTCTCAATCTCAACATAATTATCCATAAAATGGGGGATCTATATAAAATGATTTCTAAGGTCCCTTATTACTCTAGATCCTATGGCACACAAAAAAGAGGAAGTCTTCTTTGATTAACATCTTTCTCCCACCTATCTTCCACTTTTAATCCTTCCTCTCTTCAGAGAAAATGCTTCAGTAGTATTAATTGACAATAAAATGCTGTCACTAATTTGAATTCAACTTAGGCATCCAGAAAAAGAAACTAGGAAGGAAAGTGACATGGGAGAGAGCTATACTTGTTAGCTTTTTCCTGTGACTGCTGACATCTATTGTGGGAACTATTTTAATGTGACAATTTTCCATGCACTATGTTATTGGATCTGATTTCCTTTCTTGTGGAGAAGGAAATTCATGGCAGAGAAATATCTAAATTTAGAATCCATTGAGACATTTCTAATTTGGCAGACCAAAAACAAATTTTCCATCACTGGTAAACTAACCAGAAAGGATTGAAATTTAAGTTAATAACAATATATTTAAAAATTAAAGAGATGCATTTCATATTATTTCCCGTAAATCTTTACCGATTTCCAAAAACAGTAGTTCTCATATATTATTCTTGATTGAATTGTAGCTTTCTACTGCAATGATATATGCCTATTTTTCAGCCTTTCTACAGTTATTTAAAAATTTAGGTCTTTAGTTTTTTATTTTGTTTTCCCAAAGGTGTAAATAACATTGTTATAATTCTACCTCAACAAATAAATACAACATGTGGTATTACACATTGGTCCTATGGGCAAAAGATGTGAGTTTGAGTTCCAACACTGACACTACCTACAAGTCATCCTACTCCCTCTGAGCTAGTTTCTTCATCTGTTACTAGGAAATAATAACACTGCCTTCCTCATAATGTTTTGTTTCAATTTTAAATATCTATTTACATGTGAGCTAATGTTATGGGTCCTTTTAGGTTTTGAAAACAATGAAACTCTACTTTCAATAAAGAAACAAATAAGTAATTTTGAATACCTTTTTTTAAGAGGTCAAAAGAGTAAGTGTTTCTTCTTCAATTTCTTTATTTAATTTCAAGAGAGTAAACAGTCTGGAGCAGGGGTAAGGGGGAAGGTTCTTTTTTTTTTTTCTTTTCTTGATATAATGGCAATGTGAAAACAAAAGACAATCAAAATTATCTTGAAAAAACATATTTTTAAATTCAAGAAAAATTTGAGAAAAAAATTCACAGAAACCAAACCCAATTTCCTTGAGTTCCACTCTGTGGGAACACTTTAAAATACATAAATCCCTTTCAAAACTTCAGTAACTAAATTCCCTAGTATAGCACTCAATATTTAAACCTTCAATCAAATTTAACAAGTTAATAATCAATAGTTTACTTTACATGCAGTAGCATTCAATTGCATGAATAAGTCAGATCACCAGGACATATGATAGCAGCAATGCATGATAAGAGTACACCATACTACAATGGTTTTTGATAGCTTTTGGTTACTTTTAGGACACTAATGACAAGTATGACAGACAGCTACACAATACAAGAGCAGGTTAGCAACTCGGATTATTTTGTCTTATAGCTGGGTGAAGAAGAAATTATTCTAGAGATTTTCAGTATGATCTTTTCTATCAATTTCATAATTAAAAGGCAGATAAATAAATGAAATAAAATGAGTGCTTAATATCAAATATAAACATCTATATATAATGCTTTGATTTAAATAATTATAGAATGTAATGTATAATTATTCAATATATTATATGATTCTATATAATTGCATATTATATGTAACATATAATTATATGATATGTTATAGAATTATTTAAATCAAAGCATTAAATATAGTTGCATACATACATATATCTCATTTTATTTGGGCAAGCAACACAAAATAACAGAAAGAGCAGTGACTTTTGAATCAGAGGACCTGAGTTCAAATTCTGCCTCTAATACTAATTGTTTGACTTCAAAAACATGATTTTTTTTTACCTTCATGAGTCTTAGTTTCCTAATCTATAAAATGAATAAGTTGGATTGGATGACCTTTAAGTTTTCTTGTAGTTCCTAGTCCAGACTCTCAAACTACATAAAAATACCCATTAAATCTAATAAAAGAGGCATAAAGCCTGCTTGGGGGTTTTCCTCAGTGACTAGATGTAACTTCTTTCTAGATACTAATGTGGACAGAATAATGTTATCAGTCTGACAAAATTACAGGTTCTTCTTAATTGCCCTGACAAAAAACTTAAAGATAAAGCAATAACTAGCTAATATGCCAAAAGACTGGGGAAGGTTAAAGAGAGACAAGCATGTCTGAAGTCTGTCAATAATGAGTTCATAGAAATTTTATCCTACTTAGCCAATAATCAAAGTTGTGAGAAGTTCAATGGATGCATATAAGTAGCAAATGGATCTGTATCTTGGAGGCCTGCCTGGCATCAGTCATTATAGTCCATAGAGGTCATAACTATTTCTCTATAACAAAGTCAGTGAGCTCCTTTTGCTCCCATAGTATTAGTCCGCTGGGATTAACTGATTTAATTTATGCTAAACCCTCTATGTGTACCTACTTTCCTAATAAAATGGCATATTTTCTATTTACCCCATTCATTCTTAGCAACTCCTTTCCCCAGTTTCCTTTATTCATACCTCTTGCCTATCATTTTTGGTCCCTTTTCCACTTAACTTCCTCATCTTCAGCACAATGCTAAAGGTAGTTCTTCTAGGTACACAGTGCCCTTCTCCTGGCTTTTGACTTCTTTAAGCCTCCCAATGTAGACCAGCTATTTGACCTGTTTTGGGTTTGTAAGAGCTCCTCTAAGAAGAAGAGTTTATTACTTCCAGCTTTCCCTCACAGGATACTTCCCCTCTTAGATATTTCCCTCCCACCATAGAGAAATACCTTCTTTTCCCAGATTTTTATCATAGCTCTAGACTAGAAGTATTCTTAATCTGAACTTTTTAAAATTTATTTATTTTTTTATTATAGCTTTCTATTTATAAAATATATGCATGGCTAATTTTTCAGCATTGACCCTTACAAAATCTTCTGTTCCAACTTTTCCAGTTCTTCCCCCTACACCCTCCCCTCGATGATAGGTAGACCAATACATGTTAAATATGTTAAAGTATATGTTAAACACAATATATGTATATATATATATATATATATATATATATATATATATCCATACAATTATATTGCTGTACAAGAAGAATCAGATTTAGAAATGAGGTAAAAATAACCTGAGAAGGAAAACAAAAATGCAAGCAGACAAAAACAGAAGGAGTAGAAATGCTATGTTGTGCTCCACAGTCATTTCCCATAGTTCTTTCACTGGGTGTAGCTAATTCTCTTCACTATTGAACAATTGGAACTGATTTGGTTCATCCCATTATTGAAGAGAGCCACGTCCATCAGAATTGATCATCATATACTATTGTTGTTGAAGTGTATAATCATCTCCTGGTTCTGTTCATTTCACTCAGCATCAGTTCATGTAAGTCTCTCCAAATTTTTCTAAAATAGTCCTGCTGGGATACAAAATAAATCCCCATAAATCCTTAGCATTTTTATACACCACCAACAAAATCCAAGAGCAAGAGATACAAAGAGAAATTCCATTCAAAATAACTGATGATAGCATAAAATATTTGGGAATCTACCTACCAAAGGAAAGTCAGGAATTATTTGAGCAAAATTACAAAAAAGTTTCCACACAAATAAAGTCAGACTTAAATAATTGGAAAAATATTAAGTGCTCTTGGATAGGCCAAGCGAATATAATAAAGATGACAATACTTCCTAAACTAATCTATTTATTTAGTGCTATACCAATCAGACTTCCAAGAAAATATTTTAATGCTCTAGAAAAAATAACAACAAAATTCATATGGAACAATAAAAAGTCGAAAATCTCAAGGGAATTAATGAAAAAAAATATCAAATGAAGGTGGTCTAGCTGTACCTGATCTAAAATTATATTATAAAGCAGCAGTCACCAAAACCACTTGGTATTGGCTAAGAAATAGATTAGTTGATCAGTGGAAAAGGTTAGGTTCACAAGACAGAATAGTCAACTATAGCAATCTAGTGTTTGACAAACCCAAAGATTCTAACTTTTGGGATAAGATTTCATTATTTGATAAAAACTGCTGGGATAACTGGAAATCAGTATGGCAGAAATTAGGCAAGGACCCACACTTAACACCATATACCAAGATAAGATCAAAATGGGTCCATGACCTAGGCATAAAGAATAAGATTATAAACAAATTAGAGGAACATAGGATAGTTTATCTCTCAGACTTGTGGAGGAGAAAGAAATTTGTGACTAAAGATGAACTAGAGACCATTACTGATCACAAAATAGAAAATTTTGATTATATCAAATTAAAAAGCCTTTGTACAAACAGAATGAATGCAAACAAGATTAGTAGGGAAGCAATAAACTGGGAAAACATCTTTACAATTAAAGGTTCTGATAAAGGCCTCATTTCCAAAATATAGAGAGAACTGACTCAAATTTATAAAAAATCAAGCCATTCTCCAATTGATAAATGGTCAAAGGATATGAACAGACAATTTTCAGATGATGAAATTGAAACTATTACCACTCACATGAAAGAGTGTTCCAAATCACTATTGATCAGAGAAATGCAAATTAAGACAACTCTGAGATATCACTACACACCTGTCAGATTAGCTAAGATGACAGGAAAAAATAATGATGAATGTTGGAGGGGATGCGGGAAAACTGATGCATTGTTGGTGGAGCTGTGAACGAATCCAGCCATTCTGGAGAGCAATCTGGAATTATGCCCAAAAGATTATCAAAATGTGCATACCCTTTGATCCAGCAGTGTTTCTATTGGGCTTATACCCCAAAGAGATACTAAAAAAGGAAAGGGACCTGTATGTGCCAAAATGTTTGTAGCAGCCCTGTTTGTAGTGGCTAGAAATGAATGGATGCCCATCAATTGGAGAATGGTTGGATAAATTGTGGTATATGAATGTTATGGAATATTATTGCTCTGTAAGGAATGACCAGCAGGATGAATACAGAGAGGCTTGGAGAGACCTACATGGACTGATGCTGAGTGAGATGAGCAGAACCAGGAGAACATTATACACTTCGACAACGATATTGTATGAGGATGTATTCTGATGGAAGTTGATTTCTATGACAAAGAGACCTAACTGAGTTTAAATGGATAAATGATGGACAGAAACAGCTACACCCAAAGAAGGAACACTGGGAAACGAATGTGAACTATTTGCATTTTTTATTTTCTTCCCGAGTTATTTTTACCTTCTGAATACAATTATCCCTGTGCAACAGGAGAACTGTTCAGTTCTGCAAATATGTATTGTGTTGGAATCCTTACTAACTGCTAACTAATTAGAGTTGATCTAATCTTACAAGAAGATGTTTTGGGCAGAACCTGAAACAAGGTACTAAGTAGAACTAAGTTCAATGAGTTCACACCTCCCTTGAAGCTCGTTGGGCCAGAGAGCACTATGGGAGAAAACCCATAATCCCTCTCTCTCGTATCCCACAATTCCTCCCTCTTGGATAAAAGAAACAGACAGAAGCTCTCGGTCAGATTTCAGTAGAGTTACGCCAGAAGTCCTCTCTCCGAGGCAAGGCAGAATATTTTCCACTTGGCTGGCTGGTGGCAGAAGTGTTCTTCGGAGAGGAAGAAGCTACAAGTCGAGATTTCACCGGAATGACATGAAGAGTTGGAGCTGGCTGGAGGCTGAAGACAGCAGAGGCAGAGGCTGAAGGACCAGACCTTTGGATTTAAAGACATTTGGAGAGAGCTCTTGGAACCAAGCAGAGAGATAGGCCTCTAAGCTAACCGGGCTATATTGGGATAATAAAAGATCTGAACTTTTATCACCTGGCTGCCTTTTGAGAAGAAAAAGATCACCACATTTTGGCGCCCAACGTGGGGCAAACAGACCCCCTCAGTGGATTTCAGTGGAAAAGCTCCGATCCTGATTCAAGTGGAAAAGCTCCGATCCTGATTCAAGTGGAAAAGCTCCGATCCTGATTCAAGTGGAAAAGCCTCTGATCCTGATCCAGTGGAAAAGACTCTTCAACCCAGAAATTAGGGTGAGTGCAATAAAGAAATTTTGCTAAAAGAGTTAAAGTAGAATTTCATCTAAGATGGGACAGATATTTAGAAAATTCTGTTCAAGGAAAATGTTTAGAGAGCATTGTCAAAATTATGGAAAGCCAAGGTTTAATTATAAGTTTACAGCAAATCACTGAATTTTTACAAACTGTAAAGGACATATGTCCTTGTTTCTCTCTTGATAAGGAATTAGATCTAAATGAATGGAAATTGGTTGGAGAGGATCTTTGTCAATTCTATGATAAAAATGGGCCTAACTCAATAATTAATACATATAATGTAATACAATTGGCTATAAGAAGTTATTTAAGTGATAGAATGATGAAAAGGAAAGTACAGGAGGAAGAATTGCCAACTTTACTAGGTGAAAAGGAGGACGAATCAGATGAGAATGGAGTTAATTACAATTCTGAGTATGATACTTCACAGCAGGAGGAATTAGGTGATTCCACATCTCATGACCCTCCCCCCGCAATTAACCCTTCATGGGTGGAACAAGGGGGAGGGAGAGAGACAGAAACACAGTCAGCTTCTCCTGTAAAGCAGAATTTGACGAGATTAGAAAAAGCATTAATTAAAGCAAAAAATGAAGGAGAAGATATATCTGATTTTATAAATGCATATCCTGTGATTGAAGAGCTCAACTCCTCAGGTCAAAAAGAGAGAAAATACACTCCTTTTAATTTGGGATGCAATAGGCAAACAGGAGCTGTTGTACAAATCACTTTTGACCAACTAGCTGGTGAAGGTCAGTATGCAGAGAGTTCAGAACAGATTTATTATCCCATAACAGTCTATGAGCAAATTTCTAAGGCTGCAATAAAAGCCTGGAATTCTCTCCCTGGACAGAAAGATGGAAATAATGCTTTCACAAAAATAGAGCAAGGTCCCAACGAACCTTTTGCAGATTTTGTGGGACGTTTACAAACAGCTGTAATAAGAACCATTGGAGACAATGCAGCAACAGAAATAATGACTAGACATTTGGCTAAGGAAAATGCCAATGAGATTTGCAAGAGAATTATATGGGGGCTAGACAAAAATGCTTCTTTAGAGGAAATCATAAGACGCTGTGCCACAGTGGGCACAAATGCTTATTATGCCCAGACTATGATGAACATGGAAAGACAAGGTCCTTCTTGGCAGAGGAATTCTAGAGAAACTCGTCGATGTTTTTATTGTGGAAAAATTGGACATCTAAGAGCCCAATGTAGATACAGAGATACAATGAGAAGACAGGGTGAGAGAAAACCCAAAACCCCATGTCCAAAATGTAACGGAGGCTTTCACTGGGTCTCTAAATGTATATTGACCCAGAGGAATGAGAGGCAGGGCCCAGCTCTAAAGTATCAATCAAAGGACAGGTGGGGCATGATAGCAGCTGAGGTTACACCCAGAGAGACTTTAGAAATTCAGTACTCTGATGTCATCAACCAACAGAAAAGCAATCAGGATTACAGTTGGGGAGAATACAGGCCTTTTAAGACAACAAGACAATATCCAATGCAAACAACTCCAATGTAATTACCAGATGATGAGAAGAAATCCCAAATTTGGTAAATAGAAGGGAATTAGGTTAATTGCTTGGGGAAGAGGATCTGCTTATATTTCCACAGGTGGAAAAGGCTAACAATGAGACTGTCAAAAGAACTTTAAAATCCTCAGCTTTCAGTTCCTGAAAAACCAGCAAGAATCACTGGATTCCCTGAGATGAAAAATTGTTGATGAGACTTTTTGCAGTACTTCAGAGCTTACAGGAATTATTAGATTCCTGGCGCATGAACTAATGGACAATGGATTCCTTATGGACTATTTCTAGGACTTATGGACATTTGTAAATTTTCAGGTCGATTTATGTTGTTACATTACTACTTGCCTGTGTTATATTACTATGTGCTTATGTATTTTAAGCAATTGCAAGAATCATTGGATTTCTTGAGATGAAAGATTGTTGATGAGACTTTTGCAGTAGTTAAATTTTCATGTTGATTCATGTTATTGCTGTATGCTTTTGTAAATTATGTATAATGCCTCCCATATTGATGGATTTATGTATACCATGTATATCTGTTACAAAGTTCTGGCCCATATTGATGGATTTATGTGTACCCCTTCAGAAACCCCCTATGTTTTAAAACAAAAGAAAGGGGGAGAACAAAAGCACACAGCAATATAACACAGGCTAGTGGTAATGTAACAAATAACATGAATCAACATGAAAATTTAACTACTGCAAAAGTCTCATCAACAATCTTTCATCTCAAGAAATCCAGTGATTCTTGCAATTGCTTAAAATACATAGTGCAACCCTTTTTCAAATCTTTAATTTTTTCCAAATTAAAAGGAGTGTATCTTCTCCTTTTTTGACCTGAGGAGTTGAGCTCTTCAATCACAGGATACAAAAGCACACAGCAATATAACACAGGCTAGTGGTAATGTAACAAATAACATGAATCAACATGAAAATTTAACTACTGCAAAAGTCTCATCAACAATCTTTCATCTCAAGAAATCCAGTGATTCTTGCAATTGCTTAAAATACATAGTGCAACCCTTTTTCAAATCTTTAATTTTTTCCAAATTAAAAGGAGTGTATCTTCTCCTTTTTTGACCTGAGGAGTTGAGCTCTTCAATCACAGGATAAAGCTCCGATCCTGATTCAAGTGGAAAAGCTCCGATCCTGATTCAAGTGGAAAAGCTCCGATCCTGATTCAAGTGGAAAAGCCTCTGATCCTGATCCAGTGGAAAAGACTCTTCAACCCAGAAATTAGGGTGAGTGCAATAAAGAAATTTTGCTAAAAGAGTTAAAGTAGAATTTCATCTAAGATGGGACAGATATTTAGAAAACAGCCTCTGCCTCTGCTTTCTTCAGCCTCCAGCCAGCTCCAACTCTTCATGTCATTCCGCTGAAATCTCGACTTGTAGCGTCTTCACTCTCTCCCAAGAACACTTCTGCCACCAGCCAGCCAAGTGGAAAATATTCTGCCTTGCCTCGGAGAGAGGGCTTCTGGCGTAACTCTACTGAAATCTGACCGAGAGCTTCTGTCTGTTTCTTTTATTCAAGAGGGAGGAATTGTGGGATACAAGAGAGAGGGATTATGGGTTTTCTCCCATAGTGCTCTCTGGCCCAACGAGCTTCAAGGGAGGTGTGAACTCATTGAACTTAGTTCTACTTAGTACCTTGTTTCAGGTTCTGCCCAAAACATCTTCTTGTAAGATTAGATCAACTCTAATTAGTTAGCAGTTAGTAAGGATTCCAACAGTATTGTATCTAGAATATACTGCAACATATTTAACATATATAGGACTGCTTGCCATCTGGGGGGGGCGTGGAGGGAGGGAGGGGGAAAATCGAAACATAAGCGAGTGCAAGGGATAATGTTGTAAAAAAATTACCCTGGCATGGATTCTGTCAATACAAAGTTATTATTAAATAAAATAAAATTAAAAAATAATAAAATAAAATAGTCCTGCTGGCCATTTCTTACAGAACAATAACTATTATCAAATTTATTGTCAAAATTATTGTCATGAAGAAGTTTCTCTGTAAACCAACTGTGTCTAATATTTTCTCTTTGAGCCAAATGTGACGAGAGTAAGATTCACACAATGTTCTTCTCCCTCCCTTAATTTCCTCAGATATAATAGGTTTCCTTTGCCTCTTTGTCAGATGTAAATTCCCTCTTTTTACCTCCACTTTTCTCTTTTTCTGATACAATCCCTTTCCATTTCTAATTCCCTTTTTTAATATTATAATAGCAAAATTAAATTATATATATTGCTCTTTATGTATACCCATAACAGAAATACAGTTCTCAAGAGTTCTTTTTATGCTTTTTCTTGAGTCCTATATTTGGAGGTCAATTTTTTTTTTTTTGTTTAGCTCTGGTTTTTTCAATAGGAATAAATGGAATTCACCTATTTCATTGAATGTCTATCTTCTTCCCTGGAAGAAAATGCTCAGCTTAACTGGGTAGTTTATTCTTGACTGCATTCCAAGTTATTTTGCCTTTCAGAATATCAGATTTCAGGCTCTTTGATCCTTTAATGTGGAAATTGCTAGATCCTGAGTGATCCTTATTGTAGCTCCTTGGTGTTTGAATTGTTTTATTCTGGCTGCTTGTAATATTTTTTCCTTAGTCTGATAGTTCTGAAATTTAGTCACAATATTCCTTGGAGATTTTATTTTGGGGTCTCTTTCAGAAGGTGTTTAATGAATTCTTTAAATACCTATTTTACCTTCTGATTCTATTATATCTGGACAGTTCTCTTTGATGATTTCCTGAAAAATAGTGTCTAGGCTTTTTTTTTTTTCATCATGGTTTTCAGGAAGCCCAATAATCCTTATAGTATCTCTTCTACACCTATTTTCCAGGTTTGTTGTTTTTCCAAGTAGATAGTTAACATTTTTTCTATTTTTTTCATTTTTTGATTTTGCTTGATTGATTCTTAATGTCTCAATGAATCATTCTTTTCCATTTGTTCAGTTCTGATTTTTAATGAGTTATTTTCTTCATTTACTATTTTTTACTTCTTTTTGTATATGTTCAATTGACTTTTTAAATGTGTTGTTTTGTTCTATGGAATTTTTTTTCATTTCACAATTTTTTTAATGAATTATTTTCTTTTTCCAATTCACAAATCCTACTTTCCTGTGAGTTCTTTATCTTTTCCATTTCACATTTCAGGAAGTTGGTTTCTTTTTCCACTTTATCAAATCTTTCTTTTAATGAGTTATATGCCTTTGCCATATCTCTTGCAGAGCTTCTCTTTCCTTTCCCCATTTTTCTTCTAGCTCTCTTTTAAGATCTTTATAGTTTCTTCTAGGAAAGTTTTGTGTGATAAGGATCAGGTTATATCCCCCTTTGGGGTTTTGTCTGGAGACTGTCTGCTATTAGTCTCCTCAGCTTTGGAAATCTGTTCTCTTTCAGTATAGAAGCTATCTATAGTTAGAACCCACTTTTCTGTTTTACTCATGTTTTTAAAAGCCCTTGGAGTCTGCCTTCAGGGCAAGGAGGTTCTCAGCTTCTTCTACAGAACAGGGACAGATGGACAGTAGCTGTCCTGTGAACAGGCTGCAAAGAGCAGTCATGCTAGGAAAGGGTGCCTGCCCTGGGAAGAGCCCCACTCTGTGAAATAGCGGCTGCACAGCTGCACTATGGTCATGCTGAGTCACTCCCGGAGCTGGGTGGTTGTGACCAGGCCCAGTTAAACCCTGGAATTTTGGGGTACACTCTACCTTTGGGGTCTGTGTAACTTTTCTGGTGACTTACTGCTTTGTAACCAAAGCAGAGCAACCAACCTGTGGTAGAGTCTTCCCTGCAAATTCTCCACCCCATCCCCAGTCCACTCAGCATATGCTGACCTCCGTGTTCTGCCTCCCTGCCTGCACTGGCCTCCTCCCAATCAATCAGGACAGACCTTTTCTGGTGATCTTCCAGATCTTCTGCTGGTAATTTGTTGTACTCCCAATATTCGTGGATTCTACCAGTCAAACACTATTTCAGATGCTGAATTTGGTAATCAATAGTGAGGGTAGAAGGGAGCTCAGAATGAAGCATGTGTCTTCTTCTCCATCTTGGCTCTGTCCCCTGAACTTTTAAATAATAGTGTAATAGCCATATTTTAATATAATTGGCCTATTTCGTAATCTTACCAATTTCTTTTTATGCATTAAAAAAAAATAGGCTTTACCAGATTACCAAAGATCCATCACACACTCACACAAAACGTTAAGGACCCATATTCTAGAGTGAGAAAAAAACTTTTAAAATCACCTGATGCAAACTCGTCATCCCATAGAAGAAAAAACTGAAGATCAAAGGAGTGCCATAAGGTCACAGAATCACATCAACTATATCATGCTTCTACTATGCCTCAATTCTGAGATCCACACATCTCTGAGGCTTCTTTAATGTTCATTGAAAAGAAACAACGCACAATTCTGAAAAAGTGCGTTTTAATATTAGCATAAAGCAAATTCAACCCAAGACCCCAAAGTTTTGTACATTTTCTATTATAACATTAGGAAAGCTTATTTTACCCATTTCTTTCCTCCTCTGCTTCAGCTAGCCATAGACATTCAATTTAAACTGTGAAAAATTATCACTATTTCTAGTAATTTATATGAGCTACATATGATTTATGCATGTAGTATATAAAATTATGCACAACATTGCACATCAGATAAATTTTGTTTTAAGGTTTGTCTTATTATATTCCTATATTCTCATCTATTGGTCATCTATTCACAAGTGTTTTTTTGTTTGTTTGTTTTGTTTTGTTTTTTAAATATATCCATTGGTTCAATATCTGGGATGTCCAAGGGAGAACCAGCACCTCTGGTACAATGTCTTGCCAAGCTTTTTTCAAGGCTGCTCATCTATCTTTGGTGTTTATTTTCACCTCTAACCTGTGTCTCCAAGAAATTGTAGCACGCACAACAGCCAAATCACAGTAAAACATTACAGCACATGAGTTAAGTCAGTTGAGGATAACCAATGCATCTGAAAACTCATCAGGAAAAGGAATTTTTAGGTCAAGCTTGTGAAGACTTTACCAGACAGAATGAGCAAATTTGTTCCAACAGTCATGAAGGCAACTGAAGCAGATGCTGTGGAGTGCTGAGTAGGATATCAAAAATGCTAAGGTGATCCACTACATCTGGGAAGATGATTCACTATATCCAAGGCCATCGCCAGTGGTCTTGCTTTTGTCCTACCACTGAACTTTGATGACTTAACAAGAGAATGAGATTGATGACTTTGCATAAATCTACCTCACTTAAATCCAATTCACATACAAGTCAAGACATCAGCAATGATGTCATTATCCTGGAAAACAAAGGACAAATAATGTATCTGCCATGTGCAGACCATGATAGGTGCTTAAGACTAAAAAAAATGAAAAATAACTTGGTTCTTGCCCTACAAAAGGAATACAATCTAGTAAATAGATGAGACATCTAGATAAGTAAATATACTATGGATTAGAAAAGTATTGTGTATAAAAGAGAAGTGAAAGAGGTTCAAAGAAGGAAAAATCACTTTGTTCTGGAAAGTAGAAGGTATTGTACCCTGCGAAGGCAGTACGGCCTAAGTTAGGACTTGGAAAAGAAGGATGTGATCAGGCAAATATTAGAGAGAACATTTCAAGAATGAGGGCAACATATGGAAAGGACAGCAGACAAAATTAGGCAGGGTAAGGTTGTGAAAGAGGAGGGATCCTTTTTGACTAGAATGTAGAAAGAATAAAAGGAAGTATCATAAAATAAGGATATAAGAGTAGCTTGAAAATAGACTATCACAGGCCTGAAAATCCCCTTTAAAGGAATCTTTCTAGGGAGACATATTCTTGCTAATAGACCATAAACAGGATGAGGACATCCAAAATGTTCATATAACAAGTAACTGATTTTTTACTGCCCATTTTCCCTATATTTCTATTCAACTACACCCCCCAATATGTTATCTGAACAGCTGACACCACTTCCTCCTCCTCTTTTTGCCTCCATGTAAAATACTCATGTATACAATAGGAAGTAGTTAGGCAATTCTCCAGGAATCTCCCCTTCCATCTGCTTTCTGGCAGCATTGATTCACCATGTTATTCAACCCTGGCAGCCTGTGTATACCAGTCAGAGTATTGCAAGCTATGTGAAGCTGATGGTTTCCTGTCAAAATGATTACAGAATCGTAAACCCTAACTAAGAGCTTTAGAAGAGAAGGCTGGCTTTCCTACTCCTGAAAGAAGCTGAAAAAAGTCACACCTATTAATCAGAAGTTGAGTATAAAATAAGTGATGTCAGCCAGACTACTTAATATGATAGATTAAACACAAAAAACCCAACCCATTCTTCAAGACCCAGTGCCAATGTCACCTCCTACATAAAGCCTGCTTTGATTCCTTCAGTCAGTAAAGTTCTTTCTTCTAAGAACCCACAGCATGCTATTTGTATGTTTCTATACATTTATGATATAGTAAATTCTATATCAGTCATTGGAATAAATTGGAAAAGACCCTGATGTTGAGAAAGATTGAAAACAAAAGGAAAAGGGGATGGCAGAGGATTAAATGGATATAGTGTTATAGAAACAAACATGAGTTTGGACAGATTTCAGGAAATGGTTGAGCATTAGAAAGTCTAGCATGCTATGGTCCATAGGTTCACAAAGAAGCAGATATAACTGAATGACTGAAAAGTAACAAAATTGTAAAGTGGTTATTGTTGTATATAGCTTATCATACTCTAAGAAATAAGAAACTTTTCGTCAAAGGGAGCTATTCCTTATTTTCCTATTTTCTCAATGCAGTGCAATTAGACATAGTAAATGTTTAGTAAAAATATATTCAATAAAAGAATGTGAGAAGAATGAAACCAACCTAGATTTGAAAATAAGTTTTATATTTTAGTCAAACCATCTGAACTCTGCTTTTAAAATCTGGTTATAATATATAATACATTTGGATTGTTATGGATTAGTGTTAAAATCCATGAAGTCATCAAACTCAGTAAGTTGTCCATTATGTTTATCTCTATGTAGCAAAGGATTTGGTCATTTAAAAAATACATTTCTATAATTTCATCTATTCATGGAATCAAAGTTTCTCAGTTTTTTCTACATATTCTCTCTTCCTTTGATAAGGAGATGATCATGTTCACAAAGAGTGTATTTTAAAATGAACCCTGACATATTATACATCTTTAATTCATTCAAATTCTGGATATTGCTCTTCATAGATTTCTTATTGGATAAGATAGTTTTAAGTACCTCGGGTGTGGTTATTTAAAAAATAAATTCTTATTTTCTAGACAGATGTCTGTTGAATAAATAGTATAAAGTCACTTTTTAGACAATTCCTTAGATTTTGGAAGGAGGAGAGTAAAAACAAACTGAAAAGTGGAAATCTAAGGTCAAAAAAGTAAAGATTAGCACTAAATAATACCATCTCTGCCAATCTTCCAATTTCCTTACCTTTTCTAAACAGAACATTTTCTTGTAATACTTTCAAATAACATCCCTTGAAAGAAGTGAAATTGCTTTCTACTCTCTTACTAGGTGAGAATCCTACATATCAATCTACTTATGAGTCTAAAGAAGGTTAATAAAAAGGATTGTTAGTGCGACTCTGGGCATTAATTTTGGGTTATAACACAATTTGAGCAGAAAAGATTATTATAATTTGATCCCAAAATATTTAAATGAGTTTGATATTTTAGTCAAGAACATGCTTCCTATTTAAGGAAAAATACATTGTTTAGAGTGGAGAAGCTAGAGTGGGGCATAGTAGATTGAGTGCTGGGTCTGTAAACCAGGAAAAATTATTTGCTGAGTTCAAATCTTAGTCTCAGACACTTAATCACTCTATGTGATCCTGAGCAAGTCATTTAATCCTTTATTGCCTCAATTTTTTTATCTGTAAAATAAGGTGGAAAAGGAACTGCAAAACACTCCAGTATTCTTGTTAAGAAAACTCCAGTTGGAATCACAAAGCATCAGATGCAGCTGAAATGCCTAAACAACAAGGTGTTGCCTATGATTTCCTTATGAAGCCAAATATTACTGCTCTTTCTTTGTGATCTTCAATCCTGACAAGATGCCCAAGATGCCACCATTGATGCAATTAATTAATAGGAAGTGAATGAAGAAACATTAGAAAAACTCTAGTATGTGCTCTTCTCCACATTATTATCTGGCATAGTTATTGAAATGATAGTAATACTTAAAAGACAAGAGAAAGGAAGTAGAAGTACAACCACTAACAAAAGAAGAAGAAATTATCCCTATATGCAGATAACATATATTTACTTAGAAAACCCTAAAGAATTAGTGAAGAAATGAATTAACCCAATTAACTAAGTTAAATATAGCATAAAAATAAATTTGCAAAAAAAAAATCTAAATTTCTGTAACATGACCAAAAAAGGAGGAAATAATAGAAAAATGTCTTTGAAAAATACCTACAAAAATGCATAAAATATCTGAAAGTTGATCTACTAATACAGTTATAACTTAGATTTTGGCAATTACAATACATTCTTTACAGAAATGAAGATATAGGGAAAAAGTCATTGCCCATCATTGGACCATGCCAAGATAATAAAAATGGTACCTAATTTAATTTATACATTCAATGTCATATCAGTCTAACTAACTAGGGCTTCCTTTATAGGCCAAGACTAATAATATTTTAAAAATTATCTGGACTAATAAAGATACTACAATCAGAGAGAAACAATGGAAAACAATAGGTATAAAAGGAGAATAGCATTTGCAAGCTGTAACCTATATTAGAGAGTAGTACTTCCACTTAAAACTATTTGGGCTACAAAAATTAAAGTGTCTATAAGTGGAGTATACTAAGGAAGCAAGGATAAGATCTAACTAATCTCATAAGTGTTCAATAAAGCTTATGATATAAATTATGTGAGGAAAGAGTTCCTTGCCCAATAAGTCCTCATGGGGAAACTGGAAAATGGTTTGGGAGAAAAAATAGTTTAAAACAGAATTATACAAAAATGTTACAAGCAAATTGACTAAATACAAAAGATCATTTTTAGTGGAGGAAAATAAAAAGAAGTAGCTTTTTGTAGCTATGAGAAGGGAATATTACAACATACATAGTAGGCCAGAGAGAGAGGAAACTACAAAATAGATCATTCTGGTGAAATTTGGATATGTTGATACAAAGAAATTTTTTGTACAGTAAAAATAACATATATGAATAATTAGAAAACATAGTAAAATTTGTATGAATTGATGCAGGGTAACATAAACAGAACCAGTAATGCAATGTGAATAATTATCTCAGTGATATAAAAGAGAAAAACATTAAATCAAAATTAAATGCTCCATAATTGTGATGGCCAGTCTTGAACCTAGATAGAAAATGAACCTCCCTTATTTACCTGAGAAGATAGAAAACTATGAGTATAGAATGTCCCATTCTATAAAATGAAGGAGTTGAACTGAATGATTTCTAATATCTAATCATTCTAATATCTAACATCATATAGAGCTGTGATCTTATGAATTGATGATTATAGTATTAGAGTTGATTGACATATCAGTTGTTTTTTCTATAGTCTTTTGTTTTCTTTGTTCCATGAAAAACTGATTGGATGGAAGAAGAGAAATTATACCCAGAAATACCTATGATTTAAAACAAGAAGAGAAAACACAAGTTTTTAATATCTAATAATATTGTGGGTACTTAATTGTTAATTCTTCCAAATGATACACATGTATTAGGCAGGGGTCAGAGCCAGCTTGAACAGACTCACAAAAACTTATCATTAAATTTTCAGTATAAGTATGTCTACCTTGGAAACTGATAAATGCTACAAATAAGAACTTTCCTTATAATGTTATTGCTTTCTAGACTTAAGAAAGCAATGGCTAAAATATTAATAATGTAGATTAAAATTAAAAGTGTGTCATATATACTTTTTCCCCCTAGAAGTATGGTTGTTAATTTTTGCCAGAACACCACTTGATTGATACCCATCTGTCTCATAAGGAGATAGGGCCAGAGGTAGAAGTACTAGATATCTGGGATTTAATCAAATTCTCAATAGCAGAATGATTTGAAGTAATATTTGTAAATGATAATCATAGAGTGAAGTCATCAGCATTAAAAAAAAAACATATATAGCCCAGGTCAAAGGGACAAATAGCAAACCAGGAGAGCAATAAACAAAACAAAATCAGAAAACATGGAAGGCTACCAGAAGCATAGGATTGTAGACTATCCACAAAGTGGTTCACTTATCTCATTGTCCTGGTGATGCCATTATTATTTGTATTGGGTTTCACATACCACTACTCTCTACCACTCCAAACCGCCTTAAAGGCGACACAGAAGCTAGCTTGCACAGATTGCCACCTATTCTATATCAATCATCCTTCTTTTCTCTAGTCCTTTGGCAATCTTTTCACTGACAAATGTGCCTCATCTCATGCCCATATTAGTGAGAATTTTATGATCTCAGTCTATATATTGCTACTATTTGGGAAGCTGACACTTTCTGCACATGATCAGTAAACTGGGTTTAAAAATAAAACAAAACAGAAAACTTTTTTGGATAAACTAAATGGACTTTTAAAGCACAGCACTACCAGGTTTCCAATTACCCATTAGCCATCAGTTGCTACGGTTTTGAATTCAAAAGCCTTTGGGAAACCCCTCTTTGTCATTTTTCACTAAAGGAATGAAAGTCAGAAAAGGAAAATCATCTCCCTTCTCCTTCCTTTCACTCTTCCCACTCCCCTCCCCATCCATTAAACCAGCAGGAGCAAGTTCATTTTATTTTGTTTTCCTATATATTGTTCAGAAACCAGAAGGTGAAAATTGGACTGACTGCATAAAAAGGCCAACTCTAGGGGTTCTCTCTATTGCCAGAAATTTTAATTCTAAGGAAAGCCTTAAAGCAAATCATGTGGTATGTCCTTCTGCTCTGGCAGCTACCATCAGGAAGTTTGCCTGGCCCACGTTTCACCTAGCAGCCATAATTACACCCCACATTGAATGATACCGATATGAAGTAGCACATCATTCCTCTTATTATATGTATGGATGGCAGAAATGGCAAGATGAGGAGTGAGAAGATTAAATTCCTACTTTATGTAGCTGCATAGAATATTGCTATGGTCGCCAAAGGATGAAAAGAGTCAATTTCAAGACTTGAAGAGAGTCAGAGTCTCCCATAATCTGAGAGTTGAAAGGTTGGATAAAGACATCTAATCCAAGTTCCTCCTGTGTGGGAGATTGCCATTATAACAATAATAAGTATACTTTCCTGTATGAAAAAGGTTTACAGTTTTCAAAGCCGTTCTATATACATTATTTCAAGAGTTTTACTACAACCCAGCCAAATTATGCCCTTATTATGGATACAGGTTACCGTGAGATAAGTCTGCAATGTGAAATGGAAGGAAGTTGTAATTCTGTGGTTGAAGTATAGCCTTCCTCTTCCTCTAGCCCTCATCTCCCGTCCTATCTTCTTCAGCCAAGCAGTGTTTTACATTAATTCAACCCAAATGAAATGGTTAGGATGAAATGCCATTGAGGTGCATTCAAAAGTATAATTCTCCTGAAACAAGTGTGTAACTTTATTAAAAAACCAAAGTGCTAGCCAAAAGGTGAAAGAAATACATTACATTATTATGAAAAAAGAAGTTATTTGAGAAAAAGCTGAAATAGCACTTCTTTTAAAATTGACATGTGAAAGCTTTTATAACATAGTGAAAAAGGTTGCTTTTCCTTAATACTTTTCTTTACTCTTTGTTATGAACAGAAGGATAAAATGTTTATAGATAAGGTCATTGTAAAGTCTATGCCATGGTACATGTGCCTGCCTGAGCCTGAATATTCTCATCTTCCCCCTTTTAAACTACACAATAATGTTAATTGTTCTAGCAATTGGAAAAATCCCTTCTAGAGTGAAGAAAACTGACAAGGAGAAGAGCAATGTC
Organism: Antechinus flavipes; assembly: GCF_016432865.1. Taxonomy (NCBI): domain Eukaryota; kingdom Metazoa; phylum Chordata; class Mammalia; order Dasyuromorphia; family Dasyuridae; genus Antechinus; species Antechinus flavipes. The sequence continues at coordinate 427,652,848 of NC_067398.1, forward strand.
AAAATCAGGCCTATGACATGCCAGGAACAATTTCTTGCAATAAAAATTTACGATTCCAAAGGAAAAGCATTAAATTGAAATAAGAGGGGCTGGGTGGGAATAGTTAATTTTAAAATCAGCTATTAGTAGTCTTTCTTTAGTCATAATAAAAACTGGGATTTTTTCAAAATAAAAGTACTAATAACTACATTTTCCCTTTTAATGACAATGGTGAATGAAGTGGGTGAATCATTAGAGAATGATTCCTTTAGTCTTGTGTTGCTCCTGATAGATAAACTAAGAGTAGAAGTTTAAAAAATAAAAATATACTATTAAGCTTCTGGGGAAAGTGAACCACAGTCCCCAGTGAAATCATTTCTTGTATCAATTAGGAGTCCATTTGTTGCAGTATTAAGTGCCTCCGGCAAACTCAACAAACCAGGTCCTGACTGTGGTTAATGACATATTTCTTAGGGAGTATTACTTAATTAACAATAATTTGAAAGGGCAGCTCAGTTGAGATACTACGTTTACTTACTAGAAGCACAAGCTATAGTAAATGAAAAGGACGTTCAATCTGTTAGTTTTCCCCTTGTCTTCAGTTTCTGGAACATCATGCAGATGCTAAGTTTTTGCCATGAGATATTTTCGGCTATCCATAATGCTAGCATGTCCAAGGAAGTTTAACTCTCACTAAATATTCTGGGTATGAACTGTCTGTTGCACAAGGCCACATGAGGTTCCCTGCAATCTGATTTTGTTAAGATATCTGCAGGATCTCAAATACTCAAGAGACAATATCCTTTATTTTCTCCCTCTTCTCTTGAATAGGGAAGGGGAGGGAGACAGAGGGCATCTGCTATCCCTTCTCTATAGTCTGTTTCCATCCTCCCCACCCCCCACCCATGCATCATTTGTGCCTAATCATCTCAACATAATTGTGTCCCGTTGTTCTCCTTGCCTTCCCAAAAAGCTTTTTGTTGTATCAGCATCTTCTTGGTAGCTAGTTATGTATACCTTCTCCCTGGGCCAGTGGACTCTTTTAAACTGGGCCCTGATAGACAGAGGGCAAGAAAAGTCATTGCCTTTAGCAGTCCCAATTGAGTCGTGATACCATCCATTCCCCTTAAAGTCACAAGTCTGAAATGCACACTTGTGAGCCTTTTTTTTTTCTCTCTAAGAGCCGATTTTCTTTTCTTTCTTTCTTTTTTTAAAGGATTGCAAAGTCAGGAGTACTTCAAGATAAATGGTGTCTGAAATACGGCAGCAACTATCAGTATGAACTGAATTCTTGAAATAAAGTTCAGAGAAAAGCAAAGTAGCATTATCTCTGGAAGAAAAAAAAAAGGTAAGTTTTAAACAAAATTTTCATATGGTTTTCCACAAGTCACTTCTTTATGGGATGTTTTAGGTAAGTTAATGTAACAAAAGATATTGTAATTTTCTGCTCACAGAAAATGAATGTCATTTGGCTCCTGGGGGATGTGAACAAAGCTATCTGAGAAAGTTATTTTAAATTATTATTAGGTTGCTGTTAATTGTAATCACAAGTATCCCTTAAAACTCCTGCCAAGGGAAAATCTTTATCTAGACTTGATTTGTGATAAACTTGGTAATTGAAAAGTTAATTTGGAACACAGTTATTAAGCAAAACAATCTCTGTTCATGGGATTTTGAAAAGACAATCCACAAGTTTCCCCTGCCAAGCTCCCCGTTTATATTTGGAAGTAGATGTATATAGGGGCTTGTATAGAGCCCTACTGGCTTCCACAGTGGATTAAGATTGATTGCAGAAGCACAAGAGTTTTCTCCTTGCTTCTTTTAAATTCAAAGTACCTCTCACTCAAATAATATCAAAGGCCTCTGATTGAACACATCTCCCTGCAGGATTTTATCACAGGGCATGTTTTATTATGTACAATAGAATCAGATTGATATAATATGGCATCTGTGGCTGAACATCTTGTTTTGAGACAACTTGTGGAAATAGTTTTTATCTTTCTCTTGAAGCTTAATTTGATGTTATTAGACAATCTTGTCATTGGAGTACTGGCTATTAGGACTGGAATCAGCTGAATTTATCATGATATATATTCAATTAACAACTCTTTCATTTTAGCCTTCACTTAGTATTACTACTTTGAAGAGAAGCACTTAAAAATTTTTCCCAAGTATAAATGAGATGTGTACATTTGACCCTGTTCAGATGTTCATGACCCTTTCAGATCAGTAGTAGAAAAGCTCTAGACAGAGGAGGGGCAAGAAAGAGAGGTGGAGATTTTTTGCTAGTTTTTTTTTTTTAATTAGCTTTTACTACCTAACAAATATTAGTCCATCTACAAAATGAAGGAGCTGGACTAGAGAGCCTCAAAAAAACTTTCTAGATTTAAATCTGTACTCCTATGATCTCATTAAATATTCCTAAGAGAATGACAATCAATTACATTGTAGTGAGTATTGATTTGACTGAATTTACATATTTAAGAGTCCCAAATCAATTCAGCGATATGGACAAGAATGATGATGCATACTGATCTAATTCAGTGAGCTCCAGCAGACATTTAAAAATTACATAATGATGCTACAGAAGAGTTCACACTGCAAAGGAAAAACAATCCTATCTGAGATGATAGAAAAGCAAGGGCATACTCTGATTGGCAGGTAGCAATGTTCCCAAACAAGGTTAGCACAACACATTTATCAATGGTGTCACCAACTTATTAATGAAATCAACCAATAAGCAATGAAAAAAATTAATTTTTTTTTATTTCTCATACTTATTTTTCATCAAACTAGTGTGAAAATTATCGAATATAATATTAAACTCAGTTTGGTCACAAAAGGCTTTATTTTAAAGAGTTCAGTTAATTCTTTTCATTGAAAACTTGTAATTTGAACTCTTGTTTCAAGTGTCATTAATAAACTAGTTGGAACAAAAAACTTTTGCATTTAATGTTTCATATGGTAGGAAATATGAAGAAAAAAAAACAATAAATCTTGAAATGTAATTGAGTCAGTCCTTTAAACTGTCTCCAAAAGATGAGGCACCCATTAATGTTACATTAAGCCCTCAACAATCCCAATAAACAAATGGCAAATAAATAAATAAATAAATAAATAAATAAATACATTGTACCTATGTAAATAGGAAGAGAGACAGAGAGCTAAGACATCCACAGAAAAAAATTCCCTGACTTCATCATTTAATAATTTTTAAAGTCTCAATAAGAAAAGCTATCTTTGTTTCAATCTCAATCCCTTATGCTGTTTGAATCATCTGAGATTATACCCATTTTTTTTTCTTCCACTTCTGGTCCATACTTCTCTATAATTTGTAAAATGAAATTATAACATTACCAGTGTGACCCTTTTTGTGTGTGATGATCCACAAATCCTGCATTTCTACAGTTTATTTTTCTTTCATCTGAAGATTTATCTTTAATTCAACTTTATTTTATCTTTAATTATTTCTTCAATTAAGAAACCTCATTTTTCTTTGACATTATTGGCCATTTTTATGGAGAAATGATTAATTTAAAAATCACAATGAAGTTAAAATTTGTCCTTTTTTTCCTCCAAACGTTAGAACACCACTTTCTTTAAACTTCCTTCCTCAGGTCCAATTCTTGAATGGCCTATATATCTTTTCTGAATTTTCTCCAAGTTTTACATTTCTTATTTAATATGTGGATCCCAGAATTACAGTGAACTACAATGGCCTGACATAGGCTTTGCCTATGAAGATAGCAAAAGCATTTCCTTGTTCCCCTTGACGACTATACCCACTTTTTTTCCCTTCTTCCCTGGTCCATACTTCCCTTTTTAAAACAAAATTATAACACTACCAGCGTAACCTTTTTGTGTATGATGACCCCCAATTCTGCATTTCTACAGTTTGTTTTTCCTTCATTTCTTTAATTCAACTTTATTTTATTTTTAATCACTTCTCCAGTTAAGAAATCTCATTTTTCTTAGGTACTAGACAAATATATCATCACCATACTCTCACTCATACTTCATTTGATTATCATCTGCAGACTGAATGTACATGCACTTTACTCAACTGATTACTGTTCAAAGTTATAAAAATAAAGTATTCAAAAATATCACTTGTTACTTCTGATACTAGAAGTAATCCATTCATAAGGACTTTCTGATCAAACCTTTCAAGGAAGCTTCATACATAATTGATGTTTAACATATAATAGGCACTTGAAAAAAATTTATTGACTATTGTTAAAAATGGTCTATATCCCTGTTTTTGTATGAATTGTCAGATGGAACAGAATACAAAACTCTTTCTCATATTCATATTGACTTCCCAGAGCTACAATGATTGTCATAAAAGGAAATTAAATTAAACTAATAAGATTTGTCACCAAACCATTCAGATTAACTAGGGCTCTTCATAAAGGATTTACAAATTTTACTATTATTCTTCCTGTATCTTTTCAGAGAGCAATTTTGGTAGGTGTATAATTTTCATCCAACTCTAGGTTGATTTTTTTTGCCAATTACGTGGTGCATCTTAAGTTTTTTAAACTTCTTCAATTCACTCATTTGGCTACATTGGGAATTCTCTGATTTCTCTACTGTGCCACAGCAAGCTCATTGATTGCATAACTTCATCATCTTGTAAGTTATCATCATCTTGGTGCTCTCCCTCATCACTACCTTCTGCCTCTATGATTTGAGAGTTAAAAACATGAAATCCAACTATCCATTTAAATAGAGAGCTCATCTCAGACATCTCCTCATTTCTTACTTGGCTGCACTAATTTGGGACTTCTTTGACTGACATTCCCACCTTCTCTCTCCTTTCTTTACTTTTCAGCTTCCTTTTTTTGGTTTTATCTTTCCCCTCTTTCAAATATAAGCTCTTTGGGGGAAGAAACTGTCTTTTCTCTTTCATGTTTTTACTCCCAGTGCTTAGCACAGTATCTGGCACATAGTAGGTACTTAATAAAATTTTTATTTATTGACATTATATACACAGATAAATCTTAAGGAAGGAAACATTTATTAGGCACCTACTATATTCTAGTCACTGTGCTGAGAGTTTTACAAAGAGTATCTCATTAAACAACAACAATCCTGGGAGCTAAGATGCTATGATTATTCTTACTTTACAACTGAAGAAATCGATGTCAAGTGATTCATCTACCTATCTTCTAATAAACTTTTAAAGCTAGATTTAAATTCAAGTCATTCTGACTCCATGTTCATGTTCTATCCACTGAATCATCTATTTGCCTTAGTACTCACTGTGTGCAAAGCATTTTGGTAAATGCTGAGCACGATGCAAAAAAAAAACAAATACTTGTCAGTTATGTTATACTGAGGATTCCTATATTTATGGTTCAGTTAGATGGCTGCTGAGGTCCCTTCCAAATCTCAGCTTTTATGATTCTATATATATATAAAATAAAACCTGTTCTCAAGGAAATTATATTCAAAGGACATTCACAAATAATTACAACTTAGGAAATAGCTTTGCATATATTAGAATATCTTTCACATTTATTAGTATTTTTCTTTCTGTCTAAAGAGATAGACAATGAGACAGCTACCATCTTAGCTGAGACTAAGTAATGAAAGAGGAATAGAAGAGAGGAATATCACGAAAGTAAGATAGACAAGATTTTATAACCAAACATATATATTTAAAGTGCAGAATTGAAAGAGTTGAGGATGACCCCAAAATTGTGAACCTAAGTAACAGAAAAGATGGTGATACCCTTGTTTCAAGTTAATTTTTCTATAGGTTCTCTCTGAGTGGGAGCCATTTCACATTACTCTTTGGAGTAATAGCTTTTTTTTTTTTTTTTTTTTTTACTAAAGTGACCTCCTCTGATGATGAACTCCTGTCTTCTCTGTTCCCATAATATGTTTTTATGGTGGGATTCTTTTTTCTTTGCTGGTTCACTTTTTTATAAGAGGTATTAGTGTAAGCACCTTTAATTGTGGGATGGGGGAATGGTGCCTCAAACCTCCCTTCAGCTCTTCCCTCTGACCAGAATCCCAAACCAAGAGCTCAGTTCTCCAGCAAGTGCCTTCAGCATCCCTGGCCTCTGCATTCACCTGGTACTGGTTTCTTCTCACCCAACGCCGTGGCTCAGCAGCATAATAGGTTCACTTCATCTTCCTGGAATCAAACCCCATTTTCCAAACAAACCAGGAGTGAGAGTCTGTGTGGTTCTTGCTGAGGCTCTAGCCACACTCTGCTAGCCTGAGAGTTCCTACTTGATGTCTCTGTGCAGCTAGCCCAGAAGTGTTTGCACTTCAGACAGGATAATCCCCAGTCCTGAGTTCTTCTCAGGTTGTTTCAGGAGGTTCCCAGTTCTGCCCCAAATCTTTTTGACTTTTCACCAATCTAAGTTTGCCCTGAAGCCCATATGTTCTATTTGTGGGAGAAATCAGGAGAGCTTGAAATTTACCAACCTACTCCATCATCCTCCCAGAATCCTCTCCCTCATATTGATTTTTGAAGTCTTGAAACCCTTGTAATCTCCCGAACCTATATTAGACTGGATTCAGATTATCTGACCGTAAGGACCAACCTTTCAAAACTATGACAAGATGTTCTAGAAAATTAATCATTTCAGTTTTAAACCAGCTCTTACTTTCTAGACTCTCCAAGCATTACACTGAGTCCTGGATCTCACCCACAGCTTCAATTGGCTTGAAAATCCCTGAATTTTTCCAGTATCCCCCATCTCTGGAGACTCTCTAAACTCTTGAGAAAAACTTCCAAATTCCCAGGGATTTCTGAATTGAAGATTAGTTCTGGATTGGAACAGACTGTGTCAGAATATTTAAAACCTCTGGGATTGGATGAGGTAGAAAGTATTTGCAATAGGACAATTGTGTAAGTTATAATCAACTTTCTAGAAAAATGCCATATATAAAAAATTCAGTTACTCCAGCAGAGGAACTAAGTGCTCAGTGATATCTAATGTGATATAGTACTGTATATTTTTCCAGAATTATTTTTTTTAATTTCATTTTCATTTGACCAAGCATGATCTAAAGTAAAGGTTTGGTTTTATAATGAATTCTAATTCTTGGTGGTGTGAGATTAGAAGATATGTATCTTAGACATTACCAAAAAGTTATACAATTGTTCCCTCCCCAGTCTATAATGTACAGAAAAATTAATCTAGTAGCATCAAATTCTGACATCATATGAGTATATATGAAGAATCTTAAATTGTTATTTTTAAATAAAGTAAGTTATTTCCATAATGCTTTCTCTCTATTTCTTTACTATTTTGGTATCTTATAAAGGGCTGCCCTTCATACAAAGATTATGTCTTCAGTGTAGATCATTTCATTATGTTGTAGTATGAAAGTATTGCAAAGTATCTTTATAATGTTGATGGACTCATGTCATCACCTTCAAAAGAAGATCTCTAAAATTTATGATCTCCCAAGCTCAAAACTATATATCATACAGTCATGGAGTGCTAGATCTGGAAGGTATTTTGATGTCAGGAGAAACTTCTTAATAATTTTATAGCTATACAAAAAGTAGAATTACTTGCCTAGAGAGGTAATGGATTAGCCTTCCCTCCTCCCAGCCTTGTGCATCTTTGAAATCAGAAGCTAGACAAATATTTGTTAGTTATGTTATACTGAGGATTTCTATATTTATGGTTCAGTTAGATGGCTATTGAGGTCCCTTCCAAATCTCAACTTTTATGATTCTGTGATCATTAAATTTAAACCTCATATTTTACCGCTGAGGAAACTGAGGCCCAAGTCAAATAGCATTCCATGTTTTCATAACTAATTAGAAGAGCTAAAAATGGAATGGAAAGGATTACTGTTTGCTTCTCTTTATGCTACTCAATGGCCTGTCATCACTGAATTGAGAAAATAAAATTTACTCTTGTATTTTCCCCATAAGTAAATATAAATCATCATGATATTTGTTTGTATCAGGATACTTGTATAACTTGTGCCTTGGATTTGAGACTAGATTTCAGAAGATCCATAAGTAGCATCTGTAAATAGAGAATATTCCACTCTAAAGTGCTTGTTCTGCCTTAGAGAGGCAATCATAACTGCCTGACACCTCAGAAGTCTGGTTTCAAATTTAACAATATCTTTAAAATATACAATTGGATAATAAACTGTAGTGTTCTTGTTGCTTTTCTGGAGGTCTTGGAGCAGCCTCCGTTTCAGTTGAGTAATCATCAGAATAGCCAGGTGTCCAAATCCTTTATTATCTTCTTCACAGTCTAGTTTCCTTGCTTGGGGTCCAGCTAGCTTTCTTGAGAGCCTTTCAGACCAGCCTTGGTCTCAGTGTGAGGAGCAGGAGGACAGGCCAGCCACCAAGAGGCTTATGAAGTTGGAATGAATCTCTCTGAGTCCCAGGGCTTGTGCTTCAGCCTCCAGCCACCACAAAGGTGGAGGATGGAATGAATCTGTCAGTCCCTGCTAACTGTTATATATTACATAATCGTAGGTGTGAATCTTGTAGAACTATATTAAGTACTAAGTACATGTACTGAACCAGAGAACTATTAATCACCATGCTAAACTAGATAATCATTGTCTTATCAATTCCATTTAGTTAGCACCTTGTAAGAATCCTTGCAAGAGTTCTGGCCCATAACAATAAACTATACAGCTATTCCATTAGCATATATATACATAAATTATATAGAGAGACAGAACACAAATAAGTATGTATATAAATATATCTAAAGAGACATAAATATGTCTCTATATTCCTACATATATAATATGTTTGTATATATATAGATACAGATACAGATACAGGTTTGATGCCAAACTTGAACAATTAACTGTGCCCAAAATTGAATAGGGGATAAAGAGTAAATTATATTACATTTGGGAAATTGAAAAGTACTCTGAATTCAACTACATTTTAATGTTGTTTTTATTGCATTGCATAAATGGTTCTTTTGGTACTCTATTCACTATGCATCACTTTCTGAAGTACCCCCATGTTTCTCTCAATATCTCATTATTTATTTGTTATTTCTTATGATGCCATAATATTCCACACATCTCTTTCCTCTAAGTAGATGGATAGGGATTACATGTGTGTGATTTTTATTTTTATTATCAGACTTTGGCATAATGTATCCTTAATAATTACAACAATATCTATATAAGCATTTAATAAATGTTAATTGACTGATTGTCTAAATAGGCTTCAACATATCACAACAAAGAATTTCAGAGATGAAGAGATATAAAGAATGTTGTTTAAAAGGCAGATAATCAGAAAAGAAGTTGGACTACCTGGGAACAGAGAGCATAGGATAACTATCAAAAGCTATAGCTATTTGTATTTAAAATCCATACAAGATCACATAACCTAAAAGAGAGCCTCAAACTCATTGCATGTGCTCCCTACGGAGGATTTATGGGAGAATATATATGCATATTATGTAATTAGTAATCTTAAGTGAGTTATGACCTGTGTCACAGATGAGCTCTATCAAAATAACTTTAGAATATCGCCTTTAAGAGTTGGACTAATTAAACTATTGTCCCATCTTTCTTCTATCAAATTTACTGGAAGAATTGTATACTTCTTTTGCCTCTCCTTTTAATCAATTCACTTCTTTATTTCCTTGGAATATGATTTCTGTCCCTGACACTCAACTGAAAACTCTTTCTCTAAAGTCATTAAAGAGCTCCGAATTACGAATCTAATGTCAGTTTCTTGGTAGTAATGCATCTTAACTTCCCAGGAGCATTTGACACTATTGACTCTCCTAGCCTGGATATTCTCAAATCTAGCAGGTATCAAAGCATGACTTGAAAACCCTTAGGGATCTCCAATATTTTTAAGGAGTCAAAACTATTTCTTTAATAATGCCATGGTGATATTTCAGTATCACTTTTTTTCCAACTACGTTGGCAACATCATCTTTTCCTTATATACTTCAATCAAAATTACACATCTCAACAATTTAATACTACTCTTTTCACTATTTTGGAAAAAATAATCTTTTTTTCATAAACATACATTATGTAATGAGTTTATTCTTTTTAAATGAATTAATAAATATTTTGGAAATTAATCTATTTTAATTTATTTTTCATAAAGTACATTGTTTATATTCATGTAATGGGCTTATTCCTCTTTTTAAATAAGTCAATAAATATTTTGGAAATTAATCTGTTTTAATTTTTAATATGTTAAATAGATATAACCTATATGAGCAAAATTTATATTAAATTCTTAGTAATTTTTAAGATTATAAAAGTTTTCAATAATTGTCCATAATGTAAAGAGGTCTTGAGATTAAGAGAGTTTGAGAACAATAGCTCTTCTAATTCTAGAAATAGCTATGATGCCCTTTAATATCCTGGTTTTCTTCCTTGTCATTCCCTTTTTCCAACCCACTCCTGTATTCTTACCATAGGCATTCTCCAAGTATTTGACCTCACTCATCTTTCTCATGAATCTCACAAAAGGCTTCTATTCCTTCAGCTACAATTATCACTTCTATTTTAATAACTGAAATATGGATCCTCAGTCCTGGACTCTCTCTTGTGTCCCAGATCCATATTTTCAACTGGATTTTATTCAGATGTGAGTTAGACTCACATCACTGAGATCATGTATTGATATATTGAAAAACTGAAGCATAATCAATAGATATAGAAATGTCAGGTAGGAAGGCATCAGTTTAGGATATTTTTTTTGAATTTCCAATGTATTAAAGAATTGCAGGGTTTCACAGATGCGAAGAATCTTGGAGGTCATCTAGTCTAATTCATATATGCAGAGGTCTAGTATATAGAGTCAGGAATACCTGAATTTAAATCTGGTCTCAGATACTTATGAGCTGTATAAGATCAGGCAAGTCATTTAACCCAGTTTATCTCAGTTTCCTCATCTGTAAAACAATCTAGAGGAAGAAATGCTAACCCATTCTAATGTCTTTGCCAAGAAAAGTCCAAATGAGGTCACAAAATGTCAGCCATAACTAAAATGACTCAACATCAAGTCCATTTATGAATTCTTATTACATATAATTCTTGATCATATTGTCACATAATTTTTTACAGATATTCCAACCAATGAGCTAAGGGTAAATAATTAATTTTATTGAATTGAATTTATATACTTTGTAGTAATTGTTTTTTGCTTCAAATTGTGAGAAAAATATTTTTCCAAGGGATAATCAAATTGTTTAGTTAAAAATATCATGATAATTAGGCATCAGGTTTTTGAGGGAAGGAAAAAATTGTGGATTTTTTTAATTTGTGGAGTTAGAGGGTTTTTTTTTCTTCTCTTTAAGATTTAGTATTAAGCAGAAAACTTTTGACTCCTTTGAGTACATTTTTCATTTAATAAAAAGTCAGAAGCTAGAACATCACTACTCTGAAGTGAAAGTGAGAATGATATTAAAGGAATACACTATCTTAAATCTGACAAGTTAAAAGTCTATGTCTTCATTTAAGTTCAAGATAAACTCTTAAAAAAGTCAATCACAGGAAAGACATTTACAAGAGTCAGGGCACAAAGTTAGTTAGTCTGAAAGTAATACCACTTATACTCATCAAGCCTCAAGGACCACTAGGAGGAAAAAACTCACCTATCAAGTCCAAAACCATTTTTAAGTATTAGGATGAACATTTTTTAGTTAAGCATAAAACTATGTATTTTTTCCACTTTGAAGTTCAAATTGTATTTATCAGTTCTCCTTCCCATTCCTCCCAACAAAGGTCTTCTTTTCAACTGCCCTGGTGACTAGCATAATGCCTACCACAGAGTAAAATTAAAGATCTAGAGCTGTAAGGACGTTAGCAGGTATGTAGCTCAATCTCTAGATTATATATGAGCAATTCAGGACTCAAATGTTCAGTGACATGCCAAAATCCCATAAAATAAATAGGAGAGGAAGATTTGAATCCAGGTTCTCTGACTCCATAAAACATTGCTTTTTGGGACTTATTGTGTCAACCTGTTCGTTAAATGAATTCTTTATTTCTGTTCATCACATCACAAAAGTTTTATTTTTCCAAGATTGAAATTTTGGAACTATCTTTAATACCTTCCCCATATTCAAACAGTCGAGAGATTTCCTCTAATTTGCTGATAAAATGGCAAATACTAGTTACCCCTCCTTTCCATTCCTACTTCCCATTAAAATCCTACATCATTTCTTCTTAATATAGAATACTTCCCTGAGAGGTTCCCTTCAGTCTTTGTTTATACATGTCTTATGTTTTGTATTTCTTTATGTTATACTTTTTGTCTATATTTTTCCTGTCTGCTATTATTTAAGATCCTTGTGGCCAAAGGTTATTATTTAATCATCTCTGTGTTTCCCACAGTACCCAAGCACAGTGACTTTCACTTTGTGTAAGTGCTCAATAAAACAGTTTTTGAACGAATGAAATTTGATCTTATTAATGATTAGACTAACTTTGAAAATTTCAATTCCTTTTTTTTCAGTCAATCTTTGGATATTTCTTGAGATCCAACATTCTGAATACTAAAAATATAACAAAAATATCTGGTCCTTTTTATATGTCACTTATTTTTTTTTATTGTGAATTTGACAAAAACAAACATCTCAACTACAAAGGAGAAAACTAATCAACAAGCATTTATTTAATGCTTACTATTTGCTAAGTATTATGGTAAAAAGAGAAAAAAAAATTAAACAGTTGCCATTCTCAAAGATTTTATTTGGTATGAGAAGCAGCTTGTTTAAGAAATCATGAATTTTAGTTGTATGCAGTTTATTTTTTGAGGCATAACGTGGGTATAAAATTTAACATGACAATAACAAAATTTTTCTATTTGTATGTTCTGTACTTTTTATTTGTTTGATTTAATATATTTCAAAACATTTTATAGATGTCATCTTTATTTTTATTATTACTTCTGATTCACTCTCCCCTTCTCTATGAAGTAGTAACTCTCCTTTATGACAAATATGTATAAAGAAGTAAAATAATCAGCACATGGACCATGTCTGAAAATCCATCTCATTTGGGGCCTTTAACAAGACTTATGTTTCAACATCTGTCTTTCAAAGTCTAGTTTCTTATTTAAGTCTTTACCTTTCTCTCTGCATCTTTCTCTCTTTAGTCTTTCTTCCTAGTTTTGTCCTCTGGGATCCAACAGAACAAATCCAATCCTTCCTCCAGAAGATAATCCTACAAATAATCAGCTAACTATCATATGCCTAAATAAATCCTTTAATCTTCAGATTAAGAATCCCAAGTTGCTTCAAATAATGCTCAAGTAATATGGTGCCCAGGCCCTTCAACATACTGATTTCCTTTTCATCAATCAGTACCTTCCTAAAATGAGCAGTAGGACATAATGTCTCTAATTTGCTGATAAAATGGCAAATACTAGTTACCCCTCCTTTCTTACTCCTTCTCCTGATTCCAAAACTTTCCATTTCATTTTTTCTAATTTCTCAATTAGTAGAGTTTAATTATAGCTTTTCTTTTACAATATTATTGTAGGAGAATTACATCACTGGTATGTAAATATTAATAAATGAGTTAATCTTCTAGTAGTTTTTCAAATAGTTCTCATTAACTAAACATTTCATCTTGAAGACTCACCAATGATGAAATTAATATTGATAGATGGGTGAAAAACTGTGATTTTCAGCAATCTCTACCTCCTTTTCTGCAACTCCAATACTTTTTAAAGTTTTCATAGAATTTGAGGCCATTTGTTCTTTCCTGTTTCATGGCTTGCTGTGGCATTACCTAATGACCAACTTGCTGTTAATTAGTCTCCCCAAGTTTACCTAATCCAAGTCTTGCATGATAGATCCAACACTGTTACTGTATTTTCCAGCATGTGTCACTTTTCCAAAGTTTGCATTTTACTATATAAGAGAGGAACAACCTGAATATCATACTGATATTCATGAAATATTAATATATCTAAAGGAGTATGTTCAGTACATTATATGTACATGGACTGAATACAGCTAATAGATGAGCTGGAATCCATACCAAAGAAAGTAGTACCCACATCAACAAAATCAGAGATCCTCACCAAATCCTCAAGCAAATGCTTATGTTATGTAGGAGTCTTGATTAATGGATGGAAGAGGAAGCTATAGAAAGCAGAGGTGGAAATTTTCACCTGAGTTACCGAGTAACTTTGGACAGTTTTGCAATTTCATTAGCTTGATTAAAAGTGAAAACTGAACAAAGGGTAAAGTAGGTAGGAAGGAAAAAAAAAGTCCTGGCTCTTTCGGGATTAAATTAATGATCAGATATTAAGTATATAAGAGAGAATGAGAAAGGATCTATTTGCCAGATATGGAAACAATAGAGATATGAACTGTGACCATCCTGGATAGCAAAAAAAAAAAAAAGATTGCAAGGAGCTTGTACAGCAAGAAGGATACATCAGTCAGGAGTATTAGATTTTAAAATTTAAAATTTAAAATAAAAAAATAGATTCTAAAAAATGGATAAGTTTTATTTATGATTATAGTTAGGTAGTTACTAGCCAAGGATTTGGATTGAATAGTTTAGGGAACACAGCAAATCTTATTGTGGGATTTAGCTGATCCTCATCACAAGTTTCATTTTCCTAATTATTAATTTAATCCAAGCTCTCCCATTCCATCATCACTTTCTTCATTCTCCATTTTCCACTTGATCTTACTCTATACTCTTTAGTTTTTTACCAAACCACCCTTTTATGCTCTCACAGCCCCACTCTATTATTATTTCTCAAAAGTTATTTCCTTTCACCACAGGAGTTTTCTTAGTGGTTTGTTAAAAAAAATGGAGGTTGGGATGGAATAGAAAAGAGTAATAGGAAGTGTCAGGGCTACTAAAGCTCAGAATAAATAGAAGCTGGCAAAGAATCTAGGGACAACAAAAAAGAGCATTTTGGGTTTTAACCATATCAGGGAAAAGGAAGACAGAAGAGAGATAGAACCACTTCTCCAAGTATATAGGACAATGATAACAGATGATAGAAAGAAGGCAGAGCTGCTCAACCGTTATTTCGCATCTGTTTTCTCTGCCAAGAATCCTTGGACTGGAAAAGAAAGAACAGAAATGGCTAATGGGGAATTGCTACCAAGGATAAATGGAATGAGTGTAAAAGAGCTTCTAGTGGCTCTTGATAAGTTGATCAATTGATTAAGTGACTGCTATATGCCAGATACTATACAAATAAATGGGTATAAAAAGACAGAAATGAAACATTCTCTGCCCTGAAGGAGTTTACATTCATTCTTTCATAGGATACTATGCATATTTGTAAGTATATATGAAATAAATATTAGCATATTGGGGGAGAGATGTATAAAGAAGGCAGCTACAGCTGGAGAGTTCAGAAAAGATTTTATGTAGAAAGTGGGATTTTATTTAAGCTTTGAACGGAACTGGGGATTCTAATAGTTGAAGGAAAAGAGGAAGGACATTCCCAGAATTAAGGACAGTCTGTGCAAAGGCAGCAAGATTTGAGATAGACTGCTGTGAAATAAAGGGTAGTGATACAGCATAAGGATGAAAAAATAGGAGGGAGCCTTGTTAAAGGCTTCAAATGCCACACATAAGAGTTTGTTTTTGATCCTTAATATAATAAGGAGTCATTAGAACTTATTGAAAGAGAAAATGACATGGTCAAACCTGCTCATTGGGAAAAATCATTTTGTAACTGTAATAGTTGGATTAGAGAGAAGAGAGACTTGAGGCAGAACAACAGAAAAGGAGGCTATTGCAATAGCCCAGACAGGAGGTGATGGGAGCCTGAATTAGCATGGTGGCCAGATCAGTTCAAGTCATCTGGCTTACATAAATTATATGCTCAAGTAGAAGAAGGGAAAGGGAAAAGGTATAAGTCTAGAAACTATGCTAAACATTTTACAAATAATATATCATTTAATCAGGTATAGAATACAGAGGCAGCTGTGATTACTAAGCCACAGTAACAAATCTTTGAAAAATCATGGAGAATGGGAGATATACCCAAAAGTGGAAAAAAGCACATTTCCAAAAAGGAAAAGAATAATCTTTAAACCATGGGGCTAAAATGGTATTTTGACTCCTGGCAAAATTCTAGAATGTTTTATTAAAGAACTAACTACTGCTATTTATGAAAAAAAATAATGATTATGAAAGGCTAACAAGAATAAATCATTACATGCACTATTTGAATTTAGTAATGATAACAACAATAACATCTAGAACTTGCATAGCTTCTATTATATGCCAAGAACTATACTTAACTTTTTTACAATTATTATCTCATTTGATCCTCATAATAATCCTGGAAGAAAAGTCTTATTATTATTTCCATTTTAGGGAAGCAAAGATTAAACAACTTGGCCAGGATAATATAGTTAGTAAGTAGATTAGGCTGGATTTGAAGTTAGGACTTCCTAACTCCAGGCCTAGTTCTCTATGCTCTGTGAATTTTAGTTACTTCATTAATAGATGAGAAAAGAGCTATAGATAAAATTTACATAGATTTTAGCCAACTATGCATTGGAGATGCTTGAGTTATTTTCATAGAAAGAATGAAAAGATTTAAATTAGGCTTAGATAAATTCAGAACTGGTTGAATGTCCAGGAAGAGTTCAGTGAAAACTTTTGAAAGGAATCTCTAATGCAATTATCCCAATGCTTTGTGCTTGGATCTATCTTATTTAACATCTTTATCAATAATTTTGGTGAAAAGATAGATAATATGCTTATTAAACTCTTAGCTGACACATACTTAGGAAGATTAGCCAACATACTGACAGAGTTGGAATCCAAAAAGCTCTTGGCAGTCTAGAACATTAGACTAAATTGAATTGGATGAAATATAATGTCATATAGTGGACAGGAAATCAGGAATATCTGGATTCAAGTCAGAAGTCAGTTACATACCTCTCAGTACCCCCAGACAACTGTCAAAGGCTAGAGGTTGCAGAGTAGGTGCTAGCCTGCATTGCTGAAGGGAGTTTCCTCACTGAAAATTCTCAATCTTAGGGAAATCACAAGTAATCTTCTCAAAAAATTGATAAGCACAAAATGCTGGGGATATGAAATGATTAGAAAATAATTCAAAAGAATCTGGGAGAGGTTAGGGGAATTCAAGCTGCATATGAATCAACTTTATGATGTAGCAGCCCTGAAACTAATGCAATCTTAGGCTGTTCTAACCTTGATTTAAAAATGAACACTCATTTATTAAATACCTACAATGTGCTAGGCTTTGGCCTAGGTGCTGAAGCTACAAATACCAAAAATGAAACCATACGAGTATGCAGACATAAGGAGGTAATACTCCAACTTTACTTAGCCCTGGGCATGACACAGCTCAAGCAGTACTGTGTTCAGTTCTTGGAAATACATATTTACTAAAGACATTGGCAAACATCCATAGAAGGACAACCAGGCTGAAAAGTCTTAAGGTCATGGTTGAAGAAATTGAGAATGTATAGCCAAGAAAGAGAAGATATAGTAGGGCCATGATAGTTGTTTTCAGATATTAGAGAACACTCACGTGGAAAAGGGATGAAAATATTTGGATCTACCTCAGTGAGTGCAAAAGAAGTAATAGAAATTATAAAGAGATGAATTCGGGTTTAATTCAAAAAAAATTTCTAATCATTGAGACTTTTTAACCATAAAATGGGGAATATCACAAGAGATAGAAAATTCTGTCTTCCAAAAGATTTTGAAGCAAAACTGGATGACCACTTGGCAATATTATAAAGAGATTCTTGTTTAGATGAGTTGAATTAGAAGAAGTCAGAGGTCACTCCCAACTCTGAGATTTCTATGTTTCTGTTTCACTCACTGTATAAGCTTAGGAGTTTATGACAGCCAGCTTAATTTACTCCACTTATATAAGGCTCCGAGTTGCAGTTGCCTTCGGATTTTCCACTATGTGGAAGAAAAGGTATTAGCAGCAAAGCAGACGACCAGGATTAGTCTAAGCAAGGGTGATGGCCTGAAAACCAATAACCAGAGTGAGACCAAGCAAAGGTGACCTGCTTTTCTAAGACAACAATTCCATAAAACTCCTGCTCTTTTCCTTTAGCCTAGAAAACTGTAGCAGGAGGAAACTAGCAGAAAGAAATGACTTAGAATCCAGAGCCTGGGGTTCAAGTTTGGTCCTTAAAGCTTACTAATTATTTATCCCATTGCAAATCACTTGTTCTCCGAGTCTCTCGTATACAACAGAGAACTAATAACTATCCAGTCTATGTCACAGGGCTATTGTGAAAATAAAAATGAGTAATAAGTGTGAATTATGCTTTGGTAGCCACAATATATGATAGGATACCTAATAATAATAATGGGGCAAAAAGGCAACTAAGTGGTGCAATGAACAGAGGATGGGACTTAACATCAAGAAGATTTGAGCTCAAATTCTGCACGAAACACTAGTTGTATGGCCCTGGGCAAGTCACTTAACCCTATTGCCTCAGTTTCTTCATCTGTCAAATGATCTAGAGTGGGAAGTGACAAACCATTGCAGTATCTTTGCCAAGAAAACTTAAAATGGGGTTGTGAAGAGTAGGACATGGCTAAAATGACCAAATAACAAAATTGTCATTTCTCCTGACATGGTGCTAGATCTTTCCACAAAACAAGTATGGAATCTTCCCTACCTGGTATTTCTGGCCTTCTTGTTGCATTCTGAATAAATGGTTTCATAGCAATAACTTGAGGAGCTAAGAAATGAAGAAACCAGAATCCTTAATAGTGTTTGTTTTGTTCCTTTCTGATAATTGTTGAAACATATAAAGCACTTTAAGATGTGCTAAATTTCATGTGTAATAAGCATTTGATCCTCAAAATAGTAACTTGAAGTAGGTGTTATTATTATCTCCCATTACACATTAGGAAATGGAGGCCAAGCGAAGTTAAATTACTTGCCCAGGATCACGAGGCTAATAATTATCTGGGGTAAAAATTTAAAATCAGGTCCTCTAGATTCTAAATGCAGAACCTTTCTTTCTCCTCTCACTATGCTAATTCTGAAACTTCTATTTGTCTGTTGAGAAACTTTAGAGCTTTTTGGGGGTGAAAGTTTTGCAGTAAAATTTTCCTTATATAAATATTTGTTTAAGTTTTGGACATCGCAAGATATGTGACAGTCATGTAAGCATTTCTCTCTGATGTACCTGATGTGAAGGTTCTCTGGGAATTATTTACTCCATATTGAAGGACTCTGAATATTAAAGTCATTGGAGTTTGCTTGTCTTTCCCCAGAGAGAAGGTTGATGGGTCTGTAGAAGTCACTTTGTGACAATGAAGTGTATTCTGATTTAATGTTGATGTACCATATGGTGCACTGTCATGTTTCATTCTATTATCCGAGATCTTAATAAAAAAAGGAAGGTTTTTTCCCCTTAGTGCATTTTCAGAGCTTTCATAACTAAACCAAATACCATAATTCCCCATGACAATCTAAATAGAGCTAACTGCACCATGCATAAGGCTATGTAAGCTGACCAGTAAAGCCATTTTGGCCATTTGGAGAGACTCCCAAGCATGCTTTATACTCAGCTGCTGTGAGGTTATCTTTTGAATTTCACAAGGCAGTGCTTCCATGAACCATGAAAGGCTAAGGAAAATGGGGCACAGAGGCAGGAATTGAAGGGGGAGAATATAAAAGCCTGGCTCATTTAAAGGAGAAAGCTCCCCTTCAAAAAAAAAAAAAACATTTTAAATATCACAACAAATTCAAGGAGCAAAATAAACTACGCTCTTAAAGCACACTTTTCTTTCAACTTTAATTTCTTCCTACTGAGTTCATCAGCAAGTTACTTGCTTTCTTTAGAAAGGATTACTGGGGGAAAAAAAAAACTTTTTAAAAACTCATTTAATACAGAAGCCAATTTCCTCTAATGCATTCCTAGCATGATATCCCCACTATTGCAGAGAACAAATTATATGTGTGTGTGCATACAAACACACGCATACATATATGTGCATTAGATAATATTCATTATATATATATGCATATGTATATTTATATGCATACACATATATAACCATATGTGTATATACTTATACAAACATACACACAGATATTCATATCTCCCTTTGTAAGAACAGAAGAAAATCATCTACAAACAGCTGCTGTTCATTTTCTGGAGTTGCTTTTCTGAGTAGTGGGAATCATTCGAGACACTGATTATTTATAACAACTGTAAGAGAGGTAATTGTTTCAGATAGAACTGTTTTTCTCTTCAATTACATAAAAAACTGTTCTTAACAGATGTGAAATTTATAATGCAACTATTTGCAGCCTGGATTTCACTTTTTAAAGAGTTATAGTTATATTTTTTCTTATGTATTTAGCCGGAAAAGGAACTAGTCAGAGTTCTTCCCTAATGTTAAACCAGTGAGTTATTTAATACAGAAAAATCTATTAGTTTTGCCCTTGGGATTATATTCTTTTGGATCTCAGTAGGTAAGTTTTGTATGGGTTGTGTAGGGTAGGCTGACCGTCACTTTGGTCTTCAATGATCACATAGGGCTTCATGTGTCCTAAAGAGACCCAAAACTACTTTTGTGTGTTTTGAGTGACAAGAAGGAAAGGAGGACAATGTGTTGGAAGTCAAAGTGGGCCAGAGAATGAGATAGCCTAGACAACTAAACTGACCATAATATTTTCATCACAAAGACAGAAGACAGATAGAAAAGACTTATTTGAAAACTTAGGATCAAAGTATTGGTAACAAAGTGAATCTTAAAATGACATAAACATATTCTGAAAAAATTAGAAATCAAAAGACAATATATTAATTTCCTGAGATTCCTAAGAAAGAATGCAATTTTACACTGGTGAATATGGGCTTGAATAATCACAAAGATATCCCCTTATTCATGTATTCTTCAGTATAATTTTGGTAAGAGTCTTTCCCAGACAAAGCAGATAAGATGAAAATTCTTCACCTACACACACATACACACACATTACATGTATGTACAAGAAATGGTTAGATGTTAAACTAATCATAGATGATAACCATATTTGGTCAGAGTTTCTACCTTGCACAAATGAAACACAGTTTCTATAACCAATGAAACTTTAGCTAAAAATGAATAGCTACATTATTCACTAAAAGTTAATTCTCTACACAGTACCCATGAGGTCATAACAGTGCTTACCAAGGAAGGCTGTTGGGAAAACCTTAAAATTTATTATCATTTGGCAATTATTACATGCAGATTCTGCAAAGATCTAAGAAATGATATGGATACATCAAACATTTTGATGTAGATATAATACACCATATTTTATCTCCATTTTCACCAAGATAATTTCTACTCTTATTACTTTATGTGATTGTTCAAGTACCAGTGAGTGTTAGGTGATTATAATGATACTCTCTGTGTAGTTATATTATAGTTTTCACAGTTTATTTTTATAATATGAAGGCAACATGATTTATCAGAGTACTTGGAGTACAGGAAAGACTTGGATTTAAATTATTCCTTTAATATTCATTAGCCATTTGCTCATGGTCAAGTCATTTATTTCTCTGGGCCTTTGTTTTTATATCTATAAGCATAAAAATAGGATAATAATAAAAAAATTTTACAAGATTGGTATAAGGATCCAATGAGATAATATATGTGCAAAATTTTGTAAACCTAAAATACTCTATCAACAATAGCTGTTGTTATAATTAAAATTCACTCTCATATTTCATGTGATGTTGATCTTAACGACTTTGTGAAGTAGAAAAGACAGATTTCATTCATAGACATTAGAACTATAGATTGAGAGCTAAAAGGGATCTTAAAAGCTATCTATAGAAGGCAACCATCTCATTTTAGCAATAATGAACTGAAAGTCCATGGGTATTAAGTTATTTTCTCAAGATCATACAGGTAATGTATCAGAGAAAGGATTCTAAGTCAAAAACTCCTTCTACACCTAAGAAAATATTCATTTCATAAAGCTTTTATGTGTCTTATTTGTAGCTATTGTCTGGATGGGGCAGTTAGGAGGAAGGGGAAGAAGAGCCATTTTCTTCTTACATTTTTCCCTAATAATGTATCATGACCATAGATCACTACCTTATTCATCCTGAGATAGCATAACTCTTTCTTTCAGAATTTCCAAGTAAACAAGTTATGATACATAAATATAATGGAATGTTACTGCCCTCTAAGAAACCATGCATATGATAAATTCTGAATAGATGCAGAAACCTCATATATAAAACTTATATAAACTGATGTAATATAAGTAGGTGGTACAGTGGATGCAGTGTTGGACCTTGAGTCAGAGACTCATTTTCTTGAGTTCAAATCTGACTTCAAACACTTACTAGCTGTATGATTCACAGCAAATCACTTAACCCTATTTGCCTCAATTTCACATATGTAAAATGAATTGGAGAAGGAAATAGCAAAGCATTCCAGTATTTTTGCCAAGAAAACTTCAAATAAAATCATAAATAGTGAGACCCAACTGAAATGACTAAACAACAAAAATGAACTAATACAAGTGGGGTAAGCAGAACCAGGAAAATTATATATACCATTATTATCACAATGTAAATGGAAAGAACAACCTATGCAATTCAGTTCTATGAATTAACCCCCAAAGAAGAGGTATGAGAATGAGACAGAGAGGACTATGAGTATAGAGCACTACATATGATGTAGTTTCAGTTAATGAATTGCTGAACAACTTGCTTAATTATCTTTTTATTCTTCTTTTTTAAGTCTGTTATTATAAAGAATGGCTTTCTAGGAGATATGGGGGAGGGATATATTACATAGTACAGGTAATATAAAAACAAAATGTAGAAATAATTTTTAATTCCTACTCTTAGAAATTAGAATTTCTTTTTCTAGAATGCTATCCCATCAACAGAAATAGGAACAACTTTCTTTGGACTACTTTATGTCCATAGGGTCAGAAAGAGAGAAACCTCTTACTCTTTCTTCTACTAATCTATAACCTACTACTATAACAGCAGCATAATTGTGTTTTTCACTGAGGTTTATCATCCTAAATAGT
This sequence comes from Antechinus flavipes, assembly GCF_016432865.1. Classification (NCBI taxonomy): domain Eukaryota; kingdom Metazoa; phylum Chordata; class Mammalia; order Dasyuromorphia; family Dasyuridae; genus Antechinus; species Antechinus flavipes. The sequence continues at coordinate 427,675,808 of NC_067398.1, forward strand.
ATGCATCTGGTTTGCTCTTCATTTTGTTTTAAGAGTTCTAGCTTTTCAAATGATCATTCTCTCCCATTTTGCTGTATTCATTTTTAAAATGTTCTTCATTCCTTCATCCTTTCTTAGTAGTTATCACTTATTCATGCAGAAATATGAAATAAGTATTAAATGTCTTTTTAATCCTTGACAATTTTAGCTGTGAGGATTTGAGAGCCATTTCATTGAAGTTTTTGTATGTTGGGGGCAGGAGGAGAGCTCGTTTCAATGCATTTAATTTATACTCATAAAAAAAGGGAATATTATATAATTGCTAAATCCAAACACACATATTGAAGAGTCTGTTTGTTCTGATAGGCAAACAAAAGTCCTTAGAATGAATTGTGGTAATATTAGATCCACAAGGATATTGAAGCTATTTTGACAGGGTCCTCTAGTACTCTACCACCTCATTAAACCCATCCAAATCTGGGAAGAATAGATTTCTATAATCCCTAAAGCAGAAGTGAGGTCACTAGCTAATCTGACTTCACAGCAACAAAGGAACCTCAAGGGATGAAAAAGTGTCCCCTGATGAAAGTCCACATTCCTTTGCCTAAACAAGCCTTTCACACTTAAGCAGGAAAAATGTGTTGGTTTGACTCTCTTAGCCAGCCTACAGTAGCATGTGACCATCAGGCCTTTAAAGCCTTTTGTGGATGATATAATGATTAACTGACCGTTCAAATCCTAGAAATGTCACATTAGCAGCCCCTATCAGCTCCTGGGAGAGGAGGCAGCAGAGTGTGAAACTTGAATTCCACAATGGACCCGAAAGAATGATTAAAGTCACAAGTGATTCACAGCAGCTTATAAATGAAATCCAAGTTTGGCAATGTTATCAAGGACAGGGGGCAGATACTGGAAAGTAGTAACAAGACCAGGCTTGTTTTTGTTTTTATTTTTCAATAAACCAAGAAAGGCTATTCTCCTAATGGAAATATTAGTTATCTGTTGTAAATTTTGGAAGTGAGTACTATTTTTAAATGTTTGGGGAGGTTGTCTGATGATAAATATTTCAAAGAGTATACTATTAATTCAAGCCAATCAATAATACAGCAAAACCCTGCAGCTAAGTTACCAAAAGAGAAGAAATTTATTCGCTAGCTGCATCCCCAATGAAATCCATATCTAAAGGTTTAGAACTACAGATAGCAAGATTTTTACCAAAATATTATTCATTACCTAAACATTACTGAAGTGATAGCATGTCATGACTTTTTAATTCTTTGAGTAGAGAACTGAATACTTATTTGTGTTTCTTGAGAACTTGCTCAAACACAAGGGAGGAACTCGACATCATCAAAGTGTCTTTTGTCTAACTTGACAGGAAATCATCCTTCAAGTGGTCAGACTTCAAGCAGGATCTTGTTTGAAATATCTAAGGGCCCAATAAACTGAAGTTTTTCAACTCAAGGAATTGCCGAACCCTAGTGACTTTTCTTTTGCTTTATCTTTTGACACCCTGGCAAACCCATGTGGACCTCTGGTAGAATGAGCAAAGCAAAGAGTTGGCTTGGACTTGGAATGTCCTTGTATTTTTGTGGATTGATGGACCTTACAACCACTGTGCTGTCTGTCACTCCTACACCCCTCAAAGAACTGGAAGTACATCTGTTGGACAAGACACATTTGCACCATCGAATGAAAAGAAGTTGGGTTTGGAATCAATTCTTTGTTCTGGAAGAATACACTGGCACTGACCCTTTGTATGTTGGCAAGGTAAGAATGACAACATAAAAATAAAACATGCACTATGTGGGGATGGGAGAAAGAATCAGTAACAATGGTGAATTTAAATGCAACATCAATCAATTTTATTTCAGGATCATGAATATAAAATTTATTCACATAGTAGTATGGACATTGTACTTTGCATATGGGAAGCACTTCATATATACTTTGTTGATGAAGGGATGTTATTTTATGCCAGAAACTGTGTTCTATATACCCAGATATAGTTACAAGGACATATAGCAATGCATCCATGATAAGTAAATGATGTCTATGAAAATTGAAAATTCATCTTTGTTATTTACTCCCCTCATATAAATGTTTTGGGATGATGCCTGATCATAAATATTTCAAAGAGCATACTTTTAATTCAAGCTAATCAATAATACAGAATGGTTTATAGCATGTGGAGTGTGACTACATACATAGCCAGCTATATATAATACCTGTGTCTGGGACTTGAAAAAGTGCTTAACATAAGTGAAATGAGTTTTAAATGTCTTTTTAATCCTCACCCATTTCAGTAGTTGACAGCCATCTCATATGAGCTTTTACACAGTAGAAAAGGGAAAGGCAAACATTTTGGTAGACAGATGGGAAAGTATCACTTGTTTTGCTAGATTATCTGCCAAAGAGCGCTGTTTCCCGACCTTCACATCCCAAAGGCAAGAAGAAGTAGAAATAAAAGTATGGAGGAGAAAACACTTTCCCAGAAAAGTAGTAAGCTTCCTCAGTGACAGTAACATGAGGGAGGAAAGGCTAAAGAAGGGAAGCTGCCTCCAGGGTGGTACAAGATAGAGAAGAAGGAAACCCCTAGGGTAGTATGTCAGGGCAGAGAGAATACTATACTTGGTAAAATTAGAAATATTAGATTTGCATTCTGCTTTTGACACTTACTAGCTATGGGTCTATGAATCTTATTTTTCTCCTTTGTAAAGTGAGACTAATAAAAAATGAATAATAAAAACATATATTGAGTGCTTTGAATAAGCTAAATAAGCTAAAAAATGAAGACAATGCCCACCATTAAGGATATTCTAATAGGGAGAGACAACATATAGGATTTTTCAGCTGCAAATTATGCTTTTAGAACCAATTTTATATGGTAGTAGGCTCAAATGAAATAACACACATAAAGTGAGTTTAACGTGGCAGGTATGTCAGTTACTATTATTACAAAGGAATAAGGTTGACGACTACAAAAGGTAATGCGATATTTCAGATAGAGACCATGTGGGTTCCTAACAATGATGATTACAAAAAACAATATCTTGTGTTTATGTATTTTTTGTCATTTTTAAAAGAGATGTCTATTTGTTATCCCAGGTTCTGGCCTTAAAAAAAGGAAAAGAAAAACAAATGTCAACCCTACACACAGACTCTAGCCATAGTCTTCAGAAACTTTTGTAGACTTTTAAAAATGGAATTACAATGAATATTTTTTGTTTATCTTGCTTGTTTAAATGCTGGACTTTCTCTTATTTTATAATTGAATTTTAATCAGAGAACTATTCAATAAAAGCAGCAAAGTAAAAGAAAATTTGAGCTAGAGAACTAAATTGAAAAATAAAAAAGAATTCTATTAAGTGATAACTTAAAGGTAGATGATTATGGCCACTCTCTCCCCAGGAACAGAAAGATGTTGTGAACCTAAGTTACTGGGAAGAAAATCTTCCAGAGTTTAAAGCTTCAGAAATGCTTCTCATCCTCCATATTCAACCACTTACCAAATTTTATAAATAGGTCCTCCTCAGCATTTCAAAAAATCAATTGTTTCCTCTCAATTCCCCTTGGTCTCAGCCTAGTTCATGTTTTTATCTCTTTATACCTAGAAAAAAAATCAAACTGTCTCTTTTTTCTATCTCTAATCCACCTGACACACTTCTGACACATTCATCTTCTTAAATGCAGTTTTCATCATATTTCATCATATTTCCTTTATTAGGAGCTTAATATGGCTCACTAAGGCTTATTATACAAAACTTAAACTCTTCTGTTCCATCATTTGATCATCTCCACTACCTACTTTTACTGACCATCATTCTCTCTCACTATTCCCCAATAGATGTTCAAGAACCACTTCACTTCCTCCTTGAAACTTTCCTCATTGTACTCCTTTCTATAATGATTTCTCCCTTGTTCTGAGTCTCTAAAGCACTTGTTTAACCTAAGTTGCTTTCTACATTCATGTTTGTGAATCTCCTCTCTAACTCAGGTGTTCTTAAGGTTTTCTGCATTAGTAATCTGGTGAAGCCTATGGACTCCCTATCAAAATAGTATTTGTAAATGCACAAAATAAAATAAAATGATTGTGAAGGAAACCAAAGGTCAATAAGAATAAAAATATATTTTCCTTCCAAGTTCACAGTTTCCCTATAACCTATACATGAATCCCTTATCTATGGACTCTAGGTTAAGAATATTTGCTCTAAATAGAGATGTTTTGTGTCACTGCAGGGGAAAAATAAATATCGAAAATAAATAAATAGCAACAAGTCTATATAAAATAAGTGAAGGAAGCTATTCTCAAGGATTTTGTTCCTTTTATTCTCCTTTTGTTTCCTGATTATGCTCTTTGGCACAACTGATGGCTCAGTGCTCTTTGAAGGAGAGAATGGAAATCATTGGATTGAAAGTAGAGTGAAGACCCAAGGATTATTTACATATGCTAATTATATAGTATCCTCTTTTCTCAAGACCAAAGAATCACAAACCCAGGCCTTTCCTATAAACTCCAGAAACATCAAGCAAGGCACTAAATGGAAGCTATAATCATTGATGGGGAAAGGCAAATGCAAAAGACCATCATAGTATTTAGAAGTAGAAAAATGGACTGAGTTGTACTAGAAATAATAATTGAATATGGAGTTAAGCTCTGCATTTAAATCCTGCTACTTTTTATCTGTGCCTCCCTTCAACCTTCTGTTTAACATCCTTGTACTTCAATTTCCTCATTTGTAAAATGAGGGGTTCAAAAATAGATGCTATATAAGGTCCTTTGTAACTCAAAGTCTATAATCCTAGGACAGGAGCAGCATCCAGGTTAGCCATATGGTCTGGGATGCCAACCAGTGGAGTCCTAGTAGATCCAGTTTTTCATAAGAAAAAAAGTACACACAACATACTTCTAAATTTAATCTGAATTAAGAACTTTTTCTCCATCTCTCAGTTAATAAAAAATTATTTAAAAGCTTACTATGTGTCAGCCACTGTAGTAAGTGTTGAGGATGCAAAGAAAGGGAAAAGACAATTCCCTTTTCAAGGCATTTACACTCTAATGAGGAAGACAACAAATACAAAGTAATTGACAGGAAGGAGGAGTAAGAGGAAGAGGGAAAAGAGGGAAAGAGGGCATTTGGCATGGGTGGGTCATTGAGGAGGGGAGGACAATAAAGTCCTGCAGCCCTATGGTGTCTACCCTAGGCTCTTCTTTAAATAGAAGATCTGGAAAGAATTCTCAGATGCTCACTCTCCATCCCCTCCATTAAAAAGAGGGAAGGCCCCCAAGGGCAGGGGGTACTGGAGAAGAATGAATTTCAGAGTCAATTTTGGTCTTTCAGGAAGATGAGTTTCTGGAGACAGTGATGGGTATTCCAGGTGAGCAGCCATATGGGAAATGAATCTCTCACTTTCAAAAGTCTAGAAAATTAACTAAACAATAAACCAAACCCTGATTTGTAGCATTTGCTGATTTCTGGGGCATAAATGCTCACACTGAAAATTCAACAATTAATTCTCAGAGTCCTTTCAAGCTGTCTCCAGAACACTCTTGCTACCTTCAAGAGCATAGGAATGCATAGGAATTGCCAGTAGTCAGGTGCTACTCTTGCCTTCTCTTTATTATCAATAACTCAACAAGCATTTTTATGGTCTCTAATATATTTCAGGAACTGTGTTAGGCTTTGGGGACACCAATATAAAAACCATTCCTGTCCTCAAAGAACTTATATTCTACCAAAGAATTGTCAACTTCATATAGATCTGAAATAAGGAGTCAGCTAACACAGTGAGGAAGAGGGCAAAGTTGGGACCCCAACTCCAGCCCTAGCTCCAGCTGATGTGGATGATGTAGATGCCAGATGATAGTAGGCACTAAAAGTTGGGGTTCAGTCATGTGAAGAATTCACAATGGCCATTCTCTCTGGCAAAAGGTATATTTATTTAGGGAAGAGATTACAAAGCAAATGAAAGGATGTAGTAGACATCAATAATGTTAAATATGAAATAGAGTGGAAAAGCATACTAAAGACAAGGTCCTCAAAGAAACTCACAATTATCCAGGAGAAAGGAAACATCCATGATATTGGGGCATGTCCTTAGCAGGCAGGCTAAATCCTAAAAGTGACTTAGTACCCTAAAAGAGGTATTTTATGCCTCTTTATCCTTTATACTTCACTTTATAAGGTTAAGAAGTGAGGATGGGAAGTTTTGTGAAGTTAGTAGAGATACCATGTAGCTTCGGGGAAGGACATCACAAAGCAGAGTGCTATGGCAGACTGACCCAAAGAAAGGCAGCAGCAACAGATGTCTCAGAAGTAGATTTTATGGGGAAAATTTAATCTCAGGGACATGACAGGGATTTCTGACAGGACATGGCAAGGTGAGACTGCTCCAAACGCTATAGATGGTTGGTCTCAGGGGTTTGACATAACTTGGATTTCAGACTGGAGGACCTCCTCAGAGGGTGGGAGCATGGAGCTAAACTGATCACTATCAAAGCCTTTTCCCTACCTGCCCCAGGAAACAAATCTATCAGTACTCCAGTTTCTCACAGCCAGCTGCATTCAGCCATCCAAGACCTAATAATAGGGATGGGAACTTTGAGTGCCTGGAAGCTTATTTGATTTTGCTTTGGTGAGCAATTATGTGCCCATCCCTTGGCCCTGAAGATCCAGACCACCAAGTAGGAATTACCTTCTGATGTATGTGAATGGGAGCTCAACAGTCGCAGGGGTCCTCAAACTACGGCCCAGCAGGCCAGATGCAGCAGCTGAGGACGATTATCCCCCTCACCCAGGGCTATGAAGTTTCTTTATTTAAAGGCCCACAAAACAAAGTTTTTGTTTTTACTATAGTCCGGCCCTCCAACAGTCTGAGGGACAGTGAACTGGACCCCTATTTAAAAAGTTTGAGGACCCCTTGTTGAGAGTGTCTTCTGGGACCAGTACAAAGGAAAGAGTTGTTATATCTGATTCAAGTGCCAGTTAGGTAACTGTAGAGATATCCCTATGATGGGGAGGGGCATGGAGTGGGACAAAAGGACCTTATCACACAATGGCAGGCTGGAACAAGGCTAAATTATTGATTCCTGTGCCTGATTATATGTGCACCTGAAAAGGCATTATATGTTCAATGTTGCACAGAGAATTTAGGTACAAATTCCACCTCTGATAAAACATATTAGCTGTATGACCCTGGGCAAGTCACTTAAGCTCCTTGCTCTCATGTGCAAAACAAGAATAAGAAGGCCTCTGAGATATGTTCCAGCTCTATATTTAGAATATATCCATCACTTTTTCCAGGTATTATTTTTCTTTCCTTTTGGCAGATAATAAGTATATAACTCCCTGCAGCTCCCGGGATGTTTGACTTCTTGTCTCCTTGACCTCCCTTCCACGTCTGTTTAGAAAGCCTGCCACTGTATTTGCTCATTTCAAGAAGAACTTCTATAACAATTAGCAGCAGTAATTGGTGTTGCCTTTATAGAATCTGCACTGAGATTCCCAGGGACCATTAGAATAGCAAGTCCCAGCTAGATTATATTGACATACACAAAGAGGAAAAGCCACAGGAGGCCTATGCCAGGTTCCAAGGACCAAACTCTTACTAAAGTCAACAATGTTACTGGAAAGGACTAATCCTTAGATCTTTAATAACAAAGCAGTTTAATTACTTTTTTTATATTTTTCAAACCAACCCAATTTTTAGTATTCTGAAGGTGCCAGCCTGTTACCTTTGAGACTTTCCCTAATGAATTTAGAGTTCTTAGACATGTGGGTATATTCACTTGTGTCACTCTGTCCTGCAAATGTTTAAAAGAAATATGAGATTTGCTTCCAGGATGTACATGGGTATGTTCTGCTGATTACAGCTAAGAATCAATATTGAATCATTTTCAACTCTGCTACTCATTTGCTTTGTGACCCAGAGCAAGTATGTTAACTTCTATTCTTCAGTTTCCCCTGGAGAAAGTATATACCTGGAAGCTCATACAAATGTTATAAGCTCTAATTTTAAAAGTCAGAGAAGTACATTAAGTTCTCTAGGGGTATGTACTATGTAAACACAAAGTGGTAATCTGCTCTTCCTTACACCAGGGATTCCCCCTATTCAAGAATAAAAATGCTTCCTCTTTGTCCCTTTGGATTCGGCCCTTTAGCCACCAAGTTATTAAACTAAAGAAGGGAGAAACTGCTACCTGAGCTATACATAGTAGATCACACCAGCTAGGGTTCCCATGTTCTTTTCCACAGAGAACAATAGATAGATAGATACTTGTAGAAAAAGCATAGGAAAAAAGAAGATTTCTTAAGGGAAAATTAGACCAGCTTCTTCAGGTAGAACTACATACTATTTATTATCTCCTATCACTATAAGGACAGCCAGACATAGTGGACAGAGTACTGGACCTGCAGTCAGGAAGATTCATTCTCCTGAGTTCAAATCTTGCCTCAAACATTTACTGTGTGACCTTACTTCCTTCACCTGTAAAATAAGCTGGAGAAGGAAACAGCAAATCACTCCAGTATCTTTGCCAAAAAACCTCAAAATGGGGTCATAAAGAGTCAGACATGAGGAAACAACCTCCTAGATTGTCCTAACTTCTTTTTCCTCCTGCATTTCATGCAGGTCTTCTAGTACAGACCTACTTTTTAAAACTAACAGAAGGTTCAGTCTTCAGCAATAAGAGACACTTTCTAATTGTTGTCATAGCAATTCTCCTTTTATGATCCAGTGAAGAAAAATAGCCGATTGTTTTGAAGAGGTTTTTTGGTTTGTTTGTTTCTTCATTTAATAATAGCAATAGGCCACAGCTTTATCCCAACAGATAATATGAAGACTATAGGAACTATAGACTGTGGGCTCAGGGAGGGAAAGAGAGTATTATAGAACTTTAAAAGGAATATCAGAGTTTAGCTCATAACAATTAATTTCTTTCCCTTTAAATATGCAGAAAAGGATTTTCCTTCTTCTCTGAATGCTTTTTAAAAAGTATATTTTTAGACTTGTGATTTCATTGATGTAAAGAACTCCTACTGAGCAAAGTCTCTTTATCAATGAAGATTTGCAATCTAAAGCCTTAGCTGGTAATCCAGGAATACTGATATCAGTTATCCTGGACCCTACAAATATTGTATCAGAAGAAGGCCATAAAGCCAAATTATCTTAACTCTAAGGCACTGGATGTGGAGTCCTAATTAGATAGGAGTTAAATCCAATCTCTGCTCTTTATTCTTAGCCCCACTTTACAAAACAGTGAAATTAGGAAGTTGGACAAGATTACTAAAAAGGTTTCTTCCATATTTATATTTATGATTTTATGATCTTCTAAATAACGTCATCAGTCATGAGGAACAGGAGGAGAAAAGGAGCCTTCTTAATGAGAAAAAGTAAAGGTGATTTCAATAATAGGAATAGCTAACATTTATCTAGCCCTTTATGAATATTTTCTCCTTTTATATTTGCAACAATTCTATCAGCTGAGTGCTATTATCATCCATACTTTAAAGATAAAGAAACTGAGGCAGAGAAAAGCTAAGTGGCTTCTCAGGGTCACATAGCTAGTAAGTACATGATGTATTACTAATTTGATGGACCATACAGTACTAATTTAATACATCAAAAGGACATTATAAAAAAAATAATTCAGAAGAATTTGACAAGGAAAGGGAGATAGAGACATAGAATCTGCACTGTAACATTCTTATCTTAATTCTTTTAGGTTGGCATTTTAGTATACATAGTAAAACTGGTATTGAAGATAGTATAGATGGATTTGTGCTCTAGACAGTGAGCTGATGCCAGAATTAGGAAGATCTGGGTTCAAGACCTGATTCTGGCAAATATGTATGACATTAGTCTAAGTCTCTTAACCTTTAAATATACTGGACAATTCTCTAAAATAAATCTAATTAAGATTAATTAATCAATTTACTAATTAATTGCTACTGAGAAGCCTTGATACAGAAAGGTGCACAAAGGGTCAGATATAACTGAAACAAGTGAACAACAATAAAATGGAAACATAAGAAAATTAGATCAGCAAAGATGGTTGAACAATATGTATTGGTCATATTGTACTATGACTCAATACTATGTATTGAGTATCTATGTTACTATGTAGTATGATTTTATTTTTATTCCTTTTTTCAATTTTCAAATTGTTATATGGAATGATAGGAATTTTGTAGGAATGGTTATACAATTTCTCTGAAATTCTCTGACTCTATCACTGTTTTAGAATTTTATGAGATTATAGAGGCCGTCTTGTCCAATTCATACCTAAAGAAAAATCCCCCAGCAAAATCCACTTATATAAACACTGCTTAATAATCTTGGGAGCTTACTACCTCAGGAAACAGCACATACCATTTTCCAAAAGAGACCTATTGTTAGGAATATCTTTCCATTGAGCTGAAATTTGCCAACTCTCTCCTCCACCCCACCCCCTTAATTTGTTTTAACATGATTTAAATTTCTTTCTTACTTTACAATCTGCCATTACCTAAAATAAGCTCTTTCAACTTAAGTTATAAAGAATTGTGTGCTTCTTCTCTAAGGTATCATTCTTTATTAAAGGGGGAATAAATATAGTCTTCAGTTTTAACCAAAGGCAGTTCCAACACACAGCAGAGTTACAAATAGGATGGATTTCTATTTATGTATAACCAGATCCAAATAGAATAAGTATCTACTGTGTAGAGGCAGAGTCATGCCCCCATGCTTTCTGAACTGTTTAAATAGAAGGTTTCAATTGTGAGAAATAATAGGACAGCATGCTGGATGTAGAAATGCAAGAACATCATATTTTAAATAGAATTTTTAAGTGGGGAAAAATACTTGGTTTTTTCTCACTCTATTTTATTCTCTTATTTCTCTCCTTTAGATAAGACATGGCATTCTCTAGGCAGCAAAATAGCTGCTTCCATTATTTTGTAGTGAGTCAATCTGAGACCCATTCAAATTCAGCAATAGTCCCCAACCTTCTTGTAAAAGAGTGCTTTATATGTATTTTCAGGTCTCTTCTATGACTCTATGCCCTTTAATTACTAGCAGGCATCTTCATATTTACACTATACTAGTAAATTCAAATAGTCAGGTACAACTTTGACCCTCTGTGACCATGCATGAGAATTGTACTTACTGGAAGAATCCAGTGCATGTGTTCCCCCTTAACCCCATTACAGCACCAGAGTTCTAAAGGGAGACAAGAAAATCTGTGTGTATTAATACCCTTCTGGCTAACCATGTATGGCATAAATGACAACATCTGTTGTCTTTTTTTGTAAATTAATCATAAGAAACTATTCACTGGAAAAAATGTTAGTACTAACAATCTGGGTCACATTGGAATTGGCAGCAATGGACTGAATTTAACCATTGCCCCAGTCAATGGTTATTTACTATTGTTATTGCCCCAGTCAAAACTGAAGTCAAACTCTTTCTCTTCATTACAGCTTGGAGGTAAGACTGAGTTCACAAGGGTTTGGCTAAAGTAGTCTAAGCCCAGAAAGTTTTATCAACCTGAAAATTCTTCTGCTCCTTAGAAAACAAAGATAATTTAAATTCAAAAAGGTGTTTTACCAAAGGATTAGCCACCAGGCAATAAACTTCTTTGTCCATAATAACACATAGCTGGCATTAGTGCTTTAAGGTTTGCAAAGTACTTTAACCCATTTGATCTTCATAACAACCCTGTAAGATAGATGCTAAGATTATTCTCATTTTATAGATGAAACTACTGAGGCAATATGAGGTTAATTTGCCTAAGACCACACATCCAGTAAGTGTTTGAATAAAGATTTCAAGTCAGCCTTCTAGATTCCAGGCCCAGCACTATCTTCTGTTACATCTAGCTATTTATTATAATTATTATCATTATTAATCAATTTATGTTGCTCTTATTGTTATATCAGTGTTTCTCCATGCCCAAATTCATTGTGTTAAAACTCATAATACAGGGTCTAAGATAATAATAACATAGTTCATTTCCTTAGAGGATTATGAGAATACCACTGAAAAAGAAATGTAAAGAAAGTGGTACTTCTTCCTACATATGTCAATTCTTATTTATACATGTATTACCCAATCTAATTCGATAAGCACCATTTAGCATCTTTTGGGTTGCAAGATACTTTGCTAAGATCAAGAAATAAGAAAGAAAAGACACACACACATAAATAGTTTCTGCTCTCAAAGATCATTCCATTTTGTAGTGGGAGGAAGGCTACACAACATGTTAACATACACGTATATATGTGATCCTTTAAAGAGAGAGAGAGCATTAGGATAGCACATGAACATGGATTATGTTCTAGACACAGACTACACACTATACAAAAATACTGAGGTGGGAGGGAGAAATCTGAGTGGAGTAGAGTACTTGAAAAGTAGAAATTTGAATAAGCTTAAAAAGGTAGGCTAGATGTGATTGTGATGACCAAAATCAGGGCCAGCAAATATGGTAATTCAACTCTCTCTGAACAATCAGCTCAATTCAGACCTATGAAGATTCCCTTGATTCTTAGTTCAAGGAGAAATATCATCTTGTTCAAGGAAAGGATGTAATCATGGAGTTGAACTGGCAACCATGCAGTTAAATTCTATATCTGTCTACTGACAGATTACATTAGGGGCTGCCATCCACTTTTTAGCCAATTTGAATCTTCATAAAATGAAATGCTTTTGTAACTTATTGCCCAAACACCTTCTTTTTTAAAAAATGACAAAAAAAATTAATTTTCTATAATTCAGGTCATTAAATGGTAAGCTTTTGGGCACGGAGTCTTATTTTAAATGCAACTTCTTGTCTACTCAAGCAAATAAAAAAAATATTTCTTTGGTTTATTCTCTCTCTGGATTTAGAAGTTCTACTTCCTAGATTCCTGATACTATAGTTTTATTGGAAATTTTTCCAGGTAACAGTCAATGTCTTGACCTTGGAGGTTGTCATGTGTATTTTAAATTGTCTTTTATGGATAATTTGAAGTATATTTTTCCAGCTTTTAAGCTGATTCTTTGATATGTCCTTGTTCAATGTAAAACAGTGTCTGTAGATAAATGCTGATAAATGTTACCCAAAAACTACCTCTTTATTTTGAAAAGCGTTAAAGAATTCTGGCAGAATTGAAATTTAATTTGCCAAGTTTCATTCACTAGATATGCTTGTTTTCTTAATAGAATCTTTCTTTTCCTGCAGCTTCATTCAGATATGGACAGGGGTGACGGGTCTATCAAATACATTCTGTCAGGAGAAGGAGCTGGGATTGTATTCACAATCGATGATACTACTGGAGACATCCATGCAATCCAGAGACTGGATCGAGAAGAAAGGGCCCAATACACATTAAGGGCACAAGCCCTGGACAGGCGGACAGGCAGACCAATGGAGCCTGAGTCAGAGTTCATTATTAAAATCCAAGACATCAATGATAATGAACCTAAATTCCTAGATGGACCTTATGTAGCCACTGTGCCAGAAATGTCCCCTGTAGGTAAGATGATGCTAAAGACTCACTGTCACAAATAACAACTGACATTTAGACTATCCCTAATGCATCCACTGAGAATGAGAGATTATGCAAAATTTACAAATTTTAAAGTAAAATTCAAAAGGTCAGTAAGACCAGATGATCCTTTAAAATTTAACATGAAACCACTTGACTATAAGAATTAACTACAATTTTAAATAAACCTGATTTCATAATACAGTTCAGGGTTTTTTGTTGTTGTTGTTGTTAATTTGATGGGTTTTTTAAATCTGTTTGGGAAAAATATTTTAATATCACAAAAAGAGAAAGTAAATATGTGAGCTGCATGTAAAGATTCCATCAAAGAGCCATGAAACTGTCTTGTCTACTTGTGATAAATAGATAGATAGATAGATAGATAGATAGATAGATAGATAGATAGATAGACTAGTTTGATACAGGTCATATGTCCAAGACACTAAAGTAGTTATGAGATATGCCATAGAAACCGAAGGAACTCTATCCTCATTGAAATCCCACTCAACACTTCATAATGTGGTAGTAAGGGCCACTCAGGACTATTGTCCCTTCTTCCCAGATATGATTTTAACAAAGTTCCACTCTCTTTTTCTCAGGTACCTCAGTTATCCAGGTGACAGCAACCGACGCTGATGACCCAACATATGGGAACAGTGCCAGGGTAGTATACAGTATTCTTCAGGGTCAGCCATATTTTTCTGTGGACTCTAAAACAGGTATTATTCTACAAAAAGGATCAGAAAAGTGTGATATGTTTCCACACCATTTCATAACCACCTAATATGGGATTAACTGCTCAAAACTAACGCCTCAGTCAATTAAAAGAAATTTATTAAGGACTTTTAAGAAATTTATTAAGGCACTGTGGTAGGAGCCAGGGATACAAAGAAAAAATCATGGAGTTTTTTAGAGTTAGAAGACCACAGAGGTCATATTGAACTCACACTTCAATAAATAAATCCTTTCTTTAGCATCCCTGAGAAGTAATCATCCATTGTATACTTAAACAGTTCCAGTGGAGAAAAACTCCATTCCACTGTCTAACAATTTTAATTATGAATCAAAATCCATTTCCTTGTAATTTTAAATTACAAGGGTCCTAGTTCTGCTTTTTGAAACACTGGTTCCTTTTGTAATATGTTCATTTACAGCCAAAGATAGCATTAGCTTTTTGGCTGCTGTATCATACTGTTCACTTTTAGTGAACTTGCAATTCATTAAGATCCCCCTATACTTTTTTTTTAACATAAATTGCTATCAAGTTATACCTCTGCCATTTTGAATTTAATATTTTTTTCTCAATTTAAGTGCAGGAATTTCTAGAGATATAGTTATTTGGAATTAAGAAAAAAAGAATGCTATTATATAAATAGGAACATGTACCTCATAGGTCATGTAAAAACCTAAATGGAACTAAAAAGTTTCTTTTCCTGCCTCTCCCAACAATTTGCCATAGTCCTTAAAATCCTGCTGTTAGAATCATGAGTTTGCTTATGAAAAAGGCATCCTGATGAGAAAGGGATCACAGAAATTGGCATGAGAAGAGACCTAAATTTCAATTTCATCTCTGTCAGTTAACAAATTGCTGTGTGATTGTGGTCAAATAACAACCCCCCTAACGCTTTAGTTTCCTCATCTCTGAAATGATTGTAATAAAACTTGTCCAACTTATCTCACAGAGTAAGACAAGCATAATACAAATGTGAGTTGTTTTTGTTCAATTGTTATCTTTCAGAAGTTATTACATGAACAAAATCACATATTAATCCATGAAAACAATTGTAAAAAATTATTAGAACAAAATTTTTTTCTCTATCAAAGATAGTAGAACCACCACCTTGAATATTAAAATCCTTGAAATGCTTGCAGAAGGAGTAAAAATAGCTCTAAAGAAAAAAAAAAGATAAAAAAACACACACTTATAGTAAAGAACAAGCTCCTGAGAACTCAAGAGTCACTTCCATGCCATAATGAGGCACCAGAGTAAGATTTCAGCTTTGACTTGGGCAATTGCAGAATAGTTAAATTCAGTCCATTGCTGCCAACTGCATTGTGACCCAGATTGTTAGCACCAGCATTTTTCCAGTGAATACACAATAGGAACATACACATATATACTTGTGTGTATGTATGTATGTATGTATGTATTCCATGCTGGATGCAATACAGTTGGAAGGGTGCTGAGGAAGGGAGAATAACAAAGATATGAGAAAATCCTCAATTCTTTTTGATTGTTTTAAAAGTGACCACGAATATAATCAATTATTGACTTTTATGCCTATACAAAATTACTATGGGGGTGATCTGTATAAATAGAAGGAATGCTGATAAGACTATTAGTTGGGAATTAAGAGCTTCTTACAAATGATATTCAGTAAATAGACCCCACATTTTACTACATTACAATTAACTAAAAATAAAGAGAATATATAAATAATATAAAATATAGAGAATATAAAATCTCATTATACTTATTGCTTATTGATTATAAAAAAGCATTCAATTCCATAGAACAAAATGTCCATTAAAATTAGTATAAAAGAAGTACTAAGATATCTCCCTTTCATATATCATTCAATTCAAATCATTCAAAATTCCTTTGAAGAAATAATTGTCTTCAATGACTCTCTAATAACAAACTTAAAATCTGACCCAAAAGAACTAAAATAGGGAGATGATGGAAGAGATATGGCATAGAGTCCAGGTCAAAAAGATATTTTTGATAATTGATTAGGTGAATAATGCTTCTGTTTATAGATATTATTGTTTTAAAAATATCTAGCTCTAAGACATTTTAGTGCCTCCTGAACTTCTATAATCACTCACAAAAGTTTGGCCCACCTATCCACTCAATAAAAACTAATTGAAGAAAGAATGTCAGTTGCCCAGATTTCACCAAGAATCTGAATAGACACTCCACTGAGTTTATAGAATAGTTTATAAATCAAGGACAAACAGTCCAAAAGGGCAAGGAAATGGGCCCAAAGTTGATAAGATGGAGAATAGGATTATTTGCTTCTTGAAAATTGCAAAGCACTTTGAATCTATGCTTGCCACACTAGTAGTGGCCCATCCTGTCAATACAAATATGTTGCCAGTATTACAATAATCCTGCACGATCTGGAATATCACTGCTTGAGAAATGTACAGTGAGCAACAGAAATGTGTATGGTGGATATAAGCAGATTTCAGCATATAACTACTGAGGAACTCCTAGGATGAACAGAATTGTATAATAGAAAAAGAAGATGCACTCAAAAGGTAAGAGCAAAAGATGTCATATGGACAGCCAGAATGTTCCAATGGTATCCTCATGATTTGGGGAAAAGATGAGGAAAAATCTCCACCACATTGATTGGAATACCTATAGGAAACTTTTGGTCAACATGGATGAGACTCATATAGGAGGAACAGGCAAGAATGCATATCTGTTGATTTAGAGGGAATTCCAACTCAGTAAGTAATAGATCCATTTGATATCTTCATACTAGAAACAGAATGAATATTAGACCTGGAAGAGATCTTAAAACCCAAATAATCCAACACCTTGTTTTTATACATGAGTAAACAAAGATCCAGAGTTGTTAAATAATTTGACCAGAATCACACAATGAATTAGTGAAAAGACTGAAACTATAACTAATGTCTCTTGATTCCCAGACCAATATACTTTCTGTAACATACAACAGTGTGCTAATAGAAAGTAAGATCTTCCATAAAGAATGAGAGATCAATTTTTAAATGGGAAATAAAGGTTGGGAGTATGTGAAAATGCTTCTGATAAAGAAAAACCTTATGAAATAACATAATATGAAAATTAAAGAAAGGGGTGGCAGACATAGTATGCTTCAGAGGAAAAAATCTATTTTCTCCACAGAAGGAAGGGTAGGGAGGATATTACAGAAAAACTTGATATTATTAGTATAATTAGCATGGTTAGTAATTAATAGTATTAGCATTAACTATTAGAAATTTGTAATTTTCTCCCAAATCCTAAAGAGAAATTTTATTCACAATGCACCAAAATGTGAGTGGACAGAACATTGGTAGGATAATATTAATAAATCTTCAATATCCTAAACAAAATTACACATTATTTTGATACCTCCAAAGGGAGATCTATAAAATCAAGGTCAAATCACATGAAAAAGGTGCCCCATGAGGCAAAGAGAACATTTAAAAAGTAGAAAGTCTATATATTTCATTTTAGAAAGTTACCAGTGTAATTCAATATGAATATTATGGATCAAACTAGAAACTGTTTTTTCCTTTTTCATATAAAAATACTATTTAGTCACAAATGAGATTATAAATCTTGAAATGAATAAACCTTTCATCTTTTTTTTCATGACTATACTTAGTACTTCAAATGAACAGAAAGAACATATTTCCCAATTCATTATTGTCCACTGCTATATAATGGATCTGTAGCAGGATCCAAACAATATATTCCAATGCATTATGATTTCAATCTCATTTATTTCTTAAATGAAGCCCATGTCATTCCATAGCTGTTTTGATGTTGTTTGGAGAGATTTATACTTTATGCATGTTAAAAATAAACAACCCACAGAATATCCTTCATGTCTCAGGTTTACTGAATGTAGTAAACCGTGAGCTTGAAAGTAAGCAGAAGAAAAGCAAAATAGGAAAGAATAAAAACAAAGCAAAAAGGAAAATTTCTTCCTGATCCCAGCCTCATCTTCCTGTGGACTGAGGAATTGGGAAACAGCAAGACAAGAAAAGGTTAATTAAAGAAGAGGCCATTTTTACTACAAAGGTCTTTAAAATGAGAAAAAGAAAAGAGGAATTTCTTAACCATTCAGGGAGAAATAGCTCTGAGATGCTCTTTTCTTATGACCAAAAGTTCATTATCTTTGCTAAGTGAGAATAGGCAGAACTGGGTTTATCAGAGAAGTGCTGCTGCCCTCTCATGTTCCTTTTCAGTAATGTTACCAAAAGAAAAAGGTCTTATTTGAAACTGACTTTGCTGGAATATTTAGGGATTTGGGAATAAATTCAATAATACTTACTAACCTCAGTAATGTGAGCAATTTCTATTTTGATTTAATACTCACAACACATGACCCAAGAACTATTTCTTTCCAAACTGAAACTGAGATTTATAAATTGCCTTCTTAAGAACAGACTTTTTGCTATCCTGCAGGTGTAATTAGGACAGCACTCATGAACATGGACAGAGAAGCAAAAGAATACTATGAAGTGATTATACAAGCCAAGGATATGGGAGGACAGCTTGGAGGACTGGCTGGAACAACCACCGTCAATATTACCCTCTCTGATGTAAATGATAATCCACCACGATTCCCACAGAGTGAGTCTATGTCAAATATACCTGTAAAGTCTATGTTAGGCAAAATAGGATGAAATTGAGATCTGCTCATGAATTTTCTATTTCTTTTCCCACTTTCTCATTAAACTAAATAACTTTTAAAACCTCATTTACTAATTTTATTTATTAGCAAAGATACAGTCACAATTTACATAGCTTTTAATTTTTGATATAACTGTTTATTGTACACAGGATATTAAAATGTGTTTTCTTCTATACTTATACCTATCTAAATAAAAAGTAGCAATAATACTTTTGTGATTTTTAAATATTATTTAAGAAACTTGAAAAGAAATCATAATTATTTATAGGCAATGTTATAGTAGAAAGAGAGCATAATGCTTGAAATAAAATATAAGCTGCTTGAGAAAATGTTTTCTACATGTCTTTGTACCCTCTTGCCTATCACAGTGACAGTGACAAATCAGATGATTAAGAAATGCTTATTGAGATGATCTGAACTGAAGTCCAACAATCTGGGTTCAGCTACATAACATAAAGATACTTAGACAATTCTCTGAACCTCAGGTTCCTAAAATTGAGGAAATTAGCTTAAACAAGGTCCAAGATCCATTTCCTTTTTTAGATCCTGTGCCTAGGTTTACCTTCCAAATGATTAAAAATAATGAGATTCACACAAATTGAATAAAGTTTAGAACATATTTTCCCCATCAATATGTCCAGTTTTGTCCTCTTCTTGGTCACATTTCTCTTCTAGACCTCAAGTATTAGAGCAAGCTTGTCAATCACTTTAGCTTTAGAATTATCATTCAATCAATATTTATCAAACACTATATTTTAGATAGTATAGAGAATTCAAAAATACAAGAGACTGCTTACTCTCAAGAAGCTTACAATCGAAATAGAAAAATGAAAAAGGTACACATTTTTAAAAATCAAATAATTATAAACCATCACAATATAATTGGCAAATCAATACTAAGATGATATATAACATAATATGACATGATATTCCATGATATGATACAATATAATGAATAATCTATCATTACATATGACATTAAAAGGTAATATATAATTAAAAGGTAATATATAATATCACATAATATCATATAATAATATAACATAATGTGATATAAGCTATAGGCGTTTAAAAGGGGGGGGGGGAAGGAATTGCTCCTACCAGAAAGGTAGAACTTGAATGTGGATTGAAGAACAGAAAGGTAGACACAGAGAGAAAGGAGGTAGTTCCTATAGGATGAAGCCATATTGAGTCAATTGATTAATCAATCAATTAATAAACATTTATTAAGTTCCTGTTTTGTTTTAAGCATTTTGCTTAGTGCTGAGGATACAAATTCAGAAATGAAACAGTCCTTTCCCTCAAGGAGCTTATATTGTATTAGAGAGATAATACAGGAGTACACACAAAGTAATTCTGAATGAAATTAGTCAACAAGCATTTATTAAGCACCAATTATGTGCCAAGCACTTTGTTAAGCTCTGTGGATACAAATATAGAGAAAAAGAAAGACAATCCTTACTCTCAAATTACTTAATTCCAACAAAGGGTGGAGTGAGTGGCAAGACAGGAATGATGGAGAGGCTCATAGTGTAGCCTGATGAAAAATGAAAATATGGCTGATCTTAAAGCCTCCTTTAAATGGAGATTCTGGAACAAATTGACCAATCAGAGAGAAAATGTCTAAGGGTACTTCCAAAGCGTGAATTAGAACTTTCAGAAAGTAAAGTTTTCTGGGACATCAGGGGTAAATTCAGAAAAGAGGAATGCATGGTGGAAGAAAGCAATAACACCTAAAAAGATATTATAAAGAGGTATTTGTGTTCCTTTTCAGTAATGTGACCAAAAAGAAAAGGTCTCATTTGAAACTGACTTTTTTGGAATATTTGGGGATAAGTTAAAGTCCATGTCTATTGTGACTACGTCTTTGCTACTAAATAAAGCTAGTGAATGAGATATTAGAATTATTTAATTTAATGAGAAACTGGGAAAAGTATCAAAATTTCACACAAGGAATCCATGTTGAACATAGAGCTTCAGAAGAATCTTGAAGTAAACAAAGGATTATAGAAGGTGAGAAGGGAATGCATTCAAGGCAAGGGAAATAATTAAGGTAAAATTATGAAAACAAATAGTGTATGATATGTGAAAATCACCAAAAAGGTCAGTTTGATTGAACCATAGAGTTCTAGAAGCGAACTGTACAGAAATGGGCAAGACAAAGTAGAATAAACTCATCAATTTTCCATAAGGAGAAGTCGTAGCCAAATAATCAGGTTAGAAATAAATTGTGAAGAATCTTAAGTTCTAGGATAAAGAATTTTGGCTTCACTTTGTGAACAATTATAAACCTTAGATGTTTTACAACAAGGGAATGATATGATGAAAGGTTGTTTTAGAAAGATTCATCTGAAAGCAGTTCACATGGAGGATTGGAATGAGAAGCTAGAAATAAGAATGTGAATATAGAGGTCACTGGGAGAGACCTTCCAGGTAGCCATGGCAAGTGTTAAAGATGCAAAGAAAGTCAAAAGACAATCTGTTCTCAAGAGAATTTCATATTCTAATCATTAATATATGTCTTTGTTGGCATAGAACACTGGCTAGATTAAGATCTATGTGGGCATCAGGAATCTTGAGTTCTTTTTAAAGCTTTGTCATCAACTGTCCATGTAACCCTAAGCTTTACCTTACCTGGGTTTCTGTTGCTTCATCTCCAAAATGAAAGCATTAGACACTATAACAAATGTCCCTTCCATTTCTAAGACAATATAAACTGACAAAATATGTATGTAGGTCTTACTCACACAAGATATAATACTCCAGTGTTTCCCATAACAGGTCTTGTTTCATAACAACTTATTCTATTTCTAAAGTGACTGGAATCAGAAAACCAGGTACTGTTGGCACATCACAACTATTCCCCTTCAGCAGCTTTGACTTGCCAAGAATATGGCTAAATTCTCATCATACAAACATAATGAGTGCTTTGATGCAGCCTCCTTTCCCAAAGTTGTCTTAAAATTCAGGGCCTCTGTATTCAGGCTTTGTTGCAATTTGGGAAATGATTTAGGAGAGAAACCACATTCTTAGGAAACTGTCATTGTATATTTTTCTTCATTATTTAGTTATGACTCATTAAATGATGAGGATTGTTAACAATTTAGCTTTCTGGCAGCCAAGTATTTTGACAAAGATAAATGTCCATGGGTTTGGAAACAAGGCAGATTGGATTCTATGTCATGATGGAGAAAAGGATGGCGTTACCTTGATAACAGATGAAGTCAATGCTAGCAAGGGGATACTAGGTAATCCTTTCATAATGAAAAATCCATTCTGTATTCAGTGTTTTACACAGACCTGATACCATAACACAGAGAAAAAGATATGAGAATTGCTCCAAATATAGGCACCTAATGGTACTATTGGATTGGTAATTCCATTGGCATTCTATTTATATACCTCCACTGGGCCTTGGGGAAATTCACTTCCTATCACTCTCACTTCAACATGTATGACTTACATGACCTATAGCACTGGGAGAGAGGTCCCATTCACCAGCATGAACACCTACCCAAAGAGGGGAGATGTAGGTGTGAGCAATGTCTGCAGAGCAAACAAGTGGTTAGGTTTTAAGATCTATTCTATACTTCTTCCAAAGGCAGTTAATAAATTAGTTGATGATGCATTGCCAAAGCTATTTGGAGAGATACCTAAATTTAATTGAAAAAAGTAAAAGACTGGCACATGATGAAAATTTTTCCCAGGCCAAAAACAACATTTTTACTTTAAAAGGGGGAAGGGACACTCACTGAAAATGAAGATTATTTTCTCTCTTTCTCTGTCTTGCTGCCACAGCAAATTAATTTTGGATAGATTGTGTGTGTCCCATTTTTACAATTCTTGGGTGCTTTGATTTGCTGTTAAGACTTAAAGAATGCAAGATATAAAAGGTTCATTGCATATTATTAAGTCCAATCCTGTTAAGGACCACGCCTAAGTGTGAAGGGGCAGGTTGATTCTCCAAAAGCCCCCACAGTTGAGAATCATAACACTTGAAGGAATTGCAAATCAGCCTTTACTAACACAGATGTTGCTTGTGAATTGGGAATGAAATTAATTGAAGGCAAGAGGGAAGAGGAAAGAGGTCAGAAAATGAAACTGCCTCTCAGTTTCCCTTGTATCATTATCATCCTTTCATATAAAGGGATCTATTCTGCTGATCAGAATTAGATTCCTAGTAGCCACTAGTGGGTGGCTCCCATAATACAATCCCATGATTGAATAAATGAGGAACTGTGACCCAAGCAATTTAATATACATATACAACGTCACTTAGCCATTGAGGCACACTGACAGACTGGTTCAAGCAACATTTCTTTGAATCAAAAGAACCAGAAGAAACAAATGAGAAAATGTATGGAAATTATTTTGTTGAATTGAAACCTTAAAGCACTATGTAAACTCATCATCCTTCCTTACAGGAAAACACTGTTGTTCTACTAAATATCAGTATATTTTCATATTGAGATATGATTGATAATTTCTCCTTTCCACCCCTCTTTCCAGAGCATTACCAGATGAGTGTGTTAGAATCAGCTCCAGTTAGTTCTACAGTGGGCCGTGTATTTGCCAAAGATCTGGATGAAGGAATCAATGCAGAAATGAAGTATACCATTGTGGATGGAGATGGCCTGGACACCTTTGACATCAACACAGATCCAAGTTTCCAAGTTGGCATCATAACAGTTAGGAAGGTAGCATATATCCTATTTGATCCCTTTTTTTAACCTATGGATATATATGAACTTCTGGTCATTAACATTCACTTTTATATAATGTTTTATGGTTTACAATAGATAGTAATGACAATATTAAAGAATAAATGAACATGAACTAAATGAGATTATGTTACAAAAGCATTCTGTTAGGGGGAAAATGTTTTTTTCTATTCCTTGACAACTTTTGAAAATTGCCTGTGTCCTCATTTTACACAGAGGGTACTAGGTCATTAGAAAAGTATATAAACATGTCATTTCTCTATACTAATTTCCCAATTCACTTTTTACCCACTTAAAAAATCTTTGTCATTTAATTATCCAATGATGTGAATGATTTGATCAATATTTGCACTTGAATAGCACACATTTTTTACTTCAGTGTACCATAAATAACAATAAAGTGAGCCGTAAAATTATTTATGCATCAATAAATAATATGCAGGAGATTTTTAATTGCTACTTGAAGATCCATAAATGCTAATGAGACTTGAAGAAGCTTTATCAAACATGACTATTTCACTGATTATTAGTTCTAGGTAGGATAACACTGAGCCCAACAAAGCATGATTCTGAATATAGGCTATGAACCCCAAATAAAAGATAAATTCTCTCCTTTTTAATTTTTAAATTTGATTAGCTAGGAAAATGTATTCTTAATTTAAAAACTCAATGAATTATTCTTTAGGAGAATAATAGGGATTGGACCTGTGATTTCATCAGCATAGTAATATCAGGTGAAGAAATTTTTTCATCATTGCAAGTCAGCACCTTCTCATGGTCTTAGAGTGCTTTAAGTGACTTTCCCAGAAAAACTCAGTGAGCATAATTACAAATCTGGGTGACATTTGAACCTGGATCTTTAGGCCAACTTCCTATACACTTTATTACAGTGCCTCTACAAACTCTTTATTTTCAAATATTTTGAAAGATATGTTCTTTTCCAAAAGATTTGAGCTTCATAAAAAGTCTTACCTTAGAAGCAGAACAATAACTAGGGCAGGGTGATCAGAGGTTGTCCCCACAGTGCCGAACAATAAAGAGTATCGACTGCACTTAACAACCCTTCAGTAGAATAAAAAGAATGTTCAAGACTTTCTGATTCATGGTATCCTGAGATCTTTCCTCACTTTCAAATGAATATGTCTGTAGGAGTTAATTTGAGGCTTTCTTTTGTACTTTCTCTTTCCCCCTCCTCAAGTTCAAAACCTGGTTAGTTATGGTTCTGGTTAGAAGATAGTAGAATTAACTGAGCTTATATAGTTTTATAGCAAGTAAGGAATTGAGCAATTAAGAGAGAAACAATCAGACAGAAATACAGACAGACTGTGTTGAAGCCAATTAAAGCAAAAGTTGGTTTATCCAATTACTATCAACTAGAAATGGCTATTAATCAGCCTGACATTTATATATACACTGTGATAATTGGTGTTCAAAATGATGATACTGAGGTTTTTGCAAGACCCTAAAATACCTTCTGCATCATCAAAGAAATGCTGAGTACAATTTTAGTATCAGGGTATTTTTTAATATTTTAATTCTTTTAAAATTGGTAACGCGTGTCTGGTACTATAAAGTAATTAGACTCTTTTTCATTTGTGACTTGTAGAATCTGCTTCATTATCGTATAATCACATCTCATATATGGCAACTCTCAGTTAATTAAAACATTTAATTAATGTGGTGAAGTGGATAGAGAGCTGGCCTATGAATCAGGGAGACCTGGGTTCAAGACCTGCCTCTGCCACATACTGGCTGTGTGACCCTAGGTAAGTCAATTAACCTCTCTGTGCCCCCAAACAACTCTCTAATAATATAAGATGCAGAGAGGTGCCAATTTGCATTGGTAGTAGAAGTTCTCACCTAGAAGTTGGTATGCTAATTATATCACAGGTCATGGCCAAATAAACAATCAAAAACTTTCTTAAGGTCACACCAGATGATGGATGAGACTGAAAGTTTCCTTCATTTGCCAATTAGTGACCAATTAAATTCACATTATTCATTTAAAATTTTAGTTTATCATTTTAAAGTAATAGGTTTTGATAAATGTCTTTCAAAAGAAATTTATAGAAGAGATAGTTGACATCTGAAAAAGAAAGTAGTGGAAGGGTATTATCTATAGATTGACCCCATTGCCATTTTTGACATACTTATTCACTATATTGGCACAACAGCAAAATTCTATAGATATTATTTATCTAGATTTTAGCCCATATTTTGACAAAGTCTTATAATATTGATCTTCTGGAAAAGAGGAAGAAGAATTACTTCAATGTTGCTGTTGTTGTAAGTTATGTCCAAATCTTAATGACCCCATCTGAAATGGTTTGCCATTTCCTTCTGCAGCTTATTTTACAGATGAGTAAATTGGGACAAACAGGATTAAGTGACTTGCTCCAGGGTAACAAAGTTATTACGTGCCCAAGGCCAGATTTGAACTCAATCTTTCTGACTCCAGGTCCAGTGCTCTATCCACTTTGCCATCTAGCTGCCCACTGTGACCTAAGCTGAAGTGCAATTAAGAATATTAAGAAAAAATTAAGTAGTCAGACAAAAAGAACAGTTGTTAATGATTAGAGGTCATTTTGGATAGATATCTCCAGTAGATTATTCCAAGCATCTGGGCTTAGACTTGTGCTACTTAATAGAGAACCATGGAACCTGAAGAGATTTTGGAAGTCAATAAGTCCAATGTCTTCATATTATAGATATAGAAATGATGAGGCATGGTGATTTGACCAAGATCACACAATAAATAGCAGAGCCAGAATTGGAACTAGGGTCTTCTTACTCCCAATACTGTCTTCTTGGATAAAACATATGTGAAAACCTACAAAAGATACACAGCTAGAAAGAATAACTAACATCTTGACCCCTATAGGGCAAGACAGTGGACTGAATCTAATAAATGGGCAAAATGGTAGTGTTTAAACTTATTTTCCCAAGTATTGAATAGTGAAGCAAAGATAGAATTCTGCTTTTTCCCTGACTGGACATAGCAAAAAAAAAAAAAAAAAAAAAAGAACAGGAAAACTTCCTGATACTTAGAACTTCCCCAAAGTGGGATGGATTGCCTGTAGAAGAGTTTGGACCTTATTGGACATATAAAGTCTAAGATTGAGTGATACCTTTTAAGAGCATTTTATAGAGGGGTTTCTTTTTTGAATATATAATATTCTAGAGAATACTCTATGATATTCTAGAGTCTAGAGACTCTGAGGTCCCTTCCTACTCTGAGATTCTATAATTATCTAGCAAACTAATATTTATGCCTTCTATCAAAATATCACAAAATAGTTTTTCTCAAAAAATCATACCACTCTAGACCTGAAATTCTAAATCGTCATCTTTTCCAACCTCTTACTTCCAAGCAATGTACTATCAACACCAAATAAGACAATTGATTGTCCATTTCTGAGACCTTATAGAATTGCATCCCTATTTTGGCAAAAGGCATATCAAATGTGCTAAAAAAATTTTTTTTAATTCTTTTTCTATAGTTTGAAGTTTTTGTCATTCCATCCTAACTTGATTTCATTGTCAGACCTATTGATTATGATCCCAATTTTATTATGTAAATCACGAATAACATTTTTGATAATACTGATTCCCTTTGGAATAAAATCCTGATCCTTTCACCAGGCCACATCTTCCTATCTGGTTATTGATAACATGAAATGGATGGGAGCCAAAAGTCTTCCTGAAACACAAATCCATTTCATTAATTGTTTCCCACTGGTCTCCAAAGATTGTAACTCTTCCAAAACAAGAAACTGAATTGCTTTTATTAGATTGGATCTTTTTTGTAAAATCCCACTTGTAATTATCCAGTAGTTTACTCTTTTCTTGTTGTGTGAATCATCAATTAACTGACTGATTAACAATCCAACATATTACAAATAACCAAAGTTGGATTGCCATAAGAACCACTTCAAGGCCAATTTTTTTTGTCTTGTTTTTAAGAAAAGAGTAATATATGCTTTTTCCCAGTTTTCAAACATTTCCCTGTAGAATCATAGGATTATAGAATTTTGGTGCTAGAAGTGACTTCAGAAATCATCCACAAACATACAGAATTTGACATATGGGAAAACTGAAGCCCAGGAAGGTCATGTTCAAGAGAAGTATAAATATTGTGAGCAGTTTACTTTCTTCTCACATGAAGAACAAGAGGTAAAAGTAGGAAGTAAGTATGCTTTATTCATCAATATGAGATATTACTTTGAGAAATGGAGTTTTTGTATTTATTTTGTAATTATTAACAATAAAGGATTATAATACCTAAAATATTTCATCCCAAGTTAATGTATTTTTATTTAGT
Source organism: Antechinus flavipes (assembly GCF_016432865.1). Classification (NCBI taxonomy): domain Eukaryota; kingdom Metazoa; phylum Chordata; class Mammalia; order Dasyuromorphia; family Dasyuridae; genus Antechinus; species Antechinus flavipes. Next base: position 427,703,736 of record NC_067398.1, read on the forward strand.
ACTTTACCATTTCCAAAGAGTATGTAATGTATGTAAAATACATTAAACCATTCAATTCTCAAAACAAATCTACAGTTTATATAAGGTGCACATTATTTCCATTTTACCCATTTTATTGATAGGCAAATTGAAGGTTCTGTGAAGTCAAGTGATTTTCATGGGGTCAGACATCAGTTCATTAACAGTGGCAATATTTGAATCCATTTCTATTTATAATGTTATCATGATGCTAAGTATCTATTTAATTCTAAATAAGTGTTCTGTATCTATTTCAAAATGAAACTTCTGGTCCTAAGATGAGATACATTGAGTTTGTCAACATAAGAATTCACTGTATTTCTTCTTAGTCTTCCTCTAATTCTGTAGTTCATTCTAATTTGTTATCTTATTAAGAGGCAAAATGATATAATAGATCGAGCAATATTTTTGGAGTCAAGACAAGCTAAGTTCAAATCTTATATTATCCACTTATTAGCCAGATGACCTGGGTAAACAACTCAATCTTTATGTATCTTAGTTTGGATTCAATGATCTCTAAGAATACTTCCAATTCTAAATTTATGATGCTAAGTATAGTTTAATTCAACAAGGATTTAGCAAACACCAATGTATATGAGACTCTGGGGATATAAAACCAAAATTGACCTTGCTTGAAAGGATTTTACACTATATTCAGGGGAAATAATATCTACACAAAATGTATTTATTTTGAATGAGGGGTAACACTAGGGGGGGTTCAGAAGGACCTCATGGAGAAGGTGGTACTTGATTATTAAATTAATTTGTTTATAAAATATCTCAGTTCTCTGTAGTGATTAGCACAAAGTTGAATTTTATCACAATCTTCTTTGTAAAAAGATCAATGACTGCCTAACCATGGTAACATTATTGATGAATTTCATAATTAAATGGTAATTCTACATTTGAAAAATAATTTAGGGAAATAATTTACCAGTTTATGGAGTCATTCCATAATGTGTGCCTATAAAATTAAGTATAGGGGCAGCTAGATGGCGTAGTGGATAGAGCACCAGTCCCGAAGTCAGGAGGACCTGAGTTCAAATCTGACCTCAGACACTTAACACGTCCTAGCTTTGTGACCCTGGGCAAGTCACTTATCCCCAATTGCCTCAGCAAAAAACAAAATAAAATAAAATTAGGTGTAACAATTTTTACATTAGCAACAATGTAAGCAAGCTAAGAATTTGGTGTTTGGATATAGAAATATATAGATATAGATATAAAATAACATACAACCAGACTGAAAAACTATGTATCAATTCATAGCTCCCCTATTGCACAGGTATATTATGAGAACTATAGTCACAATGTGAGCATTGCAATAATCATAGGCTAAGACTGATGAATTTGAGCCAATGTTTGAATGAACTGAGAGGTTCCAAGAGATGGATATGAAAGGAGTATTCTAAGCATGGGAAATAAGTTATACAAAAACATAGAAACAGAACATATTCATATGGGAGTAACTTATTCAGAGAGGCTGTATGAGAATGGTAAAATTGATTCATCAAAGATATGATTTGGGCCTGTCTCTAAATTATAGTCTTAAAGAGTCCTCTAATATTCAGAGAGATTGTGACCTCCCCCTAAACACATAGCTAACTAAGCATTGTCAGAGGTGAGATTAGAATATGGACTTCAGGACTTCAAGTAGACTCTATCACTACCGTTCTCACTCATTATAAAATATAGTACCATAAAATAGTAAAGATATAAAACCACACTTGAAAAGCAAGTATATATGAGTCACAAGTAACTGCAGTTACTCAATCAGCATATTATTAGAGCCTACTATGTGCCAGACACTAAGCCCTGAGGATGCAAAGCCCAAAACAACCCTTGTTCTCAGGGACCTCCAGTCACAGGGAAGAAAATACACAACCAAATAGGGACAAACCAGATAAATACAGAGTAAACTGAACTGGATATAATCTGCAGAAGAAGACATTAGTTTTAAGCATGATTGTGAAAAGCTTATGGAAGGTAGAATTTAGTGAAGTGAAGACTTGAAGAAAGTCAGGGAAGCTGAGAGAGACACAGACAGACAGACAGACAGAGAGATCGAGAGAGAGAGACATATACACACACAAAGAGAGATAGAGAGACAGAGAGAGAGAGACAGAGAGAGACAGAGAGGAGAAAGGAGAGAGGAGAGAGAAAAAGAGAGAGAGAGAGAGAAATTGAATTCAAATCCCACCTCAAATTCTTACCAACTAAATTCAGTTATTTTTCAGTCATCTCCTATTCTTACCCCATTGGAGATTTTTTTGACAAAGATATGATTTGTCATTTCCTTTTCCAGTTTATTTTAAGATTGAGAAATAAATAAGGTTAAGTGACTTGACCAAGGTCACACAGGTAGTAAATTTCTGAGGTCAGATTTGAACTCAGGAAGAAGAGTCTTCATGAGTCCAGGGCCAGCACTCTATCCTGTACCACTCAGCTGCCCTACTAGACTAGATGAATCTGAGTCAATTGTTAGACCTCTGTGCTTCCTTTGCAAAAAGAGGATGTACATGTCTCTCCCAGCTCAAAATCTATAATAATAACAAGAAACTAATTATCTGCTCTGTGGCTTAAGATGTTTTTGAAATTCTCAACTGTGTATAGAATCCCATTCATACTTATTCATTCAGAAATTTCTGCTGCAATAATTTCCCATAGCTGTTATCAACTGAGCTTCACCATGTATTCATTCTCTTCTCAGTGAAGGAGTGTTTCTCACTTGGAGCAAAACTGTTTGGCCACCCATGGAGCAGAGGTAGTGACTCCATCAACAAAGGCACTCCTTGCCACCAGCAATCCCAAAACAGCCTATCCAAGAATATTCTGTAAAGAAAGGACCATATGTTACATCACAATTGTCCTAGTCACACTCATGCAAATGAGTAAAGCTTTCATTAATTACTTCCCTTTTGAATTCAGAGAATAGAAAGCATGTTACTAATAAACTGATGTTAACCAGCTGTAGTGCATGGGTGAGTTCACCTCCTACCCTCACCCCCATACTCTGCCCAAAGAAATAATTATTTTGTTTAAGCAGTCTTAGGTGTTATTTTTTTAAAGCAGGGCAATTACTCAAGTGACATCTTGTTTTCAACATGTAATGTATGCATTCAGAAGTTTCTACTGGGCTGATTTTCCATGGCTTTCCCCAACAACATCAGCAAATGTTTAAATATTTTATCTTCTCTCCCAACAGCAGGGCTGGAAGAAATTAAGTCATCAGCACTTTACCTCCTGACATTTAAGCTATCATGTAATTGCTTTGATATCCACTATAATTATTTTACAGGATTTAATTTCATAAAAGATTTGCATTGTTGTTGTTTTCTGGAATAATTATCATTTCAATCTTTTTTAAGAGACTTTTCCTCTCCATTTTTGTCAGTTTGAAAAACATGAAACAGATTATTGTTCAAAAACAAATGTCACTTATGGTTTTCTCCCCGGAAAAAAACTTTATTTCTTTTAAAATAATAGATCTCAATTGTAGACTTAACTATACAAATGAGGAAGAAAAAACATATTTTGCATAAAAGACTCATTTTGAAGGCAAAGTAAAGTTGTTTTCTGGTGTGGGGGAAAAAATACTTGACTGAAAAGTAGGAGACCTGGGTGCTCATTCCAGCTCTTCTACCATCTGTTGTCTGATTTTGGTTGGCCCAATAAACTTCATTAAGCATCTATTGAATGAGAGGGTTAAAGAAGATCAATCTAATCCTCCGAGAATTTAAATGTTAATAGTTGCTAATTGATTAGTGCCCATGGCATCTGATAGGGTGAATGGACTGCTGCAAAAGCTCATATCTTTGGTAACAACTCAGTATCTAAGTGGGGGAATAAAATGACCCTTTAGAATTATCTTGTACAGACAAAGCTATCCTGTACTGATGTCCACTGTAATCTTAGACACTATGGAATTAAGCTAGGGACATCAATTCCTGAGGCTACCTTGTATAAATAGGATGACCACAACCACTAGTGGATTAACTGACACACAAAATTAGCATAGTTGGCACCTTGTTTTAGGTTCTTTCCCATTAAAAAATCCCACCTTTCCTCTTGTTAATTAGGAGTTTGTTAGGAAGTATGTTCACCTTATGGCATTATAAGTCTTGCCCTAGGGATGGTTTGGACCTACGAATTTATTCTGGATGACTCTCCACTTTTATGATTTCTTGTATCTCTTCATGATTTATTAGACCTCATTACATCCAATGAGGGAGTCCTATAAAATCTCAGCATCTCTTCTTTGTCATATGGAGAAATTGAACCAAAGAATGTAGAAAAGAGTCTTTTGACAGGACTTTTTAATTTTTTTCCACTTACGACCTCTTTTCACCAGAGAAATTTTTACATGACCCTGGATATATGGGTATATAAACTAGGTTTACAAATCAAACATTTACTGATAATAAATCATAATTTTATGATCCCCACATTCAGTTATGAGACCCCCAAATGCGGTCATGAACCACAATTTAAGAAGCGAGGTTCCATCAAATGAGGGACTGAATTAGATAGCCTCCCAAGTCCCTCCTGTCTCTGTACTGCTATGAAAGTCCATAATAGTGATATGGTGAGCCTACAATAGAGTTAGGATAAGTCATCTTGTCAATAAAACATCTTACATTTTAACAACTTCAAATGGAAAAACCGTTTAGCTCACACATTTTTTAAATTGGTAAACCAGGGGCAACTAGGTGGCAGAATAGATAGTACACCAGCCCTGAAGTCAGGAGAACCTGAGTTCAAATCTAGCCTCAGACACTTAACACTTCCTAGCTGTGTGACCCTGGGCAAGTCACTTAACCCCAAAATGCCTCAGCCAAAAAAAAAATAATAATAATAATAATAATAATAATTAATTGGTAAACCATTTTCATTGTTAATAATCCCAGGACCTGCCTTCTTCCCTACTTTCCCTACCCAAGGTATCAGGTATAAACCTAAATTCAAACTCTGGGACAAGGAAAGACTAGAGAATATAAATACATTTCTTTACTCTCCAGATCTGCTATATAAAATGAGACTCTTTTTGATCAACATCATTAGAAATAGCCATTATTTATTCAAGAGATTAATTGAATACTCCTTATAATTCCTTTTCAGCCACTGAGTTTTGAAAGCAAGAAAAGTTACACCTTGAAAGTAGAGGGATCCAATCCCCACCTGGAAGTTCGCTTTCTGAACCTAGGCCCTTTCCAAGACACGACCACAGTGCACATCAGCGTGGAAGATGTAGATGAGCCCCCTGTATTTGATCCTGGCTTTTATTTTGTGGAGGTGCCTGAAGATGTGGAGATTGGAACCACCATACAGATCATTTCTGCCAAGGACCCAGATGTGACCAACAACTCAATCAGGTTTTTCCGCAGATTTCATCCTCTTCCCATATCCTGGAATCTACCCCTTTCTTGTATGTACTGAGCATTAACACTTCTTCCCACCATTACCCCTTTCCCTCCTTACTTCTTCTCCATTTTCTTCACCCTCTGACTATGCTCCTTTTTTCACATTTCTTCTGTTTAAAATCATATGATTCTATATCATGTTGGAAATTCACATGTAAATCATGCCCATTGCCAGTGAACAATTTGAGTGTGCAGCTATAATCCAATCAGAGCAGGGCATATTTCCACTTGGACTTTAGTCTAATAAATTTATGGGTATTGGGAAATTCAACCATCTTATCAAGATACTTCTTTCAAGAGGCAATATAAGCATAAAGAATGCAAAAGAACACAGAATTTTAAATTAGAAGAAAGGACTGAGTTGAACCCTACTTTATGAACTGCACAGTCCTCAGTTTAACTATTATTGTTTTATCATTTATGGTTTTGTTGCTGTTGCTCAATTGTGTCTCATTCTTTGTGACCCCATTTGGGGTTTTCTTGACAAAGATAATGAAGTGGTTTGCTCTTTCTTACTCCAGCTCATATGCTGGAGTAAGAAAACTAAGGCAAATATGGTTAAGTGATTTGTCCAGAATCATACAATTGATGTCTGAGACCAGATTTGAACTCACAAAAATGAGTCTTCTTGACTCCAAACCTGGCATCTATCCACTGTGTCACTAACATGTCCTTATTTATTGTTTACTATATTGGATTTACAATCATTGATTTACTATTTCTTGGCTTTAGTTTTTTTCATCTGTTCCTGTGCTTTATCCCCACTATCACTTAGCTGCCATTATTATGTGATGCTTGGGATAGAGCACAGAATCTTGAGTCAAAAAGTCCTGAATTAATATGTGATCTCAAACTGTGTGACTCAGGACATCTCATTTAAACCTTTACACGCCTATGTTTCCCTCATCAGAAAAATAGGGATTATAATAGCACCTATCTCTCAGTGTTGCTATAAAGATCAAGTGTAAAGCACTTTGGAAACTTTGAAGCAAGCTATAAATGCTAGAGATTGTTATTGTTGAATGTGATAGTGTAGTGATAATAATAGTTGTATAGAATTTCAAACTTTACCCAAGCTACTTTATTTCAAATGTATGTAAAGCACTATATAAATCTATTTGGACAATGCTTTTTTTTTTTATTCAACCTATGTTTTCATTGGTGTAGGGAACTCCCAGTTAGGAAATTCTCTCTACCAATGCAGTTCTGCATGTTTTTTGCCAGTTATAATATTAGAGAGTTGCCTGGGGAATGGAGGTTTCATGTCAGACTTGGAACAAAACTCCAAACAGCTGATGAGCAGTATGACACATCGATTTTCCAAAAGCAATTGCCAAGTCTCTGAGGCTTAGCACAAAAGACCAGTATTTTGAGGATGTTTGAGGCCATCTGCCATGTTAATTGTTGAAGCCCATAATACAGGAAAATGAATTCGGAGCATTAGTGCAGTTAGCTCATTTTAAACATCCTCTGATCTGTCAAATTCTCTGTTGGTTACCAGGATGTTTTCCCCACCTGGCACTAGTTTTCATCTAAATAAAAATGTTTGGTATCAATGTTGAGCAGGCTAGGTTCTCATTAGGGAATGTCTGAATTTGAGTTGAAAACCTGCCTCTGTGAATATTGCTGTCCCCTTTACACTATTTACAACTCATTTCTCAACTCTTCATAGAAGCTATATGATTCTCAGTGAAAATGCCCCCATTCTCAGTGTAAGTGCCCTTGGTTGTTGTACCAATTTTAGTAGGTATCCTTTTCTTTCCAGAAAGTTCATCCTCAGCTCTCAGTTTTGTATAACTTTTACTTTTTTAACTTCCAGAAGCCAACAACCTTTAAATAGTAGCAATACTTTAGTCATATATTATCCTATTCCAATTCTGACAGGTTCATTTAGAAAACGGAAACTAGGGCAGGTGGGGGATGCATATCTATAATCTCAGCTACTGGGGAGGCTGAGGCTGGCAGATGACTTGAGCTCAGGAGTTTTGAGCTATGCTGCTGGGATGTTCACATTTAGTTCATCATCAAGATGGTGAGTTTTCCAAGAGAGGGGGGCTCAATAGATTATCTAAGAATCAGTAAACTGGCACAAATTGGAAACAGAGCACTTCAATGATCCCATTCTAATCAGTGGTAAGATCAATTATAAGTAGACCCTGTGCTTCCAGCCTGGGAATATTAGGGAGATCTCAATTTGGAAAAAAAAAAAAAACAACAACAACAATGTGGGAATCATAACATGCTCATAGTCTCAATCTCTTTCTTTGCACTCTCCCTTTGTCAAATTGGAAAAAATAGTTCATGATATGATAATGTGATGAACATAAATAAGACAAATAACTCTTAACAAAGTACTATTGTCAATGAAAAGGTTTTCTCTCTAATCAAAAAGTTCTTAATCTTTTTGTATATGTGTCATAGACAGCTTTGGAAATCTGCCAAAACCTATTCTAAGACCCCCTTTCAGAATGATGTTTTAAAATAAAGAAAATGCTAAATTTCAATTAGAGGTTAATGAAAATAAATAAATATGCAACATGTAATATATAAATATATACTGAAATAAATATGTAAAATTTTCCCATTCAAGTTCACAGAGCCTGAGAAAGCTATCCACAGATGGCTTAATTAAGAATGCCTATACACTAATAGAAAGATCATATTAAATTCTAAACAATATCTGCCATTGGCAGGGGTGTGGTGGGAATGAGGGAAGATTTCCAGAAATTTTGCACAAAACTGGTCCTGTTAGCAAAAATGTAGCTTAAAGAAAAGGGAAAATTTTTTGTAATGTCAAAATTTCAGAAATAGTTATCTAATATCTCCTCTAATATCTCTAATATCCTCTAATATCTAATAATAATCTCTAATATTTAGAAAGGAATTTAGCCCTTCATAGGTACAATCAGCAGAAAGAAAATGAGTTACTGAAAACATCAAACAACTTATTGAAACTAAACCTAATTCAGTATACTGTAGGAGGGAGGGAACAGTTGCTTGAAGCAGATGACCTGTATCCAACTCTAGCTTCCACTGCCTCCCAGTGGTCCTGACCAGAACAGAAGTCATACAAGTAGAGAATAACTTCCAGGACAATCAGGAGTTAGTCAGAATTTATTTTAACTATAATTTATGTTTAGAGGGAGTATAATTTGCCTCTGGTGCCTCCTCTGGTGCCTTCTTTATGTCATTCCTTCTTTCCTTGTTGCAAGTTTTCTTCTAAACATTTTCATTCTAAAATGAATTTTCTTCTAAAACATTTTTCATTTTTTTGCATATTTCTTAGTCATCTCATATTTTTGTTCTATATGTGTTTTGCATAGAAGAAAGGCATTTAATAATCTCAAATAAAATGCATCTCAAATCATGCAGTATCAACATCTCATCACAATTTAAAATATTAAATGTTAAAGAGCCAATCATTATTTTAATGGATAGAACTTTCAAATTAATTTTCTTTTGTATATGTGATAAAATTATAATATATGTTTAGTGTTAAGTAGGCTTATCAAATATAAACAAAATACAGTTTTAGTTTCTTCTGAGTTTTTTGGCTAATGCCTGAAATATTTCCCCAAAACACAAAACTTCTTGTTCGCTGGTAAGTGAGCCTATTTTGGTGGCCAAGTAGTTGAGTCTGCCTTTTGAATCGCACACTATGCATGGAACTCATGTATCATGTATCAATTTCCATTCAGTAGCATCCACCACTAAGTGAATGAAAATTACACAATCTAAATACAATAGGTATTCTATTAATCTAATTTGGCATATAAATTTGTGCCCATTTTGCCCTTTTAGGAGTGTGTGAGATAGGTAGAGGTGAACTGGAATTATGATTTCACCAGTGTAGAGAACTCATAATGTATGAACCCCTTCTATTAATGCAAACCTGCTACTTTTCTTTAACTTCTGGTTTTAACAGAATTCCCAGGGGCATGAATTTATTTGTGATTTGTTCAAGGTCATATCAGAAATGGGACTTGAATCTAAAGCTTCTTGACTCCAAGACCAGACTTTCTTTCTGCTATACCAGTAGTTCTCAAACTTTTTGTCTCAATATCCTTTAACACTCTCAAAAAGTATTGAAGATCCCTCCCACAAAAAGCTTTAGTTTATATGTTTATCTACTGATATTTATCATATTCTCTTCTTTGTTAAAATGTCTTAGTATTTTTATGAAAGTAGTTTTGACTTGCAAACTATTTAAAAGTTTCTCAGGAACTCTGAGTGGTACATGAACCAGCATTTGAAAGCCTTGCTGCTCTTCTATTACAAGCAAGAAATTATAACAGAGAATATATAAAAGCCTGCATAAGCCATACTAGGATATCCCATTTGGCTCTTTTCCATTTGTATAAAAACATTCTTCTGTCCAATATTTTTTCATTGATTCTCTTACCACTTGAAAATTAGTTCAAATTAGACTGCTCTGCATGCAAACACTCACTCTACCAATTTAGAAGCAAGGAGAGAAATTCTAATTATGAATGATAGGACTTTGTAAGAAGAGCTCCTATCACTGATATTTAGCCAAATTATTCATTTTAATCATATTTTAACATCCCATACTTTTCTATTATTCATATTTTCTATGAAGTTTTCTCATATATTTATTTTTAGCAATATTATCATTATTACCTGATTGCCAATTTCTAATGAAAAGCCATGAAATACTATTGAGCCAACATTCAGCTAAAGGCCTATGTATATTTGTTCCTCTGGAACTTATTGTATTTCATTTCATTTCACCTAATCTTAGCTTTCAGAGAACCAATTAAGAATGTTAGGAAGAACAAGACTGAAGTTTTATGTTGGGGTGTGTGTGTGTGTATGTGTGTGTGTGTTTAGAGAGAGATGGAATTAGGTTCTTTGTTTTATTTTCTTTTAGAACAATATTATCTAAAATGGCTTTCACTAATTTGAACACCTCTGTTTTCAGGGCTAAAACTTCAAAGACTATTGTTTTTCTCAGATACTATGGCTACAATTTTGATGACTTGTCGAAATTCAAATTCATGAGTTTAAAGGCTAACTGGTTGGGATATTCCTATATATCTGTAACTCAAAGCAGTGATTAGCATGTGATCCTGTCTTGAATGGCCTTGTCTGCAAATTATGGAAAAAAATTTTAAAGAACATTTATTACGCTGTCAAAGCTATATCCTTTGACCAATTGCTTTTACCGCTGGTTTCTGCAATCTACAGAGATATAGATTATATTATTAATTCATTCATTAACTAGAAAATACAAGAAATACCAGGAAGCCCTATCTCAATAGTTATTTCTGAAGATATTCAGTGCACATGGGTGGACTTTCCTAATAGATGTAGTATTCCCCTAGTGTTCACCAGAGGGTGCTCAGACCACATAAAATTTGATGACTTCTGCCCCCCCCCCCAAGTTATTTTCAATTCCATATTGATTTATCCAGGGGAATGAAGATAGAATATGGAAGTAAAATATTAAAATTAGAGAAATATCAATTTGGTTCCTTTCAAACTATTTCATTCTATCTTTTATGTCATTTCACAAGCCATTCATATTCTAATCACAAACTTTTTATAATACAAAGAAAATGAATAATATGTTAAGAGTTGATTCTCCCACTATTTTTTCCCAAACCAAACTGACACCTCCATTTTTCTCAAGTGATAAAAAGATTAGGGATAGTAATTATAGGTTTATAGCCAGTTTTCAAAGGCCAGGAACTTTAGACAACTAGAGCATTTTAATATTGTGGAAGGAGCAGGTTTGTCTTTCTCCCATTTCACCAAGATATGGTTTCCAGAAACTCATGATTCAGAAACCCTGGAATCTCTGTGCCAAATTCAAATCACCCTAGAGGCCCCAATTCCTCATAATTCCAGGGGCAACTTATGTCCCTATTTCTGGATCGAAGCTCTGATGCTATCCTAGTCATAGCATGTAGAGGCTTAGGTCATTGTTGTAATAGTGACTGCACCAGAATATGTCCATCTGAGTTTAGTGACCATTAACTATCTCTCCATGGTGGATAGGATATTTGGCTCTGCCTCCATCTTCTTTCTGTACCTTGAAACTCTGGGCAACAAGTTGCTTCAAAGATAAAGGGGCCTCTCTGACCATATATGGCTTACTTTACTTTCATGAGGGCATTAGAAACACTTTTTAGATAAATAATTATTAACAATTAAAATGTGATTAAATAGCAAGTCTTCATAGACTAGGGGAAAAGGAGGTAATTGAGGTAAATAAGATAATTTGGCAAGGAAACTCTCTCTTCTCATTGAAAAGAGTCTATAATGGGGTTTCACAAAAACAGAAAGAAGAATATGGTCTGTATGCAGCAGGTGATCTTTTGACTGCAATAATCAATAACATGAAATTCTATGCATAAGAAAGTGATATGTCATTGAGAGCAAGATTTAGTGAAACATAAATGTCTACATTCAAATTAAGTACCTCCCTCATGAAACTTCAACTTTTTTATCAGTGGTTTCTTTAACTGTTTTTTTTAATTACATTTTAAGAAATCTTTATTTTCTTCTTGTTTTTAGGTTCTACCAGTCAAATAACTTATAATTCCATTAAAGTTCTCTATAATCACTTCAATGCTTCCAACTTAAAAAGAAAAGTCCTAAACAGAAATTTTATAACTTATCAAAGAGAAGGTATTAATTTTCATCCTTGCTCTCCTAACTCTTAAAGCCTTCCTTCCTATCAAGTCCCTCTCTGTTCCTGGACCCTGCTTCCTTGGAATTTCTTTGTTTACAAGTAGCTTGGTTTTAAGCCCAAAGAATAAGACTGTCATTTCCTGAAATGATAGACATAGAGCTGCACAATTCCCTGGTGTTATTAAAAAAATTTTCTAGCAGCTCTCCTATTCTTTTCAATAATAGCAATGCTTATTTGTATGAGGCTTCAAGGTTTTAAAAATGTTTTCCTCACATAGCTCTGTTATAATATAAGTGTCAACATTTTATAAATAAGGGAACTGAGGCAACAAGAAATTAAGTTAATTTCCCATAATTACAAAGTTAATAAGCATCTATCACAGAATTTAAATTTAGGTGGTTTTCCTGACTCTAAGTACAGAACCCTAGCCACTACACTATGCTGCCTTTCAAAAATAAATGTATCCTCAGAAATTCTTTTACATTAAAGCTTTTTCAGCAAAAGATGCTCTAAAGGGACTATGTATATAATTGTTTTTAAACACATTTGAATAAAATAGTTTTAAAACAGGCTTAGAATTAAATCCTTAAACAATCCCTCCAATAGAGGCTAGCACTATTGTCATATTATTCTCATTTCATAGGTTAAAAAAAATTAAGTATAAAGATCTAACTGATTTTCCCATGACAAGGCAATCATTTCTCAATCATTATTGGTAGGGATAGCTTGTTGGGTTAATTTCTGTTACAGAATCTACTGAACCATGTCTTCATATACTGCATGGTCCATTGCATGATGGGATACTCTGCATTATTTTCTTCTAAAGAAAATATAATTTTCTAATACATATTTTACAGATATTCAATTGACAGAAGTAGTGACCCTGGAAGATTCTTTTATGTTGACATCACAACAGGGGCTCTTATGACTGCAAGACCCCTTGATCGAGAGGAGATCTCATGGCATAATATCACCGTCCTGGCTATGGAAATGAGTAAGTCGAATAGCTGGATCTTTTAGTGAGTAAATATAGGTATTTTAGAATATGAAAATTTCTAGAACTTGTGGTTGTATGCATATTTTGTTATCCTTGAAATCAAGAGAAAATGGGAATCACAGTTCTACCAGTGACTTATATAACTGAGGCACACCACTTAATCTAACCCTTAATTTCTTCATAGGTAAAAGAAAGGTTTGAATTACATGACTTCTAAGGTTCTTTCTATGCTAACATTCTAAGATTCTAGAATTGTCTTAAAAATAAGAGAAGCCCTAGTGAAATGTCACTGGACTCTGTCCATGGTCCTGCTCTAATCAGTAGTTTTTTAATAAATTTGGGTAAAAATATAAAAGACATGCTTACCATATTTATACGATATTATGAAGCTAAGAGAAACCTAATGGCTAACATTCTCCATGACCAAATATACATAAAAAAGATCTCTATAGGCTGGAATGATAGGATAAACCTATGGTAATTTGAACAAATAATTGATTGTGCAAATAGAGAGAAAGAGAGAAATAACCACTGATACACATATATGTATATATACATACATATATACATTGTACAATTTTATATAATAGATCATATAATAACTACATAATTAAAAGTTCATATAAGTTAGTAGCAGAAGCTAAGAAAGCTATTCTGTCTTTATTCATTATATTCATTCATAAATACATAATGTTCAGAGTGAGGTAAGTAAAAAAAAAATTCTGCTTCCTCTACCCTAGTTAAAGCATATCTTAATGCTATATTCATTTGGAGGAAGGACATTCTTTAGAAAGAACATAAACCAGAGAAAATCTAAAGAAGGGTCACCAGTATGTGGATGGAACTCAAAACAAGTATCAGACAAGTAGAAAAAACTTAATGAGAGCATGATAGTTTTATTCAAGTATTTTAAGGAGTGACACATGGAATGAAAATTAAGACTTTTCTGCTTGGCTACAGAGTACAGAATTAAAAGAGAAGTTCCACAGGAGGTTCCTGCTCCCAGGTTAAGCTCATCATTTCTAATCTTAGCAACATGCTATTAAACATAGACTTGATTGATACCACCTCCCTGAGTCTTCTCTTTGATTGGAAGGCTGGAGAGTGTGGTGTCATACTCCATCTAAAGCCTTCCTTTATAGAGGACAGAAACTAGAATCTCAGCTTACTATATTCTGTAACTGCTGCTCTGATTGGTGTCAGTTTTATGGAACAAACCCCCATGCTATGTCCTTTCTGTTGTCCCTCCACCTTCCTGCCTCCTTTTGTACATTGTCTCCCCATTTAGATTGTAAGCTTCTTGGGGGCAGAAATTGTCTTTATTTTCATTGACCCCTCCCCAGCATGTAGCACAGTACTTGGCATATAGTAGATGCTAAATAAATGTTTATTGATTGGATTGGATTGGTCAGATATAAATTGAACCAGATGCCCTCTGGTCATTATGGTGGTCATTATGAAAAAAAGCCAGTTTAGTGCACTGACTCAAATCAGGAGAAATGGGTTCAAATCCTACCTTTATTACGTTCCACCTCTATAACTTTAGGTAAGTCAATTAACATTTAGTCCTCATTTTTCTTATCTATAAAATGAGATAGTCTCTGGGAAACTTTCTAGCTGTAGAGCTACGATTCTATGATCCTATGATAATTGATTTTTCATTGTACATGACACTTGTGTATAAAAAATAGACCCTACGCTAAAAGAATTAGTCTTCTGTATAAGAAAAGGGAACCAAATATAGACTTGGGGATCAATAAGGGGTACAGAATGTTCCTAATGCTGGATGAATGGAAGTAATAGGGAAAGACATATTTTAAGAGGATGCACTTTGTGGGAAGGGGGACGGGGAAAGAGGAAAAGTGAGCTAAGAAGACATTCTAGGAAATTTAATAAATTAGCATTGCTACTGGAAGATGGTTCTCATCCTTTAATCAGTTCCCATCCTTGTGATTTCACAATGTTTATTCTCTTCCATTCTGTTCTAACTGGAGTGGGAACTAAAACAGAATAGAGAACAAGGGTAAGGCAAAGCTAAGGTAACTCAATTTTAAGTATAAGTACTACCAAAAATGCATGTGCCTAGTTGGACTTTAAGTTGTACCCAACTTATATATGGTACATACATTTGTTTCCCAAATCTTCTGACATAACCTTAGTTTAATTCCTAAATGCTGAGTTATTTACATTTTCATGAAATATAATTCGGAGAAAAATTCCTTGATACAGAAAGTTTGAATGTATATTAGAATAGATGTGCATTATCATAAATAAATCCCAGAGTATAACTTGGCTTTTTAGATACATTTATAATCTTAAGTCAAAGCTCAGTCAAGAATTTAGAATTTTCTTGAGATAAATTTGACACCTGCTATTCCTCATGTCTCTTCTCTCTACCTAGTAATTTGTTCCTTCTTCTCTTTCACATCCCTGGTTCCTGTTTAGTTTTTCATTGTCTCTTTACCTGACTCTAGCTCAACTTTATGTTAGCTATGTACCATGGCCTTCTTATATTAAAATAGTTGTGTGTAATTCATCCATTTATTAAGGAATAACTAGTATGGCCAAGTCAACATAATGTTTCCCTCAATAAGTTATTTTTCCTAAGTCCCTGAATAATTTATTCTTTCTATATTCTATTTTTATTTTAATCTTCAGACAATCCCACACAAATTGGAAGTGTTTCTGTCACAGTAAAGGTTTTAGATGTGAATGACAATGCTCCTGAGTTTCCCAGATTCTATGAAGCTTTTGTTTGTGAAAACGCCAAAGCTGGGCAGGTAAGTTTATATATGTGACTGAGATTTTTAAATGAATGAATGAAAAGAACTTAGGTTCTTACTATATGACAAGCACTATGCCAAATGCTGGGAATTGTGAACTACCTTTTGCACTTATGATTATTGCTTAACAAAGAAAATGGGTGTGTAGCCCAAAGAAACCCCTGTTACAGATTTCTTATTACAATAAATCAGTCACATTTTAAGCTTCAACATTTTCCTGCAGGTATTATCCTAAAATGTATGTGGAGATCAGTTTTTCAGAGTTCTGAATGTATTCTCCCATAGAAACAATATTATAAATGATGACTAGGTTCCTAGCTAGCACACAAGAGACCATTCAATCATAGTGTTGTTGAGCTAATAGCCTAGCTTAAGTTCTTGTTTCTGGGAAATAGTGGAGGGAATATGTGGTAGAGGAGAAAGGAGGCAGAAGAAAATTATTTTCTTTTCTTTTCTTCAGAGTATTAGTTGCAAAATATTAAAATCAATGATTTATTTGATATTCTTTTCCTTTAATTTCTGCCGCCCTTCGTCACCTCACAGTGTTGCTTTCACCAAGATTTTTCTTAGGTACCCAATCCTTTCAAACTGACTAAAACCTGCAGTGTGGCACTTAATGCATCTTATACTTACTAAGTACCACATGCCTCCAAATTATTCCTTTCTATTTCAAAAAAAAGAAAAAATATATATCATCTTCTCAATGCAAATCTCAGGCTAAATGTAGGGCAAACAATATGGCCAAACTCCTTCCCAGTGAGAGATGAATTAATAAAGGAAATATGCATTTATTAAGCACCTATGTACCAAGTACTGTACTTAGCACTCTACAAATATTATCTCATTTGACCTTTACTGCAATTCTGGAGACAGATGTTATCATTATCCTGATTTTACAGTTGAAGAAAAGAGGTTAAGTTGTATGCTTTTTCTTACACACCTAATAAGTACCTGAGGCAGGACTTAAATTCTGGTCTTCCTGACTCCAACTCTAATATTCTATTCACTATGCAGCTTAGCTGCCTGCCTCAAATGAGAAATACCTCCAGAACTTCTCCAAAGGTGGTAGTTGTTTTTAGAGGGAATCCAGAATTGCTTTTAGCTCTCCATGGTCCCATCTACTATATGTGCATCATCTTCGCCTCTTCCCAGCACCACTGTTATCATATTCTCATAGTTAAAAATTTTAGAGAATCTTCATAAATTCGCAAGATAACCACTGCATTCTGCTTGTTTACACAAGATAGGATGCTTTTTTCCTAAGGAGAAAAAAAAACTTTATATGTTTGATCCATCTTTGTTATTCTTATTTCACTAACTTGTTCAATTTGATCATTTATAATATACTGAAAAATAATTTAGAAAATTCTAGGTACAATTTTAATCTTTTGCCTATGGATTGTTAAATTTAATATTTGCATGAGCTCTTGAAGTTAGAAGGGATTTCAGAGGTCATATGATACATGTGTTGTTCAGTTATTTGAGTCGTGTCCAAACTCTTCACAACCTTATTTGGGGTTTTCTTGGCAAAAATACTGGAATGGCTTATCATTTTCTTCTCCAGCATATTTTGCAGATGAGCAAACTGAGGTACACAAAGTGAAGTGACTTCGAACTCAAGAAAATTCATGTTTCTGACTCGAGGCCTGGCACTCTATCCATTGAGTTGCCCCATATAACTCAACCAAAGCTCAAAAACTAATAATTCTCCTAGAAGCATAGAAAGAACTGAGAAGTAAAGGGAACTTACTGGCGTGGTAGATAGAGTGCTGGACTTGGAGGCAACAAGACCTGCGTCTGAATCTTGCTGGATACTTAATACTGTGGACTTTAGACCAGGCAGTTCGCTCATCTGTGAAATAATAAGAACCTTTTTAGCTCAAGGTTGTTGTGAAGATCAAAAGTGATGATTTATGTAGAATATTTGAAAACTTTAAAACACTATATAAATGTTGACTCATTTTTAGAGCACACTAAAAAGTCTTGTCATTTTTAGAAATTTTTTAGAAAAGAAAGTATTTTCTGCTTTTCACAAAATCACAAATTTTCAGAGTTGAAGGGAATCTAAACAGCTATCTAGCCTAACCCATACCCCAAAAGAATTTCTACCATAATACACTTGACAAGTGGTCATGTAACTTTTGCTTAAGGATCTACTTCCTTCCCAAAGAAGCTTATTCCATTTGAAAATTTCTGTAACCTAGAGAGGTTTTCTTGACATCTTTGCAACTTCCATATTTCTTAGAGAACTTTAGGGGGAGAAAAGATATTTTCTGACAAGTTCACAGATTTTCACTATTGTTCTTGTTAAATGGAATCACTCAAGAAAAATCTACCTTTCTGTAGTCTCATTTAAAATGTGCTACAATAGACTCACTTTTAAGCATAATCTACTAACACAAAGTTGAGAGTTGAGCATCCAGAGCATCTCATGAAAGTCATTATTTCAATCTGATAGCCCTTTTTTATCCTGACATTTTTTTTCTTTTTTAGCTGGCTATTGAAAATTGAAAGTTTTGAATTAGGTTCCAGGACTTATGATTGGTTTGGTTTTTTGGTCTATTTTTCAAATCACCTTCTGTACATGCAACTAAATTTATCAAAAGCTGAATTTCCTTATGTTGCAGTAGCCATACTAGGCCATCTGCTTTGTCTCCAAGAAAGTGTGAATTTGCTTTTTTTCTGGCAAATGACCTTGAACAGGACACAGAGATGAATCATACAAGATACTTTTGAATGACTGAGGGCAAGAATGAAAATTGCATATTATAACCCAAGTAAGACTTGATGAAAGGATCTGTCATTGCCTAGGACAATGACTAGAGGGAATTCCTAACCTAGATCCAGACATGCAGATTTGCCCTTTCATTTTTAAAACAAGTAACCTCACAATTTTATTCTAAAAAGGCTGTGTCATGTTCTGAAATGACTTTCCTGATAAATGTGCAGAATTGCACGTCCATCTCTTTGTAGTCACTCATTAAATAATGCTATGTCTCATAATGCTTGGTATGTGGTAGGTGCTTAACAAATGCTTGTTTGTTGATTTGTTGATCTCTCCCTTAATCAACTGCTTGGTACTAGATTTAAAAGGGGACTAAACTTATGAAACTTTCAGGAAAGGAAACTTTACCAAAGCAAGTATCATCTTTCCGGCAACTTTAAGTCTTGGAGAGTATCCTAATACAATAAAAAGTTAAGGGACTTATCTAAGGTCACATAACCAACATGTCAGAGGAGCTTGAATCCAGGTCTTCCTGCTCCTGAGGTTAACTCTATGTCCACTTTGCCATGCTACTTCTCATTTTAACAAACACTAAAAATATCTAGCAATGTAGTTGGGAAGGGGAAGAAAGGTTTTTCCAGGGTATCAAGTAATAAAGAAAACCCAGAGAAGGATAGAATATGCTGAAGCTAATCCAGAAATATGTGAGCAGAACAAATATGAAGCAAAATTATAAACTAAGCAAGAAGTACCTCCAGTAAGCTCTTGGCTCCCTTTTTATGTTCTTTCTCTTACCTGATAGCCAATGTTACCTGTTCTTTTGCTCTCTCTCTCTGTATGTGTGTGTGTGTGTATGTGTGTGTCTATCTTCTCTGTGTATGTTTCCTCTTTCTTTCTGTATTTCTCTGTTTCTTTTTCTGTGTCTCTATGACTATCTATCTCTGTATGTGCATCTCTGTCTCTCTCTCTCTCTCTCTCTCTCTCTCTCTCTCTCTGTCTCTGTGATTGTCTATCTCTGTCTGTATGTGTGTCTCTGTCTCTCTTTGTCTATTTTTGTTTCTTTCTCTCCCTCTTTTCTGTTCCATTGACCCCCACCCTTAGCAAAATCCTAACTTTAACCCTCTTCCACCCCACTTCCATCATCATACTATATCTTCCCTGTACTTCTCTCACCCAGCATCCTATTTTTCTCCTAGATGAGAAATCTGTAGCCTAAAAATCAATTGTTCATTGATGTGTTAATAAACACTAAAATAATAACATGTCACTTCTATATTTGATCAGAGAAGGCTTTCAGGTGAAAGACTAACTCTTTCCAAAGAAAGGACTAACTCTGAGGTTTTAAGTAATCACAAAAAGCAAACAGAAATACTGAAGGGTAGGCATGATACTGCTTTAAGTCCTTTATTAATAAAACAGCTCCAGTTATCTGTGAATTAGTACAACCATTCTAGGGAACAATTGTGGTATTCTGCAAAAGAAATGGCTAAAATATCCTTACCCAGAAATTCCACTATTAAACTAGACCTCAAGAAGCTAGCACTCTTGTGCATTCTTGTGTTCTCCCTCTCTCTGAATCTCTGCCCCTCTATCCCTCTTTTCCTCTCTATTCGTTCTCTCTCTCTTTCTCTCTCTCTCTCTCTCTCTTCTCTCTCTCTCTCTCTCTCTCTCTCTCTCTCATACACACACACACACACACACACACGCACTTCCTTCATAGACACTAAAATATTTATGACAACACTCTTAGTGGTAGCAAAGAACAGCAAACAAAATAAATATCCATCAATTGGAGATTGGATAAACCAATTGGGAGAGTGAAAAGTGCAGTACAAAAATGTGATTAATGCAGAGAAACATGGAAAGTCTTGCATGAATTGATATAAAGAATAGTAAGCAGAACAAAAAACAAACAAAACAAAACTCTCTTAGAGTATAGAGGAAAAGGAACACAAAGGGAAATTTAGACTCTATAAAAACAAACAATATCAATAAAAGTTTTTTTTTTTTTAAATCTGCCTCCTTTACTCTGCCCCAAGAGAAGCCTGTTCTGTGCCCATGGCTGCGATTCTTCAGAGTAAACTTCAAACAAGCTGTTTAATTTGCTTTTTGCCAACTGCAAACAAAACCATAGTTCCCTCATGTTCTTGGTGAATGTTGTGCTGGGGGTGGGAGTGGGGTGTTAGTTATTCATTTTTTGACTTAATAAAGTACTTATTGGAAAGCAAGAATGCTGGGTTTTCATGGATTGTAAAAGTTTTTCAATTGTCTCTAGCTGCTTCACTCGGTTTCCTTCTTATCCTCCTATAGCTGATTCAGACGGTGAGTGCAATAGACCAGGATGACCCGCAAGATGGTCAGCACTTCTACTACAGCTTGGCTCCTGAGGCAGCTAACAACCCCAACTTCACCCTTAGGGACAATCAAGGTAATGAGAGTGGCCACAGATTGTTAACTATGGCGATGCTCATTTTGTGAGTTGGGCTGGTGATGCTTTCCATTTCAGCGCTATTTCCAGTAACACCAAATGATACCTGCTGATTAGAGAAGACTTCAGGTCACGTGGATGTGCCCATTTTTCTCTAAAGCATGTTTCCCAGCTATAAGGGAATGCATATTTCCCAGCAGCTCCAAGTTTCCCCCTGATGGGCCTGCTGCAGATTTGTACATCTGAAGCTAAGCGAGACTTACTATTAATTCATAAAGCTTTGCTCAAAGGTAGGAGAAATGCCCCTTGAGCTCGTATAGGGTAAAGAATCTGGCTGTTCTTTTGACAACTAGAACCTCTTTAAGTTTCTCCACAGGGCATCAGGGATGAAGCATCTTCCCCTCTGGCTCCAAACATTCCTTTCATTTCTCTGGCTGTGATTCTTCTTTACTATTCTGTCAATGTGGTAAAAGAGTTTAGGGAAAGTGGAAGAAAATGAGCTGAAAAGGAAAATAAGCAAAGCCAAAAAGGAGCATTTGTATGACAGGAACCAAAGGAGAAGGAGAAATAGTAAAAAGATCTTGGAAAAATATTGAAGAAAAGCAGAAAAAAATAGTTAAAGATAAAGATAAAACCACCACAGTTTTCTCTTTTCTCTTTGCCTAGTAAGTTCAGCACTAGATAAAACAGTAGATGTAGTCAGGAAGACTTGAGTTCAAATACAGACTTAAACTATGATCATCATTATTGTTGTTATTATTATTATTATTAAATTTTCCATTGAAAGGTAATTAGGTAAAACAGTGGATAAAATGCATGGCCCAGAATCAGGAATTTGTAAGTTCAAATCTAGCCTTAAATATTAGCTGTTTGAGACCCTGGGTAAGTCAGGGTTTGCCTCATAAAATAAGCTGGAGAAGGAAATGGCAAACTTTTCCAGTGTCTTTGCTAAGAAAACTCCAAATGGAGTCATGAAGAATCAAACATGACTGAAAATGACTAAACAAAAATCCTTATATTATAAATGAGAATACCAAGACTAAGAGAGGATACATGATTTGCCCAAGTTCACATAGTTAACTAAATTCTAACTAAATTTCTGTGCCAAAACCTTGGCTCATTGTTTATCCTCTCTCAATCCCAAACACCTTATCTGAAAAGTGGGGATAATTATAGCACCTACTTGACAGGATTATTCTAATGATCAAATATGATACTATTTCAAAGGGCTTTGCAAACCTTAAAACACTATATAAATGTTAGGTATTATTATTATTAAAATACTTATCTCATTGAAAAATTATCAATAGGCTACTTCAATTTATCTGGACATCTTATGGAGTCTTATTACCTTTTGATCTACTCCTAAACTGAAAAAACCTAATTAACATTTTTGATACTCTAAAATATTAAAACTATGTAGCCATTAAAATTTAATATAAAATTTAAATCCATAATTCTTGGTTTCTTTATTATCCATTTAATAGAATTAGATGAGTCATGCAGTGCTGGCAGTATAATATGTAATAAAGAAGGCAGCTGAGTGTGAATCAGGAAGATCTCAGTTCAAATTCTAACTCAGAAACTTATTCTAGGATGCTAAGTGATTTAATTTCTTTATGCTTCATTTTCTTCATCTGTACAAGGAGGCATGTGGACTAGGTATTCTCTAAGGTTCCTTTCAGCTCTCTTTCAATTTCATCAGAGCTGACATTTATATAATATTTGAAAATTTTCTAAGTGTTATACATTGTAGTATTTGATCCTTCCATCTCTGAAAAGGGTTTACAATTATTATTACCACTAGCTTTTCAGATAAGACAAACTATGACTTGGCTATGGTCACATAGATAATAAAGGTTGTAGGTAGATGCTAGCTTAGCCACTCACCTTCAAGAGGCAAGTAGGTGGCTCATGAATAGACTTGGATTCAGGAAATCTGAATTCAGATATTTACTAACCATGAAATTCTGGCTAAATCACTTAACCCTTATTTAACCCTTAACTTAGCACTTACTTGTCTCATTTTCTTCATCTATAAAATGAAGAGGTTGGATGTGATGATCTTTAAGGTCTTTTTTTTTGGCTCTAAAATTGTTTGTGTATATTATTCTTCCAACCATGCAAATATTCTGCTACTGTTGATAATTATAGGATTTATAAATAGGAAGTATGTATGTGTGTGTGTGTGTGTGTGTGTTCCCTTTACTTTATTCAGGTTATATATTCTCAATTTATAGTCTTACAGGGCTGCCTAGAACACTAATAGGTTAAATAATTTACCCAGAGTCTCACAGCCAGGTCTTTGTTGATCCCAGGTCTTCCTGCCTTTGAGAATAATTCTCTATCCAACAAAGGCATGAAAATTCTCAGAATTCATTTTGTAAAAATCTTTATATGTATACATACACATATGTATATGTATATGTGTGTATATATATATATATATATATATATACACACACACACACACATACATATGCAAACACACACATACACACACATATATACACATATATACTCCAGTGGGGAAAAAAAGTGAAAACATAATAGTATTTTCATGATAACATAACAGCTTTTCCTTTTCCATTACCTTAACTCAGGACACAAACAGATGGATAGCAGATATAGCATCTAGTCACCACAATCCAAGAATCATGGAGTTGGGGATAACCTAGAACCCGATAAGGAAATAGGGGAAACTTCAGTGTTTATCATTTAGGATCACCGAAGGACTGTGACTAATAAGCTAGAACCACCACTAGAGTGGAAATACACATCTCTAAATTTCAAAATCTCCTCAGAAAAAACTGCAGCTTCTTACTGAATTATGGTTCAGTCTAAAAAAGAACAACAATTTAACTAGTTTTTGTTTAGAATAATGTGTATTTATAGAGTTCTTCCATTAAATAGAGCCTGCTTTCAATAAGAAATCCAATATTTAATATGAGAAAACAAAATATTATTCAACATAATACAATGAAAAAATTACTCGCTTTGAAATCAGAGAATTTCAGGTTCAAACCCCACTTCTGAGGCTACTATCTGTATAACTTTGAGTAAATCATTAATATCTCTGGACATCAGTTCCTAACCTAAAAAATGAAGGGTTTGGACAAACTAGTCTCTACAATCCCTTCTACTTCCAAGTCTATGAATCTATAAATAGCATCCCCTTCTACCAATTTATGCTAACCTCTTTTTAATGTAGTCTTGTTTTCTTCATATCATCAGTGCTGTAGGAAGCACATATGTAATGTCATTATTATAGGGAATTCCAAGTTGAAGAAATTCCCTTTACTTATTCAGGTTATATATATATATCTCACTTTACAGTCTTATAGGGCTGTCTAGAACACTAAGATGTTAAGTAATTTACCCAGAGACTTAACAGCCAAGATTCGTTGATCCCAAGTCTTCCTGCTTTTGAGACCAACTGTCTAACTAACAAAAGCATGAAAATTCTCCAGAATTCATTTTGTAAAAATCTTAGGAAAAAGTGGATACTAATAAGTATTTAATACTCATAGGAGAGACCTTGATCTAGGTCGGTCTCTCTCTCTCTCTCTCTCTCTCTCTCTCTCTCTCTCTCTCTCTCTCTCTCTCTCTCTGTCTCTCTCTCTCTCTCTCTCTCTCTCTCTCTCTCTCTCTCTCTCTCTCTCTCTCTCTCTCACACACACACACACACACACACACTGTTTTTAGATCTAACTCTACTTTTTAAAAATGATCGTGAATTTATTGTGAAAATCATAATGCATAGATACTAGATTTGGGATCAGGGGTAGAACAGAATTAGATAGTCTTTGTTTTCAGAACAACTATTGTGCAACTAACAGGTAGATTCCCATTCAACATTATTTTGCTTAGTTTTTTCAAACTCTCTTTAATCTTTCCTGCTACAAAGGTTGATCTCACAGTACCAAATCTCTAATATCAAGATTACTTTTTTTAGGTTTCCTCATTTTGGTCATAGAATCACTGTGATAACTTAATGGGAAAGTCATCAAAAACCTTAATCTGAAATAGCTATATTCTATCACCGTTGACATTTTGTTGGTCAGAAATTATTTTCCATTTATCTATTTTATAGGGAATCTTACTTACAAAAATAGCCCTTGACACCTCACAAGTAGTTTTTGGAAAGAAAATCATAGAAAAGAATTTTTAAAACTATTAATTTCTGGCAAAGCATATCACAATCTATCAGATAGCCACACAGGAGTGACTGTACACTTTTTTTTCACACTGATATTTGATATGATACCTACATAGAGAAAAAAAAATGTTGCAAAATATTGGGTCCAAGATTTCTTCTGAGTTACTTTGGGTCCCTTTCCAATATCAATTTTTGGAGCCAACACCCATATATGAAAGGCTACTAAAGCAGGATAGCTAGGAAAGGAAATGATTAATTCCTTGAAACAGTCCCAGAAACACCAGTCAGCAATTTTCAACAAAAAGCATAAACTTTTGCTGTCTTCCCATGCCAATTTTCTCTACAAGTACATTTTATTGTAGAATTCTTAGAAAAAGATCTGAGACTCCCAAATCTACACTATGTTTGTGAAAGGATATTATACTCAAAAAAAATGCAAATCTCTGATCATGTTGCTACTCTGCTCAACAAATTCCAGAAGTTCTCTAGTGACTCTATGATCAAATAGAAGCTTATCTCTCTTACCTTTAAAGCTCTGTATGATCCAGCCCCAACCTAACTTTCCAACTTTATTATACAATGCTCCTCTTTACTACAGTCTAACTCTAGTCAAACTGCCCTCTCTGCTGTGCTCACACACAATAATCTCTCATCTCCACAAAATAATCTCAATCTCACACATAAATCTCTGTTGTGCTGGTTGTCTTCCTAACCTGGAACATATTTATATATCACATCTGTCTTTGGGAACAACAGCATTGAATGATACAAAAAATATAGAAAAGATGCAATACCTGTTCTCATTGAAATAGTACGCTAGTCAGGAAGAAAGATATAAATATCAATAACTATGATATATATAAAACATTTCATGATAAATGCCACATTTAACCACATTGATTTGTCAGGAAACTTTTCCCACTGAGCTAAATACTCTTAGAAATATTATTTCATTTGATTTTCACAATAACCCTTCAAGGTAGGTGCTGTTATTATCTTTGTCTAACAGTTGAAGACACCATGAAATATTGTATATTGGAGGAAATGATTGAGCAATTTTAGATGAAAATATACCAATGTTCTATCAAATCTATGATGATGTGTATTCCCTCCAATAATGAAGATAACAGCCCATTGATTCTGGCCCAATTTGAGGGATAACCATAAAATTTTTCACATGCAGTTGCCATAGAAGCCCTTCCCACATGACTCAAGCTCTTAAGAAAGTAATCATCTGCTCATTAGGTATCTCTTGCTTTCACTAATTGCCCCTCCTAGTCTTGTCATTCATTTTTCAAATGCCATCCTTTATATATATTCTTATGTGAATTCCTCATTCTTTTTTTTACAATCCCTACTGCCTTTTGAGTGATCTTCAACTTTAAGTTTCAGACTCATATTCCACAATGGAAAAGAATACAGTATTCAAAAGATGGTTCTTTATCTCAGAGAGATGACTGGGACTATTGAGAGAACCATGAAATTTTCCAAAGGCAATCCAGACTGCTTTGCTCTTCATGGCCAGTTCTAGGACCAGTTTATTGACCTTTTTCAGTATCTATAATATAAATGTATTTATGTATGTATATGTATATATATATATATATATAAAATCTATACTATATGCATGTATTTATATGCACCTATAGAAATAGATAAACATATTTATAGTTATACAGATATTAACAAATGAGTTCTAATGACTGTCCATTCAACTACAAATTTTAGTCTAGACCAAGGGTTAGCAAACTATAAGATAAAGTCAAATAAGTGATTAAATAGATAGATGGATAGATAGGTAGATAGATAGATAGACAGAAATTTTGTTAGACTGATTAGCTACTAGAATCTTTCAGCATCACGATTAATATGTTCTAATGTATTTCTTTCAAACACTTCCCCTCCTCAAATCTATTTGTTTTTTTCAAAAAGTGAAACTATTCTCTAGTTTAGACATACCTGGAGAATACTGAAAATATGGAAAAATTATTAAGAACATCATGTTGCATATAATTTAAACCTATATTGGAAGGAAAAAAATTGATTAACTTATACTATATAGTTCCTGTAGCTAATATATAGTTTTCAAATGATGACCTCACAAAAGCTAACTTTTTATCTAAAATTTTAACATTAATGATTTAGCAACCTATTTATCTTTCCATACCATTTTCTTATGTGAATCACAAAACTATGTAGAAGGGAGATATATCTTTTGTTTTTATATTATTTAGATATCCCCCTATATATCTTCCCCAGTCCCTTCAGGAGTGTCATCCTTTTTAATCAAATGATCTTTAAAAAAGGAATAAAAAGAAAGTTTATCAAAACTAACTTATAGGAAAAAAAAGTCTGACATTATATGCAATGTACTACAACTCTTACCCCCATTTTATTGATAAGGAAACTGAAGACATATAGCTAGTAAAGTCCAAGGTGAGATTTGAGAACTCTTTCTTGACTTCAGGATCACCTCTTTCTACTACATCAAGAGTTCTTAATCTGGATTCCATAAATTCAGGTTTTAATATGTTTTCATATATTTCAATAAAATTGGTTCCCCTTGTAATTCTATATGGTTTATATTAGGTATTTACAAACATTATTTTGAAAAAATATTCCTAGCTTTCATATGGCTGCCCAAGAGGGCCCATGAGATAAAAAGACCTGAATTTTAACAAGATCAATTCATGGGGTGAGGAGGGGAAGAGGAGGAAGAGGAGGAAGGGGAAGAAGGAGAGGAAGGGAGAAAGGAGAGGAAGGGAAAAAGGAGAGGAAGAAGAGGAAGGAAAAGAAGGAAAGAAAGGAGAGAAAGGAGAGGAAGGAGAGGAAGGAGAGGAAGGAGAGGAAGGAGAGGAAGGGAGGGAAAGTCTTGAGCTACCAATCAAGATCAAATATCCCCCAAATTTGATCTCTAAATCTGTTTCCAAGTTAATGGCATCCCTACCACTAATCCACTCATGGGAAAGTGTCAGTAGTTTATGACTAGGGAATTTCAAATAAGCTTCTGCTAAAAGAACACCCTTTTCCAAAGATACCCAAATTTGATGGTTGCCTTTGAGAGGACAAAAAAGAAAATAGTAAAGAACAGGATCTCGAATCCAGCTGGAATGTGACAGAAATAAGCAGTCTGCCATAATCACCAGGGTTGCTCACTGAGGTCTCTTTAGCCTCTTTGTTTTTTCTTTCTTTCTGTTTTTTTTTTTTTTTTTAACTTCAGGCTCAAAGCAGCCGTAAGGCCTTGAAAAGCTGCTGAGTAGGAATAAACAGGGACCAGAGTTGCCCTTGATTGTTCACTTCTGTCTGGCTTTCCCAAGACACTTTGGTGAGATCTGAAAGCTGACAGTTAGCCCTGGGCGGTTTATGTCACAAAGGAAAGGACACTCTCCTGAAAGGGCCCTGCCTCCCAGGTCTCAATGTTCTGCCTGGGAGCAAGTAAAAATCAGACAGGGAAACAGAGGCCAAACGCTGATGCATGCAAAACGAGGGAGAGCACGCACGGGAACATCGCAGAGGCTTGTCTTCTTGTCACTCTTCTCTCTTCTTTCTTCCCTCATCAGAAAAGTTGAATTCACTTGTTTGTGCATCTTCTCCCGACCTTTTTTCTTCTCTCTCTACCTCCCCAAATCATTTTTTTTTCTTTTCCCTACGTCAGACAATACTGCCCGGATTCTTACCAGGAGATCTGGCTTTAGACAGCAGGAACAGAATGTCTTTTACCTCCCCATCCTGATTGCAGACAATGGAAGGCCCATGCTGAGCAGCACGGGCACACTGACAGTCCAAGTGTGCAGCTGTGATGATGAGGGGGATGTGATGTCCTGCAGTGCCGAGGCCTACATGCTCCCGGTCAGCCTGAGCAGAGGGGCCCTCATCGCCATCCTGGCCTGCATCTTTGTGCTCCTAGGTAAGTGGTAGCTGTCCCGAGTAACGAGTGCTAACTTTGGAAATCTTAATTAATGCTTTATATAAATCATAGTGCCAAGCCTGAAGTCAGGAAGATTCAGCTGCCTTAGGTTTGTTCTGTCTCTGGATTTGTGAAATGATTTGTCAAATGTTTCAAAACTAGTGAGTGGGAGGGCAAGGACTAGAGATGTCTCCATCTCCCCGACTTCCACTGGATTTACCACTTGCTGAGTGTGGGTTTTTCCAAAAAGTATATATTATAATGGAAAGGACCTTGAACTTGAGTTCAAAACTCATTGAAGAAACTTACCAAGTGGGTGATGATGGACAAATAGGTCAAACTCTCTGAGCATCAGCTTCCATATCTGTTAAATGGTGATAATGATAGTACCTGCTTCAATGGCTTGTTGTAAGGACCAAACAAAATAATGTCTAAAAAGGCCTCTGCAAACCTTAATATGCTCTATAAATGTCAGGTGGGGTTATTGGGCAGGGATAGTGCTCAGTTTTGTTTTATCCATCAACCTGTCAATCAATTGAAAGATATTTCTTAAGCACCTGCTATGGAAGTACCTGATACTGTTTTAAGAGCTGAAACCATTGGAACTCTCAAAGAGTTTCCATTTTGATGAGGGAGAAAATAAGAATAGGTAAATAGAGATAGCATAAATAGAAAGTGAATAAATATACATATATAAAAAATAATGTAATACAACACCAGTTGTAAAACTTTTTTGGCACTTAGAGAATATGTGGGCACTCATATGGCAAAAATATGGTAATGGCGACAGCTGCTTTGAATGATGTGTTCATTATAAGGTCAACAGAAAAGCCAAAGAAAATAAAACTACCAGATCAAATTCCTAATACCTGTGCATGAAAACAAAAAACAAACAAATTTTAAAAACCTGATCTAGATTCAAGAGGCAGGTGGGAACCTCAGAGGCTTATTATTACCCAATCTTTCGCTAACAATAATTGATATCAAGCCATTTCTGGACAACTGAAATGTGCCCAGCTGGACTCACTGATATCAGTTAGAGCTATATCAAGTGTATCCTGGCCCTCTCTCCCCCATATATTTCCAGCTCATTTCTGACATTGTCATGGAAACTGGAACTCAGTGTGAATTAACCATTAAGCTATAGAAGCCAAAGTCAGTCTTACAAGTATCCCTATTAATTTTGCTGTTTGCCAGCAAGACATAGAATATAAGAGTTAAGAAATTAAGAATGAGTATCCTACAGAAGGCAGGGAAGAAGATAACAGGGGGTGTGAGCAGACAACAATGTTTATCTACTGAGAAGTTTTAAAGACCAGATTGGCTCATAGAGCTAGAACTTTAGAGGCTAACTGATTCAGTCCCCTAATTTTTTTCTTTAAAAGATGAGGAAATTAGGACACAGTGGGATGAAGTGATTTATTTAAAGTTACAGAAAATGTTCATGGCAGATCTGAGGTTTAAAGCGAGGCCTTTTGACCCAGAGCCTGTGCTTACCTTTCTGTGCCTCACTGTATCTTAAGAAGCTTTTAAGGAGAGAGGATGGACTGGTCATTCACAAGAAGCAAGAAATGACATTGTACCCAGGGTTCTCCACTAGTATTCCCATACTATTAAGAGAAAGGAGGAAGGCTCCTAGCACATTGAGTGAATCCCCTATGGTAGACTTCTGGAGGACATAGACAAGGGACATACAGCATAAACAGACATAGCTAAGTTGTAGCAGATATCATCAGAGGGCACATCCAATTTAATGAGATCACAATTCCAAATCCATTTGAGTATTTAAGGCAGTAAAGTGATGCAGTAAGGCAAATTTGTCTTTGGCAGTCATTTCAATTTATTTCAAATCTAAAGTATATATTGAGCTTATTCTACATATTGGGCACTAGAATAAGTAAAGAAGTCTACAAAGATGTCTAGGGTAGTCCCTATTCTGAAGTAGATTCTCCTCTTGTTTCCCCTTTTTGTATTTTGTACTGCTCCTCCCTCACGACTGATAGGAACCTACTTCCCCAAATACTCTGTCTTCTTTGGACCTCCCCCTCCTACTTTATTTTTCCCTCTTTTTTCCCTATCAAAACCTACCTGTTCTGAATCCTAATCCTGCAGGAATCAGCTAACAATTGCTAATGATTGATAATCAATCAATCAATAAGCATTTATTCAGCAACTCAATGAGTTATTTCTCCCAGGAATATGTGTACCTTAAGAGAAAAAAAAGCCCTAATGCTAGGTAGAATTTAAGGCATCGCTAAAAGTTCAAAGGAGATATTTAAGGCCTTTCTACTCCTGTCAAATTTTACCATTGGCCAGACTTTCTTTATGGAGACAGACTTGTAGGATTACTTATGGACTTATTTCTCTGAATTTGTTTCCTCTTCTTAAAAATGAAGATAACATTTGAGTTATGTGAAATAGATAACATAAATTTTCCTCGATTGGCTTTCTAAAAATCTAAATCTGATCCTGAAAATAAGAGCATGTCTGTAATACATAAAGATTCTCATAACTAAAAATCAAATAATTTTCATACTCAGCTTGGAGAGAAGATTGAAGGCAACTATAATAGTTTACAAGTGAATTTTTGAAGGGGGAGGAAATCACAAAAATGGTTATTTAGATAATATTAAACATGCAAATAGTCACTTGCTAATGCTGTTAGTAGAAATCCAAGGTGTAGATGGATATGTTAGGTTTCCCATTGTCCCAATAGAAATGAAGGGAAAAAAAGGTTTCTCCTTCTTGATGAAAACACTGAAAAGTAGCAGGGAGAGGTGTACAGAATTTCAGAGTTGAAAGAGATCTTAGTGGCCCATCTAGTCCAACCGAGCCACACCTGAAAAATAATCCTTTCTGCAAAATGTAAAAAGAATTCCTACCCACAAAACACTAATATTCTGATGGCATAAGTCAACACATAGAAAGAAGGCAGAAAGGGCAGGGGGGGATATTTCCTTGGGGGCAAAGATGCTAGTGGGGCTTATCTGAAGACCTCAAGAAAGGTACTTATCAAAGCATCCCACTTCACATTTAGATAGCTCTACTACTGAGGAAATTTTCCCTCTATCAAGCATAATTCTACTTCTCTACTTCTATTCATTGTTATGCCCTTTGGGAAAAAAAATTGATATCACCTTTCTTTTAATAAATATTTGAAAATAACTCCCATAAGTATACTTCTCTCCAAATTGAATATTTCTATTTTTTTTAAAGGGCAATTAGGTACTTACTAGCTGTGTGACTCTAGATAAGTCACTTAACTTTATTCTCCTCAATTTCCTCATCTGTCAAATTAGAGAAGGACCATTCTAGTATCTGTGCCAAGAAAAGCCCAAATGGAATCACAAAGAGTCAGACACAAGTGAAAAAATGGCTAAACAAATAATAGTTTCAGTTTCCTCATTTTTAAAATAAAGGGGTTGGATTCAATGTCCTCTAAGGTCCCTTCTAGACTTATTTATATGATCCTATGAATTTAATCCTCAGTATGAGCTCCAAGGATCTTTAGAAATCAAGCTTCTTTTACATGGGTGAAAACTGTGGCCTACAGAGATTAAATAATTTTACTGGATTCATACATCTGCCAATGTTAGAAGAATCTTATGAATCTTAGTCCTGTATTCTTTCTGTCACACCATGTGATTTTCCAAATAACCTTTAGAGATCTGAAAAATACTAGAGCCAGAAAAATTGCCTCTGAGGTTTAGTCCTCATCTATAAAAAGAAGTTTGACTCAATGACCCCTTCGCTCCCTTTCAATTCCAACTTTATTTAGTCTTTGATTCCTCTGGTTTCCTATTACTGGAAAGAGAGATGAAGAGAATCTTATTGCAATTCCTAAAATATCCATTGGATGGCACGAGGAGCACTCAGGTAGCCGAATGTCACAAACAGAAGGAATGAAAAGCTATTTACCCTCAGCTGAGAACCCAAACTGCCAACCTTCACTCCCCCAAAAAGGGCTTCTGGGAACCTTGTTCACATTCTTTTAAGAAACTTCATATTTCACGCATTAGTTATTTCAGCCAAATAGGCTCTCTATAATTGCTTCAACCCGACCCACAAAAGAAGCTGCCTATGCAAGGAATAGAGTTCAAGAGCCAGCATTTCAGTGCACAGAAAGCCCCCAAGAGGCTCCAGAAGCAGCAGGTCACAGGTGGCATGGAAGCTGATGGCAATCAGCCCTGCCCCTTCAGATTGATCTTATTTTCCACTCTTCTGAGCTGCACCTCATTACCAGGAAGGTTTCCATCCATTTCACTGAGACATTCCTACAGACCTAGTGAGGAAAGGGTCACATCAGATTTGCTGAGGCAGCTCTCCACTTTAAGATGGGAACTTATGGGAAGGCCTTAAAATTATGTGCAGCTGATTTTGGCCACTATACAGAAAACCTGGTTATTGTGATTTTCAGCGCATCATTTGGAGCTTGAGAAGCAGTATAACATAGGAGATGATGCATTTGATTTAGAATCAGGAAGATCTGAATTTAAATTCATATAAATTCTGTCTATAAGTGCCTTAGGAGCAGATAGTGCCTTTTGCCTTCCTTTGTATATCCAGTGCTTAGCACAATGAGTCCCACACAAAAGGCACTTAATAAATGTTTATTGTCTGATTCACTGGCACAGAGGCCCTTTCTAAGTTACTTGGTCTCTCAGTGCCATAAATAACTAAGATTTCAAGCTGCAGAATAGTAGTTGATCTCCAATGGAAGAGAAAGTTTCTTCCCTATTTTGATGAAATCAGAAGTCTACAACACTCAGTACTCATAATTTGATTCAAATCACCTAAATATTATGAAAGTTTAATGACTTTAATGGAGCATGTTTGAAGATAGTAGATATTGGGTTTGAATACCTAATAAGATTAATAGGGATTTACCCTAAAGATGAGTAGCTTTCTAAGAAGGAGAGGAAAGGGGACAAAGAGTGAATGGTGCAGATCTAGAAAGCTTGTTTTTAGGCCTGAGATAAATTGGGCTATGGACATTGTTACCTTCAATATTTACTCTCAGAGCCTGACAAGATTAATACCTATTATTATCCTGCCCAACCTTATTTTCCATTATTTCTTAGCAGCTAACTTTCATTCAACTCAGGCCAGACTTCTCACAGACCTACAAATACACCTCAAGCATTCCCACTTACATAACAATGCTCTTGTGTTCCTCTTACCAGGAACAGCCTCTGTTCTTCCCCTTAAAAAGATGCAAACCCTACTACATTTCTGTCAATACCTATCTGGAAGGCTACCTCTCTCTTAAAGCCTTTTTTCAAAGTCCGTATGAATCACTCCCTTCTCAGATCTCCAGCTACACTTCTAGGTGCTTAGAGACAGGGGGGACAAAGTGAATAGATCCTAAGATTCAAGTTTGAATCCTTACTAGTTATATAATCCTATATCTCACATAAACTTTATGAACCTCATTTTCCTTAAATGTAAAATGAGGATAATATTAGAATCTACCTCACATGGTTATTTGAGGATCGCATGAAATAATCTATGTAAGCACTTTGTGCACTTTGCAATAGTCAAGTTATTATTATCAAACCATTGAACATTTGACCTGCTATCCTGTAGTGTTCGCTGGTGGTTTCATGTTTCATTTTCTTCTTTGTACTTAGACCACAAATTTCCTTCCTCAATCCTCTCTGTCAGTTGACACACAAGCCCCTCGAGGGCAAGAACTAAACTTTATAATTCTTTTCTCCCCACATTGTAGCAATGCTGATGGCATAGTCGGAATCCAACAAATATATGCTGTCTAAATGATCGATTTTAAAGTACATTGAAAATGTTAGGTATTTTCAGCATTACTTGGCATTTACAAACTCTAGTTCATATTTCAAGTTCTTTAAAGTCATTTTTGTGTATTTTTAGTCAATCCTTAATCTCTTGCTGTGCATATGACCACACTCTGTGTTTTACCACTGGATAAATTATAATCTGACTTTCAAGGGTTGTCAAGCTGTCACTGTTCACCAGCTCCAACAAAACACACACACACACACACACACACACACACACACAAAATCAATAGAAGTCTTCAACACACTTTCCAGAAAATGTCTTCAGTCACAGAGATAAACAGCTCAATGGGATTATCTCTATCTCGCCTTTAAACCCCACTGAACATGTTCTGGAAAGAATATATTTCTTGGGATAAAATATTATCCAAACCTGCAAGGACAGATCTTAAAAGTGTGGTACTTAGTTACTAACATGATCATTTTTTTTTCAGTTCTCATTTTCTCTATTTTTCTTATACTCAATTGGATATTCCTTCCCTCCTTGACATAATTTACCTTTCTTGCTGCATGCCTTTCCAAGGATGATGGATTATTTAAAGAACAAAGATTGTTTCTATGTTCCACCTTTTTTTTTTTTTTAAGAGAAACTACTAGACATTTTGGGCTTCTCTGTTATGCATTATTCCGTAAGGTATGTGAGTATAAGAAATGTTTTTGAGTGATTTTCAAATTTAAATAGTTCATAAACAAGAAATATCAAAAAAGCCCATGAACATATGTGTGTGTGTATACTTTCTCTTCCATACTACCTCTCATGTATATATTTTGCTATATCAAAGCTCTTTGATTTCATCAATATGCATTCTCCTTCTACCAAAACAAAGGGAAAGACAGAAGTGATAGGCAGAGAGATAGAGGGAGAAAAGGAGAGAAGGACAGGAACAAGAACAGGGAGATGGGTCAAGAGAAATGAGAAAGTACTTGTTTGAATCCTACCCATAATATTTACTATGTATAATTTACCTATTTTTAGACCTAATTTCATTAATCAATAAAATGATGATACTGATTCTTCTGCTGCTAATCTGAGAGATTTTAGGTTATAGGCAGAAGACAAAGGGACAACGCTAAGCTTCACAAATATTTTATAATTTGATCCTCACAAAAACCCTGGGAGATACGTGTCATTATTATCCTTATTTTACAATTGAGGAAACAAAGGCAGATAGAGGTAAAGTGATTTGCCCATAGTCATATAGCTACTAAATATTTGAGGCCAGTTTTAAATTCAAGTTTTTTTGACTACAGACATAGCACTCTACTCACTGCACCAATGAGCACATTAATCAATAAAAAGTATTATAAATTATGTAATTACATTTATATTCAAATATGTTAATATATGTAAATATAATAGAGCCTGATTCTTAACATTGATATTAAGAGAGATGGATATTGTTAGCATATGTCTAACAATCAGTGAGCATTTATTAAATACCTGCCTCATGCCAGGTACTGGGAATAAAAAGATGAAGCAGTCCTCTCCTCAAGGATCTTTCATTTTAATGTGGAAGACAACATGTACATATATAGTTAGGTAGAAAATAAGACACAAGATAACTTGGAGACCTGGGAAAGCCCTCTTATTAGAGAAGGCTTGACCCAAAACTTTTAAAGGAAGCCAGAAATTCAAAGAGTCCTTAAGTGAAGAGGAAAAGCATTCTAGTTATGGGAAAGTACAAAGCAAATACAAAGATGTATGGCATATGGATTGTGTGAGAGGAACAGTGAGTAAACAGCATGTTTGACTATGTAGAATATGGGAGGAAGTAATAGGTAAGAGGAATAGTAATGTAGGAAAGAGACAATTTGTGAAAAGCTCCAAATGCCAAATAAAGGAGTTTATGGTTAATTCTAGAAGTAATAATGAGCCACTACAATTCAATTATCAGTAATAGGCAGGTTTTCACTTCAGAAAAATCACTTAGGCAGTTTTGTGGGAAATAGACTGGAGTGGACAGAGAGTTGAACAATTAGGAATGTATTGCAAAAATGCAGGCAAGAGGTGAAAAGAGCCTGAAATAAAGTGATGACTATATGAGTAGAGTAGAGATTTATGAAAATTTAGAGATAGCAACAACAAGGTTTAGCAACTGAGTGTATATATGGAGTAACTGAGTACGAGGCATTGAGAACACTAGGGTTGTAATTGAGTAATTAAACAGATGGCGAGGCCCTTTATAAACTGGGAAGTTAGGAAAAGAGATGAATTGGGGGTGGGATGGATATAAGTTCTGACTTAGGTATGTTGAGTTTGAAATGTCGTTAGGTATATAAATTTAGGAGTCATTTGTATTGTTATTTTTTTTTAATTCATTTAAAACAAATACAAAAAGAAAAAAAGAACATTTCTATGTACAAAGCAGAACATAAAAGAATTCAATTTAAAACAATAAAATTCCACTTTGAGAAATCCTTTTTTGTTCTCTTTTTTCTCCCTTACTCCCTCCTATATATGCACACATACACATACATCTATAAACACACACACATATGAATGCGCATGTGTATATACACATACACACACAAACACACACAAATACATCCATATATAAGACCATACCATGCATATTTCTATTTGTCATCTCTTTCTCTGGAGGTAGATAGTATTTTTTCATAGGTCCACGTCTTTCCATAGTTTTCTAAATTAACCAGATCATGCTTTCTTATATCACAACAGTGTTCCAACACAATCATATACCACAACTAGTTTAGCCATTCCCTAATTGAAGAGCACCTATCATTTTAGCCAATCTGATAGGGGTAAAAGGAGATATCTCCTCAAAGTTTTTAATTTGCTTTTTAGAGCATTTTTATATGATTGCATATAGTTTTAATTTCTTCAAAAAACTGGCTGTTTGTATCCTTTGACCGTTTATCAATCAGGATTGTTGTTATTCAGTCATTTCAGTCATGTCTGACTCTTCATGATCCCATTTGGGGTTTTCTTGGCAAAGATACTAAAGTCATTTACCATTTTCTCCTCCAGCTTATTTTAAAGATGAGGAAACTGAATCAGAGTTAAGTGACTTGCTCAGGGTCACAAAGCTAGCAAGTATCTGAGGTCAGATTCAAACTTATTAAGATGAGTATTCCTGACTCCAGGCCTGGCACCCTCTCCACTGCACCCCTACTAAGTAGGCACTTAGTAGCTAAGATCATTGAATCCATCAAATATGAAGAGGTGATGAAGTTAATTCCTTAATGGAACACAAACTGGTTAGTTTGACTATGACACAAAATATGTGATGCATAATAATATAAAATAAGTCTAAGCCCAGTTTGTGAAGAGTTTTAAATACAAAAGTGAGGAATATAGAGAGTCCTATAGGGAAATGATACCCACTGAAGATTTTTGAGTAGAGTGGCGTGTAGTCAGTCCTGTTTTTAAGAAGATTAACACTGGCAACTGTGTGGGAGATAGATTACAGAGGGGATAGACTGGAAGCAAGGATACCAATTAGAAGCTTTCAATAGCCCAGATGAGAAGTGTTGAGGACATAAACTGGGGAAATAATATTATAAGTAAAGTGGACAAATGCAATAGACCATCTAGGTAGAATTGACATTTGCAACTGATTATACAGGGAAAGGAAAAGGAGAGGGAAGAATCAAGGATGATTCCTTGTTATGAAACTTAATGACTGAAGGATGATAATGCAATCAATTGAAACAAACAAATTTAGAGAAGTTCTAGAGAAAAATGGTAAGTTTTGTTTGGGCCCTATTTAGTTTGATTTGCCTATGGGACAACAGGTGAAGACATCCAATGTCAGATTCCCATCTACAGAATCTTTGACAAACTGTTGCTTGAATATTTCTAGGGAAAGAGAACTGATCACAATAATTTAACTGTTGATTAATTTGGATAGGTGCTAGGGGTTATAACCTCCCTGGTGCTAGATACTTCAGTTCTTACAGTTTAAGATCATATTAACTTTTTAGCTTCCATGAAACACTATTGATACATAATGTACATGCAATCATTTAAAGTCCCCAGACCTTCTTCATATGGAATACCATTAAGCTAGGTCTTCTCTTATCTCTATTTTAATGCTTGATATTTTTTTTTAGCCTAAGAGCAAAACTTAAAGAAGATAAAACTTCAGAGATAAATGAGATGCTATTTTGAACTATTATCTCAGTCTATTGAGATCCCTTTGGATCCTGATTCTGTTGGCCACTCTGTTTGCCTTTCACAGTTCTGGTGTTGCTTATCTTATCCATGAGGCGGCATAGGAAGCAGCCCTACATCATTGATGATGAGGAGAACATACATGAGAACATTGTCCGCTACGATGATGAAGGAGGTGG
Source organism: Antechinus flavipes (assembly GCF_016432865.1). Taxonomy (NCBI): domain Eukaryota; kingdom Metazoa; phylum Chordata; class Mammalia; order Dasyuromorphia; family Dasyuridae; genus Antechinus; species Antechinus flavipes. The sequence goes on from NC_067398.1 coordinate 427,742,961, forward strand.
GGAGGAAGACACAGAGGCCTTTGACATAGCAGCCATGTGGAATCCGCGGGAGGCACAGACAGGGGCAGCAGCCAAGATGAGGCAGGACATGCTGCCCGAGATTGAGAGCCTGTCTCGATATGTGCCTCAGACATGCACCATGGACAGCAACGTCCACAGCTATGTGCTAGCCAAGCTCTATGAAGCTGACATGGATCTGTGGGCCCCTCCCTTTGACTCCCTCCAGACGTACATGTTTGAGGGGGATGGCTCTGTGGCAGGGTCCCTGAGCTCCTTACAGTCAGTCACTTCAGACTCAGACCAGAGCTATGATTTTCTAACAGACTGGGGACCACGTTTCCGAAAGCTGGCAGAAATGTATGGTGTTACGGAAGGCAATGGGCCACTGTGGTAACAAATTGATGGGGGAGAGGGACCCACAATGTTCCCACAATGCAGTGCACGTCCAAATACAGATCCATTCTCATCAGATGTTTCTGTGAACATGGGTATGGTCTTCTAAAATAGCAATACTGTGCTGGAGAGTGAGAACGGGGGAGGGGAGGGGGAAAACAGTTCTCTGAATCAGCTTTACTTGGTTAAATTAAGTAATTGAAAGGTAAAACAAAAGAGATGGGGGAAGGGGACTATCCTTTTTTATGGCTGTATTTAAATCTTTGGCATCCAATTGCTATGGCATTATAGGGTTTCCTTTCACTGCAGAACTTTGCTGCCTGGATCATAAAGAAGCTTATGGACACAGATATTAATCCTCAGCTCAAAAGGGGAGGGTGGGGGGGAGTTAAATAGCCAGCAGAGATATGGCCATACTTCCACATTCATTTTATTTTATTTTCCAGTTAGGGATTTTACTGGCTCACCAAACCACAGAAATCAACCCGCACAAAAGAAAACAAGAAACTGAAGTCTCGGTATTTTTGTGTGAAATGAATCTTACTTGTTCTGGGATTTGTGAAATTCTTAAAACAAACAAACACCCTTTTAAGACAAGGTTAGGCTTCTATCTGCCTTGCATGAGGACAGGGGCTGGGGCAGGGAGGGAGAGGGAAGAGATGTTGACTTTGTGCTCAAGTTGAATGGCTGAAGCAAGAGTCATTGGCATTATTAGTAATCCGTTCCTGAAATGTTAGCCTATGTTTATTCTCCTCTCAGCTCTTTAACTGTGGTACTGCTAAACTGATCAGAATGAAACCAGAAAAGAAATCTGCCTCTTTTGCACTGTAGATGTCTCTTCCACGTGCCCAATGTGAAGATTAGATGTTATGAAAGAAAGCCAAATAAGAAAGGTATCTGATAATTACATGGGTTAGAGGGCTTTCCTAATCTGTGTGAGATCAAGCCGAGGGATGTTTACATACTGTAGATAACCTACTTGAACAAATACAGTATTATAGAAGAATAAATGGATGTAAGAAAATTACATGTATAAGTTTTGTATATTTGTTAATAATTTTGGTAATAAATATGAGTACTGCATCACAGTACCTTAGCACTTCTTTTAATAAAAGTTAAATAGAAGGGAAAGTCTGGTGGAAATTCATTGTTTAGACTGTAAGTAAGGAAACATCATCTTGAATGACTTTGATTTATTATATGTCCCTTGGGAAAATGAAAGATACCAAGTCTGGTTAAGATAATGATGAAGAAATTTAAAAGTATTCATTCTAGTTCTGCCTGAAAGTCCTTGGGTGGCCTTGACTTAGATTGCTGTTCTGAGATCATTCTATTGATTCCCTTATCTTAATAAGGGAATGCACAAGGTATGGGCCTTATAAATTAAATAATGGGTTTGGCCCCACATTTTCCATTTCATGGGTAGATAGGCACAATCAGTCCATCAGTAAGCATTTATTAAGCATCTGCCATGTGACAGTCATTGTGCTAGGTGCTAGGGATTCAAAGAAAATAAATAAATAATTCTTGCCCTCAAGTAGCTGACTTTCTATTGTCCCATTCAAGTAAATGGTTGAGCAAAATACTTTCCTCCCCTATTAATCCAAAATTTCTTTCACCCAAAGTCCCATGTGAGTGTCCTCTTTTAGACTATGATATCCCTTCCTCTTCCACATTAGTATGTTTTGGCTCTATGATATATTACTAACAGTTATGTGGCAGCTCTTATATAGTAAGAATTTAATATTTGGTGAGTGGGAGTGAATCACAGATAGCAAGTAGTAAGTGAAATTCCTTGGGTTTTGTGGAATCTTTTTATTAAATTCTGTCCTTTCTCTCCAAAGTTTAAAGTTCACCATACATCTGTAGAATCTGAGTTCTGAGTTGTTTTTTAAGGAGTAAAGATACTCTTGCCAAAATTAATTCTTTTCCTCTCATCAGTCCTTCCATATTTATGAAATGGTTGGCCACAGAGAGGGAAATGTTAATGGTCAAGCTATGGACATGAGGAAATTTAATTTATCTATACAAGGACCAAACCCAAGATATTTTTACCTCAATAGCATGTATTGCTAATTAATCTGACTAGATTTCAACTCACTTCATGCCAACTATTCCCACTACCAAAAGTCAAAACAAAAGGAGAAAAAATGAATGATGGGTAAGTGTGCTGTCTAATGCCTTGATTGTGTCTACTATATTCACATATGCACATACATAAACACACAGTAAGAACCTTTAAAATGTTGGTTGATTTACCAACCTCTTAGCTTTTTATTTATTTAAGTCCAATCCCTTGTTGACAGCCAGGCACACACTCTCATGGTGGCCAAACTACCTCTGAATCCTCTATGCAAGTATGGGAAGGCTTTAAAAAGTATCAGTGGTATGCTGCCTTGCTAGCTGCTTTGGCATCCTATAAGCATCATTCTCACAGCACCAGGCAGGATGAAAGAATGAATGCAGATAGCTGAAAAGAGATAACCTTTCATTTATGTAACTTAGAGTATATATGTGGACCTATCACACAGAGGTCATAGAGATTGAAGAGAGGGCCATCCTAGCTTAAGAAAGCGTTGAGCCCAAGCAAAATCTTGGGCAAACCCACAAAAGGACAGTTCACAAAAGGGACAGATTGATACCCTCCTTGACTTAATGCAGAAAATGAGCTCTGTAAACTGAATTCCCCTTTTCAACCCTGTTCTCAATGTACAATCAGCTGCAAAATGAAAGAATTAACCTACAGATCAAGCAAGCAGTATGTTTTCCCTGTGCCTCTCATAGTTCATATCTCTGGTTACAAAAGGAACTGATAAAGGTGATATAACAAACTGAGTTTTTTTTTTTTTCCTTGACAGTTTGGTACAGAATAAAACTCCCTAATCCTAATTACTATTCCTCACTGGCTAATAGAAAAGTTCAAAAAGTCATTTTTTTAGCATTCAAATCAAGAATTAACCAGAGATTCAAAACAATTTCTCTTTTCATTTTTATCTAAGATTTGTTGGGACCTTGGATAAATTATCAGTTTGTTAATGAAGATGGTTGTACTATTATGGATGGTAACTGACCTTTGTATAGCTTATTTAAAGTACTTTACATGCATTACCCAAATGATCCTCATAAAAGCTTTGTGATGAATGTTAGGACAGATATTATTTCCTCTGTTTTACAAATGAAGTCCAGGGAGGTTAAATACTTTTGCTTGAAGTACAAAAGCTTACTAGCTTATGAAGTAACTGAAATCCTTAAACAAAAGGCATTAAATGAGGATTCCAGGAGCTGACACAGTGCCTGACACAGTGCTTAATACTTGCTGATTGACTGGTCATAATATCATAGATTCAGAACTGGCCAATGCCTTAGAGATCATTTCATCCTGCCCAATCATTTTTTCAGATGTAGAAACCAAGTCTCAGAATGCTTTGATAACATGCCCAGGATCATACAAAGGTAAAGAGAAAGAACCAGGGTTTAATAACAGGTCTTTTGAATGAAGCTACTATTCTTTTAACATAAATTTCAGCAGTTTCCTGATGTATACTACAAAATGATGCTCATATTATTAGGATGGAGTATAATAGAATTAAAAAAAAAAAAGCACTATATGGAGTTCTGGGTTAAAATCTTGGTTCTCTTACTGCCCAGTTATATCATAGTGACCAAGTGACTTCAGCTTCTCAGATCCTAGTTTCCTCATCTGTAAAATGAAGTACTTTGACTAGAGGACATCTGAGTACCTTCAGACTCTAAAATTTTATGAACTGTCATCTAAAGAAATGAGAAAACATCTGAGGGAATGGGAATATCTATGATGAGTGTTGATGTAAAGGTTTCTCCTTGACCCAAAAAAGCATAAAGGAGTCTAAAATTAATTTGGAGCTCCTAAAATCTGTGTAATGGCTTTTGAACTGAAATACAAAGAGTTGGCCTTTGTGTCAACTTCAAAATGTCCAATATATCTCTACACTTCATGTTTTATGCTTCCTCATACACACCATCTGATGAAGTCAGGATTTCAACACATAACTATGAGAAGCCAAAAAAATGATGATAAATCAGATGGGAGTTCACTAACAAAGAACAAATAAGATTCCATTATAATTTAGTTTAAAACAAACAACAAGGTGTTTCCCAAGGGCAAGGCCCATTGCCATAATTGCCAAATTTCTTCTGCATATTAACTAGATAGAAATTCTCTGTAAATCTGCAGTAATCTATCTAGTAATAAGGACCTTACAAATATTTTAATATATGTCTTGTACATCTTGATGCATCTTTGACTAATGTTCTTGAAGAGAGGATAGCTTATGGGAAGTGGCAAAAGTCTTTATCAATTGTTTTAATCCCACAATTTCTCTCTCTGACAATACCCACTGTGAAATATTTAATGATAATTCAATGTGGAAGGTAATTTCAGTCTATTTTCTATATGACTAGATCCACCACTCTCCAGAATTTACTAGTCATCCAATCTATGCTTTAAGTTAGGAGCTTCTTTAGGCAAAGCTGGGGAGGGAGATTGTTTTATTTTTGTTTTGTTTTAGTACAAATTTGTAGTGTCAGAAGTAAAAATTTTTACTCCCTTATTTCACTGAGAGTTATGGAATCATCTTTTAAAAGAGGAAAAAGGGAAAGAGAGACAGAGACAAAGATAGAGAAAGTTTAAAAACAGTGGAGATCAAATTTGCCAGATTCTTGGATCAATGAAATAGTTGTCTTCCAAAAGATTGCTATGTAGTAGCAGTTGTAGTAACAGAAGCAGCAGCAGCAAATGTATTATTAGGGTTTACAAAGCACTATTCCCATGTTGTCTCTTGATCTTAACAATAATCCTCTGTGGTATGTGCTAATATTATTTTCTTGTTACAGCTGAGGAAACTAAGGAAAACAAAGGTTATATAATTTGACCAAGATATATAACCAGTAAGTATGAGAGGCAGGATTTGAACAGATCTCCCTCCATCCATTCAAGTCTAGCTATCAGTATTGCTATCTATATATTTCGATGTTGAATATTTGGCTGCCATCCCATGAAGTTCATTTGGAACAAGTTGTTTCTCCATTAACATTTCTTTATTTGAGGTTCACCCTTAAGCAAATATATAATTGATCATATTCCCATTGGAAGCAAACATTTTCCCCTGGTTGGGATAGAAAGAATACGTAACATTTTTTAAAGATAAATTGTGAATATTGGGTTCTGATTCTGGTTCTCCATTTAACATTCTAGAGCTTTGTTTTTCATGTGTAAAATAAGATCATAAGATTATTTGATCCCCAAGGTCCTTCCAGTTTTAATATTAGTAAATTCCCTTCATTCTGTTCCCTTTGTTTATAAAGTCTCACCAATATATTTGAAGTTTGTTATTTTGTTTTGTTTTGTTTTTGCACTAGTTATCTCTCACTACACATTAATGGCTACCTAATGTTGTCTTTTATAACAATAACAAAGGGATTACACAAAACCTTGCCCATCTTTAATTACACATCACAGAAGAAAGTAGATTTCATCAAGTGTGTACCCTCAGAAAATTCTAAAAAAGTATGCAACTGAACAAGCAACTGAGATTCTTCTAGAAAGTTATGAAACATAAGGCTGATTACCGAAAGAGCTTAGAATTATAGCTGGCAAGTTCCTCAAAGGTCAACTCATCCAATCTTTCCATTTTCAATTGAAGAATTGAGGACCATAGAGATTATATGACTTGTTCAATGCAGGCCTTCTGAACCTAAACTCATTAGTCATTCAACTCTACCTTGCCCCCTCTTCTAAACCCTGTCTTCTAAACTCCTCTTCTACTATCTGAACCTCTCTAGCAATCTTTGATGTTGTCTATAAGTAATAACTGCAATACACACACACACACACACACACACACACCCTCTGTGGTTACAAAGTCTTAAATCTATATCATAACAATAAACTATTGGTCTGCCTGGAGACAGAGCCAACAAATGTCTCTATAGGAAAAGGAGACCTTCTAAGCAAGATTCATATTAATAGCATTTCCCTTCACTGTCCTTGATCAAGGCCCTGTAATGAGACCCAAATAGATAAACCATATAGATAGAAGGTCTTGAAGATAAATCATCTTTATATTTTCAACATTAGCTAGAGCATTTGGAAGACTAAAATACTGGATTCTAGTCCTAAGAATAGCCTATGGATGGCTCCATTGCCTTTGTCCTTCTCAACTGTTTAGTTTATAAATAGCATTATGAAGGATGGTCAGGGAATCATAGGATCACAAATTTAGAGGTGGAAGGTTGACCTTAGAAGTTAATAAGTCCAATTCCCTCATTTTAGATGAAGAAACTGAAAATTAGAGAGATCCAATGCCTTGCCCAGTGTTAGACAGCTGAAGTGACATTTGAAACAAGTATAATTATAGGCACAGGATAGTCCCCAGAAAGGGGTTTACATTTGCCATTGTTGGAAATCTATAGCATTCCCCTTTCTAATTGTATCAGATCTGAAGCTTGAGAAATCTTTGACAGTTCAGCAAATGTTTTTTGACTTCTATCAAAAAACAATAACATATGAGCCAGTGCTATCTTGGTGTGCCTGAGGGTGCCACAAAGTAATGTCAGTGTTTTAATTCAATTTTGTTAACATTTATTAAGCAATTATTTTGTGGCAGGCATGATGCTAGATGCAAGGCATTCTGAGGCACACACAAAAAAGGAAAAAAAGCAATTTCTAACCACCAAAAAACTTACATTTAAATGGTTAAGGGGGGTAAGGAGTGATGGTGAGAGTGGGATAGAATACAAAATGCAAATAGATAAGTAAATACAAAGTTGCACAAAGTAATACACAGTAATTTAAAGAGGGAGAGAACACTAATGCTGGAGGGATTAGGAAGGACACAGTGTAGGAACTGATAACCAGATTTTCTCTAGAAGTAAACTTAATGATCTTAGAGGAAGAGATAAAGCAGCAAGTAAATTCTAGGCAAAAGGTACAATCTATGATAAGGAACAGAGTAGGAAATAACAGTGCTGAATTTGAGAAACAACAAACAAGCTAATTTGGTTGAAATGGTCAGTGTATGAAAGCAAGTAATGGGAATTCAATTGGAAATGATAACTAGTGGTCAGACTAGGATGGACTTCAGATGCCAAACAGAGCTAGAGAAAATAAAAAGCTACTAGATATGTTTAGTAGGGACATGAAATGACCAGGTTTGTGTTTTAGGAATAGGAATTTGGCAGATATATGGTAAATAGATGGAATGAATAAGAGCTTGTAAGAAGACCAATTGGGAGATCATTATGATAGTCCAGGCAAGAGATGGTGGGGTCTGAACTAGACAAGCGATTTTGTACATGGAAAGGAAGGGAGAGCTAAGAGTCAGTCAGTAAGTAAACATTTATTGTCTATCACTTGCCAAGCAATGTGACAAGTACTGGGCTAACAAAGAAAAGTGAAACACAGTCTTTCACTTCAAGGAGACAACATGTAAACAACTATGCATAAACAAGCTACATACAAGAAGACTAGACTGGACTAAAGGGCTTTAGGAAAGACTTCCTCTAAAAAGTCAGATTTTTGGCTGGTCTTTGGAGGAAACCAGAGAAACTGAGAGGCAGAGATGAGGAGGTAAGGGATTACAGATAAATGGAACAGAGCAGAGATGAATTATTTTGTCTGAGGAAAACAAGGAAGCCAGTGCCACTAGAATAAATTGAGTAGGGTAAGTGATGAAACCTGCACTAAGATGATGTCAATGTTGGAGGAGAGAAGTTGGATGCTCGAGAAATACAGCAAAGATAATATCAATAAGCCTTTGACAATAAATTGAACATGGAGAGTGAGAGAGGTTAAGGAGTCAAGGACGATACCTAAGTTGTGAACCTGAGGGATGGGATGGATAGTGTTGCCTTTGACACTAATAGAAAAATTTAGAAGGAGAAAGATATGAAATGGGAAATATATGAGTTCAATTTTGAATATGTTGCATAAAAAGTCAATAAAACTTAGTGATTGATTACATATGAGAGAGGAAGGGGAAATGAAGGAGAGTCAAAGATGACTCTGAAGTAGAAAGCCTGGATAAATGGAAAGATATCAATGTCTCTACTCTCTCAAGTAAAATGGGATCTTCACTTCACTTGGAGTCTGCATATCTGTAGGCTTCAGTGATTTCTAAAGTCGTTTGTCTAGATGAGAAAAGTACTGTTATTCCTTACCTTTATGTAAATAAGGCATAAGGTATGAGTGTATTGCATGATAGTATTAGTGACCAATCATCACTGATGAATTTATATGATCATTTTTAAGTAATGCTGATGCATTTGCAATAGTTCATCTTGCTTTGGAGCTCACTGCACTCATTTGTGAGATAGTTAACTGTATTTTGTGTGACCACAGAAAATAGTTTTCTTTTAGTGTGAAGCTAATTTTTGGAAAGCTTTTCTGAATAACCAATTATTATTTTGGCTATATTTTTTCATCTATGAGTTTTGGCATTTCTAATTAGTTTTGTAAAAGATAAAATAACATTTTCAAAAACAATATATTTTTGTGTGGTCTTTGATAGAGACTAGCCCACACATTTACTGGAGAACCCTCATAGGTCACCAGTGGTCACACAACTGCAGAATTGCTCTTCTTAATATAGATCATTACATACCAGGATGAATGAATACAGTTTATTTTGCTCTTTTAGCCTCATCTCCAATTATCATCATGATCACTCAAATCAGCTGCAATCTTCAAAAAATCTTTGATTTCATCAAATAATATCAACCAGTACAGTTTGCAACCTTTTCATGCCATCTCATACTACTTTATTCTTGTCTATATTCTTCTTTAGATTCTCCACAAAGAACCTACCTAATGGGCTGAAGGTCTTCTCCATGACTTTTTTTTTTAATATTTTGGTAGAAGGGCATAGTAATCAGGTTTTCCATTTGTCATCCCTCACTCTCCCTGTCCTATCTCTTTACCTTCCATATATTTCCATATACTATTATAGTCATTGTATATAGCATTATGTACAGCTACTGTTTTCCTTCTTAAAAAAATACCTTTGTGGACAGTGAAGAGCAAAAGTTCTTCAGTGCTGAAGATCTTGGCTCACAGTAATTCCTTTGTAATCATCTGGCAGACTGCATTATTAATCAGCCCCTACCATGGGGCCAGTCCCATGCCTGACTATTGCAATAATCCACTAGTTGATCTCCCTCACTTAAGTCTCTCCTCACTCCAGTCCATCCCCCACCAGACTGATAAAGCAATCTTCCTTTTTTTAAAAAAAATATTTTATTTAATAATAACTTTATATTGACAGAATCCATGCCAGGGTAATTTTTTTTACAACATTATCCCCTGCACTTGTTTCTGTTCTGATTTTTCCCCTCCCTCCCTCTACCCCCTCCCCAAGATGGCAAGCAGTCCTACATATGTTAGATATGTAAGAAATCTTCCTAAAGTCCAGCTCTGACCCTGTCACTCAGCATCCTTCACCCACTTAATAAGCTCTCCTATTACACCAGAATAAAATAGAAAATGTTTTTTTGGTTTTGAAAGTCCTATGCAATCTGGTTCCTTCTTACCTTTCTAGTGTCCTTATGCTTTACTTCCCTCTATTTTTCTGTGATCCAGCTGTAGTGGCTTTCTGGCTATTCTCACATACAGAACCCAGTTTAGATCCTTCTCCCTGGATGTCCTCCATGTCTAGAATACTCCCCTTTCTCATTTCCATCTTTTGTTCTCCCTGGTTTCATTCAAGGTCATCCTCATTCCACCTTCTGCAAGAGACCTTTCCCCATTCCCTTCCCCCTGCTCTCTAAGAATTCATGTATAATATATATATATTATACATGAATTCTTAGGTGTTTGTTTGCATGTTATTTTTCTCACCAAAACATGAACACATTCTGTGTTTTTATCTTTCTTTGTATTCCCAGCTCTTAGAATGGTATTTCGTAAGTATTTAGTAAATGAATTTTGACTCATTGATTGCTATCCCTTTATGCCAATAGTGTCAAATTCTAATAGAAATAGATCCCTATGGGCTATATGACTTAGAAAAGCACAAATTAATGTTATGTTGTCTGCTTCAATTTCCCCAAGAGATAGCACCACCTACCTACCAAATATATTATGAAGATCAAATGAGATAATGTTTGTAAAACACTTAACAAAGAGTCTGGCATATAATATATGCTTATTTCCTTCCCTGTTCTGGTGAAGGAAGAAAATGAAGAAGAGAGGGAGGAGGAGGAGGAGGAGGAGCAGTAACAGTGGTAATTGTTGCATCATCATCATCATCATCATCATCATTCTTTGGGTCACCTAAATTTTTAATTATTTGAATATTTCAAAGTCCCAAAATTTATAATTACTCAGCATCACTAGGAAAAGTAAGTTGGGAAGCTTTTGTTTGTTTGTTTTAATTGGGATTTTGTGTAAGAAAGCAATGTGGGATTCCTATACACTACCATTTCCAAAATGCAGTCCAACCTGCTTTCTTCCTCTTCTTCAATTTTGCACCCAATTCACTGTTCATCTGATAAATGTATCTGGATAAATGTTCCTGGATAAATGTATTGGTTACTAATTCAATGGGCTGGCTGTCCAACTACATATCAAAATCTGGGCTATAGGTAATTTTTTTTTTCATTTACTTTTTGACCTGAGTGAATTGTTAGACAAATCTCTAAATAACAGTGGATCTTATGAGGAAGACCCTATGATCTTCTAGGTTTTGACACAAGAACAACAGTGTCACCAATAGTTAGGAACATCTGGATGATGTCACCATGCATAGGGAAGGCTTCATCCATTATACGCTCCTTTATAATATACTAAATATTTCCCTGCATTAGTCCTTTTGACATTAACAATTAAAATACTATTAAACAGAGTTGTCTCCATGATTGAATTTTCCAAGTAACTGATTATGGTCCAAGCACAGGCAAAGGAAGAAAACCTTTGAGGCAGAGTTTACCTTAAATTGACTAAATAGGGTGGCCAAAATATAGCAGAGCTAGGTTATTTGGGCCATCCCAAATTCCACTTTTATTGCAAATATCAAAAACAATTATTCCATGTTCCATTTCTAACAATTACCATAATAGCCAAATGATGTTAACTTTGCTTTAATTAAACCAGTTGCTAAGTTATCACCCCACAACCACAGCATGGCCTGTGTTTATATTTTTAGATAACCATGTATTCTTACTGTGTTTAAAACAATCTAGTCATCTTAAAAAAACAAATCTTTTTCTATGTTCATTCACACATACATACATACATACATACACACACACACACACACACTATACATTCCTATATAAACCATATTACACTACAGTTTCTATTAATTCATTTGTTATTCTTCTCAATGAGTTGGCTTTCAGGTAACTTTCTATTGGCTCTTAGTTTAACCTCAGTTTGATTCCAAGCATAGAGCAAAGCCAATTTTCTCATTTCTGTTGGGAAGAGATCCTAATTACCTAAGAATTAGCCCATTTTTGTCTCCTGAGTAAAAAGCTTCTCTATATTAGAGTGAAACAAAACATACAGCAAACTCATACACAAAGAGTCACGCCAATTTAAATGATTCGCCATTTGGCCTGGACCAACAATAGCATTTCATGCTCATGAAGCTCTCTACTCAGATTTATGACTTCAAATCATAGCCACTATAGACAGAAGCATGACATGGAAGATTTATTCGTTTTCTCATTATTTTCCTTAATGGGAATATTTTAGAGTATTTTGTTCAGCTCAGCTGTTTTTTCCCCCTCTCTCCACTGGTATATCATTTTCTATACTGTCTATAAAATATCTCAAGATGGTTGCAGTTTTCTAATAGCTGTCAAGAGGATAATTACTTTCTTTCCACAGAATCAAGTATTAGAAAAGTTTTATTTTCCTTCAAGAACTAAATACTATATAATTCAAAATTCACTAATAGCTAGTATTTGTATAGACCCTTGAAGTTTGTAAAATATTTTACATGCTATGTCACAGGAAAAATAGGTACTATTACTGTCCCCATTTTATAAATGAGAAAACTGAGACTCAGGATAAATGATTTACCTAAGTTCACATAGCTGGTAAGTAACTAAGGAAGAATTTGAATTCAAAACTTCTTGCCATCAAGTTCAGCATTCTATCTACTGTGTCACCTTACTGCATGCTATAGTGAAGATCTCTGCTAGTTGTAAGATCTCTGACCCATCGCAAAGATGAGTCCAGAGAAAGGCAGCTAAGAGTTTCACTTCAACCCATAGTGTTTTTTACTTCAAGATTGCCCTGATAATATTATTTATAATAAAATATTCACAGAATTACTCTTTGGGCTAGCAAAAGAGAAAAAGAAAAAACAGTTGGAAATAAAATGAATGCCTATCAATTAACCAATGGCTAAATAAATTGTGATATATAAATGTAATGAGCTAATTAATATTTTAAAAGCATTTATTAAATTTTTACTCTGTTCTAAGCACTATGCTGAGTCTCTGGAATATAAATATAAAAAGTGAATTAGTCCCATTTCCTTCAGGGAACTTATATCCTAATAGGTGAGACAATACACAGAAGGTGGTGATGACCAGGGAAGAGAATTTTGGTCTAGTGAGTCACAGGGTTCATAAGTTGATCTCAAGGGAAATCAGCCAACAAAATCTTCTAAATAAATAGCAGTCTGGATTTTATAATTGTGCCTAGAGCAAGAGGTAGAAAGCAGGAGGTTGGGGGGAGAAGAGAGAAGAAAAAGAAGATATATGCGAATATACAGTGCTAGGCTGGTAACTAGATAGGTTGTAAAGCTTGGTCTGGCCTATGGCCAGTAGATATAGTAGATTAAATAGTTCTTATCTGCTATCAGTTAAAATAACTGGGTTCCAGAGCAGTAATTGTAAAACTGAATGGATTAACTTCCCAGGACTTGAGGGTATAGAATATTGGAATATTATTGTACTCTAAGAAATGATAAATATGAAGAACTTAGAGAAATATGGTAAGACTTTCATAAAATAATGCAAAGAAACCACAACCAAGAAAAACTATTCAAACAGTGACTACAATAACAAATGATGGCACTAAAAAGCCATCAAGTAATAAATTATAATGAACAATCTTAGTCTGAAAGAACCAATAATAAAGTATGCTTCCATATCACCACATAGCTCAGAACAAAGGGTGGGGACTATATCTGTAGTAATATGAAATATGGTCTACTAAATAAAGAGGTTTGCTAATTGGTTGGCTGATTTGCTTCAATGTTTTTCTTTGTTACAAGGAAATATTCATTGGTGGGAAGAGGATTGAATTATGGAGAGATGGTTACTATAAAGATAAGTAGTATCCATTTTTTTTAAAAAAACGACTGATCAGAGTTCCTTTTATATATTGCTAGAAACATCTGCTCACAGTGTCAGGAAATCAAGGGCCTGGGGTTCCAAAATATCTCCATCTCTGTCTTCTATCCCACCATGGGTCCCTGTGATTTCACCAATAATCTCTTTATTGTTCAGTCCTGTGGCTTTTTCTAAGCCTCAGCCTTCATAGGTTTAACAATTACCTGTTTCTTCTAGGCACTTCCCTCTCCCTGAATATTTGAGGCACTACTCAGTCAAGCTTCCCTTCCTATTTGTTGGACCAGTTCTCAGCCTCTTTGCAAGTTCATCTTCCACGTCCTGTCACCTATGAACAGGCATAGGCCAGAGTCTTATTTCAGTTATTTTTTCTCTCTGAGTTTATCTTTTTGCTTGCTATCCTCTCCTTAGTCTCTACAGATTCAGCTGTAATAACAACAACCACAATAAAAATAGCATTTATATAGTGTCTACTGTGTTCCAAGCACTACACTGAGTGTTTTACAAATACTTTATTGATTAATACTCACAACAAACCTGGAAATTTGCTACTATTAATTCCCACATTCTACAGATGAGGAAATTGAGCAAAGGTTAAGAATCATAATGTTTTATATTATATCTAGGATATACTGCAACTTATTTAACATCTATAGGACTGCTTGCCATCTAGGGGATGGGGTGGAGAGAGGGAGGAGAAAAATCGGAACAGAAGCAAGTGCAAGGGATTATGTTGTAAAAAAAAAAAAAAAAATTACCCTGACATGGGTTCTGTCAATAAAAAGTTATTATAAAATTAAATTAAATTAAGAACAACAACAAAAAAAAAAAAAAGAATCATAATGTTTGTAAGTATTTAGGGCTGGATTTGAACTCAGGTCTTCCTGATTCCAGGTCTTGGGCTCTATCCACTGCACCAAACCAGCCCTCATTTCACTCCATTTATCTTCAACTGCTTATTTATAATCTCAACTGAAATATGATATTTTTGTCATTGTGAGACTCTTCTTCGTGATCCGATTTGGGGTTTTCCTGGCAAAGAAAGTGCAATATTTTCCTATTTCCTTCTCCAGTTCATTTTACAAATGAGGAAATTGAGTCAAACAGGATTAAATGACTTGCCTGGGGTTTCAGAGCTAGTAAGTATCAGAATTCAGATTTGAATTCAGAAAAAATCAGAAAGTCTTCCTGATTCCAGGCTTGGTGCTCTAGCTACATCACCTACCTGCCCCCAAAATATGCCATAGGGATCTTATATTCAACATGTCCAAAATTGAACTCATTATCTTTCCTTCTAAACCAGAGATGTCAAACTCACAGCCCAATTTAGCCTGTTGCCACAGAAACCAAATTAAAATATAATTGGTAAATGTTTAGCAAAGTAAATAAAAGCAAAACACAACACTGATAATTTTAATTTATGGTTTTCAAAGTCAATACTTGGTCAGTTCTATTGAGTTTGAAGCCACTCCTTTAAACCTACCCTTTTCTAATTTCTCTCTATTTCTGTCAAGAGTACCCTTATTCTTCCAGTCACCCTGGAGTCACCTTCTACTCTTTACTCTCATTTCAACCCTACCTTTATCTTATCAGTTCCCAAATTTTGTCAATTCCACTTCCTTATCATCTCTGGAACCCATCCCTTTCTCTTTTCTCACACTCACCATAACCACTCTATTCCAGGTTTTCATTACCTCTTCACTAGGCTACCACAATTACATCATAATAATTCTTCTGCCTTCAGTCTCTCCACTCTAACCTCTCTTCCACTTAGCTGTCAAATTGATTTTCTAAAAGAAGTTCTAAGCTGTGCAATCTCCTGCTTAAGAAGTTTCAATGGCTCCACTTTTCTTTAGGTTAAAATACAAGGTCCTCTGTTTAATATTTAAAGACCTTCACAGTCTGATTCCAGATTCTCATTCTGGCCTGTCTTCCTCAAACACGTGATACTCCAGTCAAACATGACTGCTTGCTGTTCCTTAAATATGACATTCTGTCTTCTGCCTCCATGGTCTGGAACAGTCTGTCTTTTACTTCTGGAATGATTTACCTTCGCATCTCTTTTTCATGAAATCTTTAATTCTCTCCAAAACTGAGGTCAACCACTATGTCCTTCCAAAGGCTTTTCCTGATTCTCCCAATTTGCCATATTGCTCTCTTATTTATGTGAATACAGACATACTTACACATTCATAAATGATATGTTTAAGAAATATAATGATATTATGGCTTCAGAGTCAGGAAAATCTGAATTCAATTCCATCTCTGAATATTGACTGTGAAACCCAGGAAAAGTCACTGCCAATTCATCGCTAAAAGGTTTGTATTTGCTTATTTTCCTTTCAAGTCTTCACTCAATTCTTTAACTCAGTGACCTCTCAAGGCTTTTCCAACTTTAAATCTGTTATCCTCTAAAAACTCTTAGATGAAAAAGGCCTAACTCTTTGATTAATTTGACAAATTAATTGTCTGTCATCTGCTAATTTGATGAGAATAAGACCAGAAAAAAAAGTTTGCCTCTGTCATAGTATAGATACTTATATTTTGCTTAGGGGTGGCCCTGCCTCTGTTACAGTAATATGAGAAAGGTTATACATTAAACTAATAATGGTTATTATGCATTAGTACCAATATTTGTTAGTGGCTAACCTAGCAAGGCCCTGAAAGAATGGGTCACAGGATAGGAGAATTTTTGAAAGGAGAAGAGTTTATATAACTTCCAGGACAAGAATATCATTGAGGAGGGCAGGCCAAGTCTGAAGGAGTAAAGAAGGGAAGAGGAGACTGAAAGAAAGCAGCTCGTGCTTGGGATGGGGACAAAGGAACATGATAGGGCACCAAAGAGAAACTTTACCTCTTTTATCATTTTTCATATGGCCCCTGGCCATGGATCTGATTTCATTATTCCCTTTCCCATGACTTTTAGTTAGATCTGTTATCTTATACCTGAAGAAAATACGAAGGTGAGCTAGAAAATGAGAAAGACACAGTTTTTCTGTGACAAGTCAAGATCCTAATTTTTCACAGATTATAGACTAGTTCAGAAACCACTACTACCTATAATGACTCCCTATGAAAGAAGCAGCTTCCTAGAATGGATAGGAAGATCAACTTGGAACCAGGAAAAAGTGGGTTTAAATTCTATCTCTGACTCTTATTAGTTGTGTGATACTGAGTAAGTTACAAGCTCCTTGAGCTTCTGTTTCCTTAACTACAAAATAGGGTTAGATTCAGTGATCTGTTAAGTCTTTTACAGATCTAAACCATTTTCCTCTAAAAGTTCTTAAGTACTCAGATTGGCTAAGATTACAGGAAAAGATAAAGACAAATGTTGGATGGGATATGGGAAAGCTGGGACACAAATACATTATTGGTGGAACTGTGATCTGATCCAACCATTCTGGAGAGCAACTTGGAAATGCTTAAAAAGTTATCAATTTGTTAATAACCTTTGATCCAGCAGTGTTTCTACTGGGCTTATATCCCAAAGAGATCTTAAAGGAGGGAAAGGGACCCACATGTGCAAAAATGTTTGTGGCAGCCCTTTTTGTAAACTGAATGGATGTCCATCAATTACAGAATGGCTGAATAAACTATGGTATATGAATGTTATAGAATATTATTGTTCTGTAAGAAAAACCAGCTGGAGGATTTCAGAGAAGCCTGGAGAGACTTACATGAACTGATGCTAAGTGAAATGAGCAGAACCAGGAGATCATTATACATGGCGAAAACAAGAGTATACAATGATCAATTCTGATGGAGGTGGCTCTCTTCAATAATGAAATGATTCAAACCAATTCTAATTGTTCAGTGATGAAAAAAGCCATCTACACCCAGAGAGAGGACAATGGGAACTGAGTGTGGTTCATAACAGCATTTTAACTCTTTTTTGTTGTTGTTTGCTTGCATTTTATTTTGCTTTTTTTTTTTACTTGTGTGGCATGATAATTGTATAAATATGTATGCATATATTGGGTTCAACATATATTTCTACCATGTTTAACATATTTTGGACTACTTGCCATCTAAGGGCTGGTGTGGGAGAAGGGAGGGGGAACTGGCACACAAATTTTTTTTGGTTTGTTGTTTTTGTTTGTTTGTTTGTTTGTTTTGTTTTGTTTTGTTTTGTTTTGTTTTTGCAAGGGCTAATGTTGAAGAATTGTCCATGCATATGTTTTGGAAAATAAAAGACTTTATTAAAAAAAAAAAAAGGTGAAAAAGGTCTAACCCTTTAGAAAGGGACAAATCAGTCATCTGACTTCTCCAGGTCCAAGTTAATTCTGCCATGGGAACTAGTGAATGCAGAAGAGTATTTTTTGCTGCAGTCAGATGGTAGAAATTCTCCTTCCCAATGCAGGGCTCATCTCCAGCCTGAGAAGCAGGAGGCATCCTTCCCAAAGGCTCTTTTGAAACTGGAAAGAAATTATAATTAGGCTTTGTGCTTCTTCTGAGCCATTGTCCAAGAAGCTCAGGGCACTTCCCATGCATCATGTCATTAATCTTTGTAATACCACTTGAGGCAGCTGGCATCTATTATCACCTTTATTTTGAGAATTTAGAAACTGAGACACAGAGACAGGTTAATGACTTGCTCCAAAGTCACCCAGTGAGTCATGAGCAGATCTGAGGACAGAAGCTCACTGGGTGGGAAATATAGCTCTGCTAAAGCCATGGAAGACACTAAAGATAATCTAAATAGTAACTCCATTAATATAGTGGGTTTTTTTGGACTAGGTAAAAAAGGAAATTCTTTGCTTCAATTGCTACCTAGCGTTAATCACTAAATAAGTACAGCTTCAGGAAAAACTGAAACCTGTTGAAAATCTTAACTTAAAAAGGCCAAAGTTTCTCACTTTATCCAAGGTCATCTCTAGTCATCTTGATTTATATCTTGCTACTGGACCCAGGTGGCTCTAGGGGGGAAAGTGAGGCAAACGATCTCATACAGCCATCTTTCACTTAAATCCAATTCACTTGCATGTCCTGGCATTCCATCCCAGATGTCATGGTCCTCTTTGAGAATGAAGGACAAATAGTTTTAGTGTTTACTAAGCACTTTCCTTAGAATATAAGTATTTTTTGGTAGATTAATGAAACTAGGATTTAAGAAAGTTAAATGACTTTCCTTGACTACAAATCTGAAAATCATATAAAGAGCTCAAGAAGGGACTTTCAGAGGTCATGTAGAAGCACTCTCCTTTTACAGCTGAGAAAACTGAGACCCAATGTTACAACTCACCTACTAGCAGAAGTGAGATCTGAACTTGTCTTCTGACTTCATAATATATGTTCTTTCCAGTGTATTATGAAGATTGGGTCAATATCTATACTACCCAGCTATCTTCCAGAAGAAAAAAAAAAAAGGCTTGTGGAAACCAGTTATTTGCCACAAAATCATGAAAGCAGAAAAATAGCATGGTATAGATATATTAAGTTTTTTTTTTTTTTTCAAAGTGCAATAAGTGCTGCAAATTAGAGTTCTTAAATTCAAATTCTACTTTGGTATTTTTTCCCCTGGGTGACCCTGAATAAGCCCTTCAGCTCTAAGTCTCTATTTCCTCATCTATAAAATGAAGGCAACTAGACCAGGTGATCTCCAAGTTCCTTTCCCCTTCTAAAACTATAATCCTATGACTCTAGCTGTTAGGACTAGAATTTGAATTCAGTCTCTGGTTCTAAATCCCCAGATTTGACATCCCAAAATGGATGTTAGATTTCATACCCAGATTTTATCAAAGTCTCTTCATCTGTTATGCTAATGTTATTGTTATTACTACTTATAGTAATAGTAGTAAAAGTAGTAATAATAATAATTAATACATATTCAGCACTTTAAGGCTTACCAAGGTATTTTACATATGCTAATGCTAATGATACTCACAACAAGTATGAAAAGTAAAAGATACTATTATGCAAAAGGCAAGCATGAACCTAAAGAGATTAAATTCCTTGTCCAAGGTCATATGACTAGTGATGGTCTGAGAGGTAGGATTTGTACTAAAATCTTTATAATATCAAGTCCCACTGTCTATTCACCTAGATTCCGACCTTTAGCTTCTTAAGGTCTGAATCAGTGCCAGAAATGCAATTTAACATGGTGAATATTTCAGCCATAGTGGACAAAATGGACATAGTCTGTTTCTGTAGTTTAAGTATGTTAGGACCAGAAGAGCCAAGATAGGAAGCTGAGGTTAAAATAAAAGACAGAAAAGGCATCTCCAATCCTCTTCCTTTGCTTTTAAACACAGCTGTCCTGTCTTCTCCTGTTTTGTTTCATCATCTCTTCAAGGAAGATGGAAGAAACAGGAGCAGTTAATGGTGATTTTTTTTTTCCTTCTTGGTTTATATATATATATGTGTGTGTGTGTGTGTGTGTGTGTGTGTGTGTCTATGGAAGTTCTGTTGAAATTATAAATCTGTATTGGCTCACTTTCTCCTACCTTGTACCACTGGAGGGCACCATCACCTCCTCTACTGGGTTTATTATTGTACTTGTGTCCCCCCTAGCACAGCAGAACTGAGGAGGGTCTCCTTCCAACATATCTATGAGTCTGTGCAAGTCCTAAGCCCCAAGAAATTCTAACAGCTGGATCACTATTGGGACTAAATCACATGCACATGGTGCCCTGCTCTTAGGGGAAATTAAAAGAGATTTTCATGTCATAATAATAACTTGATGTTCACAACTATATTTTCTCCTTCCCCAAACAGCACCTCTCATTGAAAAAAAAATTTTTTTTTAAACCAGCCAGTCCATTTGTTTATTTCTTTTTTTGTTAAATAATTTCTCTCTAATTGTCATATAAAATCTACCCTAGCCAAATCATTTCCCTGGATGGTTCCCGGGAAGTAACTTTTGGAAGGTACTCCTACCAAACAGTAGTCCTGCCTCATTAGGAGGAGGAATTGGCTTAACAAAAGCCAGCAGCTTATTCTCTTCTGTCCCCAGGCTTAATGCTTTCAGCAACCAATTGAACATGCAGGGGGTGCTCTGTCTGCTTCTTGACAGCACATCACAGAGCATGAAAGTGAGAATGGAGAAAGGGGAGCCTTTAAATCAGGCACTCTGATTTGATGGAAGCCTTTTTCCACAGGGAGAGTAGGGAAGAGAGACTGAAATAATGACAGTAAGGGAAATGTGTCACTTTCTCATTTTATTAATAAATACCTACAGAAAGGAAAGAAATTAAACTGGGTTTGCACAAAACATTTTTTTTCCAAATTATACAGTATCACTTGGATCCAATCTTTTGTTTTTTTCAGTCTCCCATGGAGAAGTACTCATTCAGCCACCAGTATCTCTTACCTCCCAAAGTGTTCTTCAACAAGATTTAAGTGTCCACAATACATACAGCTCTGTGCTAGAGAGACAAAAATTAAATAGTCCCTGCCTTCAAGAAACTTATATTGTTTTACAGAATCCCAACAATCTGAGGGATCAGCAGAGGCTTTCCATAGGATCTGAAATGAGCTTTCCAGAAAGTAGCGATTTAAAGAAGCAGAGATGAAGTGGAACTGTTTTCCAAACAAGTATAGTAAGAAATGGGTTCCCTGTGCAAAGAAAGCAAGAAAACAGTAATTAAAATGACCAGTTCTGGAAAGCCAGTTTGGTTGAAATATAAAATGCATGAAGAGAAGTAATATAAACTAAGTCTGGTAAGGTAGGCTGGAGCCAGATGGTGAAAAGCTTTAATGCCAAGCTTAGGGACTTGTATTTTATTCTAGAAGTAATAAGGACCTACTGAAGAGTATTAAGCAAGGAAATAATGCAGCCAGACCTGAGCTGATGAATGATAATTTTGTTAGCTGTGTTTTGGTTAGCCTAGATACAGAGCAGAGACTTAAAAAAAAAAAAAAAAGGGGGAGACAATTAGGAGACCAATTCTATAAACCAGTCAAGAGGGTTTAAACTGGGATGCTGATCCTGTGAGTGGAAAGAAGATCTATTGGAAAGTCTGTGTGGCAAAACTGGATGTCAGAGCAGTGATGTGTGCTAGATATATAGAATTGATAATGATGTAAATAGAGATGATAATTGAACTCATGGGACGATATGGGGTCACCAAGAGGGAGGCTCTAGACAGAAAAAAAAAAAAAAGGTCCAGATTAAAGTCTTAGGGAATTGTCAGTCATGATTAGGAACCAGTACACAAATGATAAAAAAGTAAAAGATTAGTATTTCTTTCTGAAGACTAGAAGACTTTACATAAGACTAAGTTGAGATAAAATATCTACTTAAGGAAGCTTTCTAGAAAATTATTTCAAAACTGTAATCATAAACCTTTTAAAGTGATTGGAGGAAAAGTAAATTATTTCATTTTTACTTTTTATCCCATAAGGTAGAATTGGTATCAATTTTATATTTCATTTTTTTCTGTGCAGAATCATTTAGTCTTTGTTATAAGTTAGGTTTTTCAAATCTTTTTCATTCCAATACACACTAATGACAGGAACACATGTGGCTTTTCTTTCTTTCCCAGATGTACAAGGATATAGCCCTAAGTAACTCGAATAACTCCTTCGAACTTTTACAAGGAACTGGGGAAAAGACTGAGTTGTAGTAGACGCATAAAAACACACTGCTTAGGCACTGCTAGAGAAAGTACATCAGACTATTTGTGTCAACATGGATTTGGGGAAAAAGACATAGTTGTGAGATAGGAGTCCATGGACTTTGAAAATGACTGTTTGTGAGAGCTGGAGATGTAGGAACTATAGTACAAGAAAATATTTCAGAAACAGGTATACCTGGAGCTGTGCACCACAGCCAGGAATTCTAAATTTGAAAAGATGGCATTCTTGGAAAGGGAAAGATGACCTCATGCTGAGAGAAGAGGAGAATTGTAGGAGCTAAAAATTTTTTTTAAGAAGCACCACAATGGGAGGCTGTGATAGAGGGAAATGACAAGTTAGATGAGCTACACTAACACAAGCCATTGAAAAAGATCCCAACCAAAAACAATGCATGGTGATATTGCCTGAAAATTATTGAAGGCATAACTTGGTGAAAAAATAACATTCTGCAGACACTCTATAAAACCATGAAGAATCAGCGTACCTCCTGATGGAGCCTTATCCAGGACTATATAGATTATGGGAGTTATTGGAGCTATGTAGTTCTTTGGGGGAAGGTTGCTCATTGTTGGATATCATTCTTTTCTGCGGCCTTTGAGCTATATTTTCCCATTAATTGATCTGTAGATAAACTTGTCTATCCTTTGAACCTTGTGATTCCATACACTTGTAAGATGAGTTGATAATTATATCTTGGGATATGGGGGTATGGAAGAGATGTCAGATGTGGAAGATCTGAATTATCTGCATTGGGACAGGGAATCAGAGAATAAGAAGTCTCCAAATTGTACCCAGGCCTTCTGTGTCAGGAAGGAGCTTCTGACACAAGGATTACAAATGCATAGGCACAACCTAAAATCCCATTTGCTATGCTTTGAAATGAACAAGGATATGCTTGCCAAAAATAGAAAAAGACCCTGCTGAAATTCACTCTTTCTTTATTCCCACCCATCCTATTAAGGAAGTGGATTCTTGAGTATAAGAAAGATCAAAAGAATATTAATAAGCCATTCCCAAAAGGAGCCCATAAATGGTTTCAATGATGTTTGAGCTTTAAAATCCCTATTAGCAGAGACAGAAATGCTTGTCAAGTCATATGCCAAAAAAAATTACGTATTTCTTGGTGGTATCAGAGAGTTTTGTAGGTCATGCTCTAGCGTAGCTTTTCCCAACCTAATTTGGCCAGAGAACACTTTGGGGCTTAAAATATATTGACAGAACCCATAAATTCTAGTCCAGAGAATCTGAGGTAAAAAATATCTTCTTTGCTCCCTCCAGAATAAAAAAGGGTAGAGAAATTATTAATTAAAATAGAATTTTGAAAAATTGTACATTAATGAATATTTTGGAATTATACACAAATAGTTATAATTTAATATTTTAGAGGAGAAAAACATCATAAACAATAATTTTGAAGGAACCTATCTTCACCTTCACATTGATTATTTGGAAAGTTTTTTGCTTATGAAAATGTAAATATAGACAGTGATCTAGAAATACAGGCTTCATTGTATGATTTAGATAACTCTGCTTCCCCTCTGTCCCATCACCATTTTCCAGGTTTATTCCCTAATATCTGTAATCGAGACTGCACTCAATTTTTGTGCAGACACCAAAGAATATAAAAGTCATTGTGATAGTAGTTAGCATACAAAGATTGAAAGCAGAGTACCTAATCTGGGGTCCATAAACTGTGATTTGTTTTTTAATATATTAGTAGTTATATTTAAGTATAATTGATTTCTTTTGTAATCCTACATATTTTACTTTATGCCTTTAAAAACACTTTTCTGAGATGGTTTCCATGGGCGCCACGAGACTCCCTAAGACAAGAATGGTTAAGGAGATTTGATATAGAGGAACAAGTGCTATATTCAGAGTAGGAACATTTGATACTAGAGCAAAAACCATGACATTGAAATGCTGGAAAAGTAATCATTTCATAAAATTGGTGTGTAAAGGATATCATTATATCTTCTTGAAACAGCAGGGGGAAGCCTTCATGAATGAGCACAGAAACTGGGTTCAAATCCAGACTCTGCCACTTGCTGACTGTTTGGACCTTGAACAGGCTCTTTTACCACTCCGCCTCAGTTTTCTCACCTGTAGAATAAGGGATTTGGCCGGGAAAACCTCTAAAGCTTCTTCTAGTTCTAAATCTAGGGTACTAAGAATATAGTATATAGTACATAGATTCAAGAGTATCCTCTGTTAGAGGAAATTCAGTGATCCAGAGGATAGAAAGCTGGGCCAGGAGTCAGGATTTGAGTTCAAACTCAGCTTTAAGCACTTATTAGCTGAGTGACCCTAAGCAAGTCAGAATCTCTATCTGCTTCAGTTTCCTCACTTATAAAATGGGAGTAATAATAGCACCTCCTATTGGGATTGTTGTGAAGATCAAAGAAGGTATTAATTAGAAAGTGCTTAACACAGTGCCTGACACGTAGTAAGTACTTAATACATGCTTGTTTCTTGCCTTTGTCCCATACTTCTTCCCTTCCTCCCTTCTTTTTAACCTTATTTCCATTTTTTTTCCTGCCTTTTATCTTTTCTGACTTCCATACTTTTTTCCTTTCATTCTTCTTTCTGTTCTCTCTTTTTTCTTCTCTTCTCTTCCATCCATTAGCTAATATAGTTTTAGATCTAATACTGATAAACCTTCCTTTACACATCTTTTAGTAGTTCTTTTGCTGCTCTTGACTTTATGTTCTTCATTTTTATTACATTAGCCCTTCCTACCCATAATTTATGTTTCTCCAATAATTTAAATCTAATATTTAATTACAGGCTAGATTTCTTTCTCAAGGATCATGCCTTAAAACCAAATCAATCTGGCTCTCACAACAGATCCCAAGTTAAGCCCTACTTGGTCATTGATTAGACACTGATTGGCTCAGAGAGAATGTCAATAGCATTTTTTAAAATCAGAAACCCTGAGGATCATTCTTTATCAGATTGATCTGTTTGTTTCTTTGACTAAATAAAAGAGGCCATGGGGGGGGGGGGGAATGTCCCGTTTCTTACCTAGTCTTAATCACTGAATGGTCATCACTTCAATCAAACTGAGATCTAGGAAAAACCTTAACTTCAAAAGGCCAAGGTCTCCCACTGTGTCTGAGGCCATTTCTCGTTTTTCTGATATATATCTTGGCATTGGACCCAGATGGCTCTGGAGGAGAAAATGAGACTTGGTGACTTGCACAGCCCTCCCTCATTTAAATCTAATTCATTTATATGTTATGGCATCACCTCCCCAATGTCACGGTCCTCTTCAAGAATGAAGGACAAACAATAAGAGCTAATATCAATATTAATAATACTAAAATAGATCCCCAGTTAGTTTCTTACCATATGTAGAGTGCTTTCTTTTGGTGCATCTTGACCCTGACCCTAGTTTGGACCCTGAAGGGCTGAGATATTTTTTGAACAAAATTCTAAGAAAGAATAGAGTATTAGCCAGACCTCAGGGTGTACTTTGCTCCTACTCCTACTCCTTTCTCCCCACTCTTTTTCTCCTATCCTGCATGCATTCTGGCCATTTTCCTGCTATAGGTTTGAGCTCACCCTTTGCTCTCCAGCTCTTGCCACAAGGCCTTGTAATAATAATAATAATAGACAATATTTATATAATTCCTACTACATTGCATTACATCAAGCACTTTGATCCTCACAACAGTCCTGGGAGGGACATGATATTATTATCCCCATTTTTACAAATGAGAAAACTGAGGTAGAATTCAGATAACTTGCTCAGGATCAAATAGCTAGTAAATGGTCTGAGGCTAGATTTGAACTCAGAAATATCAATCTTCTTCAGTCCAAAGTCAATGCTCTATCCACAATTGCACCTAGTGACCCCTATAATGATAATCATAATTCCTCTGAGAACAATAATCAAATCAAAACTATAAGTCCTCAAAAGATCCTTCCAACCACTACTCTAGACCCTATTCACCAACTCTTTCATGACCACCACTCTCCTCTATGTATTATCTTTCCTATTAGAAAGTAAGCTGCCTCAGGGCAATTGTCTTACATTTTATTATTTGTATCTACAACTCAGCACACAGTATCTGTCACATATGCTTCAATAATACTTTATATCTTTCACTCATTCGTTCATTTATACTTTAATTAGTCCTATGAAATCAATAGGTATATAAAAGGAAGAAGGATTAAGAAGAATAAATGGGGATGTGGGGAGTGTCCAGACATCAGCAATGTACAGCAATCAGCAATTAAGTACTTAGGTAGTGGGGAAAGCACTAAATTTGGAGTCAGAGTTTAAATGCTATCTCTTCAACTTAGCTATGTGACCTTGGACAAATTATGTAAACTTGCTCATCTTCAATTTCTTCATTTGTAAAATAAGAAACAATGGACCAGACTCTGTAGGAGTTCTTAACCTGATAATTCTGAACTTGTAGGTTTTTTTAAAAATATTTTTATATAATTGATGTAATTATAATTGTATTTTACATAAAATATATTTCAATATAAGTTATTTCCTTGTAATCCTATGTATTTTATTTCATGCATTTAAAACCATTAGTCTAAGAAGGGACCAATAGGCTTTATGAGACAGAACACCAAAAAAATCAGTTAAGAACTATTACAGTTCAAAACACTCATTATTAAGATCTACTACAAGATTCCTGAGGTCATCTAAGTTTACAGTCCATTAAAACAAAAGAAATCTATTTTTAAATGTATTTTTTTTTAAAGAATGAAAGACAAAAGGAAAATAAATGCATGGATTTGTGATTTGACTGAGTGGTAAGTGAACCCTGACTAGTGTAAGCAGTCCTGGGGAGGAAAGCCAAGAAGTTCTTACATCGGTCAGAGATCAGGAACACAGTGTAAAGGGGACACAAGGTGAAAAGTGTTGGCAATAGAATGGACAGGAGTAAGAGACCACGTTGGAAGCAAAAGGAAAGCCAAGACTAAGAAAACAACAAAGTCCCAAAGGTCTCTAAACCAAAGGTGACAGCTAAGGCTCAAGCTTCAGTGGTTTATTCAGTACTAGCTAAGTCACAAGAATTCTTAGAGTGAATCTTAATTTATCCTCCTAAACCAGCATGGCTGAGTTTTATGCCTGACTTCCAGATTTTTGTTAAATAGCGTTAGCTACAATTTGCCAGTGACACCCTCACTATTGTTTGTGGCAAACCATATATCAAATATTGATGATCTATGAGCTAGACATTGTGCTAAGTATCTATTATTATTATTATGATTATGATTATTATTATATTATTATTTGATCCACACAATAACCCTCAGAGGTAGGTACTACTAGTATCTTCATTTTGCATTTAAGGAAACTGAAATGAATAGAGTTAATTGACTTGCCCAGGGTCACACAACTACTAAATGTCTGAGGTCACTTCAAATTTAACTCTTCCTGGCTCCCAGCCTTGATTCCAGCATTCAAACCCCTATACTACCAACTGTAGTCATGCAAAATGAAAATGTGATTGACATACTTATTATATCAATGGAAAACAGGATAGCTAATGGGGTATGTGGCAGAGTCTGTGTCCTGAAAAATCTCAATGAGTTGTAATGATCAACTAAATCTAGGACAGACAGAGCCAAGAAGGGATGAAGCAAGAAGATGGACAGCAAGACTCTTTATTCTTAAATTTTCTAGATCAGAAGGTGTTGGAATCTTTACAAACTGCTAACTAAGATTCCAACAAGAAGGGTTTTATGACATGTGACATTTTCCTTGACTGAATTAGAAGAAATTAACCAAGTTCCTGAGACATCATCATCATCACTATAGCTAACTTTTAATATAGCACTTACTGTGTGCCAGAAATTTTACAATTATGATATCATTTTGTTCCTCAGAACAACCTAGGGAAGTAGATGCTATAATTATCCCTATTTTACAGATTAGAATCAAGGTTAAATGAATTGCTCAGGTTCACAAAACTTATAAGCATTTTAGGCTGAATTTGAACTCAGATCTTTCTGACTCAGAGCCCAGAGTTCTATCTAGTGTCCTACCAGACTATCTACTCCACCAGACTACCTTTAAAAAACTGAGCTTGACAGCTCTGAGTCTAGATAGGTGCCAAAAGTCAAGCAAAAATCTAAAACCTAGGAAGGAATCTTTGGAGAAGAGTGGATTTTCTCCTTCCCTATCCTCATGAGCCATGGCCCTCTGAAATGGAAAAACTCCACCAACAAGAAATAGCACAACCAACAAGAAATAGCACAACCAACAGAGGACAAAGCAAATTTCAAAGAGACAGACAAACCAACAGACAGATATAGACAGGTGAAGACTCTGGGAAAGATATTCAAAGAGTATAATTCCTGGAAGAAGAGAAGAAATCCCATAATTATTTGAAGGAGAATTAGTCCTAGCAATTGAGAATGGAGCTCTGGATAAAATATGATTCAGAGAACCCAGATATAATGTAAATAACTCTGGAAGAGTGAATTTAAATAGCAAAATTTTGTAGCTATTGTACTTACTTTATCATAATAAATATCTTTATTTTTAGTTAATTATGTCTACTCGGTAGTGATGCAGCTTAATAGGATCACATATAACATCCTGAAGGAAAAAAAGTAGGAATTTCAGTGGACCAAAAGTTCAATATATGAAATCATTGTAGGAGATCTTTACAGGTAGAAGGAACTTCAGAGGTCATTTAGAGCAACCCCATCATTACTAAAAGTTCAGTGAATTATTCAGGGTCATGCCAGTAGTAAACACGAGGGATGAAATTGGAGCCCAATTCCTTTATTGCCTGGTCCAATACACTTTTTCAATTAAGTTTTATTTTTTTCAATGATCAAGTATTTATTTTTTCTTCCTCTAGCCTCCTCCCTGGAAAAAGGGGGGAAAAAAAACATGCAAAAAAGATGCATAAGATAAACAAAACCAATTCCCATATAGGGTGTGTCCAAAAATTTATGATTCATTCTACATATTCATCGCCTGTCAGGAGGTGGATAACATTCTTCATCAACGTACCTCTAAAAATATAATTGATTCTCTTGCATTGATCAAAGTTCTGAAGTTTATTTTTACAATGTTAAATTGTTCTCTTCATCCTGCTTGCTTCAATGTGCATCACTTCATAAAAGTTTTCCCAGATTTCTCTGTCTCTTGATGTGTTACAGAAAAATAGTATTTCATTGTATTCATAAACCATAATTTGTTCATCCATTCCCTCATTAATGAATACATTATTAGTTCCAAGATCTTTACCACCCAAATGCACACACACACACACACACACACACACACACACACACACAAACACACACCCTTTCCTCTTTCTTTGATCTCCTTAGGGTGTTGATATAATACTGGCACTGCTAGGCCAAAAGGTTTGTATGCATAGCTTATTACCATTGGGGGCATAATTCCAAATTGCTTTCCAGAATGACTAAACCAATTCACAGTTCTATCAATAGTGCATCCATGTACCTCTTTTCCCATAGGCTCTCTCACATTTGTCATTTTCTTTTTTTTTTTGTCAACTCTGTCAATCTGAGGGGTATGAGGTGGAACCTCAGAGTTGCACTAATTTGCATTTCTCTAATTATTAATGATTTGGAACATTCTTTCATATGGTTATAGACTGCTTAGATTTCTTCCCTTGAGAAGTGCTGTTGATATCTTTTGAAAATTTTTCAATTGTGGAACTGGCAGAGCCAAAATTGTTTCTTCTCTACCATGCTGTCCCCCATGTGAGTTCATAGCCAAAAAGATAATATGATTGTATGCTTCATGAATAAAAGTATAACAAGAAAAATGAG
This sequence comes from Antechinus flavipes, assembly GCF_016432865.1. NCBI lineage: Eukaryota > Metazoa > Chordata > Mammalia > Dasyuromorphia > Dasyuridae > Antechinus > Antechinus flavipes. The sequence continues at coordinate 427,773,054 of NC_067398.1, forward strand.
GCAGGCAGTCTCACTGTATTCTGTAGCATCCTATCTAGAGATTAAGCTCAATTCCAGATGTCACATTTTAGGAGAGGATTTCTTTTTTAGTAGTATATTATTTTTTTCCAATTATTTGTAAAGACAATTTTTCATGCATATTTACAAAATTTTGAGTCTCAAATTTTTTCCCTTCTTTTCCTCCCTTCTCATCTGTAAAATGGGGATAATTATAGCATCTACCTCCCTAGGTTGTTCTAAGGAACAAAATGATATCATAATTGTAAAATTTCTGGCACACAGTAAGTGCTATATTAAAAGTTAGCGACAGTGATGATGATGATGTCATCAGGAACTTGGTTAATTTCTTCTAATTCAGTCAAGGAAAATGTCACATGTCATAAAACCCTTCTGATCTAGAAAATTAAGAATAAAGAGTCTTGCTGTCCATCTTCTTCATCCCTTCTTGGCTCTGCCTGTCCTAGATTTAGTTGATCATTACAACTCATTGAGATTTTTCAGGACATAGACTCTGCCACATACCCCATTAGCTATCCTGTTTTCCATTGATATAATAAGAGGGAACTCTTTCTCAAAGGAAGAAATATGACATAGGGAATGTAAAACACATTTCCATATTAGTCATGTTATAAAAGAAGATACAAACAAAAAGAAAACAATCATGAAAAAAAAAGTAAAAATAGTGTACTTTGATCAATATTCACATCTTTCTCCATCAGTTCTTTCTCCAGATGCCAACAGCAATTTCCATCATGACTACTTTGTAATTGTCTTAGATCATTGTGTTGCTGAAATGAGCTAAGTACATTCATAGCTGATATTCACACAATGTTTCTTTATTATGGTTCTCCTCATTTAACTTTGCATATGTTCATATAAGTCTTTCCAGATTTTTCTAAAATATGCCTGATCATGATTTCTTAATGCACAAAAGTATTAGGAGCCAGAGTTCATCTGGAGCATAGCAGCTGGAACAGTAAGGAGACTCAGATGCATTTCATTAGATCAGATGAAAGAACTAGAGGTGTTTAAAATGGAGAAGAAGAAATTGAAGGTTGCCCATCATAAGGGAGAAGAATCAGATCCATTCTGCTTAATCCCAAAAGGTCAAGGAAGACCAATTAGAGCTGTCTACAAGTGAAATGGATGGCCTTAAGGAAGAGTAACTTCCCTGTCACTAAAAATCTTAAAGCAGCAGTGGGATGATCATTCCATAGGGATGTTGCAGATGCATTTCATGCTTCAGGTCAGTTCCTATGCTAAGATACTATGACTATTTGAGTACAACAGAGAAGTGGGAAGGTCACTGTTGGAGAAAGATAAATCAATTCAAACAATCTAGGGATGTGAACGAAGATTGTAGTGATAGGACATTCTGGGTGAATAATAATAGCTGCTATTAATCTAAGTCTTTAAGGTTTACAAAATGTTGTACATGTTTATTTAATGCTCACAACCACTTCAGAAATTATATCAACAGATATCATCATCATTCTTTTACACATGAGAAAACAAGCCAAGATATCAAGTGACTTTCTTATGGTCATACAACTTATAAGTGGGATTTGAACTTATATTTCAATTGGCATCAATTTTAGGACACATTCCATAATACTATATTGTCTCTTCAAGTGGTGCGGTAGAAATACTACTTCCAGGACTGAGGAGATGGTAATATGTAGGGAATAAGAAGAAACATTGAAAAATAACACCAATGTGTCAATCCTAAGAGACTGGAGAAAATGTTCATGGCATTAATAGAAAAGGGGGAAATTTTCTCACAGATTGAAAATGAAAGAGAGAGAGAAAGAGAGTGAGAGAGAGAGCAAAAAAGAAAGAAAGAAAGCAAAAAAGAAAGAAAGAAAGAAAGAAAGAAAGGGAAAGAAAGGGAAAGCAAAAAAGGAAAGAAAGAAAGAAAGAAAGAAAGAAAGAAAGAAAGAAAGAAAGAAAGAAAGAAAGAAAGAAAGAAAGAAAGAAAGAAAGAAAGAAAGAAAGAAAGAAAGAAAGAAAGAAAGAAGAAAAGGAGAGAGAAGGAGAGAGAGAGATGAATAAAAGGATAACTGTGTAGCTGGGATAGCCCAGCTGAGGTTAAAAGCATCTAAGATGTTAATAAGCCAGGATCATACAAATTTTTTAAGAAACAGCAGCAAAATGGGATGAGAAAATTCCATTTGATGCAATTGTTTTCAGTGTCTATAATCTTAATGGCTAAGCATTGTTATCCAAAATGGTCTAAAAAAAGTTATTTCCATATTATACATTTGCTGCCTTGCTATAATCACTTCTGACGTTAAATTCAAGCTCTTATGCTTTATGTAAATTATAATTAATGAGCAGATATTAAACAATGATTCGGGGCATTTGTTTTCATTTCCTTATGTGTCTAAGTCAGGATAATACGATGGGGATCTCAAACTAAAATTTAAGATGTTCATTTAGTATTTTGGAAATGTAATTATTGAGTGTTATTAAGTTTTTTAAAAATCCATTCTCCTAACACTCTTAACCAGTATTTAATCAATCAATCCACAGGCATTTAAAGTCAGCTAGGTGGATACATTAGGCAGCTAAGTAGCACAATAGATAGAATGCTGGGGCTTGGAATCAGGAAGACTCATCCTTCTGAGTTTAAATCTGGCCTCGAATACTATGTGTGTCCCTAGACAAGTCACTTAACCCTGCTTGCCTCAGTTTCCTCACTTATAAAATGAGCTGGAGAAGAAAATGGCAAACCACTGCAGTACCTTTTCTAAGAAAACCGCAAATGGGTCACAAAGAGCTGTACATGACTGAAATGTCTGAACAACAACAATTAAAGGTGAATGCATAATATACTGCAACATATTTAACATGTATAGGACTGCTTGCCATCTAGGGGAGGGGGTGGAGGGAGGGAGGGGAAAAATCAGAACAGAAGTGAGTGCAAGGGATAATGTTGTAAAAAAGTTACCCTGGCATGGGTTCTGTCAGTAAAAAGTTATTATAAAATAAATAAAATTTTTTAAAAAATTAAAAAATAAAAAAAGGTGAATGCATAGCACTGGACTTGGAGTCAGGAACACCTAAATTCAAATTCTGATTCTGGTAATTAAAAACATTGTGATCCTTGGTAAATTAATTTAAAATAATTGAAAATTTAGTTTTTTTATCTATAAAATAAATAATTTAAATTCAAAGGCTTCTAAGTCTTCTCCAATTGTAAATCTATGATCCTGCGATAATTTATAAAGTGCCTACTGCATACCAGGCATTGTGTTAGATGCTAAAGATAAAAAGCTTCCCCCCCAAAAAAAAGCAAACAAACAAACCAAACAACATAGCTATTCATCACCATCATTACGATATTTTCTCTCTTGAGAAGGACATAAGCATGTAGTCAGTATATAGAAAGCTATGGACCCCAAAGCAAAATGGAGCCCACACTTAAGGACAGGGACAGAAAAAAAAGAAGACTCCATGGATAGGATTAGCTGTTCCCAGGAAACTATTCCAGAAGTAGTCTATACTGCAATGCAGTTTGGAGATAACTTAATAGTGAAAATAAGGTACATCTACATTATTTTACCAGAAAGCAGCCAACCTAAAAATGTAATTAATGAAAAGTAATCTATAAACTTGTGATTTGTGTGTTAGAGTGATGGAGTGCAAATGAACCTTTCCCATGGAATCTAAGGAGAGGAGAATTAAAGAATAAGGATTTGTCTAATTTTTTGGCACTGTATTTGGGGAAAATGGTAAGGAGGGGGCCTCTTGTTCTAGACAAGTTTTGCTTCAATAGTTCAGCAAGCATTTAATAATCGCAGTGTTAAAACCAGGAGGAGTTTTAGAGATTTGGTCCTATCTCTGCCTCCCAATCCACTATTTGCATATTACAGGTGAGGATTCTGAGAGGCTACCCACCTATTTAAAAGTAGGTCTGAGAATGGAACCCAGATGATCTAAATAATTCAGGGGTCCTCAAACTTTTTAAATAGGGGACCAGTTCACTGTCCCTCAGACTGTTGGAGGGCCGGACTATAGTAAAAACAAAAACTTTGTTTTGTGGGCCTTTAAATAAAGAAACTTCATAGCCCTGGGTGAGAGGGATAAACATCCTCAGCTGCTGCATCTGGCCCGCGGACCATAGTTTGAGGACCCCTGTTACTTTCTACATACACAGACATACAGAGACCCCAGATAAAAAGCTTTGGGATATAGAGACTTGACAGAAAGTGAAAATAGTGGGAAAGGAGAGGGGAAGTACAAAGGGGTGGAGAAGAACAGTAAGGGAGGGAGGAACAGAGGGGGGGGGAGACAGAAAGAAAGAGAAGAGAGGGAGAAGGAAAGAGAGAAATAGAATAGGGGAGGAAAGAGGAGGAAAGGAAGGAGAGAGAGATGGAAAAGAAAAAGGAAGAGGAAGGAATGGAGGGAGGGATGGATGGAGGGAGGGGGAAGGGATAGAAGGAGGAAAGGAGGAGTAGAAACAGAAGAGAGAAGGGAAGAAAAAGAGAGGCAGGGAAAGTGAGAAATACTGAAAATATGGCAGGGGGAGGGGATATTGATTGTTATGTATCATCCTTTGGAACAGAAAACTATTTCTGAAAGGGTTTTGGCAATAGAATGACTCCAATATGAGGACAATAAAGATAATAAGAGAAATTTCTATCTTCTCGCCAACAAGAAAACAAGAAGAAATCCTCCAAACTTCCCAAGTAGTTCCCAAGGAACAGCATACTGAAAAGAAAAGGGATGCTAAAGTAAGAAAACCTGTATTCAAAGCCTGTTTTTTGTTCCTTACTGCTGTGACCTTAGGGAAAGCTCTAGGTTTTTATCATCTGTAAAATCACAATGTTGGACCAAATAATCTCTAAGGTCCCTTTGAACTCTATACCTATGGTTTTATAACATAATATCTACTGTTTTACGATCCTCTCACTAATAAGGATCCATCATAACTTCATTACTCATAGTCTCAGTTCAGGGCAATAGGATGCATCTATTTTTGAAATGATAAAAATCAACAGTGAATATACATAGTTCTTGAATTTTTTTCGAATCTTATACTCTTTGGAATGCTTTTATATACATTATTTCATATTTCACATACATTATCTCAATTGATCATTAAAAACTTTGTTATTAAATAAATACTTCAGGGCAAAGTTCTGTGTTCATTACGATGTAATAAATATAACTGTTTGACATCTCCAAAGTCAATTTAAAACCTAATCATGTCTGACTCCACATGAGGAATAATAGTCATAAGTTCCAATATGGCTAATTTTAGCATATGGCAGGAATAAGAACACCTGAGTTTGTGGAGACCAAAGTCAAAACTTGGATTGCCAAGAATAAGGTAAGAGACTTTGCCTATATGTAAAACAGATCTGCTCAATCTCTTCCACAGGAACATGAAACATTAAGGGAGATTCACTCAAAGGAGGTTGAGAGCCAAAGGCATAATGAAGAGTCAGAAATGAAACACGGCCTGGATTGTGCCTGGCTTGTATATGACCATAAAGCTGTAAAACAGAGCACATTTTATAGCTGTACTTATTCCAGGATTTAGCAGAATTGCAAACCAATATTGACAGTGAAATAAGTGCATATGAAATTTTAAGCTCATCTCCTGTATTTCCTGTCCCATCTGAGGACAAGATGGAAGTCATTTAGGGAATTTGTGCTTCTCAGATGGGAATGGATTCCTTTAGTATACTTAAACTTAGATGAAATGATTGAAAACCACAGAGTATGGAGAAGAAATTAAAAATTCTACAGATCTTTTCACTTCAAGAAGAAGAGAAGTCTACTTGACAAAGAAATTTAGAAAGGTCTGTTGTCACTGTTCTCTGCATTCAGTGTTCTTTTCTTGATGTCTTTAATCACTTAGGCAGTAGTTTGTGCTACTAGGCTCTGAGTCAGAAAAGCAACAATAAGGGGAGATAGGGAGAAAGAAGGACTGGAAAGTAAGGATGGAGAGGAGGGAAGGTAGAGAGAAATGAATGGGGAGGGAGGTAGAGAAAGAGAGAGAAAGAGAGAGAGAGAGAAGAGAGAGAGAGAGAGAGAGAGAGAGAGAGAGAGAGAGAAAGAGAGAGAGAGAGAGAAAGAGAGAGAGAGAGAGAGAGGAGAGAGAGAGAGAGAGAGAGAGAGAGAGAAGAGAGAGAGAGAGAAGAGAGAGAGAGAGAGAGAGGAAAAGAAGAAGAAGAAAGAGGAGGAAAAGGAGAAGGAAGGGAGGAGGAGGAGGAAGAAGAGGAAGAGGAGGAAGAAGAGGAGGAAGAGGAGGAGGAGGAAGAAGAGGAGGAAGAGGAAGAAGAGGAGGAGGAGGAGGAGGAAGAGGAGGAGGAAAGGATACAGAGAGGCAGGGAGAAAGACAGACAAACCAATAGAGAAAATCAAATCCTTGCAATTAGACTACGAATACCACAACCAAAGTAAGGAAGCTCTTTTCTCAATCCCATTTTACTGTACTTACTAACACCTCTCTCATATTTTTCTTTTATGCCTTCCCTTTTTCCCATTAAAGCAGATTTTGTGGTTGGGATAGGGGAGAGTGCCATTGAAAGAAGGAAAATAAAAAAGGGATCATTAAGAGTGCCAGATTCAAGGACTTCCTGCTCTCAACAACTTCACAACTGAAGGGGCTTTAATGAGGCTTTAAGACATCAGGTGCTTCAGTGGTTATTTTTACAGCTAAAAAAATCTTAATTGTAAGAGCATTCTAAGGTCAATGGAGTGTCCTTGAATAGCTCTTCTTTCTACAAGGAAAATTATAGAGAAAGAAAAAAAAGGAAAGCAGCATTTCAGATTTCCATGGATAGATTTATCTTTTATAAGTAACCTAGACCATGAAAGGGATAAACCTACAGATTTAGAGATTAAAGATTATCTAGTTCTCCTCACTTATTATTTACAGATGAGGACCTTGGGAGTTTAAGGAACTTGCTCAAGGTCACACATTCACTATCACAGCTGGGATTCATTCTAGATGCTCTTGCTCTTGGCTCATCACAATACTGCCTCGGATTATAGCACACTTAATGACATTTAACCTGTCAGATCCCATTTTTTCCTCTGTAAAATGGATGCAATTCATAAGCTACCCATGCCCACCCATCCTGAGGCACTCCTATTTGTGTCCTTCTACCACAAGGAGGCTTCCTCCCAAAAATCCTAATAATTTTCCCTGTGTATAATAACTATGTCTACTACTCTATAATTTTGTTTTTTGTAACATCTTTCCTTCTGAACATCCACTTTACTTATGCCATCCTTCACACTACTCCTGCAAAATTCCCTATTTCAAGTATGGTTCATCCATGTGTCTGTCTCCCATTGTCCTTTAAGAAATGTTCAAATTAAAAGATAAGCCTTTCTTGCATAAAGATGGTTAAGATCATTTTTTTAAAAAAAACATTCAAGTCCCCAAATGAAATCTAGTCCAGTCTTCTATTCAATCCATAGCTTCACCTATTTTCCATCTGCCATGTCTCTCAAACATGTATTACAAATGAAAGATGTTGTTGACTGATGTCTCCTTCCTTGATAGTACACCCTCACAATTCTCCTCAACATCCTTTATCTCTCTGATTATTTTTCCTTTTTCCAAAGCTTAATTAGAAGTGTCACTCAAAGCTATCTTTGAGCCTCTTTACTCTCTACACAATTTCCTCTACTCTCTGACATCCAGTTCTTAATGATGAAGATTAATCCCAAATCTTTATCTCCAGTCACATCTTCCAGGAATTCATGGACATACATCTTGAGATAACATATTTAGAGTAGGTAAAGATCTTAGTGTGATCCCTTCATTTTATAAGAACAAAGATGTTAATTTACTTGTCTAAATTCACACTGATTAAAGAGGTCTAATACGAATCCAAGTTCTCTGAGTATAAATTCATGCTCACTCCCTTACCTGTTATATTTCTGTTAGGACGTCCTGCTGGAAAATCATGTTGAACAATTCCTAAACTAATCTTTTTTTTAAAATTATCAAAGTTCCTGATTCTGTTAATGGTACCACCATTTCTCCAGTCACCTGGATTTAATCATTATCCTTTTTGAATGCTCTCTTTTCTTTCCCTCCTACATCTTTTCATTTGCCAAGTCTTATTAATACAGCTTCTACAGTATTCTTTGAAGGATCAAAGGATCATGAAACCATGGCTCTTCCTCAAATCTCTACCCATTTCAATCTATACTCAACTCATCTTCCAAAGAGTATTTCCTTAAGAATTGGTCTGCCCTTCTAATCAAACTCCACTGGCTCCCTATTGCTACTAGAATCAAATACAAATTCTTTTGTAAGATTTTAAAGCTCTTTACAACCTGGACTCCTTTTGTCTATTTTTCTAAAACTTCTATCTGCTTCATATCCTATAATATAGCTATTCTGGTGCTATTTTCTGCCTCTTGTCCAGCATATAACACTTCTTCTCCTATCTCCATTCTTTTGCACAGTGTCTCATGTTTGGAGTATTCTCCTTGCTCATTTCTGCTTCTTGGTTTCTTGACTCACTTCAAGAATAAGTTCAACTCATATTCTACCTTCTGAAAGAGATCACTCCAAATGAAATGTCCCATACATCCTCTGGTAGTGTCTTCTCCTTTAATATTAACCTCCATCTACTCTGTATACATCTTCAATGTCCTTAAATGTTTGTATGCTTTACATCCCATCAGAATGTTAGTTCCTTAAGGACTGAGACCCCTTTTTTGCTTTTCTTTGTATTCTCAGTTCTTAGGAGAGCATCTGGTACATAATAAGTGCTTAATATAGGCTTGTGGAATGATTGGTTGGCACATAGAGATTAAATGACTATGCAAGAAAAAGTAGGAAAAAAAAGTTTTTGACTACAGAAAAAAGTAGCAAAAAAGGTTTCAAATACAGGTCCTTTGATTTTAAACCCAGTTCTCACTTCTCTATATCATCCAGGGATCTTCTAGAATCATTTATAAATTAGAAGCATTAGAATTATCCAGTTAAAAGCAAATTAAGAGCTCATAAAACTTTCTTCTCCCCAAATCCATATCCTTCTCCAATTATACATTGGATACAATTATACATCCAAATATACACTAATTGAAGAAACAAAGGCCTATAGCTATGAAATGACCAAATGAGTTCCAGAACTGGGCCATTCACCCACATCTCCTAACTCATAGTTCCAGTGTCTTTTTCACTGTTTCAAAATTCTAATAAGGAAATGAAATAATTAATCCAACAGTTCACTAATGTCTATATACCTATCTAGTTTGAGATAGATCAAATTTACCCTCAAGAAGTAATATGATTATTTTTAGATGCTGAATGCATACTTTTGATATGTATACAATTCTCTGAACACTTTCCTGCACACAAGCTTTTTTGCTTGTGAATTACTAGAATCCTGGTTTTTCAAAGGTCACACAAGCTACCTGGCAGATTCTACCTACCAAGCTGAAAAGATTTTCTGTACAGTCCTAATGAAGTATGTGCTGCTTTAGGACCCTTGTAGCTAAGTTCAAAAACAATCATCACCCCTCCTGGCTACTAGATGATGAATGAGAGTGAGAGAAGGGAGAAGGATGGTTACCTAAGAAACAAAAATATAAAACTTTCAATTCTATAGTCAATAGTTGAGTGATAGGAAAAAAGAAGTAGAGAAACTGAGAATCACCTCCAGAGTTTATACAATTTCTAAAACATTGGGGTGTCAGTATAATCAATGTTCATGATAAATCTATCCCTCTCTCAGTAGACTTAAAGCACCATTGTGTTATTGTAAATGATGACAAAGTTATAGAGATTTAAATCATGAAGGAGCTTCCTTTATCTTTATTTTTATGATACTTTTATGATATTATGATATTTAGTTGGTCATATCTGAATCCTAGGTAATGAATGCAACTCCCAATGATTATCTTGCTGCTATGGAAACAAATAATCTTTTACAATAGAGTGGCTTCAGTCTTATGTAATATTATATAGTTTCCAGCTATAGATTCCCAAGCACATTTATGTTTACAACAACCCCATAAAGAAATGCACATATAGTAGCTCCATTTTGCAAGGGAAAAAAAAAACAAGTCCAGAGAGATAAAGAGACTTTGTCCATAATTTTCTTCTTTATTATACTATGTTCACCTCATCTCAGCAAAAAAAAAAAAAAAAAAAAAAAAAAAAAAAAAAGAAAGAAAAGAGAGAGAATCCAGTTTCTTCAAGGCAGCAAAAATGAGTATGCATATGCTTACTATTTTAAGGTAGTTGTTATGGTTAAACAGGCTGGGCTGCTAAGCTGGGATTTCCTTAAAACTTACTGCCTAATTTTAATGGTAAAATTAAACACAGATAAAGCAATTTCTTAAAGACTGAACTAAAGCAGCATTTCAGATCAGCTGCAGGACCTCCTTAAATGGGATAACAAAATGGGATTTAGATGGAAAAGGAAAAAAATGAAGTTAGAGAAGAAAGAAACTACAGAATGAAGAAAAGATCATAGGAACTCAAACTACATAAATTTTCAAACAGGGGATTTCTGAAACCAAGAGCTTTGCATTAGCAGTTTATTCCTATGCTATTTGAAATTATAAATGATAGAATACACTATCTTCCATATAAACCAATCAACAAGCATTTATTAGAATTCTACCATTTACCAAGCTCCATACTAGAAACTGGGGAATAACAAATCCAAATGTGTTTCTGCCTTCAAAAAATATAGGCAGCATTGTATACTACAAGAATAAAATATAAATTCTTCTGTTTAGCACAAAAAACCCTCTACAATCTGACCCCAGCCTATTTTCCCCAGATTTATTATATATTACTTCCCTTCCTGAACTCTATAATCCAGCCAAACTGAATTTTTCTCATTCCTCACATGACATTCTATTTTCTATCACCATGGTTTTCCACTAAACATTTTCCCCTATGCTGGGGTATCTGCTCCCTCCTTGCTTCTGAATTCTTTGAATTTCTCACTTTCTTCAAAACTCAACCCAAACAACATCTTCCACACAAAGCCTTTCCTGATTGGAACCCTGTAGGAATCCAATTTCTAGAGCCCCTCACTCCCTAAACTATTTTATATTTAACCACCTTGTATTTATAATTATTTTATATTTAACCACTTTGTATTTATTTTGCATTTATTGTGTATATATTAATTCTCTATAGACAAATATATCTCTTCCCCCACAGGTTGACTGTACTTCATATAAATGAAGCTTTGTGAGAGGGCATAATTTTATTTTTTTTTCAAAACCCTAGCACTTACCAAAGGATAATTCTCAGAGTAAATGTAAATAGCAATTGTTTTTGTTTTGGCCAAAAATTCTAATGGTCTTCCTCTCCCCAAAACCATTCCTTGCCTCAGTCCTTACCTAGCCCTAATCACTGAGTGGGTGCTTCCTCAATCAGACTGAGACTTGTTAAAGACCTTTGCTTAAAAAAGGCCCAGATCTCCCATTGCATCTCCAATCATCCTGATCTATATCTGGCCACTGGATCCAGATGGCTCTAGAGGAGAAAGTGAGGCAGATTGTTCTGTATAGCCCACATTTATTTAAATTTAATTCACTTGTATGTCATGATATCATCTTCCTGATGCCATAATTTTCTTCTGGAATGAAAGACCAACAACATCTAGCAAAGGGTCAACCACATAGAAAGCACTTAATATATGCTTATTGGCTGATTGATTGGATGTAGAGTCAGAGTTGCTGAAGTTTCAGTCTTGTCCAAATCTTCATGACACCATTAAATCTTTTGGCAAAGATGCTGGAGTGGTTTCCTTCTCCAGATCATTTTATAAAGAAATAAGAGTAACCAAGGTTAAGTGATTTGTCCGGGGTCACACAACTCATAAGTATTTGGATTTGAATTCAGGTCTTTCTGCTCCAGGACCAGCATTCTATTCACTGGGCCAACCTAGCTGCCCAAAATCAGAGTCACTGGGTTCACATCTTAACTTTGCTACTTATTATCTATGTGACCTTGGGCACCTCTGTAGTGCTCAGTTTCTTTATCAATAATAACAAGGGATTGTATTCGATGATCTCAAAGATCTGATTTTTAGTTCCAAGTCTCTGATCTATTTCAACGCTTTGCTTCCTCAAAGCACTACTCCAAAATCAGAACCTCTCAAGCATTTACTAAATGTTCTACCCACGCTGAAACTTTGCCCAGTCTGTTCCTATATGCCAGTCTGATCATTTACTCAAGTCATAGCTAAAGATAAAAATAATTTTGAAATATGACACGTTTCCATAACAGCCTCTTCCAAGATCTCTTTGGGTTTGTAAAATCCTTGGAAAACATTCTGTAAAGGAAGATTCATCATGACACCTGGTAAAGAAATTATCTTTATCTCAGATAAGATTAAGGATTAGTTAGTGACTTGTCTGAAATCTCACAATTACTAAGTGGTAAAGCTAAGAATCAAGCTCAAGTGTTTGAAGCTTGTTTCACTATACTTGATGCAAGAAAAAAATATCCCTCTTGAAAAAGAGCTACAATAGACATTAAGCCTGAAGACAAAAGTTTTACATTATAGAAACACATTTTTTATAGCTGCAAATGATATATCTTAATAAGAAGAAATCTTTTTTTTAATGAACATTCAGTTGCTAAAATATTTGCCTATGCTTCCCATTATTATGTCCTTTTCTGGTTGAAAATACTTTTGTTTTTTTTTTTGTTTTGTTTTGTTTGTTTGTTTGTTTCTTAAAGCAGTTTCCCTGTCCCCCTTGCTCTTCATTCATGAGCTTACTTCATTCACTTTAAAGATTTATTTTTAGGCTAATGATTTGGTCTTCAAAATACTTTTGCCCTCTACAATATTACAAATGGTGACCAGTCCACAAAAACCTATTTAACTCTTTTATTTAACTACATTAATTCTGTATCCTGGTTGTAAGATTGAGAGAAGGAAGAAGGTATCCCCACAACACTCTACTTGGACTTGTCCCATCCCTTAAAATATCCACACTCCAAAATGATCCAACTCTTTTCTCTGCTAGTAAAAACTTCTATTATGTCAGTAAATCTATACCCAATAAACATTAAAAAACTAACCCATAGGAAGGTATGAATGACTTATGACCTTAAATATTCCCTTTAATTGTCAAACTACTTTAATTTCTAAGGGCTGAAATTTCAGGTTGGGGAGGAAGGGAGGAGTCTGGGCCTGTGATTTTATCAATGTAGAGAATTTTGGATGTTGCAGTTCATAGGAGCATTACCAAGTCTGCATCTCCTCTCTGACAAGGCAAATGATTTGCCCAAAATCCTATAATTAGTAGATGTCAAAGGTAGGCTTTGAACATAGGTTCTCCTTATTCCAATGCTGGTTCTCTATCCACTGTGCCATGCTGCTAGGTCTTGTGGCTACAAAATAAAAATGAAATGGCATGCATAATAAGATAGTTTAGGGAAAGATGTCTGGACTGAGGGAAAACCACCAGACAGACTAATCCTGCCCCACAATTGTCCCTGTCTTTCACAGTAAGTTCCTATGGAAAGCCTTGCTTCCTCTAATTCTGAAACTCCAATTTTTTTTTTCTCAAAGCACCATATTTTTTCCACTTTGGCTTCCACAGAAATGGTAGCAGGGAAGCCAACAATTTAGGCCGATGAGGTAAGGTGAAAGCAGCAGGGTTGGCAGTGCTTTGTATGTAGTCTTTTATGTGTCAGAGATTTTCTGTGCTCCAAAGAAATATGGTCAGCTATAGAGTCAACCTGCTTGCTGGTCTGTGTCTTGAAAAACCGGTGAAGATGGTTTGTTCTCTCACTATAATTTATATCATTTTTTAAAAAATCTAAAAGAAACTGAGCAGAAAAAGCACAGAAGAGAAAATTTCTCCAAAATCCAAGGACTGAAGGGCTTCAGCCAGCCAGCAAATGCTGAGGTACAACATTTATTGTAATGGATTAGCTAGTACTTAGAAATGGAAAAAGCCCAGTGCTCCACAACTATGTTTTTCTTTAAAGAGTACTTTTTATTAGGTGGTATTCCATTAAGTTAGATTAATTAACATTGATTTGATTGATGATCTACAGACTCACATAGTCAATCCAAAGATAACATAGGCTTGTGTCATTGATCCAGTGAGTCTTAACATTTTGGCAACCAAGTAGGAAAATGATTTATTTCCACTGTAAAATAAGACTATACTATTGATCTAAAGAAACGACACTTCAGTCATTGCTATGTAGTGGAGGCTCTTAACGATTATTAAATCAGCTGTTCATTGGCTAACACATCACAAATGGAAATGGTGCCCACAAATCAAACAGCTGAACTGGAAAGTCAAAACTTACGATAAAGCTAAGAATCAAAGTTGGAAATCAGGAATAGAATTTCATACTAGAAGAGTTTTCTTATTGAAATATAAAATGTAAAGTGTTGCTACTTTTAAATTTAAATGATGGCATAAATCATTTTTGACAGCTGACCATGACATTGTAACATTCTATTTAGCTTTCTGCTAATGGGAAACTATATTAAATTAATATCTGTGCATTCTTTTAAAAACTTTAGAGAAATGATTTGTTTCACAGAATTTAGATCTGAGAATGGTCTTAGGAGCTATGGAACATTTTCATTTGACTTATGAAAGAATAGAGGTCCAAAAAGGTTAAGTTAATTGCACAAGATCACACAACTAGCAACAGATCTAGGACTTCAATCTCTCTTTACCCCCAATCTAGTACTGAACTAGAATATGTATCAGGCTTCACATTGCTAAGTGAAATGTTTGTGAGAGTACCAAGTGCCAAATTATTGTCATTATCATTATCAACAAAATATATTTCCTAAATACCTATTTGCTCATAGAGCTATCAAAATATACGAAATATTAAGTAATTGAGTCTCATGTGGTACCTTTACACAAGGAAATGTAGTTTTTCCAATAAAAATATAGAGAACCTGAAAATCTCTGCTTTTATGGCACTAAGTAGCATGACCTTTTAAAAGGTATCAGTCTTCAGATGAGATGTTGAATTTTTTGGCCTTTTTTTTATTATTATTATTATCTACAATGGCTATTGTGGCAAAAATATGTATCAACTGCATTTTCAAAAATGAAAAAAAAATAAATCATGTCTTAATACTCATACCACATAATTACCACAAAAAATCATGGAACTTAATTTGTCGGACCCAATATTTCTTTGTAGTTTTTTTTTTTTTTTGGTTTGTTTGTTTTTGCCTGAGTAGACCTTTTTCTGTTACTTTTACCACTAAGAAACATTTAGGCACATTTAGAAGGCTAAAAAGGAAACTAAAGATCCTTTACTACTTATACACATTTTTCACCCACTCAAAAAGGCCTAACTTTCAAGAAGAATATTTGCAACATTAGCTAAATTCATTGTCTAATATTAAATATCCAACAGAAACATGGTTATATGGTTCTGAGCCCAAGAGAAGAAGGATAACTAAATTCTAAAAGCCTGCCATAAAATACACTAGAACAGGAGACCAAAACTAAGAACAGTTCAGTCACTCTGAATCTAAAAAACCTCTCATCAGGCTAACTATGATTAGCTAATATAAGGAAACTCAACCATATCCAAGACCAAAATGAGATCAGGAATATACAGAGAGTAGATCAGAAGGGCAGTGAATAAACCTCTCCCCAGGTTACACTATTTTGGAAGTGTTGAAAATGTATAGTTATGAAAGCAGCAGAAGAAAATAAAAGAAAGCTCAGGTCATTCCTACCAAAATACCTCCAAGAGAGTAATATTAACATTTAAAATCCAAAGTCAAGAAATAGGCTGGAAAAATAAGCAAACAACAACAACAAAGAGAGAGCCCAGCTATAAAGAGCAACTTAATATATAAACACACAAAAAGATAAACTTGAAAACATGTACAAGCAAAGTTTCAAAGAAAAAATGGAGAATAGACACAAAATAAACAAAAATTCCTCAAAACACTAAAGAACGATTTTAAAAAAATTTTTAAAAATCAAACAAAATCAGTACAGGACAAATTGGGAAAATAAATGAGAGCTATATAAGAAAATTATGAATAGGAATTAACAGGATAGTAGAAGAGGTGAAAAAAATACTAAAGAAAACAGATCCTTAAAAATCAGAATTGACAAATGGTTAAAAACAAACAAATAGATAAATAAAATTTAAAAAATAAAAGTGCAATATTTCACCAGAGAAAATAATACCTTAAAATGGAATGGCCAAGTAGAAGCTAATGACTCCATGCGAAATCAAGAAATAATAAACAAAGTCCAAAGACTGAACAAATAAAAGAAAATATAAATTATCCCTTAGGAAAAAAAATCTGACCTGGAAAATGGATAGAGAGATAATTTAGGAATCATTGGACTACCTTAAAGTCATGAACAAAAAAGAATGTAGATACCCTATTTCAAGACATTATAAAGAAAAATTGCCAAGAAATCTTAACCAGAGGGCAAAGTAGAAATTGAAAGAATTCACAATGAAAACCCCTGGCAATATTTTAGCTAAAATCCATAGCTCCAAATCAAGAAGAAAATACTATAAGCAAAGAAAAAAAAAAAGAAATTATTCAAATGCCATAGAGCCACAGTCAGGATTATACAAGATTCAATGGCTATCGTTATAAAGGAGCAGAGAATTTAAAACATGATGATGGAAGTCCTGTTTTAAGTCTAGTAATGTAGTAATAATATAGTTAATTCCTAATAATTTAATTTAACAAGAATTAATTGAACACCTACTATTTTATATATAATAAAGCCTCCTCTCTTGATTAATAATTCCCTAGTGTGGACTATAAATTCATGAAGGGTTCAGGCAATTTTGTTGTCAGTAACCTTTCCTTAGGCCAGACCTGCTCTTCCTTCCTCCACCACTTACTTTCCAGTTTCTTTTCACCCATTCAAATGTAGTTCCTTGAGGGTAAGAACTGTCTTATTTGCTTCTATGTGTATCTTCAGCTTTTATCATGGTCTGGCACATAGTAAGTACATAATAAATGTTTTATCCACCTATCAACAAAGCATTGTTGCCAGATAGTTTGTTAAAAACAAAATATGTCCCCCCAAACTTCTGGGAGCAGGGAGGCCCAGTTTAATATAAATTTAACCAAATATATTCATAGTAATTTAAGGAAACTTGATAAAGAGCCAGGTATGTGCAAGTCACAGAAAATACAAAGAAAAAACACAAGAAAATCTTTTGTCTTCCATGAACATATTTTCTGCTAAACTCTTATTAATCTGAAAGTACATAAGTTTGAGCAAAGCCTAATCATCCTATTGCCCTATTGCCACATTCTTTCCTTAACTAAAATACCAGAAAATCCAAAACTCCTTTATTTGAAATTTTCATTCACTTTCCTTATTATATTATGATCCAACAACATTTCAGTCTATTCCATTCACTTTGGATTCAAGGTAACTTGATCTGTCATTCCTCTGTTTCCTTATTGTAATATGAGAATAACACCCTTTTACTTCAGAGAAATAAAATGAAGTGACAGTGTATTTGAAGGAGAACTGACTGGTCTGGGAGTCTTGGTTTCCTGATTATAGTTGCACTATGTTGTGCTCCCAGCCATCTCTTTAGAAATTTATGTGTGCTCACCAACCTTTTCCTCTGGCTCTTTTTTATCCTAGTGAGATCACAGCTGAAGCATCATGGTCAATTCTGGATGCCACAATTTAAGAAGAACATTAATCATCTGCACAATGTTCATAAGGGAACTAACTATCAGAATGGCAACTGTTGTGTTCATGTCATATAAGGAGATGGTTATCCTGGAGCAGAGGAGAAATATGGGGAATATCATAACAATCTACAAGTATTTGAAGGAATCTTGTAGAAAACAGATTAGATTTACTCTATTTGACACCAGAGGACAGAACTAAAAGCAATAGGATGGGAGTTTCAATTTGGGCTTAATGTCAAGAAAAACTTCCTAACAGAGCTGTGATAAAATGGGATGAACCACCACAGGAGATAATAGGTCCCCCTTAAAAAGAGTGTTCAGAAAGAGGCAATACATGATACAATTTCTGCATTATGTCATGGTCAAAGTTCTTTTTCTAGCATAGGTTGAACTAGGTAATAAATGAAGTCCCTTCCCAACTACGCATATGTGATTCTCTTTACTACAAAGATAACATGCAAACTAGCCTAGCTTATAAAGACCTATGTTCTACATTGGCTTCTCATAGCAACTTAATCTGT
Organism: Antechinus flavipes; assembly: GCF_016432865.1. Classification (NCBI taxonomy): domain Eukaryota; kingdom Metazoa; phylum Chordata; class Mammalia; order Dasyuromorphia; family Dasyuridae; genus Antechinus; species Antechinus flavipes. Next base: position 427,791,220 of record NC_067398.1, read on the forward strand.
AATTTTGAGTTGCCATCTATTCTCTTTGGGCCTGTTTCTTCATCTATAAATTTGAATTTGCACCAATTTACCTCTGGATTTTCATTCAGGTAGAAAATTATTGTACTTCCATATCTTTGTAAGCCTTTCAAAGGCCCTTGGGTGAACAATGCCAGGATCATACAAATTAATTTTTTGAAAGATAGACTAATAGCATTTATAATTTGTTCTTTGCCTTTTGCTTTCAGAGACCCAATTTAAGCCAAACATAGATTTCACTTAGTAACCATAGTGTGATTAGCGTTTTTTGTTTTTTTGGTTTTTATATCAGATACAATTAATGCCAAATCTACACAGGAGAAAGAAGGAAGAAGGAGAAATAAAGAAGAATGAGGAAGAAGGAAGAAGGGGAAAGAAGGAAGGAAGGAAGGAAGGAAGGAAGGAAGGAAGGAAGGAAGGAAGGAAGGAAGAGAGGGAGGGAGGAAGGGAGGGAGGGAGGAAGGGAGGGAGGGAGGAAGGAAGGAAGGAAGAAATGAAGGAGGAGAAAGGAGGAAGGAAGAAGGAGGAAGGAGGAAGAAGGAAGAAGGAGGAAGGAGGAAAGGAGAAGGGAGAAAGGGGAAAGGGAGAAGGAGAAGGAGAAGGAGAGGGAGAAGGAAGAGGAGGAGGAGGAGGAAAAGAGAAGGAAGAGGAGGAAGAGGAGGAGGAGGAGGAGGAGAAGGAGAAGAAGAAGAAAAAGAAGAAAAAGAAGAAGAAGAAGAAGAAGAAGAAGAAGAAGGAAGAAGAAGAAGAAGAAGGAAGAAGAAGAAGAAGGAAGAAGAAGAAAAAGAAGAAAAAGAAGAAGAAGAAGAAGAAGGAAGAAGAAGAAGAAGAAGGAAGAAGAAGAAGAAGAAGAAGAAGGAAGAAGAAGAAGAAGAAGAAGAAGGAAGAAGAAGAAGGAAGAAGAAGAAGAAGAAGGAAGAAGAAGAAGAAGAGTAGTGCAAAAAGACATCCTATTTAATCAAAGGAAATGCTTTGGGGGAGGGAAGGAGGAAAGAAGAGGAAAAAAAATTATCTATATTAAGAGTTCTTTACCTGGGGTCTAAAGTTTCCCATCCTTAGACAGATTCAGAGTCCAATTTTTAACTTTTATGGTTATATATATATATATATATATATATATATAAACTTTGAATATATATATCCTCTTCATCTTTACTAATATCTAAATGAAATTTAGCATTTCCTTCAAATACAAATGTAGGCCAAAACTATTATTCTAAAAAGGAATTCAGAGGATTCACCTTAATGCCAAAGGGCCTAGATGGTTCAGTGCCTAAAACATTAATTGAGTATTGGATTGTAGAATCTGGAAGACATAAGTTCAAAATTGGATTCAGACACTTACTAATTGTGTTATTATGGCTAACTTACTTAATCTCTGTCTGCCTCGGTTTACTCATTGATAAAGCAGGGATAATAATATCACCTACATTCCAGGTTTATTATGAGGATACTTAGAAAGAAAAATTATTTGCAAAGTGTTTAGCATCCTAAATAAATATTAGGTATTATTACATCAAAAAGGTTAAAATTCTTAAAATTCACATACAAAGTTATATCTACATCTATCTGTGAGGGTGTACATATTTCTAACATATATTTTGCATATGTATATACATACATAAACACATGTATGTATGTATACATACATGATATATTGTATGTATATATACATGTGTGTGCTTATATCTCTACACATCTATATCTATGTCTATTATTTATATCTACATATTGGCTTACTTGTCCCCAAATGGAACAACCATTCTCTGAATTAGACTTCCAGAGACTATGTCTCCTTTCCACCTTCACCCAGGAATTGATCCTTTATCTGAACTATTCTAAAAGTTAACTAAATGAGGGCAAACTCACCTAACATACTATCTCTAGTCAGCTTCAATCATGTTTCACATATATCCACCAACTAGGCCAATCTAGACATCTTGTTATCCGCTTTCTCCCTCTTTCTACCTCTCACTCTGGGAATAAATCAACAAAAAATAAAATCATTGCTATCAAATAGAGTACAATGGTCAACTGCTCTAAAGCTCTCCTCACAATACCTGTGATGCCCCAGATCACAATGCCCTTCTATGAACATAATTCTCCTATAGATATGACCTTGCCCCATTAGAATGTAAGATCCTAGAGGTCAGGGACTTTCTTTCTTTTTTTTTTTTTTTTAATTTGTCTCTCTATCATCCAGCACAAGACAAGATACAAAGGATATACTTAACATATACTTTTACAATCATTCCTGGGAAACTAGAGTTCAATTAAGCCTGACAGTAATATAGATGACATTGGCCTGAAGCAGGTCTAGGGTAATACACTTTTCTCAGACAGGAAATGAACTGCACTGGCCTCCTATCACCATAGCTTCCATTCAGTGACTTAGCATCATGGAAATTTGTACAGCCTGATTTATGATACTAAGGAGCATGTCCTTTATAAAGGAGAAGAAAAGACATCTATCTAGAATAGAGCAGGGAAAAATTCATCATACTTCAAAATTATTGATTCAGCATAGCTCTCATCACCTTGGCCATAGAAGAAGGAAGGAAGGAAGGAAGGAAGGGAGGGAGGGAGGGAGGAAGGAAGGAAGAAAGGGAGGGAGGGAGAAAAGGAGGGAGGGAGGGAGAAAGGAAGGAAGGAAGGAAGGAAGGAAGGAAGGAAGGAAGGAAGGAAGGAAGGAAGGAAGGAAGGAACAAACAAGCTTTGTGCCTATTCTGGTGATTAATCTGAATTGAAACTTTGCTTTGGCATATGGAGAGACAGTGGACATTGACAAGGTTTTCTGACAAAAGCCTATTTCTCATGTCTATGGACTACTACCTCATTGCTGGGAGAAAATGGGATTCTTCTTTTCCTCTTCTTCCTAGGGTTCAAATTTGCATTAAGGCTAATTCCTTTCCAGCATCATTACTGGGAAAGCATTGACAAGAGGAGCAAACATCACAGAGCCCAGGGTTCAGAATTATCAATGCCTTCCTTCTGATAGCACTCTAACTCCATCTCTGAGCTTGCATTCTGTTGGGCACATCACAGCAAAACCCTCAGAAGAGTTCAAGAGGAAAAGATTCACAAATGAAAAGAGAATCTCTTAGTGACTGAGACCCAGATGCTTGGGCCCAAGGACCACCGGCCCCATCTCCTCAAGCAAAACTGACCAAATGGCAGCCCTGGATATTTGGGAAAGGGCAAGCTAACTGGGCAAAAGGGTTTCAGGACAAAAAAAAAGTCCTGCTTGGCAAGGCCACGGTTCCTCATGGCAGGAGGAAAACAGAGCATCCTTCAAGCCCTGTGGTAGAGCAGATGGGAAGAGAGCACAGCTGAGGACTGACAGCAGGAGGGACTCCCAGTCCAGATAGCTGTGCTGTCTGCCCTCAGGGGAGGCAGCCCAATCTACAGGCGGGCTGGGTACAGAAGGGTCAGCACCCAAAAAGGGACAGGGGAGCCCAGATTCATTGGCAAAAGCCTTTCTGGGCTGGGGGGGGGGGGAGGGGAGAGCAATCAATTGCATTGCAATGTGGTATTTTTAGTAACTGGCAGCAAGGGAACAGCCAGCTCAAAAAGGAAAGAGAAAAGGGGGAAATTGGGCCCCTAGAGTAATGTGTAACAATTTTCTGTAAAGAGAATTTGTAGAAAGTGTCCAAAGGTGAAAGGGAATGGTCCTTGTTTTCCTTCTACCAAAAAAAACCCCTCTTTTTTCAAAGGAAGAAAAGGCAGAAGGAGGTAAAGTAGAGAAAAACAAAAGGAAGAAATACAGAAAAGAAAAGACTTTGGAATATAATAAAACAAGGGAAAGGAGTTTAATGCTTTTTTTTTTTTAAACAAAAAGGAGAGGAAAACATGGCTAATGAAAGATAAGTGGGATGGATAATTAACGAGGGTAGATGAGGGGGGAAAATGGCCTGTAAAGTATATTTATTACCCTTCCCACTTTTCCTGTTGCTTTATTTCTCTGCCCATCTGTCACTACAATATTTTCCAAGTGTCTGCTTCCACATACACACGCCATTAATTTATTCAAAATATTGTTGGAGTTAGATTGCCTATGGCCCTTTCCCATTTTTTTTTCTTTAACTTTTTTTTTTTTTTGGACAAGCTGTTAGTTATATTGTTCCCAAACCCAACAAGCTAAAGAGGCATGGGGGCCTTCTCTCAGACTACTCCCATCAGAAAGCTCCACAAGGAAAGCCTTTGTCAAACCCATGATTTTCTTCCCTCTCCTCCCAGGATTAGTAATCTAAAATTAGACTTCCCACCCCCTTCATCCAATCCCTTGCCAAATCTTGTCAGTTTTACATCTGCAATGTCTCTCACATCCATCCTCCTTTCCACTCCCAATATCACCATAGTCAGGACCTCATTGCTTCTTACCAATCTATTATTATAATCTCTTAACTAATCTTTTTGTCTCTGGTCTACCCCTTTTGTAATCTTTCTTCTAATCCCACTTTATTCCTATCAAGGAATTTTTTCCCATTATAAATTATATAAATTATGTAAATTTCCATTATTAATAATGTGTGGCTACCTCTAGATGCCATAGATAACTTAAGCCATGCTATGCCTTCAGAAGTAGAATCATATAATCATAGAGCAAGAGTTGGAAAAAAATTTTAAATGCCCAAACCCTTCATTTTAGAAATGTCAAATATCTTTGCGGTATCCCCTCTTTTTAGATCTCCTTTATGTGTTGTCTTGTCCCTGTTAGAATATAAGTTCCTTGAGAACATGGGCTGTCTTTCTTTCTGCTTATATTATTATTTCTAATACTTAGCACAGTGCCCAAAACATACTAAGTGGTTAATAAATACTTGTTGCCTGACTGACAATGAAGAAACTGAAGTCTGGAGAAGTTAAATGAATTACCCAAGATTACACAGGTTAAATAATTGACAAAGACCAGGTCCACTGACTATTATAAACCAAATGAGAGTCCCATTATACTGCTGAGAAAACAGACACAAAGAGCACCCAAACAATTGAGTGGGTGAGAAAAGAAAGAAAAAGATGAAAAAAAGAAAGGAAGGAAAGAAGGAAGGAAGGAAGGAAGGAAGGAAGGAAGGAAGGAAGGAAGGAAGGAAGGAAGGAAGGAAGGAAGGAAGGAAGAAGGAAGGAAGGAAAGAAAGAAGGAAGGAAAGAAGAAAAAGGAAGAAAGTGAAAGAAAGAAAGAGAGAGAGAAAGAGACAAAGAGAGAGAAAGAAAGAGAGAGAGAAAGAAAGAGAAAGAGAGAGAAAGAGAGAGAGAGACAGAGACAGAGAGAAAGAAAGAGAGACAGAGAGAGAGAAAGAAAGAAAGAGAGAGAAAGAGAGATACAGAGAGAAAGAGGGACAGAGAGAGAGAAAGAAAGAAAGAGAGAGACAGAGAGAGAGAGACAGAGAGAGAAAGAGAGACAGAAAAAGAGACAGAGAGAAAGAGAGAGAGAGAGAGAGACAAAGAAAGAAAGAAACTAAACTATATGAATCCTTAAAGAAAAGTTTATGAAACCCATATCTTCCAAAAGAAGGTAATAATTGTCACATGTCAAATTGTTAGACCCACTTTCTATTGTATTATTTTGACCCTGTCAGCTACCCCAGAGAGACGCCCTTGCTACTCAAAATTCTTCCACTTGTCAAACTTCCTCTGGTCTCAAGAGAGATTTATGCCTTGCTCACTTCAAGGAATACCACCCAGGCTGATATGTGTGGCTTAAGTGGGAGTTGCCTATTATTTCCCCTTCATTTCTCAGGAAGTGTGCATAAGAAACTCCTACAGCTCCTCATGGGCCATATTCTCCTCCAAGTCACTGGCCCTTCACATGCAGAGCTCTTGTTGAACATCACGATCACAGCCGCTCATTACCTCCCAGTTTCTTTTCTGGCAACCTTTAGTGTAGGACAGAAATGGATTTGTGGAGAAGCTGAGCTGATGAACTGAACAACTATGGGGAGGGGTATGAATTGGAAGTGCAAGCAGGGGAACTTGTTTTTGTATGAAAGCATCCATAGAGATCAAGAAGGAGTGGAGAAAGTAGAGAAAAAAATTAATTCCAAAAAAGCAATTCCTGCTCCCAAAAGCCTGGGATGTGGGAGGGGCAGAAGTGATAGGGAGAGAAATTCTTTATTAAAATTATTGGGTGAGTGATATTTTGTATGGAAAGGTGGGGAGACTTTATAAAATAATATTAACTGAGGTGATGAGAGGCACAAAAGGGCAATCTCTTGTCACCCCTCAGATTCTGAATTGTAGTTTGAGATAGCAACAGCAGATAAATGTGCTTCAAATCAGAGCTTCCAAGAATGATAGTGACATCCAGTGAGGAGCTACCATGTTTAGATAAACAAAAAGAACTGAAGGAAAATACAGACTAAAAGGTTCTCCTTGGCACAAGATGTTTTCCTAAGCATGGATAGGTTTATATACAGCCTTATTTGCTTTATGGAAAATGAAAGTTCTGCTGGGTCGAGGTCAGACCTTTCTGGGAAAGTATGTACTACTCAATCATCATTGTCAGTGAGGTAGAATAGGAATGTCCAGTGCCAGAAAGGAGCCAGGCCAGGGCAACAGAGCAGAGAAAATAGTATGGCACCTGGACAAAGGGTAACAACCTAAGTGGGTGGGGATAACATTAGTATAGAAAGATGGGATAGGGGGTAGCTAGATGGTGCTGTGGATAGAATGCCAACCCTGGAGTTAGGAGGATCTGAGTTCAAATCTGTCCTCAGGCACTTAACATTTTCTAGCTGGGAGAGAAAGGAAGGAAAGAAGGAAGGGAAGGAAAATTATTCTCTACTTTACATTTTTCTGACCCACTTTTCCCACACCATTCCCCAAACCTAAAATGTTACCTCCCCTCCATTACTCTTCCTCTTTCTCTATTCAAGTTTAGCATTAAACTACTTAGCATTTAAAGTTCAATTCAAATGCTTTCCATTTCATGAAGCCCTCCTCTAGGCTCCCCATCAACCATGCATGAAGGAAGGGGGTGATATTTTAGGTGGTGTCAAATTTTGGAGAGCCTAGAATGCCACCAACTCAGTTTGCCTCAGTTCCTCATTTGTAAAATGAGATGAAGGAAATGGCAAACTCCTCCAATATCTCGGACTGACTTGGATATGACTGAAATAACTGAACTACAAAAGTCCCTTTAAGCTTGAAATATATGATCTTATGTGAGGAAGTTAATTCACTGGATTATAGTTTGTATTCAAAAAGGTCACAGTCAAAAATTATAGAATATTAGGAGTAAACTACTTTCACTTTGGTCATAACTGAAGTCTATAACATATATAACAAATGGTCATCCCACTTTTGCTTGAAAAATTCATTTCAACTTTTCATGGTTCTATTTTTTAGTAAGTTTTTTCCTTACACAGAACTGAAAACTCAACTCAGCTACAGAGAGCCATAATGAGGCAAGAATCTTTTGCACATGCCCTCACGAATGTAGCTTGAGGAGAAGGGGACCATGTAGCTAAGAGATGAGAAATCCTGTATCTAGTGGGTTTTTCCTATGCAATATAAAGTTCTAGAAGAGTTATAGGAATTATCCTCCTAGATAAATGAAAGAGGACTTCAGGAATCCTTGGACAGAAATTCCCTAAGATTTGACTTTCTAGCAATCCCATGTTTGAGAGCTCTGGGACATATGTTTCTATAGGAAGAAATAGAAGTGCCTGGATAAAAAGACATCTTAATGAGCAACTCTCAAAATCCAATCCTCTAGCAAGATAAGGAATTCTTGAACATCTTATTCAAGAGAGGATTGAAGACATAGCCTCTTTACTGAAGGAATAGGAAGATACTATGCACCAGTATGAAGGGAATAGAAAATCTGAGCTTTGCCCTTTGCTAATACTATAAATTATTCGTATGATACAAGTCTTGTGGAAAGCAACCCAAAGTTCATTTTTTTCTTGAGGGTAGCTCAAGTCCATATAATGGCACAGAAATATCAGATTCTTGTACAGTTTCTGGGATGAAGATGAGACTCAGCTGATTATCGTGAGATTGCCTTCTAATAACTCTAAATTTATTCCTTTCCTACGGGTATCTAAAATAGTATTATGATTCTGAAGGACTCTTTAGATCAGTGGAAGGATAATGAGATTTAATCATTAAGGGAGAGGGGAAATGATTATATCAATTATTTATGGGATATTTTTAGTCCTTTATACATTTTCTATGTATTATTGCCTGTTTCCTCCAGATAAGCTGCACCAGGTACAAAGGACTTGTGGGTCTTCATATACTCAAAACCATAGCTCATAAGTCTCAATAATGCATTTATATTTAATTGTCAGTCAAATGACATAGTTGAAAATATTTACTGAAACTGTAAAAAAGATAAAATATTTTCCCAGCCAGCCTAGAGTATATCTTATATGTTATATAAGAAGAATGAACACATCTAAAGAATATATGTAGGGGGAAACATTTGTAAGAAATAAGTGTGCCTTGTATAGCTAGCTAGCTAGATAGATAGATATAAGAAGGGTCAACTCATAGCTTCAATATTTCAGGACTATTCATGTCTTCTCTTAATATCACTGTGCTGCTTCTATTGGTGTTCAGTGTCTGATGGGCATACAGGAATGTGAACTTTGCCAATTCCCATTGTTGCCTGATGGCCTTACATGGTTGCTTTTGGAAAGCGCTGTACTTGGTTAAGAAAGAAATGTGTGTACATGTTTCTATACACAACTACACGTGTATGCATACATATGTGTATATGTCTCTATATAAATGTCTATATATACATTCACACACTATACATTATATATATATATATATGATAGATAGATAGATAGATAGATAGATATAAATTTCAAAAGCTTTCCTACAAGAAGATTCTTCATTCCTCAGAACATTATCGATAATAGAAATTTTCTTTTAAAAGGAGAAGAGAGAAGAGAAAAAAGGAAAAATTGAGCGGGCATCCAGGAAGGAAGTGATCAACAGATACAAAAGGTATAAAGAAATCATGTCTAATAAGGATTGAGAAAGACCTTTGGATTTAGCTGTTAAGAGATCATTGGTGGTCTTGGAGAGAGGATTCATTAAATGGTAAGATTGGAAGACAGTTTACAAAAGAATAAGGAAATGTAGGCAATGAATGTAAACAACTTTTTAGGAGTTTAACTGTGAAAATGGAGAAGATATGGATGATAACTTGAGAAAAAGGCATGGCGAAGGGTTTCAATTTTTCTTTAAAGATGGCAGAGACCTGGCTATGCTTGTAGGCAGTAAGGTAGAAGGAAATGGATAAAGAGAAATGATTAGAAAGATTAGAAATGATTGAGAATGAAAGCTCTCAGAAGAAGGTAATAATAGGAAGAACACAAGTAGAAGAGTTAGCTTTGCTTCCTCCTCTAGAAAACAAGGATACATACTTGTAGTAAATATTTTGCAGTGTTATTCTGAGAGAAGTACTTTGTAAACCTTAAAGTCCTGTATAAATCCAATTCATCAAGTATTTATTAAGTGAGTCCTGTGTGCCAGGCAATATAGGAGATGTTGGGGAATACAAAAAGAGAAAAGGAATCAGTCCCTGTCCTCAAGGAACTTACATTCCATTGGATTATTGTTAAGCAGTCTACTTGACATCGGTTTGATCATAGGATTTAGATAGAAGAGACATGAGGAAATTGTCTTGTCCAGCTGTCTCATTTAATAGATGAGAAAACAGTCCCAGAGAACCTGACTTTTTCAAGGTCACACAAATAGTAAGGAGCCAAGCTGGGGTTTGAGCCCAAATGACTCTAAATTCCATTTTCTTTCCACCACATCATGCTGCCTCCCATTCTGATAAAAGGTAATAGATATATACTGCTTCCCAAAAAAAGACAGGACCTCACAGGTATCCATGGCTGGCAATTATGGCACAAGCAGAGGACTACATCCTCAGAGGAATCATAGACTCTCTGAGGCAGAATAGCACTTACCGTCATCTACTCCACACCCTATCTGAAGCATCCATATCATCCCCAGGATCTGAAAAGTTCTTGAAAACTTTTGAAAGTCTTTGAAAAAAAAAAGTTGTTTTTTTTTAACTTAACACCAACAAATATAAACATCTAAATAAGCAAAGAAGAGAAAAAGAACAAGAATAATGTGTATAAAATTGTAAAGATTTTCAACTAACCTGCTTCACTGTAACCTCTTCTGACTTTTCTTATGCTCTTTTGCATGCATTTTTAAAATATTTCATTAATGATCTTTTCTTTTTGCATCATTATCACCACTCACCACTGCCCTTCAATTTGTTCCCCTTCCCCTCTCCCCCCAAAAAGCCATTCTTTGTAAGTATAGTCTATCCAAAAAAAAAAAAAAAAAAAAAAAAAAAAGCCCATACAATGGTCAAGGCTAAAAATGCATGGCTCAGTCAGCATCTCTAGTCTATCATCTCTCTGCCAAGATGTGAGAAGAATGAATAATCAGTCTCTCTTCTGAAGTTATGACTGGTCATTTCATTGATCAGAGTTCTTAAAAAGAATAATTAGCATTTATATAGCTCTTTAAGGTTTGCAAAGAGCTTTACATATGTTATCTCATTTGATCCTTACAACAACCCAGAGAGGAAGTTAGTTGCTATTACTAAGATGAGAAAAGTTAAATGGCTTGCCCAAGGCCACATAGATAGTAAATGTCTAAGACTGAGTTGAAGTGCTGCTTGATGGCCTTACGTGTTTGGAAAGTGTTACACTTGGTTAAGAAAAAAAAGTGTGTGTATTCCTGATTCCAAGTCCCATGCTCTACTTACACCTAGTTAATCAATAAAAATTGATTAAATACCTTCTGTGGGGCAGACACCATGCTAGGCACTCAGGATACAAGTATAGAGAAAAAGATAATCTCCTTGAAGGAACATTACATAGTAGTTCTTTGCCAGGTAGTCTGGGAAGGAGAGCACTCAGTAGCAGTTAGACAAGGTGTGATGAGAAAGCATGGAGATGAGTGATCGAGTGTCAAATGTGAGTAACAAAAAGGGCAGTTTGGCTGGATCAAAGATTGTGGGAGAAGTAGTGTCTGGTAAAGAGAGAGAAATCATGATTAGATCTGTGTTAAAGAAACAAGACTATTAGCAGTATGTAAAATGGACTGAGAGAGAGAGAGACTTGAGGCTGTGATGAAAGGTGCTGGGGAAGAGATGGGAAGAATTCTTGGAGGGATGGGTAAAGAGGTCGCTGGGAAGGTGGGGAGAATATAAGGTAATAGAGATAGAGTAGAAAGAGAAGCTGAGAAAGAAAATGATAAATAAAAATAAGATAAAGAGAAACTCACAAATAACATAATTTTGAATGTGAACAGGATATTTATAGCAGCTCTCTTTGTGGTGGAAAAGAATTGTAAATTGCAGGGATGCCCATCAATTGGGGAAATGGCTGAGCAAGTAAGTTGTGGTGGTGAATGAGGGAATACTACTGTGCTATAAGAAATAATAACAATAATACTATGCTAGAAGCTCAATGATATTAGAAAGGCATAAAAAGATTTGCATAAAATGAAGAGGAGCCAAATGAGAATCAAAACAGTATTATTTTAAGAATGACTTTGAGCAACTAAGTCATTTTAACTTTTAAAAAATACACAGATTTAAAAGAAAGGATATGTGTGTGTGTGTATGTGTATGTGTGTATATATATATATGTGTGTGTGTGTGTGTGTGTGTGTATATATATAGATAGATAGATACTATCTATATCCAGAGAAAGAACTGATATATACACAAATTTTATCTAAACATGTATTATATATATATATATATATATATGTCCATAGACACACATACCCATAATCTCGTGCATGTGTGTGTGCGTCTGTGTGTCTGTGTCTGTGTGTGTGTGTGTGTGTGTGTGTGTGTGTGTGTGTGTGTATCTATTTGTGTCAAATAGTCATCACCTCTAGGGAAGGGGAGGAAAGATAGAACGGGGAAAAAAAGGAAATGTACATGATAACTTTGCTGTTTACTTGGGAGGAATAACAAATTGTATATAATGGATTTGCAATTTTGTGTGCAAAAAAAAGATGATTGCTTGTTTTGTTCTGTGCATTGATTTTTTTAAGGCTATTAAAATAATTTAGATGAAAGTTGATGAGAGCCTAAAGTAAAATGGTAACTGTGGTTAGAGAAAAGGAATAGAAGCTAGAGTCCTTATGAAGTTAGAAGCAGTAATATTTATTAACTGATTGCACATGTGAGATGAGAGAGAAAGAGTATGATCAGTCCAGGTTGAGGCCACAAATCAAGGAGATTGATGCTTTTGACAAAAAACCAAGAGGTTTAGAAGAGGGGAGGATTGGGGCAAAGGTATGAGTTCAGGATTTAGACACATTCATTATTTAGCAGTGATTCCAAGAGGGTAGGCAGCACAATATCACTATCATTGAAAAACAAGTGTGTTCACTGGATTTCTGGATAATACTTCTGATTTCAAACTTCTCAAAATATAATTTTTTAATCAAAGCTTCATATTTGGTCAAAGATGTTAAGTGAAAAGATGTATTAATTCTGGCTTCCAGATACTTATTACATGTAAGATATGTAAATACATCACTGAAATGCAAATAATTCCAGTGATCTTGAGAAATATTCTTAATTAGCTTTGGGAACACAAGTCAAGAAAAACTTGCTGTCAGGAAATACTTTCTAAATATTAGTCCAAATATGGAAAGGACAGCCTCAAGAAATGGTGGGTTCTCCCTCTGAAAGTCCTCAAGCAAAGCCTGGATAACTACTCATCTAGTATATTTAATGGATTTTTCTTGCATATATTAATTGGACTAGATGGCGCTGAGTCCCTTCTAGCTCTTGAATTTTGTGATTCTGCAAAGTATAAACAGAAACAAAACTCTTCTCTGTTATGTACATTAGTTGGTAATTGCCTGACATCTGTGCTGTCAAATGCATAGTTTGCATAGTTTCCAAGGCCAGCTTCATCACAGAGCAAAATAGGATTAAGTGTCTTGCATCCCAAACTTTGAGGAGTACCTCCAAGGGAAAAAGATATGTGGCTCAGATCCTGGGAAAGCTTCTTTGTGTGTTCTCTTAGTCATATAGCCCCAGAAGAATGAATTTTAAAAGGAAAAGCACTAATAGTTCCTACAGGAAGTTAACCCTCCAAATCAATTTTTCTGTAATTTTAGTCAAATGAAACAAAAGAGAAAAATCCCGAACCACCCTAGAGCTACACATGGCCTTTCCAAATCTAGCTCTTATAATCAGCAGGGCAGACCTAACCTTTAAGCTTCTTAGGTGATGATGGGTCTCAGAGATCCTCAGCTAGAATGGGGGATGTCAATCAGTGCTTGGGTCAGTCCCAATCAGTATCGTTCTGAAATAGTATAATCCCCAGGGTAGAATTAAATCATTGGAGGAGTGAGCCTAGACTTTGTTCACATACAACCTTGGATCAGATCAGAATTTACAAGGCATATAAAGGCCTATGCTTCCATTCACCCTTCTCCCACCTCTCTCTTTGGAGACTTCCAATATCACTCCTCTCTCCCAGAACACAGTTGTTCAGGATAAAATGGTGCAGTGACAAGAATGGCCTGGGCAAGGACCAGCTCAGGGTCAAGGACATAAAGTTAGAGCATAGCTAGGGACTTAGGAGAAAATGGGAAGGATTTTTGTTCCTCCCTGGCCTTTCCTTGCTAGGGAATGTGGCAACATATTAAAGATTAATGATAGGATCCCTGGTAACTGAGATGCATGTTTGAGAGGAAGAAAAAAAATTAATGAGAAAGAATTATATCTTTGTTCCAGAATCTAAAGGCGGAGAGTAAGAGTGATTCTAAATGTAGAATAATAACCTAAGAACTAATATTTATTTTTGCTAAAGGGAATTATTCACCAAATTATGGCAAAGTTCTATAGGCAAGAGGCCTTTGATGGAGCTACTAAAGGACAGAGTAGGAGGTTCTGGGTGGAATCATAGTTTTATATACATCACAATGATAAAAAGAAGATAAAATAGGGATTTTAAACTTGGGATATATTATTTTTTTAAATGATAAATGTTTCAGTATAATTAACTTCCTGAATAGCTCTCTGTGGTTGCTAGATGAGGCAGTGGTAAGAGTTTTGGGCCTAAAGTCAGGAAGATTCAACTTGCTGAGTTCAAATATGGTCTCAGATATCTACTAATTATATGACTCTAAGCAAGTCACTTAAAACTATTTACCTCAGTTTCCCTATCTGTGGAATGAGCTGGAGAAGAAAATATCAAGCCACTCCAGTATTTTTATCAAGAAAATCCCAAATGGGATCATGAAGAGTCAGATCTAGCTGAAAACAATTGAGCAACAACATTGCCCTTTCTGCTTTACTTTATACATTTAACATTTAACGTCCTCTGAAAAAGGATGCATATACTTCACTAAACTGCCAAAGGACCCCTTGACACACACACAAAAATGATATTATCTATAAAGTGCTTTGCAAATCTTAAAGTGCTACACAAATTCTGGTTGTTGTTATTATTAATTATTATTATTGTTATTACTGAAATGTTGCAAACATCTAGTGTATGAGGTCCTGCATGGCCTCTGAGAAGTAAGGATATAAGTATATGATTCTTCCTCTTCCCTTGACTAAGTCAAGTTAAGTGAAATGATACAACTTAAAGGAATCGGCAAAAAATCTTAATCTCTATATTATCTCCCTGGGACTCCAAGTCTCTGCTAGAAATGGCAGAGGGAAGACAAAATTGGAACATGGGTTCAAGTCTGACAGAGCCAGCCAACATCATGACCCTAACTATGCAAGGTCTGGCTAAGTGGCTACATCAAAATATCCCAGTGCTCTCAGTTTTCTTAACATATTTTCATCTTCTCTAGCCACAAACCCTTCTTCCCTGTGATGAAGTTCAGTAAATAAACATTGTTGATGAACAAGAAAAGATTATCTCTAGGCCTACCTTTATTTTACAGATAAGAACAATGAAGCTCAGAGGTCACCAGCCCAAAAATCTAAAAGAATTTCCTAATAAAACCAGAACCATAATCCCAGATCTGACTACAAGTATTGCATGGTTATTGGGCATGAAGTCTCTTCCAGCTCCAGCAAGAAATTCCCAATTTTTTTTTCAATTCTAGATCACTGGGGGCTCTGGCATATGAGCTCCTCTATTTATGGACAAATCCAAATGGTCAATTCTAAGTGTGGAAATAAGTATATATGAAATCTGGATTTACCCAAACAATATTCAGAAAAAAAGGTGAGAGAGAAAGGATGGAACTCTATGGTTTGCATGACTTTTCAACAGACACTGGGTCCATTTCAAGGTAGAGAAACTATAGATCCCTGTTACTACCCCTACAGATATCCTGACAAGTCCTAAACTCAAAACTATGGCAGATCGAGATCCTAATCCTATGTTCCATCTGCATTTTAAGACCTCTTACTCCAGACATCCTCTCCCTTGTCCTAATCTCACATCCAATACACTTAAGGCAAAGTGGACTTCAAAAAGATTTCCCTATGATTGGAAAATGAAAAATTGCAGTTTATACAGAAAATGTGAGAGAATGAGAATGTTACCAAGTGGTTTGCCTTTTACATTTCTAAAGCTTTGTAAGTAATTGCAATAACTGGCATGTTTGAAGACTTAAAAATATATAAAGTGTTTTACTTTCACTATCTCATTTGAGACTTACAACTGCCCTGTGAGGAAAATATAGGTGTCATTATCCTCATTTTACATGTAAGGAAACTGAGGTACAGAAAGTAAAAGGTTTGCTTACAATCACATAGCTAGCAAGTATTGGTACCAAGAAAACTCGATTTTTGTCACCCAAAGGTTTATAGAAGTTTTCCATGGCTACACAATCATCACCACCACTACTCCTTTCTGTGTCCAGAATGATACAGCAAAAAAAAGTATATCATTTGGGATGAGGAGTAATCTAGATAAGGGAAAACTCAAATTCTCTAATATTCTTACACTCCCTATTCCTACCTCAAGGGTCTTCCTGACTCTAGGACCATCAGTCTATCCACTATAAACATACCCTATCCTTATGATTTAAGATATGTTCTAAGTCCAAATCTCAGAACCTTTGTGGTTTCAGTTTTAGTTTTGATTTTTTAACCTTTTATCTGAATAGGGAGCTTCCAGTGAGGAAATTCCCTCTACCCACTTCTCAGGTCTTGTTCTACAATTTAGTCTTAGAGAGTGGCCTGGGACACTGAGAGTTAAATGATTTATGAAGGGTTACATCAGCAGTATTTGTCAAGGGAGAAGTTGAACCCAGGTGTTTCTGACTCTGAGCTCTATCCCACACTGTCTAGTTCATGGTCCTCCCTTATTGTTTGACCCTGAATGATGATTGTTATTCCCTAGGATGCTGCTTACTAGCCTTGACTCTATCAGCTCCCAGAGCCCTGAATTTGACCTATTGTTCAGCTTTAAAATCTGCTCCATTTTCTCATCCAGACAATCAATAAAACACACTAATATTGTGCTGGTCTGCTGCTCTCCTGAACACATGTGATCCCTACCTCTATCTTTAAGTCACTGACCCTTCTTTCACCCAGGGAACATCACAGAAGGATGTGGATATCACTTAAGTTATTGTCGACAAGAATTCAGCAGTAAAACATCTCGGAGTTCACAAAGAAGACCATTTTGTCACCCAGAGGTTTATAGAAATTTTCCAAGGTGACATTATCACCATCACCATCCCTTCTTTGTTCAGTATGATACAGAGGGGGGAGAAAAGTATATCACTCCCTTGGAGAGAGAAGAAATCTAGATAAGGAAAAAACTCAAATTCTCTCATTTTCCCACATTCCCTATTCCTACCTTGGCCCACGTTTTTTTTTAATTCCCAATCTTTCTTCATACTGAGAAATCTATTACCCATTCCCTAGAACACCATATAAATATACATACAAAATCTTTAAAATGTGTTACCACCTCCTGACTCCCCAATCTCAGTCCTCATCCTTTCCTTCTGCCTCTTTAATCAGGCTGTCAACTTCTTTCCTGCCCTGTCCTAAATGAAATAGCACCTCAGCAAATAATAAAGATATGGATAAAAGAGACTGGCAGAAATGGTCCTATTCATGGTCCTATTTATAAATCAGGTTTGTATGAAAACAAGAGGAAGAGTAACCAGAAGCTTACAGTTGGAAATACATTCTTCTATTATTTATATATCAAAATGGTTATGTAAAATATGCAAGAAAAAATGAAAAAATTAAAGAAGAAAAATTACAAGAATGTTCTCTCCATCATTACCTCCAAAAAAGGAAAAACAAAAAGCAAAAAGAAGGAACTCTGTCTGGCTTAAATTAAATCCTAAACAGGACCATGAAAAGAAAAAGAAAAAAAAGCTTCCCTTTTTGGGGCCTTAATCCTCAGGCCTTTGGGAAAAAGATATGGCCAAGAAAGAAATAGTATTGAATTTTAATGTTTATAAAGCCATTTTGCTTTATTGAAGAACTTGTGCCTAAAATTGGCAAAAGCTACAATTTCAACATTTTACTATATTTGCACATGTACAACCATAGCTTTAAAGGGCAAAAAAAATCTGTAAAGGTAATGAAAGATTATTCTCAAACCCCACTGGGAAACCCTTCCCTTTCATGTACCCTCAGTGGAATCTACAATGAGCCTTTACAGAAGCCACATTGGACTAGCCCTTCTTCTTACATAAAATAATGCAAATGCAGGCCAAATGGAGAATAGCTTCTTTCAAAAGTCCCTTTCTTGTGCCTTTTTAATTGATATGGACTTGTTGTGCAGTGGAAGCAGTTTTTTTTTTTATTTTACTTGTCCACATTTTGTAGGAAATGAGTTCTCCACTGATCATAACTTTGCCTTAATCAACAAACAACATAGGACTAAAAAGGATCTTCAAAGATCATTTAGCCATTTCTCTACCTTCAGACAAGGCTACTTTGAATCCATACTAATTCAGAGTTATTTGTTCTACAAAGAACTCATCACCATGTTATTCTAAAGAATTCCTACCTACTAAAAAGTCATAATTAAAAGTTTATCTGAGCCATTTTCCCACTCAGAAAATGCATGTGGTATTCCTCTAGTAATAGTGGAATTTGGGTACAAATTTGTTATTGAAGAAAGCAGATGTTAAATGAGGTTAGCATCTGGGTAATAAGCAAATTGCTAAACTGTATCCAAATAAGGACACAGTTTAAATAGGGACTATTATAAAGTCACACATTCTCTGAATGGGCATGTCAAAATTTCAAGCAGTTGTAGGTTGCTTGTCACACCATTGTTCCTTTTTGGAAGACTTACCACCTCACTTCCCTTCATCCCCTTCATCCGTCAGATCCTTCCCTTCAACCCTCTCCAGTATGGAGTCAGCAATGTCCCCCGCCCCCTCCCAGCAACAGCCCTCCTCTCTGGTAGTTCCAGCATAGCAGAGTAACAAGGTAGTTCTTGGTCTACCTCTTTTGAAAAGGTTACCAACAGGTAACTGTGTCTAAGAGTGGCAAAATAGGTAAGTCACTGAGAATGCAGAATTCAGGAGAGCATAGCAAAGGATTCTTTTTTCTAAATCTTCATATTTTCAATACATTCCCCACTGTTTAGGATAACTGTGAAAGGATTCCTGCAAAGCAAATTGTGCTATGATAGAACAATGGATTTTTATGGCAATGTTTCAGAATTAGGGCTTGAGTTCTTAACCCAAATAAACCACTCTTTTACGAAATAGAATTATTTTAGGTTTTCATGATGTACCAGAGGAGGCTATCATTTTCAAACCTTGCCCAGAAGGCAGAACTGCCTTGTTCCAGCTCCTTTGTCCATCTTCAAGTTATGAATATTACATAAGATATAAATGAGTTACTAATTCTGATTCTAATGAAGATCCTAATAAATGCCCTGCAGAGTCAGGGACTGGCCCATTCACCCCATTTATTGTGTTACTAACAGTGCCCCCAAGAAGAGTTGTGTTGCAGGATGTACTTGTTCTCTTGTAGGATTTTTCAGGTTCTTTCCAGCTCTAAATCTATGATAAAACAGGATAGGACAGAAGAGAAAATGATGGCATGGGTGAAGACAGGACAGGACAGGAGAGGATATTGAAAATGATATGTTAACTTCAGAAAGTTGAGAATGTACTTAAAGAAGCCTAGCTCCCATTAACAAGCCTTTACAGATTTATCATCTTCTCTCTCGATCCTTTTGGACATGAATCAAACCATGATTTTCCATGTGGCAGGCTAGGATTCGACAAATGTTGAGTGGAAGATTATTGAGGGGGGAGAGAAATGGATATTTGCCAAAAGAAGCTCACTTGTTTACTGAAAAAGAAAGAAGAATGTGTCCTCTACCATCACCACTGACCAGTAATTTGTTCCCAAAGAACATCCTGATGGATTTGCTTTAACTGTGTTCCTCCTGCCTCTTGGCTAGAATGTCCATTTCTTCCTTTATCCACTAAATACAAGGAAGTAATGCAAGTGAACGGAATCTACTTATTTATCTCCTAAAGAATTTTTTTTTTCCATGAAACACAAAACCAGTTAGTCAAGGCTGGTTAGGGAGGGTGAATTCAATCTTCCAGAGTGCATCTAGGGGAGCTCTTCTCCAATATGCCAAACTTAGCATGCTACCCCAGGGACAATCACAGCTAATGAACCATGAAGAGACCTGGCATTTGAATTTAAATATTGCAGTGGCCCAGAGAACATTTGATTTGAATATACAATCAACAAGATAGGATGTTTGTGTAAGATACACAAAACTATCCCTTGGAGACAGGGAGACTGGGACTCAGCCATGCAATAACTCTCTCAAGATACCCTAGAGTTAGTTATGTACTTGAATATGCAAGCCAGGCCAATCAAAACACACATTTGTTAGTGTCTGAGAAAATATCCTCACCTAGAAGAAATTCAGAGACTGTTTAACCCATCCTCTTATACTCTAAAGCCTCAAGGATCCCCAAAATGAGAATATTCTCTCCCATGATGCAGACCCCAACCCATCTCTTTATGCTTGCCCGTTTTTTGCTACCCTTCTACATGTCCAGCCACAAATTTGACACAGGTCCTCTCAACATGTTAGGCACCTAATTCACTATTTATTGACTTCATAAGCCTATCATTGGAGTCCATGGTATGCTGGTAAGTATTTAACAACTGACTCCCCAAGGGAAAAATACACACATTTAAGTTTAATCTATATAATTAATATTTTTCCATCACTTTATTAAGTCTAAACAATCAATAAATCAAACTAGCATTTACCAATTTCCAAACTGCAAATGCTCATACTGAAAATTTAATGATCAGCCCTCCTGTTAAACTGGCTCCAGCACACCCCTAAGTGGAACACATGGAGAATCCATCCATTTTCCCAGGCTCTTGCCATATTATTAGCTCAATATTTTCCACTTCTGCATTTCATGATGATATCTTTACAGTCCTTCCAGCTCTTACCTATCATATGCCCCTCCATTGCCCTGTAAGTAACATTCATGTTCAGTCTTTTGGAGATAGTAGTGTTCCATGTATTGCAGGCCTGCAGCAGCTATCAAATATAAACCATACCCACAAGTTTGCTAATCCCCTTTCACTCTGTGCTCAAATAAAGGAATGAGCTACATAATAGTAACTCATCTATAAAATGGGAATAATAATAGCACCTACTTCCCAGGATTGTCGTAAAGTTTAAATGAGATACCTTTAAATGTTAGCTACAGAAATGCTAGTTATTATTGTTATCTCATTGAGTCTTTAGAGCTGAAAGAGATCTCAGAAGTCATCTAGCCCAACCCAGGAAAGAAAAGTGGTTTGCTCAAAGTCACAAAAATAATAGCATCAGATATAGAATATGAAATTAGGAGAGCAAGGGATAATTTACCTATCAGATCTTTGGAGAAGGGAGAAATTTATGACCAAAGAAGAACTAGAGAACATTATGAAAGGCAAAATGAATAATTCTGATTATATTAAAAAAGTTTTTGCACAAACAAAACAGAAACAAGATAAAAAGGGAAGTATAAATGTGGGGGAAAATTTAAAGTTAGTGTTAGTTAGTGTTAGTGTTTCTAAAATATATAAAGAACTCTCAAATTTATGAGAATACAAGTCATTCCCCAATAGATAAATTATCAAAGGATATGAACAATTTTCAGCTGATGACATGAAAGCCATCTATAGTCATATGAAAAAAGCTCCAAATCACTATTGATTGGAGAAATGCAAATTAAAATAACTCTGATCTCATAACTCTAAGATTGGCTAAGATGACAAGAAAAGATAATAATAAATGTTGGGGGGATGTGGGAAAACTAATACATTGTTGGTGGAGTTGTGAAATGATCCAACCACTCTGGAGAACAATTTGGAACCATGTCCAAAGGACTATAAAACTGTGTATATCCTTGCTTCAGCAATGCCATTACTGTGTCTATATTCCAAAGAAATCACAAAAGAGGGGAAAGGACCCACATGTGCAAAAAATGTAGCAGCTCTTTTTGTGGTAGCAAAGAATTGGAAAATGAATAGATGCCCATCAATTGGGGAATGACTAAACAAGTTGTGATATATGAAGATAATGGAATATTATTGTTCTATAAAGAATGATGAACACGCTGATTTTAGAAAGCCCAGAAAGATTTACACAAACTGATGCTGAGTGACACAAGCAGAATTGTACACAATAACAGCAAAAATGCCAAATGATCAACTATGAAAGACCAGTGATTCAGTGATTAAAGACAATCCCAACAGACTTTGGACAGAAAATGTCATCTACATCCAGAAAAAAGAACTATGGATACTGAATGTAAATCAACATGCTATGTTCACTTCTTTTTTCTGTAGTTTTTTTTTTTCTCTCCCATGGTTTTTCCCTTTTGTTTTAATTTTCTCTCCCAACATGATTCAGAAAGCAATGAGTATTTTTAAAAAGTAATTAATTAAAAAAAATATAAATGGAAAGTGGAGCTATGGATAAAGGAGGATCTGAGTTCAAATATGATCACAGATACTTCCTAGCTGTGTGACCCTGAACAAGTCATTTAGTCTTATGTGCTTCAGTCTCCTTATCTGTAAAATGAGCTCCCAGCTCATTTTAAATGCAACTATCAAATCTAAACCATATCCACAAGTTTGCTTGCAGAAGAAAATCTCAAAACAACTCCAATGATCTTTGTCAAGAAAACCCCAAAAAGGGTCACAGAGAGTGGGACATGACTGAAACAACTGAACAACTACCTCTGGTTCTAGCCCCAGTGCACCTTCTATTCTTTCCTGGCTTATAGTCTATTGCTTTTCTTTAATGACAATGCAATATCCAATTGACTTGTGCCTTTATAGGAATATGACTGCCTCAGTCTTATGGTCACTTGATCTATGACCTGCTATTTGGCTTAGTGGATATATCTTTGCTGAGGCTCTTGGAACATTAGTTGTTTATCTGGTTAGAGACTCACAGACTACATTTCTGGTAATGCCTGAAGCTAGCCCCTGGAGATCATTTCATTTCCCTGCCTCCCATGTTGTTCCTCTAAGAGGCTGTCTTTTTCCTAGTGAATAAAATTCAGACATTTTGGCCTAAATAATCAAAGCTCTGCAAAACAGGGCACTACTCTATCATTTCAGCACATAACATACATCTATTCTCCATGTATTCTATGTATTTACCATATTTTACTGTTTGTTCCTACCCTTCCTAAATTTTCCTGACCCCATGCTTTCATCAAACTTTTTTTATTCCTAAAAATACCTTTTTTTGCTTTTTCCCTTGAGCTTATTGAAATCCTATCCAATGCAGATAACATAAGAAGGGAAATTGTTGAATAGGAAAAACATCTTTATTTCAAATATCTCTGATTATAGTCTGACATCCAAGATATACAGGCAATTCAAACAAATATATAAAATCAATACCCAATCCCCAAAGAATGGTCAAAATATAGTTTTCATGGAGATAACAGGGTAGCATAATGGATAAAGTGCTAAAGATTTGATGTCAGGAAGATAGGAAGATTTGAGTTCAAATCCAGCCTCAGATATTTATTAATTGATTAACTCTGGACAAATCAGTTAACTTCTATTTGTCTCAGTGTCCTCATTTGCAAAATGGAGATAATAATAGCCCTGTATCACAAGGTTGCTATAAAAGACTAAATGAGATCTTATATATAAGCACTATACAAACAAAAAGTACTATACAAATACTATACTAATTATATTAACAATAATATAAAAAACTCCTCTAAATAGAAATAAGAGAACTGCAAAACATTTCTGAGATTTTTAACTCATACTCAGTAAAGGGACAAAGATAATAAAAAATTAAAATAATCCACATTGGAAAGAAGACAGGAAATATAGCCACATTAATACAATGTAGGTAGAACCATGAATTGGTCCAAGCATTCTGGAAAGCAATTAGGAATTATATTTTAAAAGTTACTAAAATGTCCATACCCTTTGGCCCAGATATCTCACTCATAGACATATACCTCCAAGGAAATCAAAGACAGAAATAAAATTTCCATTTATATCAAAATATTCACAGCAGCACTTTTTTGTGTCAGTAAGAATTGAAAATAAATTAGATGCCCATCAGTTGAGAGATGGCTAGACAAACTGTGCTATATGCATGTATTAGAATATTTCTGCATCTTAGGAAACTATGAAAATAAAAAATTCAGGGAAATATGTGAGACTTGATTGAACTGATACAAAGTATACCGATCAGAACTAGGAAAACAAGATAATCAACTATAATAATATAAATGGAAGGAATGTATGTAAAGAGAAGTAAAAAGAAGAGAAGTAAAAGACATCATTCAAGAATTGATGAACTGGACATATAGTATGCTCTAGAAATACTGTGCTTATACTAATGAAGTGAGCAAGATCTTCAGAATGTAGCATTCCCTCTATGGAGAACCAAGGAGAGAACAAGGACAAAAATCACACAAAGCAGATATAGGCTACTTCCAATCTGCATCACTGGAAGGAGTTCCTGAAACAAATAAAATCATAGGTCCATTTGAGGAGAGACGTCAAACATGTGACCTTCGGATCACAACATTCCAAAATGAGACCAAATCAGATTAAATTGTAATTGGGAAATATTTAACAAAATTAAAATACAGTACAACACAGAAAACTGATAATTTGTGGTTTTCTAAATCAATATATGGCCTACAAGGATCTATTTCTATTTAATCTGACAACACAAAAGCAGAATATTTTAATTATAGGATAGGGAAAAGGAGGCAAACATCTGGAAATAAAGGTGATTTAAAAACAAAATAGTTAAATTCATTTTTTAAAACATGGGTAATTGGAAGCAATGTTTAATTAACTTCCAAGTGACTTGGATGAATACTGGTTTTATAGCCACAATTTACTCCAACCATGAGTCCTTTCCAGGTAAATAAGTTTAATTCTTCTTTCATCACTTTCTTAATATCAATGCTGTGCACACAGCCACTCAGAAATTTCCATAGCAAAGGTTATGCATTGCCTTCTAAAGTTAAATAAGAACAGTTTAAAATATTTTTTAAAAGTTTGTCCCTTCCTCAGGCCCCTTCTCTCGACACTCTTTACAGCAGGTCACCACAGAGAGTTAGGAATTTGTCCTGGGTTTTTTTTTTTTCCCCAACCAGTCTTCTTTCATTAGAGTTGTTCAAGATGAGGCTAAAGACTATTTGTCAGAATTAAGTTAAAGCTAGACTCCATCTCTCAGGCAGAGAGAGGGTGAAATTAGATACCCTTTACGATATCTCCCAATTCCTAAATGCTATGATTTTAGACTTTTCTCCCTCCCTATCTTCCCCTGGAGATGACAAGCAAATTCCAGGATGACTTGATTGCTCTCTGCTTATTATCCACAGTGTGCTAAGAATTTTATAGGATAACAAACAGGGTGCCACACCTATCAGTGAAGTTTAAGAATATTAAATGTATACAAATACATACAAATATATGTACATACACATATATTATACATATACATATATTGTGTATATACATATATATAGTATATACATATACATATAATGTTGTAGATCTGGAAATGATTTTAGAATTAGTAGATTTTATAATGATTTAAGAAATTATATACAATCAACAATTTAAAATTGCAATAAGATTTTTGGGACATTGAATTATATTTCCCTTACTTCTCTCAAAAATAGGAGCCAAAAACCATCTTCTGTTTAAGTTTTTCCATAATCTCCCCAATAGTTAGCTTCCTCTCCCAAACTTCTCGAATCTAACTAGTTTGGATTTGTCTAAGTTAAATTTATAACGTTTATATTTTTATGTATACTCCTTGTCTCTTCTATTAAAGTGTATACTTATTGAAGAGCTCTTTGATTCCTCTCCCATTCAATCCCAGTACCTATCACAATGCCTGCTGCATAGTAGATACTTAATAAATGCTTATGGGTTTATTGGATGATTGATTAAGAAATATAATAAAAGCAGTTTAAAAGATTATAATGCTTGTATTTTAAGAGCCAAGATTATATCATAAACATTTTCATTTCTTTAGTATTTTCAGGTATACAAAACAATTTCCTCCAGAGCATTCTGCAGGTAAAGGTACAATCATTGTTATTACCATCTTACAAATGAAGAAACTGATTCTTAATAGAGGTTATAAGATCAATCTACAATAACATGACATGCAAGTAAGAGAGCTCACACTCAAATCCAAGTCCTCTACTTCAAATCCATTGCTTTTAGAAAGTCTACTAAAAGTTCCAATCAATATGGGCAGGATGATAGATAGTTGAGCATATATGCTCATAGCCTTCATTCCTGGCAAGTTTCTTTCTGACACCTCTAGAGCTAGCTAGCCTCTTGAAGATCCACCTTCCAGGGTCTTGCTGTAGGTCAACTGCCTCCTTAGAGTTTTTAACTTACACTTGCTGAATGTCTTTGGACAGAGGAATTAGAGTGGGAACATAAGGATACAAAGACCCATTGTGAGGACTCAGGAAGTTCTTTCTACATATACTTCAGGACCTCTAACCTGTTTTTGTCAAGATAATATCCATATCCTCTCAGTGTGACTCTGCTGTCTCTTCCATGTCTATATTCTATGATCCCACCTTACCTGAGACAATCTACGCCTAAAGCAATATGTACTTTCTCACATAGTCATCCATCCTAAATGACATAAGACTTGACAGTTGACTCAAAGAGTTTTAAGAAGTATCATATTTGTCCTCTGAGATAATCAGAGAAAGCAAACTAGGTTGGTTATCATTCATTTTTATTGTATCTATCATTCTTTATTCTCCATTCATTCTTTATTCTTTCCCCTCCCTTCCCACCCCCATCTTTCCTCTTTCTCCCCTCTCATTTCTCCAGTTTAGGAGATGTAGTGGTGAAGACAAGCAAGGAGGCCATAGGGCCCACTAAGGGCAAATATCAAAGAGCTGTGCTGGGACATGCTTTCCAAAATGGCCACATATATGACAGGCAAACTGACAGCCTCTAGTAAAGGACTAAAAATCTTTGGAAAATTTGAACAAATTGACTAATTAAAATATTTAGAAATGAAAAATGTTGCAATAAACACAAGTGGAAACATACCAGTACTTAAACCAAAAATACGAAGCACTTCAGTCTTATCTGGATCTGACCACTTTAATTGAGGAGAAAGAAACAACTCTTGAGCAGGCAGCCTACAAATTAGATATATACTCAAACTAGTAAAGTACACGAAGTTAGAGAGGTAACAAAGGTATTCTTTTTTTAAAATTAATTTATTTATTTAATATTTTCCCCCAGTTACATTCAAAACAATTATTTTACATTTGTTTTTAAGATTTTTGAGTTCTCTCCCTTACTCCCACCGCAATTAAGAAACTACATGTGAAGTTATGTAAAACATTTCCATAAAAGTCAAGTTGTGAAAGAAAACATAGATTTCCTGCCCTAATGAAAATAAAAACGCTTACATAAAATTAAGTTAAAAATAGAGAGATAGAGAAACAGAATGCTTTGATCTGTATTCAGACTTGATCAGTTCTTTCTTTAGATGTAGAGAGGACTCTTCATCATAAGGCTTTCAGAGTAGTTGTGGCTGATTATACTACTGAGAATAATAAATTTATAGCTGATCATCCCAGAACATTGCTATTACTTTATATACAATATGTTTAACTTTGTTCATGATTTCTTTTTCCTGAGAACATCCTGCTCATCATTTTCAAGAGAATAGTAATATTCCATCAGAAAAACTTGTTTCAAAAAGGTTTTTTTTAGAATTTTACTGCTAATTGTATTTCTCCCCCCCCCCATTTATTCTCTCTCTTTTCACCCTGCCTTTCCTCAAAAGTGT
Organism: Antechinus flavipes; assembly: GCF_016432865.1. NCBI lineage: Eukaryota > Metazoa > Chordata > Mammalia > Dasyuromorphia > Dasyuridae > Antechinus > Antechinus flavipes. Next base: position 427,818,534 of record NC_067398.1, read on the forward strand.
TTTGCTACTGACCACTTTCCCCCCCAACATGGCATCTCTTTTATCACCTCCCCTCCCATCTCATATTCCATTCCTCTCCTACTTTCTTGCAGGGTAAAATAGATTTCTATATCCCCTATTGAGTATGTATGTTATTTCCTATTTGAGCCATTTCTGATGAGAGAAAGGGTCACTCATCCTCTCCTCCCCCTCTTCCTCTCACTGAAAAAAGATTTTTAAGGCCTTTTTTTATGGTAGATAAGTTGCAACATTCTACTTCTCCCTTTCCCTTTCTCGTAGCACATTCCTCTCTCACCCCTTAATTTCATCATTTTTTAAAATATATATTATCTTTTTAACTTCAACTCATACCCATGCCCTCTGTCTATATATACTCTTGTCTAATTGTCATAATAATGAGAATGTTTTAATGAGTTACAGGTATCATCTCCCCATGTAGGATTGTAAACAGATAAACCTTATTAAGTCGAATATGATATCACTTTAGGGATTACTTCCTTATGCTTCTCCAGAGTTCTGTATTTAAAAATCAAATTTTCCAGTGAGCTCTGCTATTTTCATCATGAATATTATGAATGATTACTTTTTCTTCTCAAGGATTATGCTCAATTTTTCTGGGTGAATGATTCTTGGTTGCAATCCTAGCTCCATTGCTCACCAGAATATCATATTCCAAACCTTCCGATACTTTAATGTAGAAATTGCTAAATCTTGTGTTATCATGACTGTGACTTCACTACACTTGAATTGTTTCTTTCTGGATGCTTGCAATATTTTCTCTTTGACCTGGGAGTTCCAGAATTTGGCTATAATATTCCTGGGAGTTTTTATTTTTGGAATTTCTTTCAGGAGGTGATCAGTAGATTCTTTCAACTTCCATTTTGCTCTCTAGTTATAGAATATCAAGATGGTTTTCCTTGAAAATTTCTTGAAAGATGATGTCCAGGCTCTTTTTTTGATTATGACTTTCAACTAAACCAATAATTTTTAAATTCTCTTTCCTAGATCTATTTTCCAGGTCATTTGTTTATTTCACATTGAGATATTTCACTTTTTTTTCTATTTCTTTTTGGTTTTGTTTTATTGTATCTTGATTTCTCATAAAGTCAATAACTTCCATTTGTTTAATTGTATTTTTTAAGGAATTATTTTTCCTAAGGAGCTTTTGTATCTCCTTTCCAGAGAGATTAGTCAATTTTGCTTTTTAAGGCATTCTTTTCATTAGCTTTTTTAATTTCCTTTTGAACCTCTCTCATTTCTTTCCCTAATTTTTTCCTCTATCTCTCTTACTTGGTTTTCAAATCCCTTTTGAGCTCTTGCATGGCCTGAGCCCAATTCTTGTCTTTCTTGGAGACTGGATTTAGGAGCTTTGACTTTATTATCATCTTCTGAGAGTGTGTTTTGATCCTCCTTGTCACCACAATAACCTTCAATGATCAGAAACTTTTTTTGTTGTTTGTTTTCTGCTCATTTTCCTAACCCATTACTCTGCTTTTAACTCTTTGTTAAAGTAGGGCTCAGTTTCCAGGATGTAGGGTACACTGTCCCAAGCTTCAGGGGTTATATGCCACTATTTTCAGAAATCCTTCTAGGAATCTGACCACAGACACTCTTTTCTGCCCTGGAGCTTTAGGTGTATTCCCACCCCACTGTAGCTGTAAGATCTAGTGCTAGTCCTGGTGCTCTAAAATTTGTTTAGAATCATTATTTAAAGGCATTTGGAGCAGTTTGGGGAAGAAGTTGGGTAAGTTCCTGCCTTTACTCCCCAATCTTGGCTCCACTTCCAACAAAAGTTTTCTTCAGCAAAATGTTTCATAAGAACTAAAATATATGAGATGGAACTTAACAAACTTCTATACCTTGATCCCACAAAAGGAAGTGGTTCTACTGATCCAAAGAGAATCCCAGCCCCTACCTTTAGTTGAATATGGAACTTTGGCCACCTCTTGATGTTATCCTAATACTGTATTCCCAGAACTCCATCTTACTGTATGCTTCACTGTGTGACTTGAACCAGGGCTCAGAAATCACTCATCTAAAGCAGACACAAATAGTCTCCTTGTCTCTTCCCTGTTCTCCCTTCCCTAGGGCTACATCTTTGATTCTTCGTCTGGAATGTGCCCCACCCCCCAATCCTTCATAATCTCTTCTTGAATTTAAATGATAAATGCCAATTTATGACTCTCAAAAAAAAAAACCCTTTCATATAATATAGGTATTCTTGTACATAATAGTCACTATCACAAGTGTTTGTTGATTTGAATTAAATTTATTATTGTTTCCACACTCTTTACAAAATCAAGTTTAAACTTCTGATTGTGGCATTCGTTACCTTTTATAGGCCAGCCTCAACTCTCCAACTTTACCTAAAAATATTATTTGTTTTATTTCTTCTATACATCTCTAATCACAATGATCAAACAAATGTTTGTTTATTTGAATTAAACATACTGCTTTTTAGGACCCATGGCACAATTATTATTTAGAGCTAGAAGAGATGTTAAAAATATCCAGTCCAAGATGAGCAAAATAAGACCCAAAGAGTGATTGGTAAAAGGACATAGTAAATAAGTACCTCAGCCAGAATTTGAGATCTTCTGACTCTAAAGCTACTACTCTATAATCTAGCCAATCTAATCTATCCTCCATCCCCCCAAACATGCTTTCAAGCTTTTGATCAAATCACCATGCCTACTTGGTATTTTCTCTCCTTTCCTGTCTATTAAATCCTTTGTTGTTATTCACTTGTTTTTCAGTTATGTTCAACCTTTCATGACCTGATTTGGACATTTCTTGGCAAAGATACTCCAGCTCATTTTACAGATGAGGAACTGAGGCAAACAGGGTTAAGTGATTGCTCAGGTTCACACAATTAGCAAGTGTCTGAGCCAAGATTTGAACTCAAGAAGAAGTCTTTCTGACACCAGGCCCAGTATTCTATCTATACACTGTTCCGTTTAGCTGCCCTCTCTTAAATCCTTCCCATCCTTTAAGATACAATTCAAAACTCTCTCTTCTCTGACTATCCAAGAAATAAGGAATCTCTCTAATCTCCAAATTCTTCAACATTCCTTGTCAGCTTCATTCAGTGGATTAGATTGCTTTGTGTAATAAACCCTATGTGTATTGTGAGGGCTATCCATATAACATGAAGATGTCATTGTTTAGGTTAGAAGGAGGCAGAATAGAAATCTCTCTTATCCCCCACCCTTCTAGGAAAAAAAATTTTTTTTTAATCCCATCAGAAGAGTGAAGCAAGATTTTAGGGACAGAGGCTACCACTTTGCCTTCCTCAAAAAGAGGGATTACTGGGCTAGAATTATATCTCTCTTATCTCTTACTAGTCTAAGGTCTAAAACTATGGTTTACAACCCCATATGGGGACTCTTAACTGAATGTAAGGGTAGCAAAATTATGATTTGTATATCTATTTTAAGTACCTATATAGCTGGGGTCACATTAAAATTTTTCAGGCCAAAAGAGATTGTGAGTGGAAAAAGTTTAGGAATCCCTAGTCTAGAGGTTGTAAACCTTCCATACAAGCTAACTTCTGATTGCTATTACAGTATCAAGGGAAAGAAGGACCCCAAAACTCTATATCTAAGACTTGATTCTCAAATATGTCCCACAATGAACACACATAACAATTTACAAAGAAAACCCATTTATCCAAATTGGTAGCAAAACAGAAATCAGGAAAAAGTATAAAAGAATATATACCAGACACTGAGTGAAGTAGAACTCCCATTGGGAATAAAGTGACTTAATTCAACAAAGAGAAAGTCCTAGATCTTATCCAAGGAGAATTTCCCTGAAGTCTTTAGTATAGTATTCTGGGGATTAGGACATGATTGAGACTGACAATTCCTCTCACATCAGCTGAAGTGGGGTTGACTTCTTCTATCTTGTCACTCAAAGCTGAAAGCCAGAAGTGCCCAAAACCTGAAGAAACTTGGCATCTTAAAATATGAAGTGAACTCAAAGACCATCTCACAAAAAACTGAAGAAACTCAAACTCTTCCACTTGCCAATTCCCCCATTTCTCTCACGCAAGACAGATCATTCATCTCTAGAACAGAAAGGCCCATAACAATGGGCTTTAGAACTGAGGGTTACATTCACATTTTAGATTTTTCTTTCATTTTACATCCCATTCTCCTGCCTGAATAGAATTCCTAGAGGCCAAGAGCTATGTTTTATAACTGTGTGCATTTCCCCAAATACCTTGCTCCCAGTAGGTATTTAACTAATCTTTGCTGTGAACGATGATGATGACACTACATGTGTGCATGGCAGTAAAATGGCTCCTGGCAATAAAGAGATGGGGCTGCAGAGGGAGGGAAGAGGTGCTGCAATGTGGCTGTCATCTGATTTTAGGTCTTCTTCTGTCACCCCATCCTCTACCAGAACCCCCAAAGAACAAGGACAACTACACAAAAGGAGCAAAAAAAAAAAAAAAATGAGACAGAAATGGAGCTAAGAGTCATTTCTTCTCTGTTGAATAGATAAGTTCTGCTAAGGGTGCAGTTTCTCAGATTCAGCATTTTCAAAGTCGGTGATTTACAATAATATAAAGTGGAATGACAGGAAATCGGTGAAGGAACAGAGGAAAATTTGAGTTTAAAGGAAGAGACATCTGTTGTAACCAGAAACAGCAGAGAGATACAAAGAAACAGTTGACATTGCAGATGCACTCTGAAGGACCCAAAGAGAGCCCCTGGAATACACACTGAAGTTTTCTAAACTACTTCTTATCATTGAGCTCTTTAAATACACAGATATAGCCAAAAAGAAAAGAAAAGAATCTCTTCTATCTCCCAGAATTTCATAAACAACAAATATTTAGGTTTTTAATGGGCCTTATACATTTTAAGCAGTGAAAAGAGCTTTAAATGTCATTTCAATACACAATTAGCAGAGCATTCTTTAGGTCATATGTGAATAATTGCACAAGCTTCTATACTTTGGAAGAATTCAATTACAGACTCAGAGCTAAAGACCTTAGAAGCCATGTAGTCCAAATCTTTCTTTTAGATAAGGAAACTGAGCTAAGTACTTTACAATTATTACCTCAAATGATCGTCACAACAATCCTGAGAGGTAGATGCTATTATTATACCCATTTTGCAAATGAGTAAATAAACTGAGAAAGAGACTATGACTTATCCAGGATCACACTAATAAATATCTGACTCCAAATCTAGAGCTTGATCTAATCACCTAAGCTTAGGAGAAAATAGGGAGGCATTGAAAGTTTTTGAATAGAAGTCACATACAATAAGAGCAAGTGGTAAAGATTACTCTGACAATGTTCTACAGAATATATGAGTTTGGGGAAAGATTAAATTGAGGGAGAATGATTGGGATGGTCCAAACTATAGGAATAATAAGGGGGGAAGAATGTAAACTCTTTTCAAAAAGGAATTGTTTGGTTCTTTCTACTAGTGCCCTACTTGTTAGGTGCTTGATAAATCCTTGATTAATGAATGGGTGGGTGAGAGACATAAGAGAAATTTTAGAAAAAATTTCTTGATAGAACAATAAAAAGATACTTGATAGAAGTAGTCAGAGATGACTAAGAGGTTTCAAATCTGTGTTCCTTCAAGGATGGTGATGTCTTTAACAGAAACAGTAAAGTCAGGATGGAACTAAGACTTTGCACTTATTGAATCTAAGAACCAAAACAGGAAGCTGAGGTCCTGAATTCCTGAAACTGTTTTAATTGTGGGTGTATTTCATTTGAGTCAACTGATTATTCTATGTCCATCATTAAGATGGACATAATTGTTCTCATTTAATGATTAGGAAATTTGCTATAACTTTTAAATCTTGGGTTTGTATAACTCAAAAATTATTTATTTTTTCTAGGTACCAAAAGGTTTAATTTTGATCAGTTGCTACGATTTGGACAATGGTGTCTGAGTTATGATCTCATGGTCTAAATAGACCAACTTTCCATTTCCATTAATTGGGGAATAGCAAGTTTTGAAAAAGTATCTGAGGGCTCCAAGATGAAAACTTTTAGATCCATGCTAATAATTGTTTAAGGTATTTTCAAGAATACTCACTCATGGTTTTCACTTGATATTCGAAAGCTGATGAATTTGGGTGTCAACAAAATATTGCAGATGCCCCTGCTGCTGCTATTGCCATGACTTTAATTACTCATGACTATTATTCAAAACTCCCTAATTGAGCCATGGTCCCACTGCAAATGGGACTTAACTTGCTGTTTTACTGCTTGCTCAGGCACTGCAAATAAAAAATAACAGCAGTTGTAATTAACTCAAAATCAGCCACATAACCTGCCTTCCAGTCCGTGACGGGTAAAAGTTCAATTATAAAGTAAAGTTATTAACAGAGAAGGACTTAGCCACACATCTGTCTGTCACACAACTAGAGAATGACAAAATCACCCCTTGCAACCTGAGTGGAGAAAGTGGGTGTTTTATTTGGATGCTTACAAAGACTAGAAAATCTCTTGCAAAATGTTATGACTAGTCATTTGCTAAGAAAGTTTAGGTAGAAGTGCTTCTTCCACGAGCTTTTTCCCAGTAGATAAAAGATAAAAGGATATAAACAGAAAATTTCAAAGGAAGCAATCCAAGCTATCAACAAACATAATAAAATGATCCAAATAATTAATTAGAGAAATGCAAATTAAAGAAATTCTGTGGTTCCACTTCACACTCATCAAACCTGCAAAGATTACACACATCCATCTCCAAAAAAATCACATGTTAAAGAGAATGTGGGGAAACAAAACTCCAATATACTGTAAGTGGCACCATAAATTGCTCTAACATTTTGGAACTATATTTCCCAAATCATTGAACTGTGTCTTAGCTTTTAATTCAATAAGATCACTAAAAAGCTTCTACCCAATGAGATTAAAGAATTCTTACAGCAATTTTTTTATGGTGACCACTTATTGGGGAATGACTGAAGAAATTATGATATGCTAATGTAATGGAATATTATTGTGCCATAAAAAAATAAAATGGTTTTAGAAAAACCTGTATGAACTGATGCAGAGTGAACTGAGCAAACTATGAAGCAATCTATATAATAATTTTGTAAAGAAAAATAACTTTGAAATTTTGAGAACTCTGATTAATGCAATGAAGAACTATGATTCCAGAATACTAGTAATGAAGCATGCTACTCACCTTCTGGCAGGGAATTGATGAACCCAAAACACAAAATGAGATATACAATTTTGGATAAAACTAATGTGGGAATTTGTTTTGTTTCACTGTGTATATTTGTTAAAAAAAAAAGATGCTATGAAACAGTATTAAAGTGTCAAGTTAAGAAGGAAGATGCTCATGGGACAAGAAAGAAAAATGAAAATTCATTCCAAGAGTTTCTGAAAACCTCACACAAAAGAAGTGTTGAATTATAGTTATCATAACAGTCTTCACTGTATTACACTCCTAAATCTGATGTCACATCTTGAGTAGGGAGTTAAGCCTGAGTAGGTCCTGGAAAGCCAAGCCATTGGATTAACATTAGAACATAATAAGTCTTACCACATTAAATATGCTGTTTTTCATAGGACTGGTAATGATGGTGAGGGTCTGCTGTCTTAGCTAAGACCAATCTTATTATGTTCAAAAGGAATCCTCACCAAAATTTTGGCTACTAGGCAAGGAAATTTTGGATCATAGATGTCACAAATCTATCCATCAGAGCTTGAAAGTATTTTTTTATTTACAAGAATAGATTCAAGGACTCATAGAGATAAAAGATCTTTGACATTGTAAAACAAATAATAAGCCTTCAAAAAGTTGATTAGAGTTGAGTTTGCTTCAGACATATGTGTTACATTTTAAATTTACCAATAATCCTCAAATTACTTGTTATTATATAGATACAACATTATAATTAGATAGACTCTTCCTTTCTCAAATTACTCAAATAGTTTGATGATATCATGATGAGGAGTTCTTGACAAACATGCATATCATCTATAACTGCTCATCCTATGCAACTCTTTATTCATGGCTTCTCAAAAGTTCACCACGAGATGGATAGACACTTTCTTTATGTTCTTTCTTATTCCTTGCTAGATGTCTTCCTTATTTTCTCCTGGCATTTCAAGGATAAAATAGAATACCCTATCTATCATTCCTCCATATTGTCATGTGATCATCTTCTCTTCCTAATGCTATAATAGATAGCATTTATATAGCCACTACTATATGCTAGATACTGCATTTACAATTTTTAAGTGCTTTACAATTATATCTCATTTGATCCCCACAACAACTCTGAGAGGAAGGTGTTATTATTATCTTCACTTCACAGACGAAGCAACTGAAGCAAACAGACATTAAAAGGGTTGTCCAGGGTCACACAATTATGTCTAGGGCAAGATATGAACTCATGTTTTCTTGGCTTTATGCTTACCATTCTATATATTATGCCACTTAGCTGCACCCATAAAGTGAGGATGGACCCTTCTATCTCTAAAGTATAGCTACACATGATAGAACCTGAAATGAATGTTTCTTCATCTCAGTTATTTTACTTGTATCAATAATTAATCATTGTATTAAGAGCATGATTTTTTTCATTTTTAACTTCCTCATTTAGAAATCAACTAGTGTGGTAAATATATCTAAAAGATTTACCCAGCCAGGATGACTGTGATCTAATCAAAGACAGTAAAATAAATTCTAAGTTTGGGTTAATGGTTGCAATCTCGCTCATCGTATTTATTCAGACAGATCTAAGGAAATATGGATTTTTTGGTCAAAGACATGATGTGAAAATTGATAAGCCTCTGAACAAGACTGTGTGATACAAGTCATGTACCCCAAAGACTCTCATTTTAAAATAACCCACTTCCCATTTTAATATCCATTCTCTCTTATTACTTATTGACCAGAGCTTAATTAATTAATTAATTAATACTCCTGAGGGCATCCATTTTTCAAAAGATTTTATAAATATCAAAGGTTCAACATATTTGGTTTCTTTGACTACCAAGGGGTAATGAGGCTGTTTTTTTGCAAACTGCTTTCTGGCCATATTCAATAAAACTGATTTTAATTTACCCAGAAACTGTCTCTTGAACTTTTTAAAACATCATATATCATCTGAACCTTTGGGATTGTTCTAAATCTCAAAGGACTATCTTAAGGCTAAAATGGGTCCATAGAACCAGGCTTCATCCCAATCTATAACCTCCTAATTGTCCTAAGTGATCCTAAAAATATTTTGAGTCTAGGGCCTAAATAAAGCAAATGAATAGGATATGATTTGTGACTAAGTCATATTTACAGGTAAAGTTTCATATAAGAAAGGACCAGTTCTAAACCTTAAGGTTTTATTTTTCTTGCACATTTAAAAGCATGGTGTATAAGGAAGCTCAATTGAAAATGTCCATAAGCCCATTATTCTCACAGGTGACAAAGAGATCATAGATCTCCTCTAACAGTGGTGCAAGAATAAAAACGCAGGCTCCTCTATCGAGCAACTGAACTCTTTCAGTCTGCCTCTAACCCATTTTTCTGGATCACATTACTATCTCCTGTATACTACCAACTTACTTAATGCTGTATATATATATACATATATAATTGCTTCTTCTGCCTCCATGCCTTTGCAGAGGCTGTTTGTTCTCATTCTTGGAATAACCTTCTTATCTATACCACTAAGAATAAAACACTATCTCCCTCTAAGGCTCAATTCAAATACTATCTCCCATAAACGACCTCATCTCTATGTATCTTCTGTGTAAATATCTATGTATATTGCATATATAACATAGACACATGTAATGTATATACATATTGTGTGTGTATATTAATGTTCTACCCACCTACCAAGAGTAAACTGTAACATCCTTAAGAAAAAGAACTGTTTCATTTTTGTCTCTCTATCCCCTCCCCTCAATCTAGCACAACGTATGGCATATAGTAGCAATGGCATATATATTGAGTAAATGCTTGTTTAATTGAATTGATAAGAGAGCAAGAGAATGCAAAAAGAGTTGAGGGATGAGAGGAAGAGGTCGAGAATGGCATAAAATAAGATAACAGATTTGTAAGAACTTTGATAAATGCTCCATATTCATAGAGATACAAGATATCACATTCTGAAGGCTAAAGGCAAGACAGTATCATCCAAGGAGAAAAAGTTTACAAATCCATTTATTGTGAAAGATAACCATTAAGTTAAGATGTCATGTCTTTATGACAATGTACAGTGTATTAAAATTTTTCAAGCTCTTCACAGTATGGCTTTATTCTCAGCCTTATCACATCAGTCCCCTTCATATATTCAACATTCCAGCCAAATTGTATTACTAGATATTCCCCACTTCATCCTGCATCTATATGGGTTATCCTTCATGCTAAGAATAAACCACTTCCTGTTGAAATCCTTTGCTTCCTTTTAGACCCAGCTGAAGTTGTATCTCTTTCTGTACTACCTCTGGTTCCAATGCCCTTTTTTTCTAGACCGTGTTTTCCCCTTTTTCTCCCAACACATTTGATCTTGCATATAAATCTTCTATCCCTCCATTAGATGGCAAACTCCTAGAAGGCATCTTTTCACTCAGTTTAGCACAGTTTTCTGAACACATAAGATCCTTCATAGTATTTGTTTAGTTAAATTGAATTGTTAGGCACTCTGATAGTAGACTAATGAAGGCAAAACACATTTGAGCAAACTAACAAATGATTAATATTAACAACAAAAATGTAAACAGGATGTTAATTAATGTAGTAATAACATAGCCCAAGTTCAACCTTCAACCTGAAATGGAGAAAAATACTTGTCTCTCACTAGACTGTGGTTGCAGTCTCTCATCTGTTCATTCAACAATTATTTATGGAACACTTCATTTTCATTTTGCTGCCTCTTTTGTCATTATGTCTTCAGCAGTTTATTGCAGAAGGCCAATGTGAACTGATTCACTTGCTCCAACAAAGTAAGCCTTGGTATGAATTAAGAAATAGGCTCTGCTTGAATGCCTTAGCTTTCCATTTCTTCCTAGAGTCAATGTTATACTGTTACACTTTTAGACTGCTCTTTGGGGATTTGAAGCAAAGTGGGAGAATCTTATATTTATTTGACCACAGGTAAATTCACAAGACTTGGCAGTATATCAGTACTTCTGAAATGGCTAAATAGATGTAAGGATGGTCTTTCCAATATATAAATAGGATTGTATTTGAAGGCAGAAGAACCAAACCTGAATCCCACTTTTGCCACACCCTAGGTGAATGTCATAGAATCAGAGATCTAGAACTAGAATGGTGCTCAAGGGCCATTTTCTTCTAACCCTTTCATTTTACAATCAAAGAAACTGAGTCACAGAGAGAGTAAATGACTTGCCCAACATGATGGAGGTTATTATTGTTCTTTTACAGTTGTAATCTTGTCTGACTCTTAATGATCCCATTTGCGGTTTTCTTGGTAAAGATACTGATTTGCCATTTCCTTCTCCAGCCCATTGTACAAAGGAGAAAAATGAAGCAACTAGGTTTAAGTGACTTGCCCAGGATCACACAGCTAGTAAGTAACTAACGTCAGGTCTTCCTGACTCCAAGCTCAGTATTCTATCTATTGTGCCACCTAGCTCTCCCAGTGACAGAGGTAGTAGGTAACAAAACTGGTCCTTTTACTACAAACCCAGAGCGCTTTCCATAAGACTCCCCTGGGAAGATCAGTTATCTTGTTTAGTGTAGCTTTCTCATGTATAAAGTGTCTGGACTAGATGACCTCAAAGTTCCCTAAATTTTAGATCTAGGGGTGCTGTAGATAAAATGTTGGATTTTAAATCAGGAAGATTCAAATTCAAATCAAGCCCTGGACATTTACTAGACATATGATAAGGGCACAACCTTTGTGAAACTCAGCTTTCTTATATAAAAGGGGAAGCATAATAGTATCTACCTCATAGGATCCCTAAGGATCATTTGAGATAACATTTGTGAAATGCTTTGTAAGCCTTAAAGTACTGTGTGTATGCTAGCTATTGTTCCTAGATAAATGTGGGTAAAATAGTCCAGAACAAGATAGCCAAGGGGAAACATGATCAGCATTAATGGAGGACATCCCCATGCTGGTGACATCAGAGATCATCATGGTTGGCAGATCCCAAACATACTTCTTTGTCAATATTGTCAAGTCAATAACTTGACTGTTATTCTCCATCACAGAGGAATACCCCTGAAGTCAAGACTTATTATGAGTTTAAAAAGACAAAGGATGAAAGATACTCTCTTTCTTTTCCCTTCCCTATCACTAAGGAGCCCTTCTGTGCCTTCCACATATAGTAAGCCTTCTGGACTAGGAACAGACACCTCAGAGGAGCCATGAATGCTGTTCTATAAATCAAGGACAGGAGAAGCCCATTGGCTTGCCCTCATAGCAGTGCTGTAATGATCTATGGTTGCTATTTTCTGTCAAGCAGCCTAAGGAGAAGGGAAAGGGGGGAAAGTTGTTTAATTAAAGACTTTCAGTTCCTTATTTCCCAGGCAGAATAGGCCTGGAGAGTGTCACTACAATAAAGTAAATAATGAAGATGCTTGTTCTTTTATACATCCCGGTCAAGGAAGTTGTGCTTTTTAACTTGTTAGGCCTCCAAGCCAGGCAATTCAGCATTTCTCTTTAGGCCAGGAGACAGACTAAGAATGCTGTTGCTAAAATTTGATTTAGGGGAAGCAAAAAGGGAGGGTAAGCCAAGAAGCAAAGCAGTGAAATGGAATAAACAAACTAGGCCCACAATGGTCCTCTCAACCTATCTGTATAACCTTTGGTTCAGCTGTTCCCAAGGTTAGCTTTGAATTTTAGAGGATTAAAGATACCCTTTTTCAAGGATTTTCACTTCTCTACCAGCTTGTCCCTGCTGGCACTGGCTGTGAGGGAAGTTAAAATTATAGCATTAAAACATTCTCTTGGAGATGATCATGTCTAGGGGTTCCTTCAAGTCTCACTTGATTACTTTTCTAAATTTTTAAACCAATTTAGAGCATTCTTTTAAGTAAAATGCTATCAATTCTTGAAATCAGAATAGTATGAATGGAACCATGAACTGGCCCAGACATTCTGTAAAGAAATTTGAACTATGCCCCTAAAAACTGTTAAACTGGGTTTACCTTCTGACCCAGCAATACCATTGCTGTGGCTATATTCCCCAAAGATGAAAGAATACGCAAAAGGACCCACAAGGATGAAAGCATTTACAGCAACTCTGCAGTGGGGCAAAGCATTGAAAACCAAAAGGTATCCATTAATTGAGGAATGACTGAATGAGTTATGATACATGAAGGTAATGGAATTCCATACTGCTATAAGAAATGATAAAATGTGAGGTTTCAGAGAAACTTGGGAAGACTTACTAGTATGAACTAATAGAAAAAAAAGTGAGCTAAATCAGAAAAGTTTTTATGACAAAAATCATATTGTAAAAATAAACACAGCTATGAAAGACTTAGGAACTTTGATCAACTTGATGACTAACCACAATTCCAAAGGATTCTTTACCCATCTCCAGATAGACAGCAGATAAACTCAGAGTATATATAATATAATAAATATATTTTTAAATACATACACAAATATATATGCATATATATGAAATGGTGCCAGCACAGAAATTTGTTTTGCTTATATATGTTTGTAACAAATTTTATTTTCCAAGGTTTCTCAATGAGGGGCAAGGAAATATGAGGAGAGAATATGGACATAAAAATAAAATATAATTGAATTTAAATAAATAAAATTCCTACAAACAAAAAAGAAGTCAGAGCATTAGCCAATAGAAGTGTCCATTTTATCTGCTATAGCTGTGACATGTCCTGATAAGTAATTATTCTCTTGGACAATTGACATTAAACCTTAGAATTAAAAAAGATCCCCAGATCATCTATTTACTATTTAAAATGCTCCATTTTACAGATGGAGAAACAGAAGACCAAAGAACTGAACTTACTTAAGACAAAGGATTTATAACTGGAAGGAACTTTACAGATCATCTAATTCTGCCTCTTATACCTATTTGCTATGTAACCAAGTGATGAGGTTTTCAATATTAGGTGTGGTTAGCAGAGAAATTGATAAAAAGTAATCCCTGAGAAAGGCAGGGAGAAGGCTAGGATAGAGATCACTTTAACTCTATGGTCCTACCCACTGGGAGGTCCTCCATTCAGAAATCCAAGTGGTGTCAAAGCCCTGAGACCCACCCTCTGTAAGGGTCTTGAGCAGTCTCACCTTGCCATGCCCTGTCAGAAATCTCAGTCATATCTTTGAGCTTAAGTTTTCCCTATAAGATCTATTTATGGGCCATCCCATGACTGCTGCCTTCCTTTGGATTAATCCACCATGGCACTTTGCTTAGTGGTCTCTTTCCCCTTTTCCCTTTCCCATGCCACATGGTATCTCTCCTAACTTCACTATGGTTCTCAACTCCACTTATATTTATAGCTAACTCTTTTAGGGTGCTAAGTTCCTTTTAGGATTTAGCCTGTGAACTAAGGGCATGCCCCAACTTCATGGGGTGTTCCCTTTCTCGTGGGAAATTTGTGAGTTCTCCTAAGGAGCCTGTCTTTCATATGCTCTCCCATTCTATTTCGTATTTACCATTTCTGTTGTCTATTACATCCCGTCATTTTGTCTCTAACCTATTCCCCTAAATAAATCTCCCTTTTGTCAAAGAGAATGGCCAGTGTGAATTCTTCACACGACTGAACCCCAACTTTTGGTGCCTACCACCACCTGGTGTCTACATTACCCACATCATCTCAGTTGTCAAACCACATCTCAAGGACATATCCCTCAGGCCTATGGAGCTTAAATTTGCCCATATGTAAATACTTATGCTACTTATGCCCCAGAACCTTACTTAGAAAAACTATATGAAAGCTTTTTTTTTTCTTTTTTTGCTATGAAAATATGAGTTAATATTTTTAGTCCAGTTCCCTCATTTTAATTGTTTTATTGATTTGGAAGTTCTAGAATTTATAAATCCAGTTGCTCATTTGGAAGTACTAGAGTTTATATGTTTACAAATATCATCTTCTTTAATTATTTCTTTGTTTTTAAAAGGGTATTTTTCAATAAAAATCAAGAAAAGAAAATACTTGGAGAAGGACTCTCAGATTTGAAATGAACTGCTGAGAATACTGGAAAACAATCCTCCCAAATTAAGTTCTGAACAGTGTTTTATACCATATACCACAATAAACCAAAAAGCATATTAGATCTTAAGGAAGTCTCACCAAAAAGAGAGGGAAGTGAATGGGATAAACTAAGGGAAGACCTCTCATGGGAATGTAGCTTTGAACTATGCCCTACTTATAATTTGAGACTTTGCAATAACAAGTTTAGCTAAAAAGCTAAAAAAAGTGTTTGATTATCTTGGATGAACATTTCTACTCCTGTTTCCTCCCCATCTCTTAATAAGCATTTAAGTACTTCTTTTAAAGGACATGATGAAGTTAGGAATTCAATTAACAGAATTCTCTCATCCAAGAATATCTACATGTATAGCAGTTATCTAGGGAAATTTGAATTATTCTTTTGTTCCTGGGATAGATCTCCAAATTTAGAATGTAAGCCTAGACTCCCCAACACAATGGGAGAAAAGGTCAGAAGGGCATGGGAGCTTCCATGTTTAGAGTCTATTTAATCTTGTGTTTTGCAGTTTGTACTTTGTACTCCTCTACTGAGACATTTTCCCTTGGGAGTTGCCCTTTCTCTCGAGATTGTAATAAATCTTTTGTTTGTTTGTTTGTTTTGCTTTTTTATCTCGAGTCTCTGATTTTAAAGGTGAGTAAGGATCACTGTCCCTTTTGGGGGCTCAGATTTCCTGTTTGTGAGGGGTCTCTCCCATACTGAAACCTTGGGCAGGTACCCTCCCAAGAGTTCTCTCTAGTGGTCCTTGGACTGGGCGTGGGAACTCCCAATCTGATTGGGTAAACTCCCAAAGAAAGACACTCAGAGAAAACAAAAACAAATGTGAACTAACAAAAAAAATGTTTAATTCAGCCCAGGAGATAAACCAACTAAGAAAAGTTTGAAATCAGTCAGGTAAGTGCACAACTCAGGTAGGACAAGCAACTGGTACAGGGAGGATAAACTTCAAGTCTGTAAGATGACTTTCCCTTTGCCAAGAACTCCTGTGACTGGGTGCCACCTGAGTGACTGGGATTGGAATTGGGAGGAGGCTCCTATTTCCCTTTGAAAACTCTAAACAGTTCGAGTCCATAATCGTTTTCCCATTTTCCTTGGATAAGATTAGGTGAGTCCTCCATAAAGAGGATAAGATATTGTGAACCTTGGGAAAGGAACAATCTAGTTGGCTCTAAAAACCTATCTAGTGACAAAACAGCCAATAATTTTAATAATATAGTGTTTGACAAACCCAAAGACACCAGTTTCTGGGATAAGAATGCATTATTTGACAAAAATTGCTGGGAAAATTGGAAATCAGTATGGCAGAAACTAGGCATTGACCCACACTTAACACCGTACACCAAGATAAGGTCAAAATGGGTTCATGATCTAGGCATAAAGAATGAGATGATAAATAAATTGGAAGAGCATAGGATAGTTTACCTGTCAGACCTGTGGAAGAGGAAGGAATTTATGACCAAAGAAGAACTAGAGATCACTATTGACCACAACATAGAAAATTTTGATTATATCAAACTGAAAAGTTTTTGTACAAACAAAACAAATGCAAACAAGATTAGAAGGGAAACAATAAACTGGGAAAACATTTTTACAATCAAAGGTTCTGATAAAGGCCTCATTTCCAAAATATATAGAGAACTGACCCTAATCTATAAGAAATCAAACCATTCTCCAATTGATAAATGGTCAAAGGATATGAACAGACAATTCTCAGACAAAGAAATTGAAACTATTTATAGACATATGAAAATATGCTCCAAATCATTATTAATCAGAGAAATGCAAATTAAGACAACTCTGAGATACCACTACACACCTGTCAGATTGGCTAGAATGACAGGAAAGATAATGGGGAATGTTGGAGGGGATGTGGGAAAACAGGGACACTGATACATTGTTGGTGGAATTGTGAACACATCCAGCCATTCTGGAGAGCAATTTGGAACTATGCTCAAAAAGTTATCAAGCTGTGCATACCCTTTGATCCAGCAGTGTTTCTACTGGGCTTATACCCCAAAGAGATACTAAAGAAAGGAAAGGGACCTGTATGTGCCAAAATGTTTGTGGCAGCCCTGTTTGTAGTGGCTAGAAGCTGGAAAATGAAAGGATGTCCATCAATTGGAGAATGGTTGAGTAAATTGTGGTATATGAACATTATGGAATATTATTGTTCTGTAAGGAACGACCAGTAGGATGAATACAGAGAGGACTGGCGAGACTTACATGAACTGATGCTGAGTGAAATGAGCAGAACCAGGAGATCATTATATACCTCAACAATGATACTGTTTGAGGATGTATTCTGATGGAAGTGGACCTCTTTGATAAAGAGAGCCTTAATTGATCAAAGATGGACAGAAGCAGCTACACCCAGAGAAAGAACACTGGAAATGAATATAAACTGCTTGCATTTATGTTTTTCCTCCCGGGTTATTTATACCTTCTGAATTCAATTCTCCCTGTGCAACAAGAAAACTGTTTGGTTCTGTACACATATATTGTATCTAGGATATACTGCAACCCATTCAACATGTAAAGGACTCTTGCCATCTGGGGGAAGGGGTGGAGAGAGGGCGGGGAAAAATCGGAACAGAAATGAATGCAAGGGATAATGCTGTAAAAAATTACCCTGGCATGCGTTCTATCAATAAAAAATTATTAAAAATAAATAAATAAATAAATAAATAAAAATAAAAACCTATCTAGTGTCCCAGGAAAATAACCCTTTAGGAAGAATTGGGATGAAGTCTAAAATATAGGGATTAAATACTATTGTTTTGTTTGGGCATGTGCCCCTGCTGGAGGAGGTCTAGGTATAAATTCAAAGGAGCCTTCAATACTCAGCAGACCAATTCCTATGGCTTCTGCTCCAGAACTCCCCTCCTTGCTCCCATACCAAGAGGAAGCCAACAGTTTCATTTATAAAAGCAGTGTGTGTGTGTGTGTGTGTGTGTGTGTGTGTGTGTGTGTGTCCGTTTGAGCGTGTGTTTTGTGTTCTGTGTTTCAGTCAGCTGAATTACAAAAAAAAAAAAGATCTGGCTATTTGGGATTTTAAAAGGCTTGTTTTGTACATAATTGGACTTATGCAAATAGCTTTTAGCTAGAAAACCAAAAGACTAGTTCTGAGACAGGAAAAGTTTTTAACCACCACATCCAAAAAAAAAATATTTCTATAACATTTTTGTTGACCTAGAACTGGCCAATTTGAATCTGCAGAAATAGTTAAAGTTACAAAACTGCTAAAACATTTTAGCAGATTCTGAGGTTTCTAAGTTTTTAAGTTGCTTGATACTATCTCAAGTTATCTAACTTGATTTGTATTTTTATCTGTGATTTATGCTGGCATCCCAACTTCTTCGACATAGACACCTGGTATTTCTAGCATGGAGGATGAGCTAGTCACTGGTCAGACCTGCAACCAAATACCTGGATACAAATTTCTCCAACTCTCTCTCCCAGGGTCGTAAAAAGTCTACCAGTTTCTTAAAGCCCTGTAGAAAGACTTAAAAGGGCAGTTTTCTGCCACTTTAAATTTTGAGGCTATGTATTTTTAAGCTGGAATTTTGATTCTGAAATTTTATGAGATAATTACTATTATTTTAGTGTAAAATTTTAAAAAATATGTGTGCATTGATACTGAAGTATTGCTATTAGAAATTTAAATCTGTATTTGATTTGATTTTAAGTTAAAAATTTTAGTTCTCTGGTAACTTACCTAAAGAGGTCACATGTTTGTATATCCTGATTAGATGAAATATATTTAAGCTACCATATTGCTTGCTAAATTGCACATTGGGCAATTTGTAAATATTGTATGAGCTGTGCTCATTAAGTCAGCCCTGTTGGATATATGGTATAATTTTAGTCCAAATTGTGAAATTTGGTCCAAAGTTATTTAGGTATTATCTATATTCTGAATCTAAAGATTTGTCTTACTTTCTCCCTTTAACAAAGAAGTATAAGCAAGAAAATTTGGCATATAGGGATATGTGTAATTGCAAAACAAATTGTATCTGAAAAGCATATAATATGTCTAAAGATAAATAAGAAGGTATTGAGGAAGTGTCTCTCTAGAGGGAGGAAGCTTGGCTCCAAATTATTCAAGTTAGGTTTTAATGAAATGACACCAGTGCAGAAACTTAGATTATAGTGGATGGATGGAAGCTTTTCCCAGGGCTCTGCTGCACTAAAAGGTGTTAGTAGAATAATATTGGAACAAATTGTACTTAAGTATGCATTGGTAGAGACTATTAATTCTGATAAAGGAACATATTTTACTTGTAAGGTTTTATAAGAAGTAATGGAGAGGGATTGCAAATTGAGTGTTATTCCACACACCTGGGCATGTGCCCTTATCAGAGAAAATGGAAAGAATGAATCAAATTCTTAAGAAATAGATTACTAAATTGATGTTAGAGACTAAATTGCCTTGGACTAAATGTTTGCCTATTGTTTTGTTTAAAAAATATTAGAACTGTTCCCAAAAGTGATCTGGGATTTTTCCCATATGAGATTAGTTTGTTTTATTTGGAAGGAGAAAGGAAAAGACCCTCTTTTGAAACAACGGATAAATTTTTAGGAAATTATTTACTGATAGTGTCCTCATCCCTTTTAGTCCTTAGGAAGCAAGGATTGCTGATCCAGACAATACTTTTGGAGTTTACAATTCCAGGAAATTGGGTGCTTACTAAATCCTGGAAGAAGCAGAGTGGGAAGGACCTTATAGATGACTGAGACTGCAGTCTGGAGGCTGAGAACACTAGGACTAAAGGACCTATGAAAAAAATCTCAAGAATGGACTGCTGAGGACAATTTATAACCTCTACAATTGACTTTGCAATTAAGAATGTTTTGATGGGAAAAGAGATTAATTGAGTTTTGAGGAATTTTAACAGTATTGGTGGTGTATCTTTTATTTATATTTTCCAGAAAAGTTTATAAATGCTCCTCAATTGGAGGAAGTTGAATTAACATTTTTTTAGGATGAAGAAATTATTAATGTTAATTCTGATAGGGTTTTTTGATATGATATTAGTACAGTACATCTATGTGCATTTTTATTGGCTGTATTAAGTTATTTTAAAGCTGTTCCCATTGTTTAGGGAGATTCTGAGAAGAGTAGTCTTTATTTGTCCCTTTGAACATGGTTAATCTCTGAACATGTTTTGAAATAGATTGGTTATTGAGCATCTTAAAATGTAATTTAAAACGCATCTATTTAGATATGAAGATAAATTGTAAAATTTCTAGGATGAATCTCTTATTGTTATCAATGTAAGTAGGTATGGTCAATACTTGTTTTGGATATGTGATCCTTGAGAGCTAAATTCACCTGAGTCTTTGATTAATGAGATTTGCTATTTGAAAGAAAATCTTTTGATACTGTAGCCAATTTTATTATTTGGAGTTTTGAATTCAGGTATGAATGCCTGATGAATCATCAAGCCAATAATAAACCATCTGAAAGGAATATTCCACAAGCTATTCAGAGGAAAAAAAAATACTACAAGGCAGAGTGCTGTGGTGGGCTGACCCAAAGGAGAACAGCAGCCATGGGATGGTCCACAAGTAGGTTTTATAGGGAAATTTTAATCTCAGGGACATGGCAGAGGAAAGATTGAACAACCTGGAGGAGGAGATCCACTTAAATTTGGACCTTTAGAAAGTGGGACCAAGGAATCAAAATGGAATCAGATTCTTTGATTCCTGACAAGGATAGATCCCAGTAGAGAAAAAGGACAAACCAGATCCAAAAGGATTGGAGACTGAGAACAAAATGATTGAGGAAATGTATCAAGAATGGTGTGAGAGATTTTCAAAGGTTAATAAATAAAGAAGAGGAACTGAATGAGATAAATTGAGTGAAGACCTCTCATAAGACCTTGAACTATGCCCTAATTATGACTTGAAACTTTGCAATAACAAATTGAGCTACAGCTAAAAAGCTGCAGGTATTCAATTGTCTTGGATGAACATTTTCCTTCCTGTTTCCTCTCCACCTCTTAATTAGCATTTAAGTACTTCTTTTAAAGGTGATGATGGCTTTGGGAATTCAGGTAACAGAATTCTCTAATCCAAGAATTTCTGCTTGTATAGCAGTTCTCTAGGGAAATTTGAATTATTCTTTTGTTTCTGGGATAGATTTCTACATTTAGAATGTAAGGTTGGACTCCCCCAGACAATGGGAGAAAAGGTCTGGATGAGGGGCAGGGAAGGGACCTTCTGAATTTAGAATATATTTAATCTTATGTTTTACCTTTTGTGCTTTGTACTTCTCTACTGACACCTTATCTGTTGGGAGTTGCCCTTTCTCTGAAGATTGTAATAACTTTTTTTTTTTTTTTTGCTTTTTACCTCTAGAGTGTCTGATTTTTAATATGGGTAAGAGTCATGTCCCACATACAAGGAAGAAATGAAAGAGGGAGAGAAGGAAAGAGAGAGAGAAAGGGAAAGAGGAGACAGAAAGAAAGGAAATACTGAGGAGAGGAGAGACTCGGAGAGAGAAGAGAGACTGGGAGAGAGAAGAGAGATAGAGAGAAAGTCAACAGATACTTTTCACAACTAGAGGTAGACAAAAAATTGTTTAACAAATCAGGTTGAGAGGAGAGGGCAAAAAATAAAACAGGTCATTTGAATTACAAGAATGTGAAAGGCTTTAGCACATAACAATAACATCTACCTCTGCACTTTTGTGAAGATCAAATTAGATAATAATTGTAAAGTGTCTAACATAGTACATGGCACATAGTAAGTGCTATATAAATGTTAGCTATTATTATTACGAGAAGGGAAACTATTGACTAAGAAAATACGTGCATCACATATCTCTGATCATCTTTTATCTCTTTTATCAATGTTCTTCTTAAAATTAAATAACCAGAACTGAACAATATCCCAGATGTGATCTGACCAGAGCTGAGTACAGTGAGACTATCTTTATTCCTGGAAGTATGTCTTTCTTAATGAAGCCCAGGGATTCTCATTGCCTTTGCTGAAATAAAGCACATGTCTCCTAGGTCTAGAAATATGGAGAGTGTCTGCTGCCCGTAAACACAGCTGTCTTCCCTAAATAAAAAACTAGCAGTCAGCAGGAGCCATTCAAGAGCTGAAACTCATTCAGAAGAATAAGCAAGATAGCCCCAAATGGCCCTCATATGATCACTGTTTGGAATGGACCGAACAAAAGTGTACATCTAGGTACAAGCTCGAATCTGTTTGAACACCTAGTTTCTTGGACCCTTGACCATCCTCAGACTTAGGTTTCCTGCTTAATATCTCAGATGGCAATGTCTCTGAACTCAAAATTCAAGTATTAGCTATTCAAATAACTAAAGGTATTGCCTGTAACAACTAACTTTTTGCTTCTGTCATCTTCCTACAAGATATATAATCTCTACATATGGTGTCTCTCCCAATAATTAGTCATTTTTCTGCATTGTGCTGCCTCTGTCTGAGATGAGACTCTCAGACACTCAGCTATGCCTCATAACTCAGAGAATGTGGCGATTTCCTAGAAACCCTAAGGCTACCCAGTCTTGGGAGTGCCACAAATAATGCTGGCTGTCTGAGAACAGTCTGATGATCAGTAAGCCTTAGGATCTACTGATGGGAGCTGCTACATCTCTATTCAATACTCTTCAAGAAATCATAGAATTCAGTAATGGGTGCAACTCCACTACTACCATTCTTTAATTGTACCTTTAAGACATAAAATTAGCATATTAGTGACTTGAACCTGACCTTTGTTTCTCTTTTCCATTAAATTATCTTCTTGCTTCTGGCTCTCTGTTAAATTTCCCCCTTTCAAATGAATTTATAGTTATTATAAACTTTGCCCTTTGACTTGAAGATAGGCCCAAGCCTGAAATTCTTTTGAAATATCTTGAGATGCTAGTCTGGAACCCTTGGGGGGTCTCCTTTTAAACTCCAACAAGCCATGGGAATAGAGAATAAACATTTATTATACATTTATTGTGCACCAAGCTTTGTGCTAAGTCTTTCAGATACAAAGAAAAGCAAAAACATAGTTCTTGACTTCAAGGCACTCACATTCTAATGGAGGAGAGACCATAAAAAAATACAGTTACCTCTTCCGTATTGTTAGTTTCCCCATTTTGGTTTTTCTCTAACATGGCTTGGCACAAAAAATTAAATGGAAATTTTAGAGGAGTTTTTCAGAAGCAATAATGAGATTAGATTCAGGGAACCAAAATGATGAGATTAGGGTTCCTGGTGGTCAGAAGTTAGATGATGAGATTAGTGTCAGGTTTGGGGTTCAGGAAACCAAATAAAAGGGTTTGGCTCCCCTAAATCCCCTTAGGATTTGGCACAAGGTAAGGAATTGTGGGAACTCCCTTCTGGCAGCACAGAGGTCCTTCATAAAGGAATTTACGAACCTGAAAAGCTAGACTGATAAAAAGAAGTTTATTATTGGCATAGACTTTGCTATGCATGAATAGAAAGACTGAGTTCTTTAGTGGCAAGGTCCTGACAGAGAAGTAAAGACAGAGAGGTATAAAGTCTTAAGTGAGGTAAATAAAGAGAGAATAATGCTGAAAGAGAATATCATTTCAACAGGCAGAGATTGCTGCTATGCCAGAGAGGGCATATTAAGTCCTCTGCAAGAACTGAGCCCCAAGTTGGCTCTTTTAATCAACAAGCTGGGGACAGTTCTTTATGGGGCTGGGACAGCTTGAGCTGAATTGAATAGAAAATCTTAGAATTGAATGGGTGTCTCTTCAATTCAATAGGGTTGGAATTCTCCAGCTGAGGATTCAATCAGCCCCACCTAAATAACAGAATGAAGCTGTTTGTCCTCAGGTGGGATCTTTTACAGAGGCAGCATTCAAGGAGACTTTCGCCAAATATTTAATGCAAATTTTTCAAAAAGATAAATACAATATAAAAGAAAAAGAATTAATTTGGATTTCTCTGATAACAAAAGGAGGATCAAAAAAATTTTTATATATTTTCCAGATCATGTGTACCTTGCCCCAACCTCCAAGATGTAAAAAGGATAACAAGTACATACAAAAGGTCCCAAAGAGGTTAAAAAAAGGAAAAGAGCCCAAATGTAAAAAACTATTTCTAGCAGCTCGTGTCATAGTGGTAAAGAATTGAAGACTAAGAGATTGCCTTTCAGTTGGAGAATGGCTGAATAAATTATGCCATATAAATGTGATGAAATCCTGTAGTGCTATAAAAAATGAAGAGAATGGTTTCAGAGCATCCTGAAAAGATTTGCATGAGCTTATTCAAAGCAAAGTGAACAGAACCAGAGAAATACTTTATTCAATAACAAAATATTCCATAAACAATTCAAAAATTCAATTCAAATTCCTGGGATCTTTGATCAACACAATGACTAAGCAAATTCCAGAGGACTTATGAGGAAACCTATGATATGCCTCCAGATAGAGAGATGAAGAACATTTGTTTTTCTTACTTGAAACAGGTATTATTTTTCTTGGTTTCTCAATGCTAGGGAGGGGAAGGTAAGCAGGAAATAATTTGATACTGAAAATAAAATTAAATTGAAATGTACATGCATACACTTCAATAGAAAATATTCTTAATGACCAAGTTTGACCTCAGAAGCAATGAGAAAATGCTCCTATCTCCTTATATACTTTATATTTATTTATATGTACACATTATTTCAGTCCAATAGAGTATTAACTGCCTAAGGCCAGGGACTATTTCATTTTGGTCTTTGTGATACATAGAGTAAGCACTTAATAATTGCATGTTCAACTGAACGGAATCACAACATGGGAAAGAACTCCAAAAGTCCTCTAGTCCAAGCTGTCACAAAATAAATTCCTGCTACAATATCTTTGTTCATTTGTTATCCAGCATCCAACAGATGATCCCTAGTTTGAAGAAATCTTCTTCCTGAGAAGTACCTCCATTCTGCTTTGGAACATCCAAACTATTAGGAAGACTGATCTTATATTAAGGTTCTTTATATCAAAGTTGTTTGCTTCCTGTTATAACAAAGTTATATACAGGTTGTCTGCCTTCTGTAACCTCTGTTCATTGCTTGTAGCATGTACCTTCTGGACCTCAGCAAAGTCTAATCCCTCTTTCACTTGCTAGTTCTTCAAATACTTAAAGTCAGCAATCATCTGGTCCCCTCAGTTTTCTATTCTCCCTGATAAACATGTTCACTTTCTTCCATACAGCCATATTATTGTTTATTTTGACTTTTGTCTCACCACTAGATTTTGAACACTCTGGAAGAGAAAGTAAGGCTGACAACTCTTTGCAACTGTTTCACTAAAATCTAATTCTCACACAAGTCAAGACATCATCACATGATATCACTGGTCCTCTGAAAATGAAGGACAAATAACAATATGCTTGAGTCAATTATATGAACCAAGTATCTATTCACTTCATAACCATCAGTTCAAAACTATAGTGGCAATTGCAAAGAAGTGGCACCACACTCCTTGCCAGTACCCCTTTCTATGTTGTTTTTCCCCCATTATAATGTAAACTCCTTAAGGCAAGGATTGTCTTGTTTGCCTGTATCTCTAGCACACAGATGCATAGTAAGTACTTAATCAATGTTTTCTCTCTCTATTTGTCCATCTAATTAAAACCAAAAGAAGTCTCAGACACTATCCCAGATTGTAAGAAATTTATAGCCAAATTAGGAAAATAAAACTGACAATTCTGAAACAATTAGAGGATGAAAATTTTTAGACAATTTCATGAAACTTCAAAAGAAAAAAAAAGCTTCTAAACAGTATTTCTACTCAAAAAAAAAAATCACAGCAACATTAATGATACACAGGGAGTCACTGACTAAGATGGATTGCCCATCTCATATCTTGGTACCCAGACCCCCTATACAAAACCATAACTCAGGCTTTGGTTTTGTGTTTGTATGTGTGATCCATATAAACTACAATCAAGCTATACAAAGAAAAAAATGCTATTTTCAGAATCAATGCCAGCCTTCTCAGGTCCCACAGAAATACCCCATCCTACTTTGGCAACAGATCAAGCTGAATTTTGCCAGAGTTTGTGGATTCTCACTTCTCTGGTCACAGCTACTTGGTTTAATGAATGGTATGAAAAATTCAAGATTAGGTTTGAATTATTCCTCTGGAGCCAAGCTGTAAGAGAGTTGAAAATAAAAGAAACAGTGTGAGGGGCAGTCCTCTCTGGAGCCCTATTTTAGCTTCCCCATATGAGGACAGCATAGCATCTGCCATTATGCACGTCACTTAGCACATATAAAGAGAAACATTCTCACCAGCTGGTCTCAATCTAAAGGTTCTCTGCTCTGCTTCACAAACAAAACATTCAGACACAGATTGGAAGCACCCAGTGTTCCAGATAACTTAATCTGAGTGCAAAAAGAAAGTGAAAGTATGTAGTGGGATGGAAAGAAAAGACAGGCAGAGACAGAAAGACAGAGACACACAGAGACAGAGATAAGAGGGAGAGAGGCAGAGGCACAGAGAGAGACAGAAAGACAGACAAAGAAACAGAGAGAGACAGAGAATAAAAGAATAAAACAGAAAGACAGAGAGAAAGCGATATGGAAGGAAGAGAGAAGAGAGGGCAAAGACAAGGAAAAAACAAAAGAGGGAGAAAGGAGAAAAAGGAAAGGGAGACAGAAACAGAGAGACAGAGACAGAAATAGGGAGACAGAGACAGAATAAAAGAAAGAATAAAAGAATAAAACAGAGATATAGGGAAAATAGGGGAAGAAAAGGAGAAAGAGAGAGAAAGAGGAGGAGATAAAGAGAAGAGAAGAGTCTTATTTGAAACTAAAACAAATTTAAATTAATAATCCTCCCATTAGTGATTTTTCAAGCAAAGGATAAATTAAGCACCTGTTAGGCATGTTGTAGAAGGAATGCCTTTTCTGGCATAAGCTGGATTAGATCCGGGGTCTGTGAGCTCATATTTATATATTTTGATAACTGTATTTCAATATAATTGGCATCCTATGTATTTGATTTGGTATATATAAAAAAAATTTTACTGAGAAAGAGGGTCCATATGCATCACCAGGTAGTCAAAGTGCAAGGTTTTAAGAAGCTCCATACTAAGGTGATTCTGAGATTCTTTCCAAGTCTAGAATTCTGTGATTCTTATATCAGGATTCTGTAGGAAGGCCAAAAAGCTACATAATGCTATTTATAATAATAACTCCTTTATATTGTAATTTATATTCACAAATTACTTTGTATATTTGAGATTGGACCACTTAACTCTTAACCTTAAAATCTATTCACTTTAATGAAGTTAAAAGGAGTACCAAATTTTTAGTACCTATTTGTAGGTTATAAGAATATAGGGCAAAAAACTTTTTCAGACTTTGAATGGCCACCTTTGAAGTATTTAAGAGACAGAGTAGAGATACTGAGAGATATGAGTCTGCCTCTTTGAAAAGGTAAGGAAAAGACTGAAGGCTTTTCTCCCTCTTCTCTTCTAATAGTCTTGGGGAGACTTTAAACACCAGGGTCCCAGCCCGAAAGTAAATCTTCGGGATGGAGATCAGAAATCCAGCTCCTCTGGAGATAAGAGGCTTCTGGGTTGATACTTTTATAAGGAGACTCCAATTTGGTTCTAAGGTAAGGGCACTGGTTCTGTCTAAAAGAGCTGGCAGTTCTCAAATCAAGAATTTCAGCTAAGCCAGAAGCTTAGCTTCCAGAAACAAAGGCCAAATGAAAAAAGCACCTTGCCCAGCAAGAGCTGGTTGGATGAACTTGGCTGGGCAATTCACCCAGCCAACACATCTTCTCAAGCCAAGAACAGCATGAGAACATTACAAGCGTACTTCAGAAGAAAATATCAGGAGCCCTACAGCTTCAGAGGTGTGAGTTGTCCATTTGCCTTTATCCTCCTGTGAGGACATCATAGCATCCACGATTTTACATGTCACTTAGTATATATAAAGAGAAGCATTTTCACCATCTGGTCTCAATCTAAATGTACTCTACATGGCAAAACATTCAGGCACAGATTGGAAACACCCAGTGTTCCAGATGACTTAATTTAAAGAGAGTGGAAGTCTCCTTCTGCAAAATCTCTGTTTATTCTCCCCATTCATCCTATGTTTACAAAAGATTGTGCTCTAAATTTAAGAAGGGAAATATTCTACTGTCGATTTTTTTTTACTTTGTTATTCTAGTAAGTGCCTTCATTCTCTAGTAAATATGTCCTCTGGATGACTATTGAAATATACAATATTAGTGAGGGCTCAAGTCCTATTATTTTATTTTTTATTTTTAGCTGAAGCAATTGGAGTTAAATGACTTGCCCAGGGTCACACAGCTAGGAAGTGTTATGTGTCTGAGGCTGGATTTAAACTGAGGTTCTCTTGACTTTAGGGCTGGTTCACTAATCACGGCACCAACTAGCTGCCCCGACTCCTATTATTTTAATAATACAGAATGTCTCAAACTTTCAGTAGGTGAAGAGGACTACAGATAGTCCAAATGGGCACTACAGTATGGGATGCATCCAAAATATTTACCTTGGCTCTTCTAGTATCATAAGGCTCTGTTAGAATCCTTACTTTTTTTGTTTTTAGTTTGTAATTAAACAGTAGTTTTCTGGTGTGTTGCCTTTACAAGTCAGAACAGTTGGTTTGAAGTATCTTTTACATGGTTCATTGCTTAGGTACATACATCTAATTGTATTATTGTATCCATTATGAGTGTAAAAGTTGATATGAGCAATATGGTGGTACCTAAAAATACATCTAGTACCACATAAAGGATTCTTCATTAAAGGAAGTACCTCATGACTTTAGAAATATACTCATAATGAGAACACATGGAAGGAAAGAGATAATCCCTATTAATATTTGTTTTGTTTGTTTTATTCTTGACCAGATCCAGACTGCTTGCCTTTTTGAGGCATTAGCCAAAAAAGTTTTCTGAGATTCTAAAGAATTTCAGCTCCATGAAATATCATGTGCTTAATGACCTACAGACATCTCTTTTTGAGAACCCTACAAATTTCTGGAATTTTTCTTGGATGGGATTCTTACTTCAGGTTGCAATGACACCCACACCCCTCAAGAGGAAGGAGTATATCTTTCAGAGGGTCCATGAACCTGAATGGGAAAAACTGCTTTTTTAAATTTCAATATAAAAAGTCATTCTGACAAGATTTCATCAGACTGCCAAAGAGGTTCATGATGCCCCCCAAAAATGAAAGGGGGATTTAAGAAGCTTTGTTCTAGAGAAATTTTTAACCCAGGGCAGTTTGGTTTTCTACCTAAAGGACAGGTGATATTCAATCAATCTGGGAACTCTAATTCTTATTGGGAAAATCCCAAATTCTCTGAGAGGTGATTTGAGACCAAATTATCTGAAACAGGAAAGTATGTTTTCTCCCTTTTATTTATTTTTGTTTTTATTTATGCTGTTTTAATCATTAATTTATTGGGGGGGGTTGACACAGGCCTTAGCATATTCTATACAGTATCCTATGATAATTTCATAAAATGTTTGTTAAATTTGCAGAATCATGTATTTAGGGATGAATAACATTTCCGTGCCAAACAGCTCTGTTATTAGGCTAGATCCCCAATAAATTTTCATTTTTATATTGTTTAAGAACCATGTTATGTAGCCTTTGCTGAAACTATTTAGTACATTGCATTTGCATTGTGGATGCACTAGAAAAAGAAATTCTTAAGCTCCTAGTCACCAAAAAGTTTTCCAGAATTGAGAATATGTAGAAATGTACCAAAAGTACTCCAATTGATGTGAGTATAAGCAATATTTAATTGGAGAAAGTTTATTCTTACATTCACTCCATTCATAACTATTCTATGTGGCATGTGAGAGATATGGGGCCTTCCAGGAGCACTAGTACCTTAGTGTGAGTCCTTTCTAGGGCTGCTCATCCACTTTTGGCATCTACCTTTCAACCAACCCTCACTTGTGACTCCAAGAAGGTATAGCAGGTAGAGAAGGCAGACTCTGGTAAACCATCTTGGCAGATAAGTCAAATCAGGATAACTGACTTTGTGGGTTTTTTCAAACCCACCCATGAGTAAAGGGCATGTCTTGCCCAAATATGTGATGACTTTACCCAAGGAATGGGCAAATACGAAGGTGCTATGGAACACTTACGGCTTGGTCAGACATCAAAGACATCAAGGTCATCCACCAGGCCATCGCCAATAGTCTTGACTTTTGCCACTGAACTTCAATGCCTCTGGGAGAGAGAATGAGATTAACAATTTTGTGCAACTCAGCCTCAGTTAAATCTAATTCACATACAAGTCAAGACATTACCATGATATCTTTGGTCCTCTGAGAATGAAGGATAAACATTAAGATAAAGATTTTCTCCATGTTGCAAATGAAGAAACCCAGGGTCACACAAATTAACTGATTAGCCTGATGGCTGATATTTTAAATCAAGTTGTCTGATTTCAGGTCAGCACTCTATAATACCATGTTACCTCTATTAGTTTTATCTATCCTATTCTTTTAATCTACCCCTATAATCTTATTTTGAAGGTCTCCTTTAAAGAGAATTTCTGAAATTGTGGAACCCTTCTTTGGAAAACACTTTTAAATAGCTCATTCTATAAAAGCCACTCCTTCCATTCCAAAGCACTGGCTTTGGTTTCTATGGACATGACTGTTTCAGGTGAGTATCTTCCAATCTAATAACTTCTGCTCTGCTTTAATTGTTTCCTCCACAAGTGTCTTGCAAATCAGTTTTATTCTTCAGTATGGCATAATGAAAAAACATTGAACTTTGTTCTATGGCCATCTCTGCCACCAACTAATTTTGTAATTTGGGGCAAATCATTAACTTAACACTGTACTAGCTAACTATCTTTATATAAATATATATGTGTATAATTAAACAAAACAAATAATGATAAATAACTAATGCAATGTAAAAACAAATGTTTTAAATGAAAATAGAATTAACAAATGAAGAATAAAAAATTTGTTCACAACTACTTTGCCTAATTATGTACCAATAACATTCATATCTTAAATGAAGAATATGAATGCTCCAAAAATATAAAATACAGATTAACATCATAAAAAAATTGAGAGTTTAAATAACTCAATCTCCAAAAAGGAAATAGAACATGCCCTAAATAAGTTCTAAAGGAAAAAAAATAATTAGAATGATTTAGAAGTGAATGGTACCAAATATTCAAAAAAAATCACTCTAATATTGTATAAACTATTGGCAAAGTAGGGAGTCTACAAATTCCTCTTATAGGAAAAAAATAGCCTTAAAATCTAAACCTCTAGGGTGCAGCAATAAAAAACTACAGACAAGGGGCAACTAGGTGGTGCAATGGATAGAGCACCAGCCCTGAAATCAGGAGGACTTGAGTTTGAATCTGATCTCAGATACTTAAAACACTTCTTAGATATGTGACCCTGGGCAAGTCACTTAACCCCAATTTCCTGGGGTGGAGGGGGGGAACTATCCATAAAAATCCTTAATAAAATATTGATGCAAAAAAAACCAGTGAAATGAATGAATGATTAGCCAAAGAAATTGGCTTTATTATGGAAATATATTTAAATATATGGAAATATAATATGGAAATATATTTAAAATGTTTAAATGATCAGATAATAAGATCTGGTAGGATTTAATCAGGAATTCAATGGTGCTTCAGCAGTAGGAAAACAATAAATACACTATAAGTTCTTTGAGATGAATGACTATTTTGTTGTTGTTTATTATTTACTGTTATTGTTGTTTGCCTTTCTTTATGTCTCCAACGTTCAGCAGTTTAGCATACCTGGAATTTAGTACGTGTTTTAAAAATGCTAGTTGCCTGAATAGACTATAAAAAATAAAAATAAAAAGCATGTGATACCATCAAGAGACTCAGAAAAACATTTTGATGAAAGTTCCTATCTCTGCTAAAAACATTAAAAAGCATAGGAATCAATGGACCTTTCCTTGACAAAGAAAGTATCTAAACCCCAAAGCCAGTACTATCTATGCTTCCAATATGATCAAAGACAAAGAAAAATGTCCGTTATTACTACTATTGTTCTATATTCTTTGCTATTTGTAGCTGTAAGACAAGAAAAAGAAATTGAGAAAATAAGCATAGGGAAAGAGGAAACAAATGTATCATGTTTTGCAGAGAGAGGGTGGTCTATTTAAAGAATCCTAAAAAATCAACTTAAAAATTCAAAATGATTAATCACGTCAGCAAAATACCAGGATAAAAAATAAACCCACACACACACACACACACACACACACACACACACACACACACACACACAAAAAAAAAACAGAGCAAGAAAAGATAAAGAAATTACATTCAATGTTGGAGGGGATGCGGGAAAACTGGGACACTGATGCATTGTTGGTGGAGTTGTAAATGAATCCAACCATTCTGGAGAGCAATCTGGAATTATGCCCAAAAAGTTATCAAACTGTGCATACCCTTTGATCCAGCAGTGTTACTTCTGGGCTTATATCCCAAAGAAATACTAAAGAAGGAAAGGGACCTGTATGTGCCAAAATGTTTGTGGCAGCCCTGTTTGTAGTGGCTAGAAACTGGAAATTGAATGGATGTCCATCAATTGGAGAATGGCTGGGTAAATTGTGGTATATGAATGTTATAGAATATTATTGTTCTGTAAGGAATGACCAGCAGGATGAATACAGAGAGGCTTAGAGAGACTTACATGAACTGATGCTGAGTGAAATGAGCAGAACCAGGAGATCATTATACACTTCAACAACTATACTGTATGAGGATGTATTCTGATGGAAGTGGATTTCTTTGACAAAGAGACCTAACTCAGTTTCAATTGATAAATGATGGACAGAAGCAGCTACATCCAAAGAAAGAATACTGGGAAATGAATGTGAACTATTTGCATTTTTGTTTTTCTTCCTGGGTTATTTTTACCTTCTGAATCCAATTCTCCCTGTGCAACAAGAGAACTGTTCGGTTCTGCAAACATATATTGTATCTAGGATATACTGCAACATATTTAACATATATAGGACTGCTTGCCATCTAGGGGAGGAAGTGGAAGGAGGGAGGGGAAAAATCGGAACAGAAGCGAGTGCAAAGGATAATGTTGTAAAAAAAAATTACCCTGGCATGGATTCTGTCAATAAAAAAGTTATTATACAATTAAAAAAAAAGAAATTACATTCAAAAAATTGCAGAATATATAAACTATTTGGGTATCCACATATCAAAATACATTTAAGAATTATATGAACAAATTGCTTTACAGAAATTGACAAACAAAATAATTGCAGAGATTTCAATCACTCATATTTGGGACAAGCCAATATAATAGAGATCACAAGACTATCTGAATTATAGTCTAATGTCAATAGCTCACCAAAAAGAGCTACTTTATAATGATGAAAAAATAACAAAATTGATCTAGCGCATCAAAAAGTCAAGAATCTTAACAGAAAAATAATTAATTAAACGGGAAAGGAGCCTAGAAGTACTAAATCTAAATCTAAGTAGTACTACAAATAGAGTACCAGGTGTGGAATCAGGAAGAACTTAGTTAAATCAAATCTTGGAAATTTACAAACTGTTTGATCCTAGGCAAGTCATTAAACCTCTGTCTCACTTTCCTCAAGTGTAATATGGGGACAATAATGATACCTATCTTCCAGGTATTTTGGTATTTTGGTATTCCAGGTATTTTGAGGGATTAACTGGATTAATATTTGTAAAGCACTTAACATAGTGCCTGTCACATATTGTTATGTAAATGCCAGTTATTATTTTATTATTATTATTATTATCTGGATGACAAAATGATGACTTCAAACTATTTAGTACTCATAAAAAGGAAAATTTGTTCAGTGGAATAGATTAAATATACAAGATCAAGAAATAACTGAATATAAAGTATAGTGCCCAACAAGTTCAAAGATCCCAACTACTGGGGTAAGGATTCACTATTGAACAAAAACTTCTAGGAAAATTGAAAAACAGTATGGTAGAAATTATGTAAAAATCTCATGCATCAAATGACATATGACCTAGATATGAATGGGCATTTAAAAAACAAATCAAAGAAATAATGAAGGCTGAGATGAGCTTTTGGTCAAACAAGTGATAAAACTGAGGTAGTTTTGCATAAACAAGATCAATGCTATTAAGAATCAGAAGGGATATAGTTAATTGTAGAAAAACATAAGTTTCTCTGATAAAGGTCTGAAATTTTTACAAGATAGAGAAATTAATAAATTTACCCCCAAAAAGCCTTTCCCCAATTTATTGATGATCAAATAATATGAAGAGGCAGTTCTGAAAATCAACATATGAGAAAAACTTTCCAAATCACTAACAAATAAAGAAATGAAAATTAAAGTAACTCCAAAGTTCTACTTCATATCCATAAAATTAGCAAAGATGACAATTTAAGGGAAATGATCATTACTGGAGGAGTTATGATGAAACAAATATTATAATGCATTATTGATAGGAAAGTGAATTGGACCAGTTATTCTGAAAAGAAATTTGAAACCAAATATAAAATCACTAAACCCTATATTTGCTTTGGATCAGCCATATAAGTAGCAAACCTGTATCCCAAAGAAAACAAAGAAGGAAAAAAAAAACTTATATACTCAATAATATTTATAGCTACAGTTTTTGTGATGGCAAACAACTAGATACTAAGGGAATGCCCATCAATTGGAGAATGAAAAAATTATAGTATGTGAATGTAATGAAAAATTATTGTGCCAGAAGGGTAGCATAGTAAAGAACTGGTCTTGAAATCGGGAAAACTTGGGTTCAATTCTGATGCATGATGAATGTAACCTGGTCAAGTCACTTAATCTTTCTCAGTGCCCTAGACAATTCCCTAAAAGAAATTTGAGAGAAGATATTGACCTGCATTGTTAAAATCTGGGAGCTACTTCTTTCTTATGGTTTTTTCTCTTTTGTTCTCATTTTTCTTTCACAAAATTACTAATATGGAAATAAGTTTAAAATGATTGTACATGTATAACCTACATCAGATTGCTTGCTGTCTTGGGAAGGAGGAAGCTAAAGGAGAGAGAAAGAAAAAAATTGGAACTCAAAATCTCACAAAAATGTATGTTAAAAACTATCTTTAAATGTAAATTGGAAAAATAAAATACTATTGAATTTTTTAAAAGGAAAAAAAATAAAATAGAAAGGCTCTGTCCTTATCCCTATGTAACAGAGATTTATTTTTTCTTATGTAATGCTTTTTTCTGTTATTTGAATACAGAAGTTTGTGTATAGAATTTGTTTATAGAAGTTTTTCATGTTTTCTAAGTTCCAAATAACCTGAAAAAAATTAAATTAAAATCCTGAAGGAAAAACAAAGACAGCAACAGAGACAGAGAAAGAGGGAGAGTACACAATTACCTTAAGTGGAATTGACTTATAAATAATGAAAAACAGGAAAAGGAAGAAACACAACGTATTTATGAACTCCATATTAAGGGAAGAAAGGAGATGGTAAAGAAATGATTTAGGGCCAGATCTCAATATTATCCACCAGATACTACTTTTAGTTTCTCAAAGTAGTTTGTTAATTTGGGGATAATGAAGATAGGGAAATGGTGAAAACGACTACTTTGGAATGAGATGAAAGGATAGCCATATGAAATCAGTCTTTCAAATCACTAGAAAAAATATTTTTAGGTCTAATATCATGATTGAAATAGTGTCATTAATACTCAATAATAGCTAAAAATCAATCATAAGCACATGCAAAAATTGATATCAAAGAATGTTATAACAACGAACAGCTAAATCTGCTTGGGAATTTGATACCATGATTTGAAACCCAAACTCATTCCAATCATCATTTTTACCATTGTTTCAAATGCTGAAAAATAGCTATAGTGAGAAAAAAATTTTTACATTCCATGGTTATACAAAGAAAGTAGGTAGACTGACTCAAAACAGGGTTTGATCTGATCAAACAGGTGAGCAGCTCAACCCAATCATTTCAGACCCCTCTGCTTCCTGCTCTGGTTTAAGTCCTCCAATTCTTTCATTTAAACTACTTTCAACAAACTTATATTAAGCACACATTATGCTAATTTAGATATACAAAAAAAAATGTAAAAGTCCTTCCCTCATGGAGATTTTATTCTTTATATAACCTATTTCATTTCCCACTAAATAAATATCTTCCTATTTATTCAACTTTTATCCCCAATTCCAATCACCATTTGCCATTATATTCCTTGCTAATAGAGGTTCATAATTTAGAGGTCCTTATTGAAGGACTTCCAATAATTATCTGCCTTCTTGCCTTCTTGATCTGCAAAGCAGTTGGGAAGAAAAAGAATTCTTCCCATTGGCCGTGATTTTGACCTAATGATGAAGATAGTTTTGTATTCATGAGTTGTATTTTCTTGGTACTTTTTCAGAAAAAAAGTAGCATTATCTTGCTTTAATCATCCATATCTAATATTCTAATTTTTTTTTTTAGCACTGGACTTTGTGGTGATTCAGTTTTACTATCTTTACAAAGAGTCTCAGCAGCCTGCAGATGCAGCTGGAAACATGTGCCAAGCAATATTTCAAATGCAAGAATTAAAACAGCTAAGAAAATTACCAAAGAAAGGAAACTCTAAAAATGTGACTTTTTCCTTGTATTAATTCACCCCCACCCAGATCTGTAAGGGCTATGCATGTTTCCTACTTCCACCCTAGGAAAAGGTTTGATCCACAGGAACCATCTCTCCCTTTTCTATATTCTCATTCCTCTTTTCTTTACATTTCACATATGAAATATATTCCAGTATATTAAAGGGGTCAGGCATTGTTGGAAGAAAGGAAAAAATCACAGAGTGTGGATATAATGTAGGGAAGGACTTCCTTGGATGTTCCTGCTACTCTTGTAGAGTCCAGCTGAAGCAAGAAGCTAGTGATTATATTGATATTTCTGCCAATGTATTCAAGGTTCCTAATGTGTCAAGCAGCCAACATATATTTATTAAGCACTTACCATGTGCCAGGTCTTATGCTAAGTACGAGGAGTACAAAAAAAGACAAGATCACATTCTAAGGAAAGAAAAAATATGTAAATGACTATGTATACACAAAATAAATGTAGTGTATTTGGAAGATAATTTAAAATCAAATGGTGAACTGGGGAGCCAAGATGGTAGGGTAGAGGCTGGAGGCCTAATTGAACTATCTCAATATTCCCCTCTAAACAACTTTAAAATAATGTCTCAAATCAAACTTTGGAATGACAAAGTCAACAAAAGATCAGAGAGAAATATTTATCCAGCCTAAGATCACTTAGGAAATCTACAGGAGAGATCTATAATGCTAAGATGGGCACAGACTTAGAGCAGGGCAGGAGCACTAGGGAAAAGACTTGGATATGGCAACACCAGCAGCAATTTTGCGAGCTCTCAGCTCAGAAACACTAAAGAGGGTCAGATAGATGATCTGAAAATAGCAGCACAAAAAGCCAAGCCTCAAGCTTGGCACAGTGAGTCCCCATCCCCAAATGAACTGAATTCAACTTTAACATAAAGTTCAAAGGGACAAAAGATGCTAAGAAAATGGACAAACCAACAACAACAACAAATTGATCATAAAAAGATCCTAGGGTGGTGGGAGTTGTCAAGGGGAGCCAAGATAACATCACTACACTGAGGTCGAGGTACAGTGTGTCCAACTATGGTTTATCATGCCAACATAAGTTTGGAATGCTCTACCAAAAATCAGGCACAAATATTCTATGAGAACATTTGGTGTGCTAGATGTCTCCAAATTTATACATCTCATTTCTTTTGAACAACTGTAATTCTGCTTTGCTCATAAAGAGAGGATGGAACCTTTTTTAATGCAGGGATATCATGTTGGACCATCTTGTGCCAGCATCTCCCATATCTCACAATTAATTCCAATGTTCTTTAGAGAAATCTTGAGAGTCCTTGCATCACTTCTTCTGATCTCCATGTGATCCATTACCTTGTGTAACTTCTCCATTAAGCAAACATGTTTGGTATTTGAACAATAAGTCCAGTCCATTAGAGTTGTGCTCTCTGTAATAGTTTGACCATTTGGCAGTTCAGCTCAAGAAAGGATTTCACTTCCGGTATCTTATCTTGCCAGGTGATTCTCAGAATCTTCCCAACGCAATTCAGATGGAAGTGATTCACTTTCCTGGCATGGTGCTGGTATACTGTTCAGATTTCACAGGCATTCAACAACGAAATCAGCACAATAAATCTATAGACTTTCAGTTTGATAGGCAAATTAATACTTCTTATCTCCCACACTTTCCTCCAGAACCTCCCAAACATTAAGCTAAATCTAGCAGTGTGTGTGTCAACCTCCCTGGAAAGTATACTGTGAAGGTTAATGAACTTATCCATAGTATTCAATATTTTTGATTGTTCTGCACTGTATGTACAGATGTTCTGTTCTGTAACTGATGGTTCCACATATGGATAGTGCAGTACTGGTTAGTGGTAAACCCCAATTTTCTTGCTGTTGTTAGCTCAAATTGAGCACCACCAGCAAAAATATCAATCCATACTCTATATAGCACTGAATAAGCAAATTAATTTAGGTAGAATTGTCATTTTTATTACATTAGCTTGACCTACCCATGGCAATTGATATTTTTCCAAGTTAATTTTCTTTTCATAATTTTCTTGCATCACTCTCATTTGTTTTTCCAATTTTTCCTCTATCACTCATCTCTTTCTTTAATGCTTCCAGGAATCCTTGGGGGTTCAATTAGCATTTTTCTTTTGGGCTTTGCTTATAACTGTTTTTACATTGTCTTCTAAGTTTATGGCTTGGTCTTCTCTGCCATCATAGTATATTTTAATTAGAAATGATGGGAACAAAATAGAAGTCTGTTCATGATATTTACTGATCTGATCAAGGTCTTTAGCAATGTCAGTTGTGAGGACTTGCAAAAGATCATGACAAAATTTGGTTGCCTAAACAAATTCATCAGGGAAATTTTCTAACATAAAAGTCATGTCTACAGAATAGTTTTTATAGTAGAATTAGGAGAGGTGACAGACAATGTTTGAGCTTCATTCTCATCAGAATTTATTCAAATAGGATAACATATGTGTTTAATACACATACATACTCAGTTGGGATAAGAAATATGAAAAGGGGAGAATGACAAAAGGGAAAGTTGATTAAAAAGCCAATGGTCAGAAATAAAATAGATTAAAGAG
This sequence comes from Antechinus flavipes, assembly GCF_016432865.1. Classification (NCBI taxonomy): domain Eukaryota; kingdom Metazoa; phylum Chordata; class Mammalia; order Dasyuromorphia; family Dasyuridae; genus Antechinus; species Antechinus flavipes. The sequence continues at coordinate 427,857,870 of NC_067398.1, forward strand.
AGAGAAAAAGAGAGACAGAGAAACAGAGAAACAGAAAGAGAAGGACAAATGGGGGAAGGGATAGGAAAGAGGAAAATACATTGTATATAATAATAACTGTGATTGTAAATGGGAAATGGATTAGAAACTAGATTCCAATATGTTGGATACAAGAGACAAACTTGAAACAGAAAGATACAGACAGAATTAAAATAGAGGACTGGAACAGACTCTAATATGCTTTAGCTGAAGTAACAAAAGCAGGAATTGTGATCATAAACTCAATCAAATCAAAAACAGGTCTAATTAAAAGAAATAATCAGGGAAACTATATTTTGCTAAAAGGTACCATAGACAAATAGTATTAAAAAATCATGACAAATTTCTCTGATAAGGGTCTTATTTTTCAAATATATAGGAAACTTTGTTAAATTTATTTTTAAAAATAAGAGCCATTTCTCAATTAATAAGTGATCAAATGATATAAACAGGCATTTTTAGAAGATTAAATCAAAGCTATCTATAGTCAGGAAAGAATGTTCTGAATTATTATTGATTAGAGAAAGGCAAATTGAAATAACTCTGAGGTGTTACTTCACACCTATTAGAAATGATAAATGCTGGAGAGAATAAGGAATATAGACATGTTAATGAATTAGAATAGTGAATATCTTAGAAAAGTATTCTAGAACCATTCTAGAAAACAATCTGAAATGATGCCCAAGGGGCTCTAAAACTGTGCATATCCTTTGACCAAGCAATACTAGATCTGTACCCCAAAAAGATCCAAAAAAGAACAAATGGAAGAATAAGAAAAGAAAAAAGAAAAGAGCAAAGACCTACATGTGGAAAAATCTTTATAGTAACTCTTTTTGTGATGGCAAAGAATTAGAAATTGAGGGAATTCTTATCAATTGGGGAATGGTGGATTAAGTTGTGGTATATGAATGTGATAGTGTACTATTTTGCTATCAGAAATTGTAAAGGAGTGGTTTCAGAAAAACCATAGCAAGATCGATTTGAACTGGCACAAAAAAAAGTGAAAAAAAATCAAAAGCTCATTGTTCATTGTAACAACAATATTGTACTGATGATCAATTGTGAAAGATTGGGCTACTCGGATTAATACAATGATTCAATACTATTTCAAAAGACTCATGATAAAAAAATGCTATCCACCTCTAGAGAAAAAAAACTTATTAACTCTGAGTACAAATTGAAGTATTTTTTGCTTCATTTTTGCTTTGTTTTACAATATGACTAATATGAAAATGTTTTGCATGACTTCACATGTTTACACTGATATTATATTGTTTGACTTCTCAGTGGGTAGAGGAGGATTGGGAGGAAGAGAATCTGGAACTTAAAATTAAATGTTACTTTATGTTTAAAATGTTAAATTGTTAATAATAACAATTTTAAAATTGTTAAATTTTAATGTTAAATTAAATATGTTAATTTATATTAAACATGTTAATGTTAAATATAAATATGTAATGTTAAATATAAATGTTAAAAATAAACATATAATACATTTTTTAAAATAAATTTTAAAAGAAAAAAGCAAATAATGTAAAATGATTTTTGTGATACAAGACAGCATTATATATTGGTGGAAAGACCTTGTGGTTGCAAAAAATATATATACATATTGGACCACATGCTAGGGAAATGCTATCTGTCTGAGATAAGATGTACCCCAGAACATTGGACTGTTTGATGCTATTTAGTTTCCTATTCTTGTCTTATAATAAATGTTTTATGGAAATATTCATATAAATTTGCATTGGGAAAGACTATTGGTCGGAATTTCATCATAACTGAGTCTTTTATCATAACTGAGAAAGTACTTGACAATGAAACTCTTCTCAAATCCAGTCTGGTTCTGCTCCTCTGAATGTTATCATGTGAGTTTACTTTCATTTTCTGTCCCCAAAAATTAGTATTCAACAATGGACATTGAATATATGCAACACAGGATTTTCTATCTTGTATTATAGATATTTGATATCAAGAGTGTTTCCTATATGCTGAGTTAATGAATAGACTGACCAGTTAGTCATTTTACTCTATCACTCTTAATTTTTGTGGACTGAGCTATTCCTCCCTTGAAAAATAAATTTCTTTCTAGTCTTGCCATCTGTACCCATCAATGGTTTCCTTTCAAATGAGACAGAGATAATGGCAGCTACCCTATTCAATGCCCAACATCTTAACTTTCCAAATTATTGTTAACTCATTTGCCAAGAGAAACCCTAGGAAAATATATTCTCTCTACCCTAGGAAGCTGTAAAAGTGAATCAATTCTGAATCCCTGGACAGAAATTTCCTCTATCAGAGTGATAAAGTAATTTTAAAACTTCCCAACCCCCATATTTAATAGCTTTTTTAAAAAAAAAATCTAGCTTAAGATAACAAAGTAAATACATCAAGGTAAATAAACTTTTACAAATAAGGATAACTATCTCCAAAATTCAGGAAGAAAATATTCTTTTCAATGGAAATATACCTGCCCTCTTTGGAAAGGGAAAAGTTTGGAGAAATGAAGTTTCCAACCCAAATATATTTCAGGAGCACAACATCTGCTTCAATGTGGTTCATGATATCTCTTCCAAATCACCTTGGTTCCAAAGCCGCTGTACCCTTTTTTCCTAAAGATAACTCCCTAATATCTTCTGCCTCCCTGCCTCCTCTCTGTTCTTTGACTTCTTGTTCTTCAAAATCCAAATGTGGGAGGGTCAAGATCATTTCTTCTATCAGTCCCAAAGTCAAAGCAAAATAAATGAATGAATGAATGAATGAATGAAAACAAGAATAACAACAAAAAAACAACTATTGGCACTAGGGGTCAAAAAAACAATGCTGAAAAATTTCTTCCTGAACTAACAGTCACTCATTGCTATTGATTTGCTTGCCCTAGCAATACCAGTGGAGATATAGCTAAGACTACCTTATTCACATACTTTACAGAGTACCCTGTAAGTACTTTGAATGAAGGAATTCAAGTTTATCTATCTTTTATCTCTCACAATTAAATTTAACATTTAAGTGTTTGTTATGTGTACGATATAGCTTTTTAAATAAGCAGCAAATATTTTTAAATGGGTATACCAAATACCAGACATCCTGCTAGGTACTGAAGATATAAAGATTAAAATGAAATAGTCCCTGTCCTCAAAAAGTTTGAATTCTTTAAGGATAAAAAACATGTAACAAGTAAAGCAACACAAAATAAATACAAGGTAATTGAAGGTCTCAGAATAGCTGGAGAAATCAGAAAAGTTTTCATGGAGTAAGTGGCATTGAAGCATTGTGTTGTTTTGAACAACACACTTTTGGAAGAACACTAAACAACTAGTAGAGATAAAAAGGAGAATGAATGAGATGAGAAGAAAACAAATGGTTGAATGGTTGAATAGGAATGTAAAACCTAAGAAAAGATGACACCGTGAAAGGAGAACTTCCTTCACTTACTTTAACTGTTGTCATGTGAGAAAGACAATAAATTAGTCCTTATTTGCCCCAAAAGTAAGATTTGGAAATTTAGCACATGAAACATTCTCTCAAATGTGTGTTTTCAGAAAAGCTAGTCCAAGACTGAGGCATTCTATCAGTCAATAACCACACAGAACCATATGTCATAAGCCCTTTATTGATGTTTTAATTTATACTATCTAGAGAGACATTGGTTCAGAATAAAGAAGGAAAGGAAAAGGGAAGGAAATAAGCATTTATTAAGCACCTACTGTGTATCAGGCACTGTGTTAAGGACTTTACAAACTGTTGTTTGTTGTTTGTCCTTCATACTTGAAAAGGGCCAATAACATCAGGATATTGGCATCAAGGTACAATAAGTTCAACTGTGGCTGATTGATCTAATTCAAGCTCAAAAAAAAAAATCAAATCATCCTGACTCTAGATCCAGTGTTCTATTTACTGCAAGTAAAATGTCAATATCACTTTATGCACAAATCTGGGTATACCTTATCAAAAGTTACCACACCAATCAACCAGCAAATATGAAATGCCTATGGATGTGCCTAGCAAGATACTAAGGCACTAGACATATGCAGATAAAAGTAAGATTCTGAGACTGTAAATGTAAGTGACTAGAAAGACGGTGGTATTTGCCACAAAAATTGGGAAATTAGAACGATGGGTAGACTTTAAAAAAAAAAAAGATAATGGGTTTTATTTTGGACCCAAAGAAAATGAAATATGTTTGGTGCATCTAGTTGTTAATGAGAGATTTGAACTGAAAAGAAAGACTAGAAGTAGATGTATAGATCTGGGAGAAATGTACATAGATATGATCAAATCAGTTGGAGATGATGAGCTCACCAAATGTGAGTATTCAGTGAGAAAAGAGTAGAGCAAAGAGAGCCCAAGAAAGAGTCTTGGGACATACTTATATTTAGTGTCAGATATAGCTGATAATCTATTAAAGGAAACTAAGAAGAATGGATAGATAAGTAGGAAAACTAAGAGACAAGTGTCATGTAATCTCATAGAGGAGAGAGTAGGCAGAAGAAGAGGTTGGCCAAGATTATTAAATACTGCAGAAAGATCAGGAAGGATTGTGATAAATTTGCTAGATTTGACAGTTAAAAATTATCAGTAACTTTGGAGACAGCAGTTTTAATTGAGTGAAGAGTTTAGAAGCAAAATTACAAATTAAGGACTAAGAGGAAAGAAAATGAAGTAATTAATATAGTCAGGTTTTTTTCCTAGGTGTTTGGCAATTAAAAAAAGAGGGGAGATATAGCATGATATTGTAATTGGTACAGTCAAGTGGAAGACACCAATGAGGAAGGACACATAATGCAAAGAAGATGTATAGAGGGCATCTATATAAGGTGTACCAGTGAAAGCACATACACTGAAAGGTATAAGGCAAGAAATTGTTATCAATATATTTTCATGGAAGGAACACATTTAGAATATATGATCAGGACACACATGTTGTTGTGATATCTCACTACCCTTGACAGCAAGTGTCCTCTGGTGATCTCATTTTGCTCTCTGCTGATCCCTAGACTACATTGCATTTCCCCTATCCATTATGTTGTCTCTGCTGAGCCTATTTGTTATTTTCATGATCTCATGCTCTCTGCTACCAACTGATAAAACTTAAGAGCTTCAGGGATATCTGCTGTTCTCTACTACTATCTGCTAAGGGGCAATGGCTAGAAGGCCTCTCCTCAACAAGAACTGACTGATAATCTTATAGAATATAGCTGAGTCAAACCCAGCAAGGAAGTTAATAATAATCAGAAGACTGCCTCGAGGTAATAAATAGTGTCTATTCTTTTTTGCCAACTGTCTGACACTGATATATCCATGGTCACAAACTATCTGATTTGGTTTTTAGGAAATTTCTTGTAACTCCAATCCAATCTCTGATTTTGAGTTGGGATGTCCACAAAATCCATATTGAGGACTTTACTCCATGGAAACTATGGTTCCTGTATGGAGGCTGAGTTGTCAAGGTAAACTTCACTTGGAAGAGTAAACTGGCTCCATTTGATTGGCATGAAAATAAAGCTGAGTAAAGCAGGAAAGAGCCATTTTTCTGCTTTGTTCTCTGCTTGGCATTTAAAGATCTTCATAATTTGGCTAGTCTTTATTTCCAAACTGATCACACTTTACTTTTCCTCACATATTCTTTGTTCTAGCTAAACTGCTCTATCTGCTATTTCCCAAATATGAAATTTTATTTCTTATTTACATGCCTTTGTACAAGCTTCTCCCTATGCCTGAAGTTTTCTGCTGTAAATGGTTTTATTCAAAGAACATATTCTGTAGGATGCCTTTTCTGATTCCCCCTGTGCACTTCCATGTAAGGAAATAATTTTGTGCCTAGACAGCATATACTTAGGGTACATATTATTTCCCTTCAGTAGAATGTAGACTCCTTGAACTATTTCATTTTTGTCTTTGAATCCCTAAAATCTAGCACAGTGATTAGCACATAATAGAAACATAATAAATATTCATTGAATTGAATCAAGTTGAATTTATTAGACATATCAACCAGTAAAAACCCCTTTGATTTTTGTGCTGTGTTTTTCTAGTACAGAGCTACTCTGCCAATTCTGTAAAATCAGTGAGTGGAAGTTGCAGAGGCAAAACTTGCTAACAATTAGAGGTATACAAGGATAAAGTGTCCATTGGAAGTCTCCAAGCAAAAGTTGAATAACCACCATGTCAAAAAAGTCATAGAAGTAGTCCCTATTCAGGTAGTTGGACTAGTTGACCTCTGATATTCTTCAGTCTCTGACTTTCTATTATTCTGATTGAATCCAGAATAAGTTAGGAAGTTTTAATGGTACCACTAACTTGTTCTCACTGCAATCTAATGAGGATAGTACTCAAATGGAAATTCAACAGATAAATACCAGCAGTGTCAGTCATGTAATACAATTACCTCCAATCTAATGCAATTCAAAACTCTTTGGAAGAGATCAGGACACTGCAACATTACAATACTTTGGGGGACAGATTGTGGAAAATACCTCAAGCAAATGAAACTGCAGAAAGAATATTAGGTAAGCTGAAGGCAATTGGGCCACATGAATCCAGCGATCACAAATCCTTCATCTTTTGCCTCCCCCAGGTAATTTTGTCTTATGAGACAGGCTCTCAGCTCATTACTGCTCTCTGGGAAGAGCCTTCCCTACCTGCTGAACCTATAATATCATCTCATACTGATCCCAGAAAGGCAAGCAGTGCCCAGACTCAGCAGGATTTGCACCAACAAGAGGGTCAGATCAGTTCAAAATGCAACAGAATAAAAAGAACATAACTTTTTAAGTCTTCCACTGGGAAAAAAAATCAAAAGCTCAAGCCACTCCAGCCGTCAGAGATACCTGTCATCACTAGGCCTTTCAAAACATAACAATAAAGGGCAAAACTCAAAAAGCTGAAGGTTGGAAGGGTCAAAGAATCATAGATTTAGAGGGGGGAGAAACTCCAGCATTTAGCAAGTCCAGCACCTGCATTTTACCAGTGAGAAAACTGATGGTTAAAGGTGAATTTGTGAACTCAAGGTCACACAGAGAATAAATAGGACAGCCTTGATTTGATCCCAAGTTTGAGGACTTAAACCATACTCTCTGTCTTTATACACAATGCTTCTCATGTTGTACAATGCTGTTTCTTTGGATCAAAGGTCAAGTCCAGTTCTATGACCAAAAGAGTCATTAACTACTTTCCATAATCTCAAGCAAGAAGCTTCATCTCTGTGGTTTCCATGCCCTCATCTGTAAAATGGAGACAATAGTCTTGTCCTATCTACCTCACAAGGTTACTGTTAATGATAAAATATTAAAAATAGATGTGAAAGGCTTTTGAAAACCTAAAAATAGTGTACACAGAAGTATTATTAGTTTAATCATTCTCCTGACAATGGAGGAGGAGAAACATTTTAGTCAGAGTCTAATTTCTTGAACGAAGAAAAAAGCTTAGTAATTAATTCACTTATAGGTGAAATAAAAGTCGTTGGATGGCTAGATTATTTTCCTTCATAAAAAGATCACAGTATGATTCTGTAGCATTCAGTTATTCATTTGACAAGCATTTATTGGATGATGCAAGATTCAGCATCAAAACAATGTGGGTAATGCAGACACTGAGTAATGGCAGGCACTAAAAATTGGGGTTCAGTCATGTAAAGAATTCACAATGGGCATTCTCTTTGGCAAAAAGCAGATTTATTTAGGGGAATAGGTTAGAGACAAAATGAAGGAATACAACAGACACAGAGAATGGTAAATATGAAATAGATTGAGGAAGCATATGAAAGACAAGCTCCTCAGTAGAACTCACAATTACCCAGTGGAAAGGGAGCACCCCATGAGATTGGGGCATGTGCTTAGATGGCAGGCTAAATCCTGAAAGGGACTTAATACTCTAAAATAGTTAATTAGCTATAAGGAAAAATGTGATTGGGAAGCTTAGTAGAGTTAGGGGAGATAACATGTGATATGGGAGAAGGAGAAGGGGAAAGACTTCACAAAGCAGAATGGCGGTGGCAGACTGACCCAAAGAAAGTCAAGAGCCATGGGATGGCACACAAATAGGTTTTATAAAGAAAATTTAACCTCAGAGACATAACTGGGATATCTGAGAGGGCATGGCAAGATGAGACTGCTCAAGACCTCAGAGGGTGGGTCTCAGGGGTTTGACATAACTTGGTTTCAGACTGAATGATCTCCCCAAAGGAAAGAACCATAGTGTCAAACTGATCTCTATCAGAGCATTCTGCCTGTCTGCCTCTAGATTAATTTTTATCAGTTTCTCTGCTAACTATATCTAATATTGAAGACCTTGTCACTGGGTATTTACTATATGAGGGGATTCCCATGAGAGACTGTGACAAAAATACAGAGGCTAAGATCCATCCTACCAAGGAATTTAAAGGGAGGGGTTAGGGGCAGGGTAATAAGGGACTGATTCTATATTCCTTTTCAGAGTTATTAGCATTTTAAGAAGGGACTTCTGGCCATTCAAAATGCAGTCCCAAGGAAATGGATGGTGGAGTTTGACAGGTGTAAGGTGAAAGGTTTTGTTTTGTTTTTATCCAAAAAAAAAAAAATCCTGCCCCCCTCAGATCACATCCCAGATTTTTGTAGCTATCTTCATCAAAATCTACAAAAAATCATGAATTAGGGTTCAAGAGATCTGGGTATTAAATCCAGCTCTACCACTAATTTACCATATAATCTTCGGTAAAGTCCCTTCAGCATCCTAGGGCCTGGTTTTCCACTTTTGCAAAATCAAGCATATCAAGTACATAACTCCTAAGATAGGAGATTCCTGTCTTGGGTTTTCAGGAGTTGCATAAATTAAGATAAAAAAATTACCTTTTTTTAAAAACTATCCTCCAACTGAAATTTAACATTTTTCCATTATAATTTTTAAAACCATTATTCTAAGGACGTAACTGCTAAAGGCATCCATAACATGAAATTAACAAGTCAACTAACATTTATTTACCAAATCCTTAGTCTCTCCCAAATCCTGTTATGAGCTCTGGGGTTATAGAGAAAGGCAAAAATTAGTTCATGCTCCTATGAAGCCCACAGTCTAATGGGGGAGACAACATGCAAACAAGTATGTACAGTAAGATATCTACAGAATAAAATGAAGAAGGCAGTAGCATTAAATGGAACAGGGAAAGATTTCTTGCAAAAGGAAGGCTTGAAGGTAGCCAGTATTGCCAAGGATGCAGAGATAAGGAAGCATTCCAGATATGGTGGATAGCCATTGAAAATGCTTAGTAAGGAAATAGGTTAGTAACAAAAAAAGGATAAGAATCTATGTTCTAAGGTCTCTTTCAGCTCTGACATTCTAGTTTATGATTTATGACTGTCACTTTCCCTATAAGCTATTGCTAGGGCTGTAGGAGCAGAAACAATTCAAATCAATTCAACAAATCTTTGCTGAACACTTCCCAGATGTATTGTAAAAAGAGGAGACTCCACCTGGGCACAGAACATGGTAAAATAAAGCAGAATTTAATAAATTCTACAGGAGAGGTGCAAGCTTAATGCTAAAAGGGGAAGGGAGAAGGAAAAATCACTTCCCACTAGGATGATAACAAAAGTCATCATACATTATTGGGATTTGCAGTGGGCATTAACTGATGGAGATATGGCTGTGACCCATAAAGATGATAGACTTGATATTCGCCACAGAAAAGTACAATTTTTTTCCTCTATCCAGGTAAAGTCATTACTAAATCCTGAATCAGCAGCTAGGCTGATTCAGTGTAGTTAGAGCACCAGGATCCTATGGATTCAAATTCTACAGAGAAGGATGACCAAGAGGGTGAAAGTCTATTCAAGAATTAAATTTTATAAACACAAAAAGAAGCAACTCCACTGGGGAAGGGAGGGGAGGAAGAGGAATGGGAAATTATCTAAAACATTGCACAGGGAACTCATCAGCCAAGATTTAAAGATAAGTACAATGATTGGAGACTGGAGTCAGATAGGTTCATCTTCCTCAGTTCAAATCTGAACTCAAACTTAGAAACTGTGCAGCCCTGAGCAAGTCACTTAACTGTTTGCATCAGTTTCCTCATCTTTAAATTGAGCTGGAGAAGGAAATGGCAAATCACTCCAGTATCTTTGCCAAGAAAACTCCAAATGGGGTCACTAAATTAGACACAACTGAACAACAACAAAGATCCTAAATCAGAATGAGGTGCTTGAGAAAGTAGAACACCCTTCTGCTCTGAAGCCTGTTTTAACTTCAACCATAACATTTCCAACAGAAGTAAAAATAAATGGCACCAGATCTGAAATGACATCAGTGCTAGAGTTCTGCACCTTGGAGATAGTTTTACTATGAACTCGGACTCAGTCTGCATTTGTTTAGCCTGAGTCATCTGTAAAACAACCAACCAGACAGGGCCCAAGACTTGGGTGTATTCCTGAACTTGAGATGAAAACAAAAAGAGGTTCTCAAATTGAGAGCTTTTGATGCTCAGTCTAAAGGAGAAAAACCTAGTTTTGTTCTGAACTGCTAATGTTACTGATTCCAAACTATTCAGCATTTCCCTATCCCAGTTTTGCCTTCTGCTAAGGAGCTCACCAATGATACTCATCTTCTACGGAAGAGAGGAGAATGATTATGGAATGTTTTGGTCAATATACTAAAGTTGTAATATAATTATCAAGTCATTTTAGGATTCTTCATGAAACTTCCCTTGATCCACTCCTCTCTTTAATTAGAAATAACCTTTGCTCCCTCAAATGAGAAATGCTATACCTATATTTTTCGATAGTTATTATAGTGCCAAGTCATTTATGAGACATAAGCTCCCTAAAAGAAGATAATATTTCATATCTAAACTTTGCTAGAGTTTAGCACACAGTAGTTAAATATTTATTGATTCTGAATTCAAACAATAAGCTAACAAAGAAAAAATTCCTGAAGTTGATGAATTCATACAAGAATTCTATCAAATTTTTAAAGAATTGATAGTACCAAAAAATGTGAAGTCCAGGTGAGCTCCCTGCTGACCTCAGGATCAACCAGAGTCAGGATCAGCAAAAATCCTTGGTCTTTAGGGGGAGAAGTAAAGGCGATTGACAAAAGAGCCACAAGCTCTCCACCTACCGACCTCCCTTCTCCTTGTTCTCCTCCAAAGTGACTCTGGCTTGTCTTATTCCATCCCCTAATCCCTCCTACAATTATCTGTATATACCAAAAGATCAAACCAGCACTCAATAGTGAGAAGGGCCCTTTTTCCAAGCCTATGCTAATAGAGTATTGTCCAATAGGTAATTAGCCTTAAGTGCTCGGTTGTCTGATTCTAGTGCATCTATTCAGAGTTTCAGACCTTTATAAAAAAAGAATAGATAATACCCATATTTCACAAATTATTCTCAAAAATTGGGAAAGAAAGCACCTTTTACATGAATCCTTTTATGAAACAAATAAAGTTCTAATATCTAAACCAGGAAAAGATAAAACATAGAAAACTATATAACATATATGTGTATATATACATATGTTTATAAATATGGTATATATATATATGCATATATGTCAATATCATTAATAAACATTGATTCAAAGATTTTAAACAAAATACTATCAAACAGACTATAGCAATTTATCCAAAACATCATTCATTATGACCAAGGGCAATTTATATCAGAGGTGAAAGAATGATTTAACATCAGAAAACAATTGACATAATTAATCATATTCAAAACTGAAGCATCCACGTCTACTAAATCAGTGTAACACTTTATAGAAAAAACTTTTGAAAAAATACAGTACTCTTTTTATGCTAAAAACCCTGCATAGTAAATAGAGTGAATTTTTTAATGTAATTTTAAAAATCTACCTAAAACTAAAAGCAAGTACCATACATACTTAATACACTGGAACCTTTTCTAATAAATAAAAGAATGAATCAAGAATGCCTACTCTTTCTGCTATTAGTTGATACAGTTCTTGAAATGCCATTGATAGCATAAGACAAGAGAAAGAAATTTTAAAAATGATGTTAAAGAGGAGATAAAACTTTCTCCATTTACTGATATGACAGTTTACTTGGAAAACCCCAGGGAATCAGCAAAGATACTGAGATGATTATAGCTGTTGCTACAAAATAAATCTTCACAATCTCTATAATAATGGGGGCAGCTGGGTGGCACAATGGATAGAGTGCCAAGCATAGCATCAAGAAGGCTCATCTTCTGAGTTCAAATCTGACCTCAGACATTTACTAACTAAATGACCCTTTTTCGCCCTTTTGCTTCAATTTCCTCATCTTTAAAATGATCAAGGAGAACAATGGGCAAACCACTCTAGTATCTTTGCCAAAAAAAAAACCCAAATGGGGCCACAAACTTTCAGATATGACTTAAAGGACTGAATAACAACAATATAACATAATCCCATTCCAAATAACTATAAAATGAACAAAACATCTGAGCATTAACCCCCCAAAGCGCAAAAAAGTTTTTGTAAAATTTAAATTACAAAATGTTCCTTAAAGAATTAAAAGGAGGATTCTAGAAAGATGGTGAAATAGGTTAGAAAATTCCAAGCTTCCAGATCTCCCCTACAAACAAGACAAAATAATTCCTCAAGGAAGAGAGCAGTAAAAATAAACAAGACTTGGGACAAAACAGAGTTTCTCTTGGGACAACCTGAGAAGATCAGAAGAAAGATACTAGTATGGAGGCTTGGCCCATATGCAGTGTAAACATCTCTAGGTCAGCTCCACTGAAACAGCAAACAGGGAAAGTAGGCTAACTGGGTTGGGAAGTACCCTCAGTCTAGCCACAGCAATTTTTTTTTTCATTTTGAAAAAAATTTCTTTACAACATTATCCCTTGCACTCACTTCTGTTCCAACTTTTTCCCTCCCTCCCTCTATCCCATCCCCCAGATGGCAAGCATTCCTATACATGTTAAATATAGCCACAGCAACTTTTACCTCACAGATAATGTAGGGATGAGTGAAGGAAGTTCTGCTTATAAAGAACACAAAGCCCAACTGTGCTGCCCAGATGTGGCCCTGGGTGAAAAAGAACCAGGATATTTGGTGAGGTAGGTCATTCTGGATGTGAGCACTTATAGGAGGGCAGAATTCTTGGGGTTCCAGGCCAGAGGGGAAAACTGAAAGAGAATCTGAGGTCAGATACACTATCCATGACACCCCACAGCTAGAGGCAAAGGAAAAAGAATTAAACCAAATCTGATTTTTCCCTTTTCCTATTTTTGTATTTAATTTTAAAATAGATAAATAAATTTTAAAAGTAAGCTGTATATATATTTTTAAAAAAATAATTAAAGAACAACCTTAATAGCTGGAGAAATATTCAGTGTTCATGGCTAAGCCATGCCAATGTAATAAAAATAACAAAACCACAATTTATACTTTTTAAGCTATATCAACCAAATAGAAAAAAAGAATATTTTATCAAGCTTGACAAAATAATAACAAAATGCATTTGGAAAAAACAAAAGAACTAGAACATCAAGGAAAAAGATGAAAAGAAATAAGGATGAAAGGAGAATACCAGACTGCCAAGCTTCAAACTACAATATGATGCATCAGTCATCAGAACCACTTAGTATTGGCTAAAGTAGAGGGAGATAAATCAATGGAACAGACTAGATAAAGAATATTCAAAATAATAGAACTCAATAACACAGTGTTTGATAAAGTGAAAATCTTCAATCATCTAAAAGAAAATTCCCTTTTTAATAAAACTGCTGCACAAACTGGAAAACTGTCTAGCAAAAATTAGGCTTAGACCAACATCTTATACCACATACTATACAATGTGATCTTAAAATTAAAAATCATACTTCAAAAATAAGAAGATAAATATCTAAGAAATGTGTTCTTAAGAAAATAAGAAAGACATTTTTTTAAAAGATAACCTCAAATATCTGAATGTGAAAAGCTTCTGCAAAGACATTGATTCATCTAACATAGAAGGAAAATAGTCAAATGGGAAAATATTTATATCAAATTTCTCTGATAAGAATTTGGTATATAAGATATATAAATAATTAATAAATATACATAAGAGTAAATAAGCTATTCCCCGATATGTAAATGATCAAAGAACATGAATAATTCTCAAAAGAAAAAAATGCAAGTATTCACAACCACATGAAAAATGCTTCAAATCACTAATAATAAGAGAAATGCAACTCAAAACCAAAGGATCAGAAAATAAGCAAAAATTACCTCTGCAAATGGCTTGTCAATACTGGAGAAGTTGTGGAAAGAAAGACATACAAATTCATTGTTGATGAAGTGTGAAATTGTACAATCATTTTGGAAAGCAATTTGAAATTATTCAAATAAAGTTTCTAAAATACCCATAACATTTGAAACTCCATTACTAGGTTTATAACCCAAGGAAGGCAATGATAAAAGGGAAAAAAAGTCCCCATACACAACAAAATATTTGTAGCAATACTTTTTTATTTTTGAAGACTAAAAATTATAAATAAAGTAGATGCCTGTCATTTGAGGAAAGGGTTAACAAATTGTGGTAATATGAATGGAATAGAATATTCACCAGGCTATAAGAAAAATATTTATGTGATAAATATAGCAAAGTATGGAAGGATCCATATGAATAGGTACAGAGTAAAGTAAGCAGAACCAAGAAAACTATATCTATATCTATATCTACATCTAGATAGATAAATATATATGCAAATATATTCAAGAACAAACGATAACAATCAACCAATTATACGCATATATAAACTATATATGTACATACATACACATGTACATGTATACATACACGCACATACATTCTCCAACATCAAAAGCATCAAAAACAAATGTAACTAATTTATAAAGATCAAATGGGATTTGAATGAAAAATTATGAGAAGACACTCTCAATATATCCCTTGATGGACATGAGAGGTCTCCAGGTGTTACACATTGCACATATTTTCAGACTTTCCAACCTATCAATAAGTTATGCTGATGTTTTTACTTCTCTAAAAAAATATTGTCATATGGGATGGTACTTAAGTAAGAAGAAAGAGAAGGCTACTTGGGATACCATGGTGATGTAAGAAACAAAATATATATTTTTTAAAAACTTATTTTTAAAAAGAAAAAATAATAACAATAGGTATGATTTGGTAGAATCATGGAGAGGAGAGTAAAGAAACTCAGCTTATTGTGTCAGATCAAAGGCTAACTAAATACATTATAGGATTTAGAGCTGCACAGAAGCTTAGAGATGGAGTCAAGTCACTTACTCTTCTCCTCATTTGCAAGATGAAGGGCTCAATTTAGATGATCTCTAAGAAACTTGCTACCACTAAAATCATATTATTAGAACCAGTGAATCTCTAAGTATGCCTCTAAGTATGTTTAGAAACAGAAGCATTTCTAAACATAGGCAAATATATCATATAGATTAATATTTAAATGTAAATGTCTAGTTATAAGTTATGTACTTCATAAATTCCATTGCTATTAATCACAGCTAAACTAGATTGTAGCTTCAAATATCCTCTCTTACAAAAGATAAATATCATTAATGCAGTGTCAAAAGGCACCAGAGAGGTCTTTATGTTATATCACACAAAAAAGAATGAATCCTGTCTAGAACACCCCCAAAAGTGGTCACTTAGCCCTGCAGGTGAAGCTCTCCAATAGCTGAGAACTCAGTACTTACATAGGAAGCTCATTGCCTATCAGGATAGCTTCAATTCTTAGAAATATTGTCAGTCCTACTTCTCCTTTCTGAAACAAAGATGAACAGAAATAATTTCTCTTCTATATGATAGCAATTTTAATATTGAGAGGCAACTATATCATATTTCCCAAGGGTTCTATTTAGATTACATGTCTCATTCAACCATACTCATATGTCATGATTTTGAGTCTCCTCACTCGCTGTCTTATTGTCTTTCTATGACTACAATTTAGACTCTCAGAGTCAGTCCTAAAATGTGGCACCCAGAATTGGACATTAATACTTCATTTATGATCTAATCAAGACAGAGTACAATAAAATTATCACCTTCCTTACCCTGGATGCTATATTTCCATTTTTGCTATCTAATATTCTATTAGCTTCTTGATTTGTTTCACCCCACTATGAACTAAAATTGAGTTTTTAATCAATGAAAATCCCTGAATTGTTGATAAAAACTTTTTTCTAGTCCTATATTTCCATGTTGTGTGTATATATATACATATATATATATATACACATATATATATATATGTATATATATATGCAGTTGGTTTTTTTAAAAAATAAGAATAAAACTATACTTTTAGCCCCATTAAATTTCACCTTTTAGCTTTAGCCCATCAAGTTTAGTCTATTGAGATCTTATTATATCCCAAATTTGTTATCCAACATGTTAAATATCCCTCTCAAATTCTTATTATCCACTAATTTGGTAAGTATATAATCTATATCTTTATAAAAAGAATAATAAAAGATGAAGAGACTTTCAATCATTTCTATTGAAAAAAATCAGAATTAAACAGAAAATTTAATCTATAAATACAGGACTCAAGAGAAGCATACAAAAAAAAAAAAAACCAGGGGAAATATATATATATTTTAAAAGGTTAACTCTTTATATTCCTAGATGGGAAAACAATATCTAAAACTTTTGAGAACCGTATCTGTCACTAGGGCAGACAAAGGCATCACATGGACTGAGAGTGTGATTATGAATGGACTCTGATGTGATGACATCAAAGAAAAATATTAAGGGGTGGGAAAAGATCTATACTTCAAAAAGAGGAAAGGGGAGGTATAATGGAACAATTAGTTCTCTTGAAGACATGCAAAAGACTTATTACAATCTAGGAAAGAAAAAAGGGGGATACACATTGTCTGAAGCTTGATCTCAACAGTTTTGTTTTTAACAGGGAATAAATCATTCAGTTGGGTATACCAATTTATCTAACCCTATAAAGAAGTAGAAGAAAAAGGAAAGAAAGTGTAGGGGAAGTATAGAAAGGAGAACAGAAACACCATGGAAAAAGGTAAAGGAAGGAAGGAAGGAATGATAGAAGATAAGGTAGTGGGTGGAGTGGGTTAGAAATAATATTACTAAGGATGGATGGATGACAGAAGATGAAGGAATAGGTGAAGTGGGAAAACAAAAATAGGACTAAGCACCAGGTGGAAAGAGAGAACAAAAATATATACAGGGGAGAAAATAAGATGGAGGGAAATACGAGCTAGTAATCATAACTGTGAATATGAATGGGATGAACTCTCCCATAAAATAGAAGCAAATAGTAGAGTGGATTAAAAAGCAGAATCCTACAATATGCTTACAAGAAACATATCTGACACAGACATACACATACAGAGTAAAGGTAAAAGGCTGGAACAGAATTTCTTAGGCTTCAGATGAAGTTAAAAAAAAAAAAGCAGGGGTAGAAATTCTGGTCTCAGATAAAACAAAAACAAAAATAGATTTTTTTTTCTTTCTTTTGAAATGGGTAATTTTTCCACATTGATCCTTGCAAAACCTTGTGTTTCAAATTTTTCCCTCCTTCCCCCCACCTCCTCCCCTAGATAGCAGGTAATCCAATACTTGTTAAATATGTTAAAACATACATTAAATCATATATATATATATATATATATACATACACACACACATATTTATATAGTTAAATTGCTACACAAGAAAAATCAGATTAAGAAGGAAAAAACACTGAGAAAGAAAACAAAATGCAAGTAAACAACAACAGAAAGAATGATCCACACTCAGTTCCCACAGTCTTCTCTCTGGGTATAGATGGCTCTCTTTATCACAATATTATTGGAACTGATCTGAATCATCTGGTTGTTAAAAAGAGCCATGTCCATCAGAATTGATCATCATACAATCTTGTTGTTGTTGTGTACAATGATTTCCTGGTTCTGCTTATTTCACTTAGCATCACTTCATATAAGTCTCCCCAGGCCTCTCTAAAATCATCCTGCTGATCTTAGAGAACAATAATAACCCATAACATTCATATACTATAACTTATTCAGCCATTCTCCAATTGATGGGCTTCCATTCAGTTTCCAGTTTCTTGATGCTACAAAAAGGACTGACAAAACCTTTTTGCACATATGGGTCCCTTTCCCTCCTTTAAGATCTCTCTGGGATATAAACCCAGTAGAATCACTGCTGGATCAAAGGGCATGCACAGTTTGATAACTTTTTGAGTATAGTTCCAAATTGCTCTCCAGAATGGCTGGATCTGTTCACAATTCCAACAACAGTATATTAATGTCCTAGTTTTCCCACATTCCCTGTAACATTCATCATTATCTTTCCTGTCATCCTAGCCAATTTGAGAGGTGTATAATGGTAGATCAGAGTTGTCTTAATTTGCAAAAAATAGATCTTATTAAAAGAGATAAAGAAGGAAAGTACATCTTGATAAAGGGTATCATAAACAATGAAGAAGTAATGATACTAAATGTATGCACCAAGTGGTAGAACAGCCAAATTCCTAAAGATTTTAAGGCAGTTACAGGAAGAAATAGACAGCAAGACTATACTAGTGGGGGATTTCAACTTTACTCTTTCAAAATTAGACAAATCTAAGCACAAAATAATCAAGAAAGAAACTAAGAAGGTTAATAGGATCCTAGAAAACCTAGATATGATAGACCTCTGCAGGAAATTGAATAGAGACAAAAAGGAATACACATTCTCTCAGCAGTACATGGCACCTTTACAAAAACTGACCATGTATTAGTGCATAAAAATCTCACAATCAAATGCAGAAAGGCAGAAATAGTAAATGTTTCCTTTTCAGGTCATGATGCTATAAAAACTATATTCAATAAAGGGACAGGAAAAGATAGACTAAAAATCAATTGGAAATTAAATAATATAATTCTAAAAAATGAGTGGGTCAAACAAATCACAGAAACAATCTATAATTTCATCCAAGTGAATGACTATAGAGAAAAAACATACCAAAACTTATGGGACCCAGACAAAGCTGTTCTTAAGGGAAATTTTATATCTCTATGTAACTACATAAAGCTCTAAACAGCTACATAAAGTAGAAACAGAGAAAATCAATGAATTGGGCATGCAATTAAAAAAGCTAGAGAAAGAACAAATTTTAAAATGCCAATTAAATACCAAATTATAAATTTTAAAACTTAGAGAGATTAATAAAATTGAAAGTAAGAAAACTATTGAAGTAATAAATAAAACTAAGAGTTAGTTTTATGAAAAAATCAACAAAATAGATAAACCTTTGGTCAATTTGGTTAGGAAAAAAAGGAAAAAAATTACCATTATCAAAAATGAAAAGGGTGAATTTACCACATATGGTAAAGAAATTAAAATAATAATTAGGAATTATTTTGCCCAACTGGATGACAATTTAACTGAAAGGGATGAATATTTACAAAAATATAAGTTGCTCAGATTAACAGAAGAGGAAAAAAATTATTGAAATATTCCATTTTTAAAAAGGAAATTGAACAAGCCATTAATGAACTCCTTAAAGAAAAAATTTTCAAGGCCAGATGGATTCACAAGTGAATGCTACCAAACATTTAAAAAACAATTATTTCTAATACTATGCAAATTGTTTGGGGAAATAGGTAAAGAAGGAGTCCTGCCAAATTCTTTCTATAACACAAATATGGTACTGATACCTAAACCAAGAAGAGCCAAAACAGAGAAAGAAAATTACAGACCAATCTCCCTAATGAATATTGAAGCAAAATTTTTAAATAAAATATTAGTAAAGAGATTGCAGCAATTTATCAGCAGGTTAATACATTATAACCAAGTAGGACTTATACCAAAAATGCAATACCAGCAGAAAACATGATAATTTCAATAGATACAGAAAAAGCTTTTGACAAAATTTAGTATCCATTCCTATTAAAAATACTAGAAAATAGAGAGCAGCTAGGTAGTGCAGTGGATAGAGCACCAGCCCTGAAATCAGAAGGATCTGAGTTCAAATTTGCTCTAGACACGTAACACTTCCTAGCTGTATGACCCTAGACAAGCCACTTAACCCCAATTGCCAAAGCAAAAAATATATATATACTTAAAAAAAATACTAGAGAGTATGGAGATAAAGGGAGCTTTCCTTAAAATAATGAGCAGTATCTATCTTAAATCTACAGCAAGCATTAATTGTAATGAAGAGAAGCTGTACACATTTTCAATAAGATCAGGAGTGAAACAAGGATACGCATTATCACCACTATCATTCAAGATTGGACTAGAAATGTTGGTGTTAGCAACAAAAAATGAAAAAGAAATGAAAGGATTTAGAATAGGCAATGATGAAATAAAAGTATTATTCTTTGTAGAGGATATGATGATATACTTAGAGAATCCTAGAAAATCATCAAAAATTTAATGGAAATAATTAACAACTTTAGCAAAGTTGCAGGATATAAAATAAACCCACACAAATCATCAGCATTCCTAAATATTACTGACAAAGCCCATCAGCAAGAGATAGAGAAATTCCATTTAAAATTAGTGTAAATGAAATAAAATATTTGGGGGATCTACCTTCTAGGACAAACTCAAGAACTATATGAAAACAACTATGAAACATTTCTCACACAAATAAAGTCAAATCTAAACAATTAGAAAAATATCAGTTATTCATGAGCTAATATAATAAAAATGACAATTCTGCCTGATTTTATCTACTTTTTCAATGCCATATCAACCAAACTGCCAAAAAATTATTTTATAGAACTAGAAAAAATAATGAAATTCATCTGGAAGAACAAAAGGTCAAGAATATCAAGGGAATTAATGAAAAAAAAAAATACAAAGGATAATGGCTTAGGAGTACCAAACTTAAAACTGTATTATAAAGCAGCAGTCATCAAATCAATCTGGTACTAAAAAATAGAGTGATGGATCAGTGAATAGATTACATATACATAACACAATAATCAAGACCTATAATAATCTAGTATTTGATAAACACCCAAATTCTAGCTTCTGGAATAAGAACTCACTATTTGACAAAAATTGATGGGAAAATTGGAAAATAATATATCAGAAAATCAGCATAGATCTATATCTCAAACCCCATACCAAAATAATATCAAAATGTTTAAATGATTTGGGCATAAAGGATGATACTATACACAAATTAGGAGCAAGAAATAATTTACCCATCAGAGCCCTGGAAAAGGAAAAAAATTATGACCAAAGAAGAATTAGAGAACATTATAAAAGGCAAAATGGACAACTTTAATTATATTAAATTAAAAAGATTTTGCACAAGCAAAACCAACAGAAACAAGGGAAATTAAAAATTAATTAAAAGGGAAATACAAAACTAGGAAAGAATCTTTACAGCCAGTATTTCTGATAAAGGTCTCATTTCTAAAATATATAAAGAATCATGTCAAATTTATAAGAATACAAGTCATTTCCCAATTGACAAATGGCCAAAGATATGAACAGACAATTTTCAGATAATAAAATTAAAGTCACATATAGTTATATGAAAAAATGCTCTAAATCACTATTGATTAGAGAAATGCAAATTAAAACAATTCTGAGATACCACCTCACACCTCTAAGATTAGCTAAGATGACAGGAAAAGATAATGATAAAAGTTGGAGTGGATGTAGAAAACTGGAACACTAATACATTGTTGGTAGAATTGTAACATGATCCAACTATTCTGAAGAGCAATTTGGAACTATGCCCAAAATGCTATTAAACTGTGCATGCTCTTTTTTTTCCCTTTTTTTTTTTAATTAAAGCTTTTTAATTTTCAAAACATATGCATGGGTAATTTTTCAACATTAACCCTTGCAAAGCCTTGTGTTCCAATTTCCCCTTCTTCTCCCCACCTCCTCCCCTAAATAGCAAGTAATCCAATATATGTTAAACATGGTAAAAATATATGTTAAATCCAATATATGTGTACATATTTGTACAATTATCTTGATGCACAAGAAAAATCAAATCAAAAAGAAAAAAATGAGAAAGAAAACAAAATGCAAGCAAACAATAACAAAAAGAGTGAAAATGCTATGTTGTGATTTACCACAAAGTTCCCACAGTTCTCTCTCTAGGTAGATGGCTCTCTTCATCACAAGGTCATTGGAACTGACCTGGATCATCTCATTGTCGAAAAGAGTCACATCCATCAGAATTGATCATCACATAATCTTATTGCCATGTACAATGTTAACCTCACTTAGCATCAATTCATGTGAGTCTCTCAGACTTCTCTAAAATCACCCTGCTGATCGTTTCTTATAGAAAAATAATAATATTCCATAATATTCATATACCATAACTTATTCAACCATTCTCCATCTGATAGGCAGCCACTCAGTTTCTAGTTTCTTGCCACTACAAAAAGGGCTATTACAAATATTTTTGTACACATGAGTCCCTTTCCCTCCTTTAAGATTCTTTGGGATATAAGCCTAGTAAAAACACTACTGGATCAAAGGGTAACTATACATGCCCTTTGACATAGCAGTGCCATTACTGTGTCTTTATCCCAAAAAAATCATAAAGGAGGGAAAAGGACCCACATGTGCAAAAATGTTTGTAGCAGCTCTTTTTTGTGGTGTCAAAGAATTTGAAAATAAGGAGATTCCCATCAATTGGGGAATAGCTGAACAAATTGTGGTACACGAAGATAATGGAATATTTTTGTTCTATTAAAAAAAAAAAGATGAACAAACTGATTTTGGAAAGGCCTGAAAATATTTACATGAACTGATGCTGAGCAAAGCAAGCATAACCAGCAATACTTTGTATGCAATAACAGCAAGAATCTGCAATGATCAACTATGAAAGACTTTGTGGTTCTCAGTGATTTAGTGATCCAAAGCAATCCCAATAGACTTTGTACAGAAAACACCATCTGCATCCAGAAAAAGAACTAAGGAGACTGAATGTAAATTAACACATGCTACGTTCACTTCCTTTTTGTGTTTTTTTTTTAATTAAAATTTTTTAAAGATCTTTCCCATTGTAGTCAATAAAAGGCTATGGAAATATAGAGTAATTGGAAACTAAATAATTCTAAAGAAAAAGTGTATTTTGAAAATAAAAAGCTGTTATTTAAAAAAAAAAGAAAAAGTGAATCAAAGAACAAGTCATAAAAACAATAAATAATTTTATTAAAGAGAATATTAATAAAAAGACAACTTAGCAAAATTCATGATATGCTAGTCCAGCAGTACTTAGAGGAAAATTAATATCTTTAAATGCCTTATATCAATAAAATTAAAAAGCAGATCAATAAATTAGGTATGCAAATAAAAAACTAGAAAACAAAAAAATAAAATTCTCCAATTAAACAGCAAATTTGAATACTGAAAATTATAAGATAGATTAATAAAACTGAAGATAAGAAAACCATTATAGCCAAGATTAGAAAGAAAACAGTAAATTCGGGGAGGTGGTGATTTTGTGACAAATTTCTCTAATAAATAATTCATTTTTCTAATATGTAGAAAAATGACTCAAATTTAGAAGAACATGAGTCATTCTGCAATTGATAAATGGTCAAAATATATGTGCAGGCAGTTTTCAAATGATAAAAATCAAAGCTATCTATACTCATATGAAAAAATGCTCTAAATCACTATCAGAAAAATGCAGACTGAAACAACTCTGCAATATCATAGTAGCTAATATGACAGGAAAAAATATGTGGGAAGGCAGTGTGGAAAAATTAGAATACTAATGCATTTTTGGTGGAGTTGTGAATTGATCCAATCATTCTGGAAAAAATTTGGAACTATGCCCAAAGCTATATAAAACTGTGTTTGTTCTTTGATCCAGCAATTCTACTAGGTTATATGTACAAAAATATTTATAGTAGTTCTTTTTCTGGTGACAAAGAATTGGAAATTTAGGGTATTCTCATCAATTGGGGAATAGCTGAACAAGCTATGGAATATAATTGTGATAGAATACAATTATACTAGAAGAAGTGACTAGCTGGATGGTTCAGAAAACCTGGGAAGACTTATATGAACTGATACAAAGTGAAGTTAGCAGAACTGGGAGAATACTGCACATACTAACAGTAATTGTGCATGATAATCAACTATGAATGACTTAGCTATTCTGATCAAGACGGTTCCAAAGAACTTATGATGAAAAATGCTATTCGTCTCCAGAGAAAGATCTGATAAGCTGAATGGAGATTGGAGTATATTTTTTCATTGTTTTTGCTTTTATTTGCAATGTGGCTAATATGGAAATATGTTTTAAATGATTTCATATGTGTAACTGGTATCATTTTTTTTTGCCTTCATAAGGTAAAGAGAGGAATTGGAGCAAAGGAAGGAATTTGGGACTCTTTTAAAAAAAATTAATGTCAAAAATAAATAACTTTTAAAAAAAAGATATAGATCAATTTGCATGAGTGAAGTAAAC
The DNA here is from genome assembly GCF_016432865.1 of Antechinus flavipes. Taxonomy (NCBI): domain Eukaryota; kingdom Metazoa; phylum Chordata; class Mammalia; order Dasyuromorphia; family Dasyuridae; genus Antechinus; species Antechinus flavipes. Next base: position 427,882,268 of record NC_067398.1, read on the forward strand.
AAGATTAACCATAATAACAATTTATACTATAATATCAATATATTCAAGATGAATAATTTTGAACATTTTGATTAAATGTTGAATAATATGAGCAAAACCAAGAAGCCAAAACCTCTGGACCAACCTTGTTATGTCATACCTACTTACCCTTGGTATTATCTGATTTAACAGCTGAAGCTGAACATTTCCTTCCCTTCCTTTCCCTCTCAGGTCAATGACCTGTTCTTTAGATCAGAACTTTCAGAATGACACTTGCTCTAGTGGGAATTCATAACTGTGTTATAAGCCCCCTGCAAGCAAATCCATAACAAGCTACCTGCCCAAGAGGTAAATTTGACTCTTTAATTCTGCTAATTAGTTTTGAAGCACAATGGCAGCTTGAGGGGGTTTTCCTGCTCTACTTATGAAGGAAACAATCTTTCTCCTCATGATTAAAACTACCAGCAGAAGGGGAAAAAAGCTTTATCCAGATGATTGCCTAATAATAGTTTTCCAAAATCAGAAAAATGTTACCTCCAGCAATGTTTCTATGACACATTCTCAAACCTGTTCTTTATTAATGCTTTATAACCACTGAACAGTTTCTTATTAAGTGCTACAGCTTAATTCAGGGACCAATTTTTTTTTTCTTAAAAGAACCAATTTTTCCCCTTTGATCATTTTCATTTGAACATAACAGGTGCTATTTTTTCTTGCACTTATATTTTATTTCTTCTTTCAATTAACAATTATCTTATCTTTCCCTCTCAATTTCCCTCCATACATGCAAATTAGAAAAACATTTATATTTCTATATACATATAAAGAGACAGAGACAGAGATGGTTAAGCTAACCAAATTCCCACACTGGCCATGTCTTAAAATATATATCTCATTTGGTACCTTGAGTCCACCCTCTCTCCATTACAAGATCATTGACCTGCTTCATGGATTATCAGTCCTCCAGAAAAGATCAATACAAATGGTCAGTTCATTGCTCAGAGTTCCAAAGTCATGTTGTACAAGAAAGCCAGATCAAAAAGGGAAAAAATGAGAAAGAAAAAAAAAAGCAACAACAATAAAAAGGTAAAAATACTATGTTGTGATCCACATTCAGTCCCCACAGTCCTCTTTTTGGATGCAGATGGCTTTTTGCATCACAATTCCTAAGTCTTTCAAAGATGTTTCTCTTTACAATGTTGTTGTCATTAATAAATATTTCAATTTCTTTTCCAAATATACTTAAAGCCAATTTTAACATTAGTTTTTTTTTAAATTAAGTTTCAAATTCTCTCTTCCTCTTTTCTTCCTTTCCTTTCCCTTCTCATTAAGAAGGCAGGCAAGAAGTGCAGTCATACAAAATGTATTTCCATATAAATCATGTGGTAAAAGAAACCCCCTCCAAAAAATAAAAATTTAAGTTTTAAAAAATGTATTCTTTTCATCTGCATTCAAACTCTATCAGTTCTTTCATTAGAGGAAAATAGCATTTTTCATCCTAGTTCTGTTCTCTTGGTTCATTGTGCATCAGTTCATATAAATCTTCTTTAGTTTCTCCAAAATTGTATTTTTCATCATTATTTATAATGCAATAATAGTATGTTACATTCACATACCATAATATATATGTAATGTATATAATACATATATATATAAATATTTTGTATTTATATATACATACATACATACATATGTATAGTATGGGTACCTTTTGCTTTCTTGTGATCCCTCTTTGAAGTCACAATAAGTTTTAAACAAGTTGCATACATAGTTCAAATCCACTTAGACTTATAATGTTAGAGACCCTCCAAAGAGCTTTTGTTTATGTGGATCATGTCTATTAATATTTACTTTATTAGATATACAACACCTTATTGCCCAATCAGATCAAGTCCAAATTCAAGAGTCAACACATTGTAATGGAAAGAGGATCAGGACTAGAATTAGTCAAGACTAGCAGTCAAATCCTACCACTGCTTCTTACAGCTTGTGTTACCACTTAACTCTCTCTGAGTCTCAGTTTTCTTATTTGTGAAATGAAGATAGTCATACCAATAGTGAGTGCGTCATTCACAAGTTTGAAGAGAAATTGAAATAATATATGTGGGATGCTTTTCAAGCTCAAAATCTTATGTATATATCAAATATTATTATTAAGTATTCAAATCATAGTCATTGACAATAAACATTTATTAAGGACCTACTAAATAGTACTAGTGACTTCTGGGGGTGGAGCATAGATAGCAGAGAAACAAGTAACTTAACTGACTTCCTGGTGTCTGAAGAGTAGCCAAGATTGTATACATATCTATTTCTGTATCACTATGTAACCCTAGACAAGTCACTCTGAGACTCACTATTATCACCCATACAACTGAGAAAGCTTTCTTTCAAACGAGCCCATAGTCATGAATTTAGAGCTAGAAGGTCACTTGATCAATAAACATTTACAAAGCAGCAGGAATTATGCTGAGTGCTGGGATTACAAATATGAAAAAGAAAAATGGTTCCTGCCTTCAAGGAGTTTACAATCTAATGGGAAGAGATCATAATACCATAAAGGAAGCTAAGAAGTTTGAGGAGGAGGACCCAGGCACAAGGGCATGATGGAGTTCAGTCTTGTTCAAAGTACAGACTAAGGGAAAATGAAAAGGTATCTGGTCTGAAAGTCCTTCTTAAATAGAAGCTTGTAGGAAGCTTTTGGCCCTACCTGACAGCCTTCCAATCACAGGGACAGAGGGTGTGACTAAAAGCTGATATGACCTAGTAGGATGATGAGTTTCTTAATGCTGAGGTTTCCTGTTGGTATGGTAGAGTCCAGTCCAGGTAGTTCAAATAGGAAATGGGTGACTGAAGGAGTGAACTTAGAGATTACCTAGTACAACATCATATAGATAGGCAGCCGCCAAACTGAGATTTGAACCCAGATCTTCTGAGGTCATATCCAGCAATCCTTCAACTGAACCATGTTCTCCTTTTATGCTTATATGATGACTTCATAAAACTTTGCCTAAAACATAGTACTTGCAAGATGAAGAGAACATCAAGCAAGAGGCAGCTTTGGGCTCAGGTGAGAGTTCCACAAGGAATGGGCATAAGTACTAGATTACTTATCTTCCACTTGTCCCTTACTTCTCCAAAACTGCACTTCCCCTTTTGATTTTGCTATTGCTTTTTATAGCTAAATGGGTAGCCTAGGTGTTACAATGGATAGAATGCTGGCCCTGAATTGAGGAAGATTCATTCTCATAAGTTTAAATTTGACCTCAAACACTTATTGTGTCTCTGGGCAAGTCACTGAACTTTGTTTGCCTCATTTCCTTATCTATAAAATTAGAGAAAGAAATGGCAAACCAGTCCAATATCTTTACCAAGAAAACTTCAAATAGAGTCATGAAGAGTAGAAAACAACAATAAAATTGCTTTTTATAGAACCAATACTTGTCTAGACTTATATGACTGATACCTTTGATTTTCCCTTTTTCCTCACTTCTCCCATTCAATCAGTTACCAAGCACATAGTTCACATTCACTCCTCTCCTGCATTCTCACTGACATCTCCAATGTACAAGCCTTTATTACTACCTATCTGGATAATTTCAAAAGCTGTCTAACAGGTTTTCCCACCTTGATATTCTCCTCACTGTAATCTATCCTTTACCCAGTATCTGGACTAATCATTCTGGTGCACTGATCTAAGCACACTACTGCTATACTCAGAAATCATCTGTTATTCTTTATTGCTATAGGTATAAAGTTAAATTTGTCCGTCATTCAAGGTCCCCTAAAGTCCATCATAACTTTACCTTTCCTTCTTTAATTCATATTACTATTTTTCCAAACACTAAGCTGCAACTGAATTCATGTACTCTAGGTCCTCCTGCTTCTGTATCTAGACCAAAAGGCTCTCCCTCCCTATCTTCACCTGCAGAATTTCTAGCTATCCTTTAAAGTTCAATTCAGATATGACTTCTCTATAAAGTTTTATACAATCCCTAGGCAGCTAAATGGCACAATATTTAGAGATTTGGGCCTGGAGACAAGAAGACCTAACCTCAAATCCAGACTTAAACACTTACTAGCTATGTGATACTGAGCAAGTAACTTAGACACTGTTTGCCTCAAATTACTCAACTATAAAACTGAGATAACAAAAGCTCCTACTTCACAAATAAGAATCAAATCTCTCTCTCTCTCTCTCTCTCTCTCTCTCTCTCTCTCTCTCTCTCTCTCTCTCTCTCTCTCTCACTTTCTCTCTGTCTCTTTCTTTCTTTCTTTTCCTTTCTCCCTTTTCCCTACTTCTCCTTCCTCCTTTTTCTTCCGTTCTCTTTCCCTCTTCCCCTTTCCTTCTCACCCTCCTCTCTCTTTTACTATGTTTCTTACCCATTTCCTCTCTTCTCCTCCTTTTCTAGTCTCTCTCCCTTTCTTTTTTGTCTCTCCCCTTCTCCCTCCCTTTTCTACCATAAGACACTCTGAATCTTTTATTCTAATTAGATTTCATATATTTATACAAGTCTCATAGACCTTTCATTGCGAAATCCTTCGTTCAATCTAAGATATGCTATCAATATCACCCTCTAATTCATCCCATGGATAATCAGGATTTAGTCTAAGATTTTCTACTTAATGATTGAGACTTGTTCTCAGTTAAGGTATAAGGGCATAGCATCATATATATTACTTACTTTAATTGGAATGGGATAGTTGTCTAGGCTGACACCTCACCTATCCTTACACATAGATCATTATTTGCCATAGTTCAGGTGTAAAAGAATGATCACAATTAAAGTCATCTCAATCCATTCCTGTAACAGCAGATGATTTCATTCCTGAATGGAATTCAGTGCCATTCTATTTAATTCTTTCAAGATAACAAAGAGTACTTTCTTTAAAATCCTCTTCATCCTCTTTATAAAATAAAGGTTACAATGGTTTTACAGGAAACAATATCTAACCATTATCTTTTTTTCTCTCTTTCTTACTAAAGATTTGGCAGCAAACTTGGATCTTCAATTTCTTTCAGAACAGTTTCTATCCAAACTCAATCCTCAAAAAATTATCTTCATAATGTTTTATTACAACCTAATAGTTATAGCCAGAAAGAATTGGGTTTTTTTTACATCTTCTTTTTGATGCTTTTTAGAACACAGATCAAAGAAAAACTTTCTTGTTCTCCTTGACTCCATAGAAAGAAACTTTATAGAGTGACAGTTATAGCTGTTAACTTTAAGCATCCTGCTTTTAAAGAGACACAATTTTTACAAAAGAAGATTTTGAAACAGAGGTTATATTGATAAACAAGGTAAAAACCTATAGGGAGAAAATATATAGGGAAAATAATTCCATTTATTCTTTAAATTTAGAGCTAGACAAAGAATTGATTCAAATCTATAAAAACAGGAGCTATTTCCCAATATTTAAATGCTCAAAGCATATGAACAGGAAATTTTTTTTTAAATTATGAGCAAGGAATATAAATTATAAATAATTATGAGCCGCATTGTGCTAAATACTGGAGATACAAAAACAAAAGTGACATAAACTTTTTCCTCAAGAAATTTGCATTCTATTGGGTTAGATCAAGCTTCTTAATCTGTGGGTCTCAATATAGGGTTAAGTAACTAAATGTGGGGATTCAGGGAATTATGATTTATTTACAGTTAGTGGTTTATTTGTATACCTATTTTATATACTTATATATTCAGGGTCATGTAAAAATTTCTCAGGCAAAAGGGATGGCTGAATAGAAAACTTTAAAGAAGCCCTGGAAGTTAGATACCTTTCATACATCAAAGTATTCATGAGGAATTCCACCTCTACCTTCAATCAATATAATTACAAGGTGTTGAAAGGATGAATGATCACTTTTTTTTAAACGTATGAGACTATGTTTTATGCTTAGCTCTCTTTTTAATTGTATCAAAAAGGGAATGATTTGAATGTCTGACCAAAAAAGTTAACACAATACTTCTTGGAAGTTTCAAAAAACAGTAGAATGTTAGCATTAGACTTATTTTGGCAGCAAAAAAAAAAAAGTTAAATTTCAAGGACTCAAAATAGGAATTTCTTTAGGTAGCAAACTCTTAGCTCTGTACTTAAGAATAACAAAGAGTAGGAGAGAGGACTCACAAGAAGTATTAGTCCCATCCCCCTAAGACAAATGAAAAGTGTGAGAGACAGAGTTTCTCTGTGTCTCTCATAGTCAATTTATTAATTAGACTAGCAGATAATCAATAAATTGAAATCAATGGTTTTATTGGAAACTAAATACTACTCGCTAAAGCCATGAACATTTAATTTTAGAAAAGAAGGGAGTCCACAGGGGTTAAAATAAATTCTGGTGGGTTAACAAGCAATGAGAGAATGAATATTATAATGAAAGGTGAGCTTCTTATAATGAGGGCTGAATTCTAACACTGATCATGTCAGTACTTTACCAAGTCATTGTGCCTCCAGCAATCTATATAAAAGAATCTGTTCTCTATCTTTCCTCTCCAATAGAATAATGGTGGGATTCCATAAAAATTTCATCTAGATAAAATGGTCTGGGTAGGGTGAATTTTGGGGCAAGGTCACAAATGTCTTTGAGATGCTAGGCTTTCAATAACCAAGCAAAAATAGAGAATCTTTAGGTTCCTTGTAGACAATTGGCTATTAATATAATAAAAAATAATCAATTTTTAATCCTCTCACAAGTGACTACATTATTGGGAAGACTAATTTTTAAATAATATACCCTTCCGGGAATAGTAAAAGACATAACTAGAACAAACATAGATACATTTGAATATTGAAAGATAGCCCTTCAAGGGAGAAAGCAGTTTCAAAGAATATGACTTCTTATATAAAGAAAATACTAGCTATGAACTCTAAAAAGGTATTTATCCTTGGGTTCCAGAAGCAATCAGACCTAATGGGAACTTAATGGGAACTATATAAAGGGGGAAAAGTATCTTTTACATCAGGAGCTGGGAGTTTTACCTTTGCCACCATATTTGTCTCACTAACATTATACTCTAAATTTGAGCCTATTCTGTTTGCAAGAACAGAGTAACCACATTTAAGGGAAATATTTTATACCTATTGTTCTGACCTCAGTAAAAACCTTTTCTAAAAATTAATGTATTTCAAATATTTGATTAATCATGGAAAGAATATCAATATGAGTTTACAAGCAACAGTACTGGAAACGCCATCAATTTTCCATGCTACCTCTAAAACCCTGAGAGAAGTGGTACTTTTCTGAGGACCAAATTTGCTAGTTCAAGTGACCCCAGAGTAAGTATTACAAAAGTGTTACTATATAAACATATATTATATGTATTAATATATATTACATAAATACATGTATACATGTATGTTGTATATATTATATCCACATGTATATGGATATACTAAGATATTTGTTTATATATAAATGGATATGGATATGGATTTGATATTTGATCTATACTTTAAAGGAGATTAGGGATTTCAGGAGAATATATCTAGGCATTAGCATGAGACAGGAGAAGGAATGTTGAATGTGAGAAATAGTTGAGAAATCTAGTGAGTGTATGGAATATTTAAATGGAAGTAATGTGAAATAAGCCTGTAAAGGGAGATTGAAACCAGATTGTAATGTCTATATATGCCAGAGAAATTTGTATTCAATCCAAGAGGTTACAGAGAGTTTATTGAGCAGGCTAGTAAACTGGTAAGACTTTTACTTTAGAAAAATCCTTTCAAGAGATACTTGGAGGATGACCTTAGACAGAGAAACCAATTAGAAGGCTGGTATAATAATTACCAGTAAGACAGGTGAGATTTAGGAAAACAAATACACTAATAAATACAGTATTCCTTCAGTGTCTCATCACTCCTTTCTCAAGGGTAGCTATTTGTTAACCCAGGAGTGAAAGCCTACAACATCAGCATCAGAGCAGAAGTGCCTCAAGCTGAGTTACCTAAGCAGGTCACTTTCACCCCTGAAGGAGACTTCTCTGACAACTTCAGAAGCCAGGGCAGTTCCAATTCAGGAAGGAGCATACCATATTGGGAGCTTCCAACCAAGGCCACTTTAGAATAAAATTCTTCCTCCCGCAAATCTCAGATCTCATCAGTAGCCCAGGCTATTACATAGCCAGGTATTTTTTAGCACTCTTAGGACTATAAGAAAAGTACTTTATAAACCATAAAGTGCTATATGAATATAAATTATTACTATGGTTATTGCAGGTGTAAATATAGGGCATTCTCAAATGCCCTAGGAAGAGAGAGGTCACCAAATATGAATGGAAGTAATTAATTTAGCAGGGCACCTGGCGAATTGTATGATTTGTCCTAGATGTCAGGAGGAAATCAATGATATATTAAGTGCAGTGGGCTTTCCAAAGGACATGTACATTGCATTATTTGAGGGAATGCAAATGGAGTGAATGTGAAAGTGACCTTGGGTCCCATGGTTCAAACTAGTTCTGTGCTAGCTAACAACCAGGCTGATTGAGAACATTAGGCAAGGAGGTTACAGATGCCCTGTTTATTAGACAGAAAACATTAACATCTTGGTTGTACATTGAAACACAGTAAGACATGAAAATAAACAGAGGGCAAAAGGGAGAAGTTCACTGGATTTCCACCAAGCTGAATGAAAAAATATATATCTTGATGCTGGTGTTTGCTCAGATATGTCTGAGAAGCAATACAGAGAAAGCTTTTTCTTTTTTAATGGAGCTATTTTCACCTCTGCAAGGTTAGCAAGGCTAATGAAATTCACTCAAGAAACTGCTTAGTGAAAAAGCAAAGAACTCTGGGTCTGATTTCAGAGTGGAGGATGGAAACACATAGCCTCCTTAGGGAACAAGAAAGAATTATGAAATTTTAGAACTGGAAAGGCCTTCAGAGGTCCTCTGATTCAACCCCCTTATCTTATAGATGAAAAAATAGAAGCCCAGAGAAACTACATAGCCAAGTTAATGACAGAACCATGTCTGGAACCTGGATTTACTGAAATACAGACCAGTACTGGGTTTTTCATGCTTAAAAGTAGTTGATCAGATTTTGCTTGACACCAAGATTCCTTTTAGTGTTCATGTGGAATATAATCATCATCATCATCATCATTACATTTAAGTAGCAGTTTATGGCTAGAAATACAGACTTCCTATTTGTTTGATTTCTTCTCCATCTCTTAACTATAGAGGATTAGGTTCCAGTACTCTTCTCTTTTCTTAATTTTAATTTTTTTAATTTTCTTTAATTTTCTTAATTTTTAATTTTCTTAATTTTCTTCTCTTTTCTTAATTTTGAAGTCCAAAGTTTCGTATTTCTTTCCTCCCTTCTCCCTTCCCAAGAAGGTAAGAAATTTAAGATATGTGAAATTAACAATGTTCATATTGATAAAACAAAACTCATCCCTTCTATTACATGTCTCTATTTCTATCATTTATATATACTGTGTAAATATGAGCGTAAACTCCTTTAGAGCAGGAACTGTTTTACTCTTTGTTTTTACCCCCAGGACTTAGAACAATATCTGACATGAAGTAAGTAATTAATTTTTTAAAAATTTATTTATGTACTCATCCTAAAGTCTCAAAAGAATTGTAGAATACAATGAGACACAATTAGTGATCCTCAAAATGGAGAAGAATTACATTTGAAGGGCATTGAAGAAGGGCAAAAATTGTCTCAATTTTCAAAAACAGTATGAAAATCATAGGATAATGAACTTGGCTTCCAATTCATGTGAGTATATACATATGTATTTTATACATATATGTTTATAAATAGATAGATCCATATGTATGGGATAATTGGGGAATATCTAAGAAAAAAGTAATGATCACAAGAAAGTCAACATTGCTCATCAAAATGCATCATATCAACCTAATCTTCTCTCTCTCTCTTTCTTTTTATAGTTATTGAAATGGTAAATCTAAAAACTGCTACAGATGAAGCCTACTAAAATTTCATCAAATAACTTGACAAAATCTCTGATGCTATCATTGGGAAAAGGATGGAAAGGGATGAGAGCAAGACGATCAGGTCATTTCATGTAAATTAAACAGTTCTGAGGTACTACTTCACATTTTTCAGATTGGTTAAGATGATAGAAAAAGATAATGATAAATGTTAAAAGGGATGCTGGAAAACTGGGACACTAATACATTTTTAGGGAACTTGTGAACTGATCCAACCATTCTGCTGAGTAATTTAAAACTATGCCCAAAGGACTATCAGACTGTGCATATCCTTTGATCCAGTAGTCTCTACTGGGTCTATATCCCGAAGAGATCTTTAAAAAGGAGAAAAGAACCCATATGTGCAAAAAATGTTTGTAGTAGCCCTTTTTGAAGTATCATAAAGCTGGAAACTGAGTGGATGCCCAGCATTGGGAAATGGCTAAATAAGTTATGATATATGAATGTAATGGAATATTTTTGTTCTATAATAAATGATCAGCAGGTTGATTTCAGAAAAGCCTGGAGAGACTTACATGGACTGATGCTAAGTGAAGTGAGTAGAAGCAAGAATATATTGTACATAATAATAACAAAATTATGTGATGATCAGTTGTGATGGACATGACTTTTTTCAACAATGAGATGATCCCAATAGATTTGTGATGGAGACAGCCATCTGCATCTAGAGCAAGGACTATGAAGACTGAATAGGGACCTTTTCACTTGTTATTGGCTTGCTTGTTTTTCTTTCTCCTTTTGATCTGATTTTTTCTAGTGTAGCATAATAAATATGAAAATATGTTTAGAAGAAATACACGTGTTTAACTGTATTGAATTATTTGCTGTCTAGAGGAGGGGAGAGGGAGAGAGGGAGGGAAAAAATTTGGAATGCAAAGTTTTGCAAGGATGAATGTTGAAAACTATCTTTGCATGTATTTTGAAAAATAAAAAAACTATTATTATTTTAAAATTCAAGTCATTTCAGCATTAGAGAATTAACCAGGTCTAATGAGTTAATAGTTTTGATGTTAGTTTGTAAAGAGGAGCAATTAACTTGAAATCACACATTTAGAGCTAGAAGGAAGCATAGAAGCCATCAACCCTGACTCCTTAATTTTACAGGTGAGGAAAATGAGGTTTCCTCACTCTAAACCTCTCCAAACTTTCAGAAAGTCTTGCTTCACCATTCCCTAAATGCTATCTTAACTTATAAGATACCTCTGCCCCTGGGGCATCTTTCTCTTACTGGTCAGTCTCTCCCAGAACCTCCATTTTAAAGAGTGCACAGTCCTCACATACACCCATCCATTCCTCTCTAAGATCTACTCTGGACTCATTAAATTTTTTTTCTCCATCTCTTGGGTACCTTATCTCCTCCCTCCCCTGGCTTTTCAGTTTCCTTTTTATTTTACTTTTTAAAAATCATATTTGTATCCGAAGTGCTTAGCATTATGACTGGTATTTAGTAAGTGCTTAATAAGTATGCAAGCCCCTGAGAGTGAAATAGATAGAGCTAAGTCTGGAATTGGAAAGAAGTGATTTCAATTTCAGCCTCAAACATTCATAGGTCATTTACCTTCTGTTTGCCCTACTTTTCTCAACTCTAATATGGAAATAATAATATTACATACTCCTGGAGTTGTTGTGAGATAATACTTGTAAAAAAGTGCTTAATGTAGTGCACTATATAAATACTTATTTTCTTCCTGCTTGATAAAACTTATTGACTTGATTTAGCAGAGGGGCAGAAAAATTAAATGATTTGCTCCAGATCATGAAGATAATATAAAAGAGGGGCAAGATTTGAATGGAAGTCCTCTTGACTCAAAATCCAGTATTCATTACATTATTCCACACAGGGTCCTTGTTTTGATCAATAAATTAAAAGGGCCTAGATTAGAAAGAGGGAGGGACAGGGGGAAGAGAGACAGAGACAGAGAGAGTGAAAGAAAGAAACAGAGACAGAGAGAAAGAGAACAAGAGAGAACAAATGTATAGAAGACACAAAGCTGGAAGGGATGGTTAAAATAATTGATGACAAAGTCAAGATTCAAAAATACCTTGATACATAAGAACATTAAATCGAATAAGGCAAGATGAAATCTAACAGAGATAAATGTAAAAGCTTGTATCTGAGCATTATTTTTTTTTGACATATCAATGTCACAAGTATAAGATAGAGAAGCTGTAGTTAAGCAGCATTTCATATGAAGAAGTGGTAGTTTCCATGGCTATTCTTCAAAGACCACTATTGTACCAAACTGCCAATTTGCAAGATGAGATTGGAGAAACTAATAAAATGTGTCTTATTTCACCATGCCATGTACTGCCCTCTACTTTTCTGTATCCTACACTCCCTGGTCCTAACTGAAATTCAAGTATCAATTTATTTGGCAGTTATTAACAGATAAAACTCAAGGATAGAGAACACCAGATAGAAAATTCAAGAATAAAAGAAAAAAAAAAACTATGAGATATGAACATTTCATTTCATCTTGTCACTGGCTTCTAGAATCACCTACTATTGTTAGACAAACTAACCTGACTTGGTGAGAAGTGGGATAGAAGAGAAAAAAAGTCCTCCAAGGCTGAGTTCATTTAATGCCCAGAAGTAGATAAGATATAAGAAGAGAAGGTGTATGGATATGAGAGAAAGTGCACTTACCAAATAGGAAGTTCATTCTACCTTGTTGCTCCTGTAGCGTCTTCCTCTGCTTCCCTGAGTACTAGGCTCTCTGTGGTCACTTCTAGGGATCATGTTTTAGGAAGGTCATCAACAATCTAGAGCTAAGTGACCAAGATAAAGAAAGATTTGGTTCATTTTGGAGAAGTAGGAATAACAGATAGAAATTGCTCAGAGGCAGATTTTAGTTCGATGTAAAAATCTTCTAGCAATTAGAGTTGTCTCAAAGAGGAATGGGCTATCCAGGGAAGCAAAGCCATAACTAGGGCAATTGGGGGTTGGAGGATGCATTAGTGCTTCCCACCTCATGCTAGCACGGTAAGAAATCAATCAATCAACATTTATTAAGCACCTACTATGTACCAAGTACTGGGCTAGGTGCTGTGTGTACAAAGACAAAAATGAAACAATATCTTCACTGAAGGTATTTTTATATAATTAGGGGAGATGACATGCGTATATACAAATGTTACAAAATATCTATGAACTAAATATAAAGGCATGAAGGGTGGGGCTAGGGAACTTAGGAGCTGGGAAGTCAAAATAATTAAGTACCATAGTAAGCTACAGATGGCATATTTCCACACCCCAACATTGATCACCAAAGTCAGCTTCATCCAGACCAAAGATGTCGTGATCCTTCCGCAAATCTTCCCAAATTGTATCTCAGAATCTTCTCCTATAAGGGGCCTCCAGTGGTTTCTGTTTCTCCCCAACAAGGAAAAGCCTCAGAGTCTCTCCCCATATCAGGTCTTTTGTCTCAGGATCTAAGGTCTCTCTCAGAGGTTTCTCTTCCTTCCTTTTGCAGCACTCCCCTTAATTTCTCTACCTCAATGTAAATAAAAATGATAGCTACAGCTCTGCTAAGAGGTAGTGAGTTCCCTGTCTTTGGGGATCTTCAAATAGAGGTTAGATGACCATATGTTGGGAATGATTCCGAATGCAGGGGTCCTCAAACTTTTTAAATAGGGGGCCAGTTCACTGTCCCTCAGACTGTTGGAGGGCCAGATTATAGTAAAAACAAAAACTTTGTTTTGTGGGCCTTTAAATAAAGATACTTCATAGCCTTGGGTGAGGGGGATAATCATCCTCAGCTACCGCATCTGGCCCGCGGGCTGTAGTTTAAGGACCCCTGAATTATAGAGGAAATTCCTACTCAGGTTTGGTTTGGACCAAATAACCTCTGAATTCCTCTCAACTTTGAATAAAAAAGTATAGTCCCCTGGATGAGAGTGGGCTCCGAGTGGGAGTGAAGGGATAATGCTATTTTAGGATAAAGGAAGGGGTCCATAGAAATCTTGTTATATCTAGGGGGTAATATGTAGCTTTCAATAATATCCCTTCAGTGCCTAGATGGGCTGCTGAAGTTTTCAGGGACAAATTTCACAGTACCAAGGCCTGTGGAAGGATGTTATCATTTTGTTGAATGCAAAGTTGATTATATTTTTTCAGTCTATACCCAAGTTTTTAAAGGGTTAAAAATGTTAGCTTCTGAAATGAAGGACAAAATGTTACACAAACTCCTCCTGGAGTCAAAAGAGATTTCTATATCTCCTGGAAAACAGAGCATTTTCCAACAATAAGCCAGCCTACCCTTCCAGAATTCTACCCTTTCAGTGATTTCTATCCCTTCTCCCTAATACCTTAAAGGTATTAGGGAGGCCAATATTATGATCTTTGTGACCAGACTAGATCTTTCATTCCAGATCCAGGGGCTGTCAATCTGAAGTGCTCCCATATTGAAACTGGATTCTGAATCCCATGACCCTAATTCAGCAGTCCATTACTGTTCTGCTGCCTCCAGGACAGAAATTCCATGTCTCCCTTAACTCCTTACTACCCTTCCATTCCCCTTGTTCTTGCCCCAAATCCCCAAGGTTCTTGCTCTGGCCTCCACCTCCTAGGATTAGCATCACTCTTTGCCCCTCATTTTTGAAATTTAAAACACACAGTATTAAAGTTCTTCTGAGTGCCTGAGCTGTGCCACCCATTAAGTGCTAGTCACTGCCCAGTTGCTGCCCATTGTCATTTCCTGAGCATCACAGGATACATGTATCCTACCTCTGGTTGTGATGGAAGGCTCCTGCATGTTGGCTTTTTCTTTATGGGGCAGTCCCCTTTCCTATTGCCAACAGCTTGCTGGCTGACTACTATAGTCTCACAGTGGAAGAAATAACCTCCCATGGTTTTTCATTAGGTTTCGTGACCTTTCTTTGGTTCAAAGTTTTGCTGGAAAATGTATATGGAAGCTAGGCAATCTTACTTTCCATTAAGACCACCCATCTTGACAGGAAAGCCTTGCTCTTTCAAATACAGCAAGCAAAATCTTCTCTTCCAACCTAACTTATCTCGCCTCCTGCTTAATATAAAAAGAAATATCACCAGACAAAATCCTTCCAAAATAGGCAAACTTTCTGTGCCATTTGAATCCATGATAGGCAAGTGTACAGTGGAAGGAGGGCTGTGTATGGAGTCAGAGGATCTAACTTCAAGAGCCAGTTTTACAACTTCCTAGCCCTGGTGTCTTGGGCAAGTCAATTAAACTCTTTAGCTTCCATTTCTTCATCTGCAAAATGGGCATAGTAATTCAATATTTGTTTTACCTATTTCATAGGATTATTGCAAAGAAGTACTTTATAAACCACATAAGCTTCATAACACAACAAACGGAGAAGGTTTTGCAAACCTTAAAGTATTATACAAGGGACAATTATTATTATAGTGCTATATGATGAAGAGCTTCAAAGCACACAAAAATGTCATTTGAGGGCAGCCAAAGCCAATTTGCCTGATTACTCAAGTGATCCCTTTACTTAATACATCAAAGCTCTCAGAGTTGAAGGATTTTACATCAAATTCAATAAAGATTTTTTTTTAATCTTTTGGAAATGGTAGGTGTCAACATATTCTGAGCAACCCTGAGAAGTTTTCCTCTGACATAGTAATTCTCCAAATCAATGAAATCTGTATTTCTGCAATTATAATGTCACTTTTAACACCAAGATTATAGGATAGCATAATGCTGCTGATCACATGCTGAGTCATACTAGGCAAAATAACATTATAAATAATATGAGTAACAGCATCTTTTAAAGAGAAATAGGGATGTATGGCATACCCACGCATAGTCAATGTGCCTTCTATTACAATAGAACCTTTAAAATTATTTCAGCAATGCACTAAACTCCTATTATTGAACATTATATTCCAATGTCCTCTTTGCAGTTAGAGAAATGTCTTTTATATAGATGAACAAGAGTAGTTCTGTACTTTGATGACTATGGTATGATATGCTACTGAGCAGAGCTCTAATTAGGGTGAAGGAACTGGCATTTTGACCTATGGTTCTGAAATTGAAGGGGTACCAATGCATTTCAATTCTTCCAGACAGTAAAAATAACTGAGCTTAGTATTAGCTAACAAGAATAATTAGTTTAAAACCACAAGTTGCCAAATACAGCACTTTTGTTCTTTCTGAAGGAACTGCCTCCATAGTATTTGTTGCTAACTGTGGGGGTCTCTGTTTTCCTACTATGGAATGATAACATCTCTGGGTCTTTCTCTCAATGTTGATTTGTAATTCAAAGGTCTATCCTTGGGTTACTTCTCCATGTTCAACTCAGAGAATGATGGGAACTGAACCTATAATTTGATTGATGTACAGAACTCCTGTATGATAAAACTCCTTTGCAAAGCACAATAGCACCCTTTTTGCAATTGAGAGTCTTAGAGAGTTGCCCAAGTCTAAGAGTACTAGGATACAGTTTATATCAGTGAAGGAACTTGAATCAAGGTCTCCCTGGCTCCTGCTTAACTGAATTTGTCTTTAAAAGATGATTTGAGAGGAAGGTTTCAGGCTACACCCCAGAGGGATATTTGGGAACACTTTACCCTGATCTGAGAGTTTCTAGATATGAACTGCTATTGAAGTAGCATCAACAAAACATACATGTGCCTTGTGTTGTTCTTCCCATGACAGTGATGGGTTTGTACTGAGTGATCACACTGCCACCGTGCTTCAGATCTTTTGTTGCAAACAGCAAACAGCAAACATGACATAACTATTTATGAATTAATTTGTAGACATCAAACAAAGTGAAGCTTTATGTGAAGCAAACTGACCCATATGGAGGTGCAACTAATAGCTCTGGAACTGGATCAGAACTTTATTGGTTTTGGCCAAAAGTAATTTCAATCAAAATTTTGATGCCATTAGCTTCATTCTCAAGCCAACTGTACTGACTAGCCCAATATATACCTCGTAGGTGAAGTAGAACTGAATACAATTTTTTAAAAAGCCCAGTTTTTGAGCAACATAACTTTCTGATACCTATTTTTAAAAATAATATAATTATGTCTAGTAGATATAGAAAGGGAAGAGAGATAGGAAATTATTTAGCCCTTATGAAAAAGAGAAAAAAATACCATAAAACATATCTCTAAATCTAGTAGTGGTGTTCCCCTAGTTCTGTAGTAATATCCTCTCTCCACAATCCAAGGTCTCAATCTCCCCACCTTCAGAGATAAATTGGATTGGGCTTGAACTTGCTGATAAAAGGCATCTCATTTTTGTGAAAGCATATCAAAAGGACTTTTTATTATATGATATTATATATCCTAAATATTAACTCTCAAGGTTCAGATGTATCTATTTGCAGTATTATCTGAGTTATTTGTATTTGTTTTTTTTTTATTTAAAATTTTAGTTTCCCCAGAAAAATTGAGAAATAGTATTTCTCTAAAGCCCTTTACAGACCTCAGAGAAAAGTTCTTGGAAAGGTGGGTGATAGGAGGAAGGCAAAAAAGGCTTTTTTAGAGAAATGGTTTAAATGATAATTCTTGTCTAAATAATATTGTTGCTTTCCCTACCGGTGAATTCATTGGCCCATAGGAGATCCCCACTGATTCACTTAGGAAAGTGCTCCAGGAGAAACAGGATGGAAGATTAATACAGATTCCATAAATATTACCTGAAATCTTAGAGCAGAGTGATATCTGACATCATGAGTGAATATGTCAATTTGGATCTGTGACTCTCTCTGGCTCCCCACCACCTCTCTCTGTCTCTATTTCTCTCTCTCTCTCTCTCTTTTTCTCTCTCTCTTTCTCTCTCTCTCTTCTCTCTCTCTCTCTCTGTCTCTCTGTCTCTCTCTTTCTCTCTCTCTCTCTCTCTCTCTCTCTCTCTCTCTCTGTCTCTCTCTCTGTCTCTCTCTCTCTCTCTCTCTCTCTTTTTCTGTCTCTCTCTCTCTCTCGCTCTCTCTCTCTCTCTTTCTTTCTCTCCATCTCTGTCTCTGAGTCACTCTCTGTGTCTGTCTCTCTGTGTTTCTTTCTCTATCTGTCTCTCTCCTTTTCTGTTTCTATGACTCTCTCTCTAGCTGTCTCTCTTTGTCTCTCTGTTTCTCTCTCTGTGTTTCTGTCTCCCCCATACAAGAAATAGTATGGATATAAATTAATGACAAATTAAATAAAACTTTCTGGTAAATTGGTTCCTAAGTGGTACAGTATTTGTATTTTTTTTCCTTCCAGGTGCTAATCTCTATTTTACAGATGAGGAAACTGAGGCATACAAAAGTTAAGTGATTTGCCTAGGAAAGAAAGTAGACCTAGCAAGTGTTTAAAACTCAAGTCTCTCTGATCCAAGTCCAATACACTATCTATTTCGTCACCAAGTAATAGAGTAGTTATAGAATGCAAAATCTAAAAAAATAAAATTACTATCAAAATTAAATATATGCCTATACTGATGATATAACTATCATTATTGTTTTTTAAAGTATTTTAACAATGTAGGACTGAACTGTCTTCTCTTTCTTTAATTTTTCATATATATATATATATATATATATATAATATATATATATATATATATATATATATATATATATATATATATATATATATCCTGGTAAGTACAGAAAACTTGATTCACATCTAGGGTAAATTTGAGTACTCCAAATTTCACAGAAACAAACAAATACAGAGAAAATGAATAATCATTTGTCTAACAGGTAGTATGTGCCTGGTATTATATTAAGCATGTTTTTAATCATCTCGTTTAATCACAATAATTCTGTAAAGTAGGTGAAACTGTTGGGGAAACTGAGGCAAACAATTAAGTGATTATTTGCCCAGAGCCACACAGCTAGCAAATATCTGAGACCAAATTTAAGTCAGGTCTTTCTGACTTCAGACTCAGCACTGCATCTCTTTGCCAAATCCAATTTAGTTGTATGATCTGGAATATAATCTAAAATCACTAATGCACAATTCTTATCACATAATATGCACTTAACAAATATGTATTGATTGATGCTTTAAACATGATATTTTGTCCTTGTAATATTTTTCAAGAAGATTCATCTTTATGAGTTCAAATTTGGCTTCCTACGCTTACTGTCTATGTGACCCTTGGCAGTTCAGTCTTTTCATCTGTAAAATGGGCTGGAAAAGGAAATGGCAAACCATTTCAATACCTTTGCCCCCCCAAAAAAACACAAATGGGGTCATAGAGAGTTGGACACAACTGAAAAACAACTAAATATCTCATGATAAAAATAACTTGAAAACCAGTTCCGTCAGCAAGGTTTCTTATTTGGCCATGAATGTACTGGGAGAGATAGATAGTTATAGTCTCTCAGAGCACAAGAATTTTGAAACCAATTTAAAAAAAAATCACTGGTTTGTATTTAATATCTTCTGTATTACCTCCTAATAAAAATGTTTGGTAAGTCTTGGCCATTTTAAATCTAGATTGAGGTTTTTGTTTTGCTTTGTTTTGTTTTTAATTTGCTGAAGCAATTGGGGCTAAGTGACTTGCCCAGAATCACACAGCTAGGAAGTATTAAGTGTCTGAGATCAGATTTGAACTCAGGTCCTCCTGAATTCAGGGCTGGTGCTCTATCTACTGCCCCATCTAGCTGCCCCAGATTGAGTTTATTTTTTTCTTAGATACATTTTTTTCCCAAGATTTATTCACATTAAAAAGTGTATTAACCAAAATATCTACCTTCTATTATTTTTGGATATTTAGCTCCTGTTTCCTCATCTACACTGTCTGTCAATCCAATAATTTTAACATTCTACAATTAATTTTTAATTAATTAATTTAATTAAGTGCTTGAATCAACCAACAGTTGCACTGAAAGTTTTTTTTGCTCTCTATTTTCATACTGATTAAAATAAATGTAAAGCTTTTGTCTCAATGGCTATTCTGCTAAGAGAAATGTGTTTTTAACTGAATCTTCATATAGCTAAAAAACATTCTGTTTCTATCATTGTAACATTTTAATTCTTTGTAGTTGTTTGAAACCACAAAACATTAAGGCAGTTTTGACCTTTTCTAAAGGTTTTTTTGCTGAGCATTTTCAATGTTCCATGATGCAAATTCTAGCATCTTAACATCTTGTGCTCTTCTAGAGTTACTGTAACCACATTCATATCATTCAGTTACATCAATTTTAATTCTAAGGCATTAACAACCTTTTTCTTTTTTGCATTGGCATGTTCCTATCTGAGGTATTCTTTCTTTTGTCCGTTTTGTTATAGTCTCTTAAAAATTAACACAAAATTTATTTGTAAAATAGTAAAAGCACATCTTTTACTACAATAAAAACCTTCATCAAGGTCTCATTTTGGTTCTCATTAAATGGAAGCTGGTTTTATTTTATGAATTATACTAAATTGAATTTCACATCCTTCCAACTCTTAGTAATCACAACCTAGCAATATCTATTAGTCTTTTCTCCATTCTTACCTTTCTTAATCTATTTGCTATCTGCTATTATCTCTAAGCAGAGGACTCAAAACTATATACATCTAATTTCAGCTTCTCCCCAAACTTCAATCTTACATCACCAGCTGTCTAGTGGACATTTCAATTGGATATTCCAGAGTTATTTCAAAATTAGCATGTTATCATTCCTCCAAAACTCATTTTTCTAAGTCTCCCTATTGCTATTGCAAATACTATCATTTTTCTAGTCTCCTACAATCATAATATTGGTGTTATTTTTGGCTTTTTACTCTTCCATACTCCAAATACTCAATCACTTGAAAATTTTTGATTCTGGGGAATTTACACCTTGGCTGAGAACTCTCTCAGTTGAGCTGAGATATCTTAATTTCAGTAGAAGTATGTATATTGTCTGTGTACTCTCTGGTAAATTCTTATCTGTATGACTTCTCTGACTTCTGTTTGCTATCTGCTTGGCTAAATAGGTTTATTCACCCTTCACTATTCCTAATGTTCTTTACGTAACTAGCATTTGGTAGGGAAGGGTGAGGGGGATTCCAGGAATATCATTTCATGCATCCCTGTGAGCCATCTTTAGACAAGCTGTATAGATATATATATATCACATAAATAGGCAATACACACCTTACATTAATATCATGGGGTTGTTCTGAGGTGCTATAATTGTGAATGTTTATCATTTAGATCAGAACTTCTTAAACTTTTTTCCATTTTTGACCCCTTTTTGCCCAAGAAATTTTTATGCAACTCTAAGTAAACAGGTATATAAAATAGGCATTCAAATAAAAAATTTACTAATCACATGTCATAAAGAAATTTATTTTAAAACAATTCTTTGATATATATGTAATTTTACCACTTAATAAAGATGAAAGCAAATGTGTATTCTAAAGAGATGGATGTGCTTGTTTGTTTTTACATAAAAAATTAAATCTTGAGAGAATATTTGATACCTTTTACTGTTGCCAAATTTTTCATGACCTCCCCCACATACAGTTATGTAATCTCATATGGGATTGTGACCCATAGTTTAAGAAGCTTTGATTTAGATGGTCCCCAATTAATTTTTTTTTAAATCAGTGTCTCTTAATAGAAAAAAATTTTAAAACTCACTATCCCTATCCTAGGTAACATGGTTTATTAAACTATATCTGTGAACATGCCTTCTAAATCAAGACCATGCTGTTGTTTTCTTTCTTCACTTGTTATTTTCACTCTCTTAAATTGCTTCCATACCAGTCCACTGTTAATATCGGTGTTGCCACAGAATCACTGAATCTAAGAGACCTTGAAAAATCAGCTCCTCCCCAACTCCCTCAGGCAGGATCACACTTGAAGCATCTTTATTAGTTGACAGACACTCACTAGAGCCATTACTTGGCTTCCCAACAGACCAGTGTCTGTCGCTGTTTCTGCCTCCCAGAATTAAATTTAAGTTTAGTGTAGCCTCTCTGGCAATTGGAGGACAAATTTGTCTCTGGGAGATGGAAACTGATGAGAAAACTTTGCTAACCTCACCCTTGCCTTAGGGACCATATACCCAGACTTCTTAAAAACAACCTTTACCAAGGAACATAGAGTGAGATTTATACACAAAGACCTGTTCTCTATTATTCCTCACTGTGATGGCGTCCTTCACAACATTCCTTCAGTAAAGAAACATACACAAGCTAGGGAAAACTGGGAATTCTTCCATGAAATATCAAATCAGCATTGCTAAGTGGACAATAGTCAGATTCTCCTGTCACAAAAAGGTCAAAATTACCAAAGACCTCATCTGTTCCTTGTCCTGCTGCAAGGTGCATGTATCCTAAGGAGAAAAGAAGAAACTCCAGTTTCCAAAATTATCACACTTTTTCCCTGAAAGGGAAATTAGCATCATATCAGTGAAGGTTTTCCAGAGGAGGAAAAAAATTACAATTCTGTTTCTTAGCTAGTTAAGAGAGGAAGAAAAGGAGAATTGGAGAGAGAAAAGGGGAAAGACTCTATTAGTCAGTATATTGAACTGACTCTAGATATATTTTTCAAAGGAAAAAAATGGCTATCTCTTGTCATTGCAAGGGCAACTAGGATCCTACAAATCATTACTAATGTATATCATAATAATAGTCATGGTATACATAAGAACTAAGGACTTTGCATCTACTAGCAGGTTCAAAGACCTTCTAAGACATGAAAAGTTATCTTAATAAAACTATAAAACAACATCCATAAACATATGAGTAAGAAACAATCAACTTCATTAATAAACTACCAATTCAATGAGTCAAATACTGATACATAGTTCTATTAATGGAAGAAATTACTAATGGTGTCCAAGGTTCCTTCTAACTCTAATATTATAAGTTCAGCAGCAAATTCAGGAGAGGCAAGGGAATAAGCATTTATATAGCATCTACTATATACCGGGGCACCATGCTAAGTGCTTTACAAATACTCTTTTATTTGAAACAACAACCTTGCAAGCTAAATGCTGTTATTATTCCCATTTTACAGGTGAGGAAATTGACACAAAGTTAAATGATGTGGCTCCTTCAACCAGATCTTGGCCACTTTTGAACTCAGGATTTCCTGACTCTAGGCCCCTTGTACTGTCTAACTGCCAAAAGGTAGCCTAGACTACTGGATCTGTATCCCAAGGAAATCATAGAAAGAAAAGAACCCACATGTGAAAAAATGTTTGTAGCAGCTCTTTTTGTGATGGCAAAGAATTGGAAAGTGATTAGATGTCCATCAATTAGGGAATGGTTGAATAAGTTATGGTATATGAAAGTAATGGAATATTATCGTTCTATAAAAATGATGAACAAGCTGATTTTAGAAAGGCTGGAAAGATTTACACAAACTGATGCTGAGAGAAGTAGATCCAAGAATATAATGTACATAATAATAGCAAGATTGTGCAATGAACAACTATGAAAGACTTGGTTCTTCTCAGTGGTTCAGTAATATAAGATAATTTCAATAAACTTTGGATAGAAAACTCTACATCGAGAGAAAGAACTATGGAGAATTAATGTAAATCAACACATGTTATGTTCTCTTTTCTTTTTCTTTTTCTTGTTTTTTTCCTTTTCATTATTTTCCCTTTAGTTCTGATTTTTTTTCTCCCAGTGTCATTCTTAAAGAAACATGTACTTTAAAAATTTAACATACATATATAAACAGAAAAATAAGGAAAACAATAAAAAGGGTAGTACAGAGATGCACAAACTTACATGAGTACTGCTATTCCAACACTATAGACCCTGGGCTACTAAAAGAAGATGCAAGACTCACTTAACATTGTGGGGAGGGGATTGAATTCTTAGAATTGGTTGCCAGTAGAGAGGGTGATGTTAGCATCAGTAACAGAAAGAGTACCTAAAATCAAAAGAGACCTGCATTTGGATCCTAACTGTATGATCAAAGACAAATAACTTAACATTTCTAAATGTTGGTTTCCTTATCTTTAAAATAAAAATATAATAACATTATTAAACATAATATGATTATGCATAATCATATTATAATACTTTTCTAAATTCATGAACTTAGGAAAATGTTAAAATATTATTATAGGGGGCATCTAGATGGCACAGTGGATAGAACACCAGACCTGAAGTTAGGAGGACCTGACCAATATATATAATATATATATATATATATATATATATATATATATATATATATATATATATATATATGTATATGTTATTATAGGTTTAAAGAAGAGCTTTGTAAACTTTAAAGCATTACATAGTCAAATTAATTATTATTATGGGGAGAGACAACATGACACTGTATATAGGGGAGAGACACAGAGAGAGAGAGAGAGAGAGATTGATTGGAGAGAGAAGAGGGGAGGGAGAGAGAGAGAGAGGAGAGAGAGAGAGAGAGAGAGAGAGAGAGAGAGAGAGAGAGAGAGAGACTTTGAAGTTTCAGTGCTTGTACAGATTTGCCTTGGTAGCTAAAACATGAGGAGTTCTTTACACAAATCAAATCACAGCCCAAAGCCCTATAAAGTCCAGTACCCTCCCCTCAAAAAACTGTGAAAGAAGTTTCTTACAAGATGATAAGTCGCTGAGATGGAAGCGGTTTGATTCATATAGCAAATCATTTATATTGGGAAATGATGTTCCCAACTCCTGGGTAAAATAGATGATATCAGAAGGGAAAGAACTACTTAAACCCTTCAGAAGTGTGTGTGTGTGTGTGTGTGTGTGTGTGTGTGTGTGCGCGTGTGTGTGCTTGTGAGTACCTGTATGTATGAATGGAGAATGAGGAATGAAGATGGAAGGGAGGGAAATCAATCCTTGCCCAGATTGTGGTACCACAGGTGATGCTTCCTCTGGCTCCTCCTTAGTCATGACTGTTCTCAGCACTCTTTTCCCAGGTTGTTTTTCTGACCCTGCCCACGCCAGCTTTCCTGGCTTTGGAAATCACTCTTTTCCCCACATGTTCATGACAAGACATTAGATCTGGTGACTTTGTTATTGGTAAATTCCAGGCTTTGATCTTTAGACTGTAAGGCTCCTTGCTCTGTTAATTCTCAGTGTCTAGAATTTTGTGTTCTGACTTGGGCTATGGCTCTAAAGCAAACAAAAGGCTGAGTTCAGGCTGCCCTGTCATAGTTTTTCTAATAGTCCTTGAATCTCCTACTCTAAAATCTATTAACTACCCATTAACCTCTGGAACCCACTGCCTTCCACCCTACCCTAAACCATCCCAGGGAGTCTAATCTAGGTTCTGTCTTCAACAATGAGAGCTCACATTTATAAAGCACAGTTTACAAAATATGTTCAGAGACAACAGAGGCAATGTGATGTGGTGTGGTACAGCATGGTGTGGCGTAGTATGATGTGGTATGGTGGACAAAGGATTGAAATTGATATGAGGCCCTAGATTCAAATTCCGTATTTGCTGCTAATTATCTTTATGATTTGGGGAAATCATTTACTCTCTTGACTTCAGGTTTTCCTTCCAAAAAATGAGAGGATTGGACTTAATGAACTCTAAGGTCCATTCCAGCTCAAATCTGGGAATCCCAGAATCGTATTTGTAGCTCCTAATAATAACCCCATGAAGTAGATAGTTCTAGATGAAACATTGAGACTTCCATGAGTTGATCAAGGTTACAAAACTAATAAGCGACAATCAAAACATGAACTTTAAACTCCAAGTTCCAAGTTCTTAATTATTCAGTTGTTTAGTCATGTCCAACTCTCTGTGCTCTCATTTGGGGTTTTTTTGGCAAAGATACTAGGATGGTATTTTCTTCTCCAGTTTATTTTACAGATGAGGAAACTGAGACAAACAAGATTAAGTGATTTGCTTAGGGTCATACATTTAGTGTCTGTGGCTAGATTTGAACTGAATTTTCCTAACTTCAAGTCCACTACTTTATCCACTGAACTACTTAATTGCTTCCTGTTTTAGGTTACCTATCTTTACTTGTCTGTTTGTCTCTTTAGCTACTTATTTATAACTTAAAAAAAAAAGATATTTCCTTTAAAAGCATAGCTTTTTTAAAAATGCATGTCTTTCAACTACTATCTTAGGAGTATAATCTAGGAGTATAGGTAGTATTTAAAATGAGAAAAGGGAAAGTAGCCTCAATTTATCTCAGATACTACCTACCTTTGGTCTCACCAAATTTATGTCCAAACGCAATAAGTCTGTGAGATGAGTCAGCTGCCATTAATCAGGTCTAGAAAGACATTACTTTCTCCTAAGGGTATTGATGTTGAGCTTACCACAAAAACCTAACCTGGAATAGCAAGATACTGAACCTTTCTCTGGACATCAAATGCTGAGGTGTCCTCTGGATCTTTTTTAAATTCTCAAAGTCATGGAAGCTTAGAACAGAAAAGAAAAAAAAAACACAAGAAGCCAAGGATTGAGATCCATTTCTTTTTTTTTTTTTTTGATTATAGCTTTTTTATTTACAAGATATATGCATGGTTAATTTTTCAGCATTGATCCTTGCAAAATCTTCTGTTCCAACTTTTTCCCTTCCCAGATGGCAGGTAGATCAATACATGTTAAATATGTTAAAACATATGTTAAATACAATATATGTATACATGTCCATACAGTTATTTTGCTGCTCAAGGAGAATCGGACTTTGAAATAAGATAAATTTAATCTGAGAAAGAAATCAAAAATGCAAGTGGATAAAACAGAAGATTCACACTCATTTCCTAGAGCTCTTTTGCTGAGTGTAGCTGGTTCTCTTCATTATTGAATGAATGGAACTGATTTGGTTCATCTCATTGATAAAGTAGGCCACGTTCATCAGAATTGATTATCATATAGTATTGTTGTTGAAGTAATGATCTCCTGGTCCTGCTCATTTCACTCAGCATTGAGATCCATTTCTAAGACCATAAGGCCTCAGATGGAGGAAGACCCAAAGGACTCTCCTCTTATAACATGGTTTTTTTTACTGCAAACCTTCTTAAACTATGGCTCACAATCCCATATGGGTCATGTAACACTAAAAATTTGTCAACAGTAAAAGGCATAAAATATTCCACCAAGATCTAGTGGAAAGAATATTTACTCAGAAGTGAGAATTCCATATAAAAAGTCTGCCTTTTGTGCTTATTAGGAATATCCCTGGGTCTCAGTTTCTTCACCTATAAAATGAAAGGATTGGGCTAAATAGCTTCTGAGGCCTCCTCTAGCCTTCTCTCTATGATTTTATGATAAAGTATTGAAATCAAACTTGTTTTTAAAAAATGAAGTGAGTTTTATAAGAAACGATCAGCAGGATGATTTCAGAGAGGCCTGGAGAGACATACCTGAACTGTTGCTATTTGAAATGAGCAGAACCAGGAGATCATTATACATGGCAACAAGATTATACAATGATCACTTTTGATGAATGTGACTCTTTCCAACAATGAATGATTGAATCCACTTCTAGTGATCTTGTGACAAAGAGAGCCATCTATACCCAAAGAGAGGACTGTGGGAACTGAATGTGAATCATAATATAGCATTTTCACTTTTTGTTGTTGTTTGCTTGCATTTTGTTTTCTTTCTCAGTTTTTTCCTTTTTGATATAATTTTACTTGTATAGCACAATAATTGTATAATTGTTTATGCATAGTGAATTTAACATATACTTTACCATGTTTTTAAAAATAAATAAAAAATGAAATGAAACACTTTTCTCCAGTATTCCAGACTTCCCATTGCTGCCCTTCCCCACACTCTCTTGTCATGTTTTAAAAGGAAACAATAAACAAAAGGCAAAATAGCACCATTAAAGGAAGGGAAACTTTATTCCACCCACTTACAGAAAATGCCAAGCCTGAAATGGTGCTCCCATTTCAAAATTTGGTGGCTAATCTAGCTGGAAAGGTTTAATTCACTGGAGGCTGAATCTGGGATTATCAACTAAAGGAAAGCAATTTTTAAAATCTGTAACCTTTTTAGTTGGAGGGTCATTTTAGGTTGGAGATTTGGTGTCTGCTATGTCACCTCTAATTTTCAGAAGACCAGCTTTAAAAAGCTGATTGTGCAGATTGTCAGCATTCAATTGCTGACAGGCACTTGTGGGCTGCAGTTTCCCAGCCCAAGTCACTCCATTTTTTTTTTCCCTACCTCAGACAGGCAGTTTGATTTCCAATTTACCAACCCATATGCAGTTTTGTTTTATAGACTACAATCCAGTATGCAGAACATATAAGGCTACATCTGATTTTAAGATAATGATTAATATTCAAGAAGAAACCTGAATTCATTTAAAATGTTATTTGCCTTTTAGCAACTTCCCAGTAAAGTGAGCAGTCACCATAATATAGGTATCTATTAAATAGAATGCTCAATTTCTTTGATGTTATGTCTTAAGACTAGAAGCTTCAGTTGACAGCTTCTGTTAGGGAAGATAACTAATATATTGGATGAATAACCAAGATCCATAAAGATCTTGATTGTCAATAGAATGAAGCTAATAAGATGAAATAAGATAAAGATATAAAGCCTTAACTGTGGATTCAAGAAATCAACTGCATAAGAACAGAGGAGATATAACTAAGCAACAATTTAGATAAGGAAAAAAAAAAAAAAAACAACTGGAGTTTTTAGTAGGTCTCGGTAAGATTCAACTGTCTCTTTGTAGCCAAAACTGCAAACAGAAAGCTGGCTGAATTGACAGACTTATCCAGGGGTCCTCAAACTACAAACTACAGCCCACGGGCCAGATGCAGCAGCTGAGGACTTATCCCCCTCACCCAGGGCTATGAAGTTTCTTTATTTAAAGGCCCACAAAACAAAGTTTTTG
The DNA here is from genome assembly GCF_016432865.1 of Antechinus flavipes. Lineage (NCBI taxonomy): Eukaryota > Metazoa > Chordata > Mammalia > Dasyuromorphia > Dasyuridae > Antechinus > Antechinus flavipes. Next base: position 427,910,899 of record NC_067398.1, read on the forward strand.
TTTTTACTGTAAGTCCGGCCCTCCAACAGTCTGAGGGACAGTGAACTGGCCTCCTGTTTTAAAAGTTTGAGGACCCCTGATCTTAGACCTTCCCTCAAATCCTATTCCAATGCATCATCATGGCACTGTGGTATCCTGTGTTCTCAAAACTGATGCCAGCAGAGTTTAAGTGGCAAGATCTACCAAGCTGGGAAAGTCCTGGCAACAGATTGTGTCTGCTACTAATGACTAGTCTAAATGCAGAGAAGCTCATGAGAGATGGGCTAACATCTAGCTAATGAATTATTTGTCGATGGCAATCTATAAAATACAAAGAAATACATGATGCCCTCAATTCTGATCTGTTTCTGCAGTAACAGTGGCTGAATGATGGAAACAGAGACAAGGAAAACTAATAATCACACAATTTTTAGGTAGTCAATAAAATATTAATTTAAATGAGCTTTTTGAAATTCCTATCAAGAAACAAGTTCATATACAATAACTGAAGAATATTGATATTGATAGTCTTAGTATGAATGAAACCAGAAGAAAAAATAAAGTAAAACTTTCACTTACAAGTTTTCCATGGAATGACAGCTAAAAATATTGAAGGAATTAACTTCATTAGGCAAAGATAAAAAAAAATAATCTCATGGGAGACTTGGTCACCTCACCTTGCTGTATATGTGATAATAATTGTAGTTTAAGCAACCAACATTTGTTGCAGAGAATTAAGAGGGAGAAAAGTCCTACAAAGACCTTGACAAGACTTTCCAATCTAATATATTCAGTCAAGCTATAGATGCCAAAAAAATAGCAATTAGCAAAGGAAAAATATAGACTATCAGTATTTTCTATAAAGTTTAGCCTATGTAAAGCAGTTGACATAAGGCCAGAAAACTCCAGAGGAAAGCTCTATTTTATAATGTAACCTAATTTGCAAAACATTACAAAGTAGAATGATAGAAGAGTCCTATCTTAAATTAACTTGTAAAACAATGAAGAATGGAAGAGGGGATTCCTTGTTGTGAAATTCCACCAATAATAATAACTGACACTTATGCAACATTTTAAAGTTTCTAGAATCTTTATATACATTATTTAAGTAAGTCCTACAACATCCCTGTGAGATAGATTCTACAGAAACGTAACGGCATTAAGTGATTTGTGCCTAGTCACATAGCTGGCAAAAGTCAGAAGCAAGATTTGAAACCAGTGCTTTCTCCCTCTAGGTACAGTAATATATCTAACCTCCCCTTCTAATTAAGCCAAATCATCCCAAGAATATTTATGGATGAAACTGGAATTAAGACAATAAGCAAACAGAAAAAGGAATAGATCTGTCACAGAGACAAACTTTTTTTTCTGAGACAAACTTTTTATTATTAGTGACAACAGAACCACCATATTTAGACTTTAGTCTTCTTGATGTGATATATAAGAAAATGGAATTGGTTTCAAAGAACACAAAGGGAAAACATTTAATTATATTAAGCCATTCCCAAGACCATACTTCACATGCCATCCAGCCATCCATACCAGGAAAAAGTAGAATATAATTCTCTCTTTTTAAAAATTAAAACTTTTTTATTTTTCAAACATATGTGTGGACAATTCTACAACATTAGCCCTTGCAAAACCTTGTGTTGCAACTTCCCCCTTCTTCCTACAAGCCCTCCCCTAGATGGCAAGTAGTCCAATATACATTAAACATGGTAGAAATAGATGTAAAACCAATATATGCATATATATTTATACATTTATTTATACAATTATCATGCCACACATACACAAAAAAAGAGAAGCAAAATAAAATGCAATCAAACAACAAAAAGAGTGAAAATGCTATGTTGTGAACCACACTCAGTTTCCACAGTCCTCTCTCTGGGTGTGGATCATTCATCAGTGAACAATTGGAACTGGTTTGAATCATCTCATTGTTGAAGAGAACCATGTCCATCAGAATTGATCATTATATAATCTTGTTGTTACCGTGTATAATGATCTCCTGGTTCTGCGCATTTCATTTAGCATCAGTTCATGTAAGTCTCTCCAAGCCTTTCTGAAATCATCCTACTGAACAGCAATATTACATAACATTCATATACCATAAAGCCATTCTCCAATTGATGGGAATCCATTCAGTTTCCAGTTTCTAGCCATACAAAAAGAGCTGCCACAAACATTTTAGCACATACAGGTCCCTTTCCCTTCTTTAGTATCTCTTTGGGATATAAGCCCAGTAGAAACACTGCTGGATCAAAGAGTATGCACAGTTTGATAACTTTTCGAGCATAGTTCCAAATTGCTCTCCAGAATGGTTAGATCCGTCCACAATTTCACCAACAATGCATCAGTGTCCCAATTTTCCCACATCCCCTCCAACATTCGTCATTATTTTTTCTTGTCATTTTAGCCAAACTAAGAGGTGTGTAGTAGTATTTCAGAGTTGTCTTGATTTGCATTTCTCTGATCAATAGTGATTTAAAGCACCTTTTCATATGAGTAGAAATAGTTTCAGTTTCTCCATCTGAGAATTGTTTATTAATATCCTTTGACCATTTATCAATTGGAGAATGCCTTGAATTCTTATAAATTTGAGTCAATTCTCTATGTATTTTAGAAATGAGGCCTTTATCAGAACCTTTGAATATAAAAATATTTTTCCCAGTTTATTGCTTCCCTTCTAATCTTATCTGCATTAGTTTTGTTTGTACAAAAAAAATTAACTTAATATAATCAAAATTATCTACTTTGTGATCAGTAATGATCTCCAGTTCTTCTTTGGTCACAAATAGAATATAATTCTCAAGGGAAGGGAATAGTTGGTTTGGGGATTGTTTCATTTGTTTGTTTTGTTATTATTATATCCTATCAATTGGAGAATGGCTGGGTAAATTGTGGTATATGAATGTTATGGAATATTCTTGTTCTATAAGGAATGACCAGCCGGATGAATACAGAGAGGCTTAGAGAGACTTACATGAACTGATGCTAAGTGAAATGAGCAGAACCAGGAGATCATTATACACTTCGACAACGATATTGTATGAGGTTGTATTCTGATGGAAGAGGATTTCTTTGACAAAGAGACCTAATTGAGTTTCAATTGATAAATGATGGACAGAAGCAACTACACCCAAAGAAAGAACACTGGGAAACGAATATGAACTATTTGCATTTTTGATTTTCTTCCCAGGTTATTTTTACCTTCTGAATCCAATTCTCCCTGTGCAACAAGAGAACTGTTCGATTCTGCAAACATATATTGTATCTAGGATATACTGAAACATATCTAACATGTATAGGACTGCTTGCCAACTAGGGGAGGGGGTGGAGGGAGGGAGGGGAAAAATCGGAACAGAAGCGAGTGCAAGGGATAACGTTGTAAAAAATTACCCTGGCATGGATTCTGTCAATATAAAGTTATTATTAAATAAAATAAAACAAAAAATAAAAAAATCATTATATCCTCAGTGACTGATACTGAATAGGTATTTAATAAACATTAATTGAATTGAAATATATAGGAAGAAGTCTTTTCTGGAGGCAATACAATTTCAAAAGCTCTAAAGAATCAATGCTTCTGAATCAGAGAAGATACCTACAATTAGAAAAAAAATCACAGAAATGCCACATCCCATTCAGCTATATAGTTCAAGGATCTTGTTATCTGCAATTTCCCTCTCCCTACCCAGAAAAGTACCTGAATAACCCTCTAGATACCATTTTGTGCTCTTCTCTGGAAGAATTAATCCACCCAATTTGTAACTGGGGCTGAGCTATTTTGAATGGTGAGTGGAATGAGTGGAGTGAATGAGAGGAAACCTATTTCATTTAATTATATTAAGCCATTCCCAAGACCATACTTCACATGCCATCCAGCCATCCATACCAGGAATTTTACCATCTTTCCTACACCAGATTAGTAGGAACTCCCCTGCCTCTCTCTCTACCTCTTATTCTGGGAGTTGTAAACAAATCAGCATTACCATGGCTGCTAGGATAAGAGACACAATCTATTTAGGAAACACTCAGCTACCATCCTCCTATATGTATTGTCTTCAGCATTAGAATATATTTATACTTCAGTGCACCTATGATTTTATCAACATATTTCCTCCAATGATGAACCCACTTATACCTTCTCTTTCTGCTTGACTCATGTCCATAGCCTCTCAAAATTGTTTAAGTAGGCTACCAACATTCCATGGATCTTCTAAATCTTTTAGTATTACATAGGTACCAATGCAACATGCAGTTTTCTACTCTTATCTTTTGCTTTTAATATATGATAGTAATATTACCAATAAAAGATTAATCAAGAAGTCTTTAATAGCTAATAATCCATATCTTCACTTTCTCATCACTAAAAAATATTTATCAGAATGTTCTACTTATATATATCAATGGTATTTTTGATTAAAAAATATGAAAAGGCAGACTTTGCCATTATTATGCACCAAGGTATTATGTTTGAAGTCTAAACAAAGAAATTATTCCCTGTTGATATTGAGGTCATCTAGATGTTCCTATTTACAGATATTGTGCTGAATGCTTCAAAATCCAGAATACTACAGAGCATCCTTCAAAGAAACCCACAAGTAACCAAAAGAACATCTGCCCAATAATCCATACCAGAGAAAACAAATGGATGAAGAACACCCATTGTCAAGACAATAACTTGTAAGATCTATAGACAAAATGCTGAGTTCAGAATGGAAAGATAAGAAAAGACTAGGATTGGAAAAGGATTAGGGAAAGGGATAGCACTGTCAATAACATATTTTTCATCTCTGTCCAAAAACAAAGAAACAAACAAAAGCAAGTCTGTTAACAACATTCTTCCATAGATGCTATATGGATAGAATTATTGGAACATGACAATCTGATAATCTCTAAAGAATTAGAACTGTAGGTAAACTTAAACTCAGATTTTGTGACTTCACATCAAAGGATTCTGCAAGTAACATTCAAAAGCCTGCACTCCAAATTTTGTACTTTAAGAATAGATTTACTTTCACCTATGGCTTACACTAGGGAGGGTCCTAACTTGTTTTCCTTTAAGATCCAGTTAAAATCCCATTTTGTACAAGAAGCCTTCCCTAATCCCTCTTAATTCTACTGTCTTCTCTCTGTTATTTCCTATTTAACTTATATATAATTTGATTGTATGTATTTGTTTGTATATTGTCTTCCTCATAAGATCTTTGAGGACAAGGATTGTCTTTTGTCTCCTTTTTGTGTCTCCACAGCTTAACATATAGAAGGCCCTTAAAAATTTATTAATTGATTTTCATTTCCCAAACCCATAGACTTTCTTTTTTTTCCCCTGCTGAGACTTTGTTTCTTTTTTTTTTCCTTTATTTATTTTTTTTGATAACTTTTTATTGCCAGACTTTCAATAAGCCTTCTTGTGTGCCCTACTCAATATGAAAGAAAATACATTCTGAAATTTGCCATTTAAGGCATGTAACAAAGCAATTAATTCAAAAGAATAAGTTATTTACCAAATACTCCCCATAATCTCCAAAAAGTTTCTGCTATCTTCTGAGAGTACATATACGCCAGGTTGGAAATCCAAGGAATTCAATGTTCCTTCACAGATAAAGGCAAATCAGATGGTGACACAGCACAGTCAACTCATTCATTTAAGTTACTTTTATGATCAATACTAATCAACATAATCTATTGACTAATTCGTGCCTTTTTTGTTTTAGTCACAGCCCCAGTTATACTAACTTATTTTGATCAATATGGCTTCTGTGGTTTCATAATAAAATCCTTGTCTGAAACTGTTAAAAAAAATATTTCCTTCCTCAAAATGTTATGGTTTGAGAGCTGATCCTAGATGGGATGCTAAAGTTCATTGGATAAAATATAAATGTAGGACCTTAATTATTTTTAAATTGTATAGAACATAGACCATCTACTTCCCAGTGCTAGACGATGATTGACTTGAACAAGTTAATGTGTGTATCTGAATCTCTAATAAACTGAAATCTCCTGTCTGAGTCACGTGGTCTGATAATATGAAGGAAGTGAGGCCTTGTAAAGAATTGAGAGTCTTTCAGAAAAAAAAAAAAAAAAAAAAAAAGGATGAAGTGATAGGGATGAAAATGTCTCTCTATTCACTGAGTGTTTTTACTGGTAAGGTTTTATAGGAGGCATCTCAGAGCAAAAAGTTAGCAGCCCAACCTGTGGCCAACCCCAACTCATATGGCAAACCACTCACAGTAGACTTGAAACAGACATTGTTGCTGCTTCTCCTCTGGCTATTACTCTGGTAAAGTGGGCCTATGGGCCTATGGAGGGGAACCCCACCATATCTTTCTTTTTTAAAATAAATTTATTCTAAACAAAGCATAAAATAAAATGGGTGCTTTATTTTCTTTCTGATGTTTTCCTTTTCAATATCTCTTTCCAAAAACAAAAACAAAGTGCTTGTAACAAATAAATTATTAATAATCCTAGGCTTGTGTGAATGGAAAGAAAGAGGCCAGTCTTTATAACCTTTAAGGAATTAAAATGAAAATTTTTATTTATAATCTTTTCTAGTCCCAATTATCCTTTATCACCTCCTACCTGTTGGGTAGAAAACTGTTAGCTGAAAGAAGGATAGTAGAGAGGAAAAAACACTGGCAAGTCATCATACTTTCCTGGGCTTCAGGTTCCACATCTGTAAAATGAGGGAATTCATTTATATTGTCCCTTTCCACTCTAGACCTCCTATGATCAGGCTTTATGCCTGATATTGCTTTCCCTAGCTTTGAGTGAGTCTTTCTGTTTCCACATTTTCTTTCTGACTCTGTTGCTGGCAATCTGCCTCCTTCAATGATACCCTAATCTTCCCTAAGTAACTATACTTCCACTCCCTTTTCTCCCAGAATTAGGAGACTGAAGATGTGGGGGCAAGCTTTGATGACATAAAGAGGCTAAAGAGGGGAGCAAGACAGTGTTAATAGGTGACAGAAAGCAGGCAGAACTCTTCAACCCCTAAGCTGATTCTGTGTTCTCTAGCCAAGAAAATTATCTTCAAACAGAAGGCAGATAGGCAACTCAGTGAAAGAAAAAGGAAATAAGGCTGAGATCCCATAACTAGGACAAAGACTAGTGAAAGATTTCCTGAGGGCAGAATTCAGAGGGACACTGAGTTGGCAAGGCAGGTGAATGTCAGAACAGTGGTTTTGATATGGAGCCAAAGGGGACAAGAAAGAGATCGCCCACAGTCCTAAAGAGGCCAAAGGCAACAATTCCACTTCAGTAAACTAGCCAGACAAATTTACAGACTGAAAATGGGTCATAGAATTTTAGGGCTAGAAGAGACCTCACATACTTCTAGTCAAACCCCCTTCATTTTACAATGTCAACATGTAATACTGGAAAGTGTTGGAATCCTCAGGACTCAAATACCATCTCTGATAATAAGTGACCATAAGTAAGTCATAATCTCTGAACCTCAGTATTCCCATCTCAACAATGGAGTTGTTTTGTGATTTGAATGAGATACCTTATTTAAAAAATATATTTGGCAAATGTTAAGTATATACAGACTAGATATGTATTAGGAATACAGAGAGAGACTGCTTCCCCGTTGGCCCTTTTCCTAAGTGTCAGAGTCAAGAAAAGAGTTAGGGTCAGAGCTTTCCATGAGGGGAGCTGGATGCTCCCCAGGTATGTTAGTATACACAATTCAGCTTTGTGAAAATTTATACTGATTATTACAGTTGGAGAGACTGAGGTCATTAAAGGTTGTGATTTGCCCAAAATTACACAGTATAAAAGCTACAGAACTAGGATCTGAACCTTGTTCTTCTGATTTCAGATTTAATCTTTTTTTTTTTTTTTTTTTTTTACTGAGCCACCATAATGAGATCATGGAAGTGACTGTGTAATACTATACATCGGTAACTGGCTAATTTGAAAAATGAGATTGAATTTATATTCTACTTCCACTCTATATAGTTTAACCTCAAAATGCTCTTATAAATTCATAAGACTACTTGGCACTTGAAGTCACTATAATGGTGTTTAAAAAAAAAAAAAGAGTACAATTAAAAAAAAAATGAGAAAGGCCAGGAGCCCAGGCTAATAGTCTTCAAAGAAGAGAGCACCTCACCCAGCATTTTACCTTCTGTAGGGACAGCAAATGGTTCCTTAGAAACTGTCACAGAGATTGGGAAAACCTGACTGGGAGATTGATTTATTTGGAACCTGCCTTTGATTGAGTCAAGTGTTTTGTCGGTGAGGATTACTGACTAAAGCTTGATAAAGAAGCCCTTTTAATCCAACCAGTTGCCAAATTACTGAATAAATAAAGGACACCAGAGTAGTTTCTGGAATTTCTGTTTTAATAGGCAACAAGTTTATAGTTTTGTTTTCAAGTTTTCATCATGAATATAGTTATCTTCCTAAGTCAAACTAATATGGAGGCTGATACTTGCATCACTAGCCAGCCATATGGTCACAGGCTTTTATGTTTTCAGGATTACAGATTTATAGCTCAAAGGGATATTAGAGGTTATTTAGTTCAGTTCCTACATTTTAAAGACAAAGAAATGAAGGGAGAGATTAAGTGACTTAACCAAGGTCACAACAGTAAGAGGCAAAGTAAGGATTCAAACTCACATCCTATATTGCTCTATCTCCAAATTCAAGGCTCTTGTCATTGTACTATGGAATAAAGACTGACCCATGGCAAAATCTTTGTACTCATAAGTAGGATTTCAAAGGAGTTCTGCTAGACTTTGGCCTTTCAATATTCTTTTCTTCCTGAACAAAAATATCCCTTTCCAATTATGACCATTGTATCCCCAAACTACACTAGGCAGAGTCAGCCATTTTCATCACATCAGCAAAAAGCATTAATTTCCCTGGTATTGGAGACATTTACTTTACTTCTCAATCTTACTCTTCCAGTAGCATGAAGGGGTTAACAAATTTCTCATATTAAACCTCATCTACCCATAGAGCCATATGACAAGGGGAAGAGTTCATTTTTTTTAATGTCCCCCTATTTCTAATCCATTATCCATGATAATCCATTGTGTCCCATGGGTACTTAATCATCAAAGCAACCTTAAACCTCTTTTTGAAGATCAAATGGTTCTTTAATCCATTTACTTAGAGCATACAGAGTGATAGAAAATTAATCAGAGGCATAAGTTAGTCAGACACCAAGTTTTTCTTGATGCCTGTTAATACCCTTACATCAATAATTGCTTAAGCAGAAGGTGAGTCTAAAACATGGAACAAATCATCTTGATCTGTTTCTTTTCTCTGGGCTGCCCACTGGGGCTCCACCATTGTCTGGCAGGTCTACCTTACCAGACCAAAACCCTAACCCTAAATTATTAATACTAAGCAACTCTGAAACTTAATAGGACTTTAAATTTCCTGCAGAGAGTATCATTAATTCTCATCTTCCATTTTGTATCAAGTTAAATGAAAGTTTTTAGGGGAAAAATCATTCTAGGCCCCTGAACACTGAAAAAGAAAGAAAGAAAGCAGGAATTTTTTTTTTAGATACTGGTACAGGATTCCAGGGTAAATGGCTGACTCTTTGACCTATTCTCAACCTGTACCTTCAGCTACAGGAAATGGATACGAAGAAAATGATATAAAGAAACAGAAGGGACTACCAGCATGGCCCAGGAAAATGATGGAAAGGAGAGGGATTTTGCAATCACCAGAGAAATGATTTCTATGGCTCACTCTATATTTTCATAGTTAAAAGGATTTAAGTATGATGAATGCCATTTCTGCCCCCTCTTCAATAAAGAGAAATGAGATTTTCACATCAACTAGAAATATTCAGTTGTTAATAACTTCCACTGGAATTTCCCTTTGCCATGGGAGCTTCATTCCCTCAATCATCATTTATGCATAATTAAAATACCACAATTTAAACTCAAAAATAAAAAGCCTGCAGAAGTAGTCTACATTAACTGTTCTGAGTCTATGCCAATATTCTTTAAGATAAAATATTATTGTTGGTGGAATTATGAATGAATCCAACCATTCTGGAGAGCAACTTGGAACCATGATCAAAAAGTTATCAAACTGTGCATACCCTTTGATCCAGCAGTGTTTCTACTGGGCTTATACCCCAAAGAGATCTTAAAGAAGGGAAAGGGCCCTGTATGTGCCAAAATGTTTGTGGCAGCCCTGTTTGTAGTGGCTAGAAGCTGGAAAATGAATGGATGCCCATCAATTGGAGAATGGCTGGGTAAATTGTGGCATATGAATGTTATGGAATATTATTGTTCTGTAAGAAATGACCAGCAGGATGAATACAGAGATGTTTGGAGAGACTTACATGAACTGATGCTGAATGAAATGAGCAGAACCAGGAAATCATTATACACAGCAACAACATGATCAATTCTGATGGACGTGGCTCTCTTCAACAATGAGATGATTCAAACCAGTTCCAACTATTCAGTAATGAAGAGAGTCAGCTACACCCAGAGAAAGAACTATGGGAAATGAGTGTGGACCACAACATAGCATTTCCATTCTTTCTGTTATTGTTTGCTTGCATTTTTGTTTTCCTTCTCAGGTTGTTTCTTTCTTTCTAGATCTGATTTTTCTTGTGCAACAAGATAATTGTATACATATATATACATATATTCGATTTAATATATACTTTAACATATTTAACATGTATTGGACAACCTGCCATCTAGGGGAGGATATTAGGAGAAGGAGGGGAAAAGTTGGAACAGAAGCTTTTGCAAGGGTCAGTCTTAAAAAATTGTCCATGCATATGTTTTGTAAATAAAAAGCTATAATAATAAAAAAGGTATTTCTCTAAGTAGCTGTATATTCATACAATATGATAAAGAACAACATGTTCTTGAATCTTTTGCAAATAAGAGGCCATTGTATATGTTCTCCAGTATTCCAAAAGTTGTCAGGCCATTAAGGTGGGCATAGCTTGTGATTCATTTAGACCTACACATCCTGTGTACCTTATGCCCAAGACCTTCTATAAATTTACCATAGGGGTTCTACCTAATAGGTTGTTAACCTCTTGTGTAATAATTATAATGTTTAACATTAATATGACACTTTAAAGTTCACAAGGTCCCTTACATACATTATTTCACTTAATTTTTACAACTTTATGAAGTTGGTACTATTATTATCTCTATTTTACAAAGAGACACTGAAGCTGAAAAACATCAACTGATTTGCTCAAGGTCATATAACTGCTAAGTATCTGAGCCATTATTTGAGCTCTGGTCTACTTCTTCACCAACGATATCCTATTTCTAACTGAGGCAATCTTCAGATCCAGCTGCTGAAAAATGCCTCTGTCCTCCTGCAAAAAAGGATGCTGAATTAAAAGAGGCAGCCATTTACTGCCTGTGTTAGTACCATTGCTGGCTGTTCTCTCTGAATTAGTCCAAACATCATAAAGAAGACTGTGTGGCAGCAGGACAGTACTGATGGCAGCTTAGTCTTCCACAGAGGAGAAAGAAAGCATTAGGAGATGCCTGAGTCCTATTTATTTGAATAAATGAATTTCTTAAAAATTATTATGTGTCTACTATGGTCAAAGCACTGTGCCAAGTGCTAATAGAAAGTCCCCACAGTTCTTAAGGTTCAAAAACAAAGCAGATGGCAAAGCATGTTCTTCAACGTATTTAGCAGGACCCTCCTTTTCCCTTCTGTTCCTTTTTCTTCCAATATCACCCAGATTGTTGGGAAGGACTTTCTATCCCATGATCTCTAGAATCAAATAGAACAAATATAATCCCTCTTTTACATGGCAGTCCTTCAAGACTTAAAGAGAGATATCATAGCTTCTTTTTTTTAATCAGGAGTGGGAGGGGGCTTAAATGGAAAACTTGTTTAATATTTAGAAGTAATTTTGAAGGAATCTGTTCAGTGAAACCAATTAAACGTAATGAGTTTAGGAAAAAGATATAGTTCCATACCTCTTCCTGGGAATGATGGTTAGATCAGAGATTGTGTGCCTCCACTATGAAGTTGGTCTTTAGAAAATATATTTATAAATCTTTCATCTTACATTACAACTCCTAGCTCACCCTCTCCCCTCCCTGAGATGGCAAGCAAGCTTATACACATTATATATGTGCTATCATCTCATTTCCATATTAATCATTTTATACAAGAAGATTCAAATTAAAGAAAGTGAAAAACGGAATGCTTCAGTCTGTATTCAAATAATATTAATATTTTCCTCCTTTGGAGGTAGATAGTATGCTTCATAATTACTCCTTTGGGATTGACTTGGATCATCGTATTGTTGAGAATAGCCAAGTCATTCATGGTTCTTCATTGTACAATATTACTGTTACTATGTACAACATTTTCCTGGTTTTGCTCACTTCACTTTGCATCAGTTCATATGTCTTTCTGGGGTTTTTAAATCATCCTGCTTATCATTTATTATAGAACAATAATATTTCATCACAATCTTATACTGATGTGGTTCAAGGACCAAAATGATGTGGGTAATGTAGACACCAGACGATTGTAGACAACAAAAGTTGGGGTTTGGTCATGTAAAGAATTCAAAATGGCCATTCTCTTTAGCAAAAGGTAGATGTATTTAGAGACAAAAGGAGGGGATATAGTAAGTTTGGGAAATGATAAATGTAACATAGATTGGGAGAGCATATGAAAGACAAGTTCTCAGAACTCACAATTATCCAGGAGAAAGGGAGCACCCCATGAGGTTGGGGTATTTTAGCTGGCAGGCTAAATCCTGAAGGGAACTTAGCACCCTTAAAAAGCTAATTAGAGGTAAGGAGGAGAAGTGGGGTTGAGAAGCATAGTGGAGTTAGTGGAGATACCACATGGCATGGGGGAAGAGGAAGGGGAAAGACACCCAAGGAAGAGTGCCATGGTGGATTGATCCAAAGGAAAGTGGCAGCCATGGGATGGTCCATAAGTAGATTTGATAGGGAAAATTTAACCTCAGAGACATGACTGGAATCCTGACAGGGCATGGCAAGGTGAGATTATTCAAGACCTCTAAAGAGAGTGAATCTCAGAAGTTTTACATAACTTGGATTTCAGACTGCAGTAACTCCCCAGAGGGTTGCATCATGGAGCTAAACTGATCTCTATCAGTACCTTCTCCCTGCTTGCCTCAAGGATCAGTTCTTTAGTTTTTCTCTGTCCAATATACCATTCAAGACCTCATCATATACCACAGCTTATTTAGCTTTTCCCCAATTGATGGACATTCTTTTGATTCCCAATTCTTAATCACAAAAAAAAAAGAGCCACTGTAAATATTTTTATATAAATAGGTCCTTTTCCCCTTTTTATGTTTTTGGGAAATAGATCTAGCAATATTGCTAGCAAAGGGTATGCACAGTTTTATTACCCTTTTGTCATAGTTCCAAATTACTCTCCAAAATAGTTGGATCTATTATAGCTTCTTTTTAAACCTTCTCTTCTCAGTGCTAAGCTATCCCAACTCATTTAATTAATCCTCAAATGCTATGGTCTCCAGTCCTTTTCCCTTCCTTATCACCCTCCTTTGAAGGCCTTCCCACTTGTGCCATTACCAAAAAATAGAGCTCCAAACATAGTTCTTCAAGTGTGGTCACATAGGTCAGAGTACATTGAGACTATCACTGCCCATGTCCTGAGTATGATGTTTCTTTTGATGCAACATAATGTTGAACTATCATTTTTGACTGCCATATCACATTATTGACTGTATGGAGTTTACAAGTCACTATGATCCCTAAGTTCTTTTCACTTTACTTGTTTTCTATCTATGTTTCCACTAACCCGAATGTAAGCTGTGGTACATGGGTGTGAATTGATTATGTTAGAATGATTTCCTCCAAAAAAATGGAGGGGTATGGGAAAAAGGATGAATCGGGACATAAAATGGGGAAATGTTTCCAATGTGAAAAACGTGCACCAGGAAGAATTAGAATTGGTTTAAAGAGGGAAGAATACACATATACACACAGAGAGAGTTGTGTATAGAAATTTAATTTATTTAATAGAGAAATAGAAGTAGAGGGGATAAAAGAAAAGAGATGGGAGATAAAATGGAGGGCATATTAAGGTAAGCAGTGGTTAGAAGAAAAATGGGAGGGACAGGATAAAAGAGAGAAAGGATGAAACAGAAGAAAATGGAGAAGTAAATACACAATAATCTTAAATGTAAATATAAATGATATGAGTTTGCCCATAAAACTGAAGCAAATAGCAGAATGGATCAGAAACCAAAATCCAATAATACATTAGATGTAAGATACATATTTGAAACAGAGACACACATAGAACAGCCTCTAATATGCTTCAGCTGAAGTAAAAAGAAAAGAAAGGGGTAGCAATCATGATCTTAGACAATGCAAAAGGAAAAAAATTGGAACTAATTAAAAGAGATAATCAGGGAAATTACATTTTACTTACAAGGACCATGGACAATAAAGTACTATCACAAATGTTCAGCAAATTTATTTGATAAAAGCCTCATTTCTCAAATATATTCTTAGCATGGAACTAAGATATATGTATGAAAGTAAGAATCACTTCCCAATTGATAAGTGGTCAAAGAATAGAAACAGTTTTCAAAAGAAGAAGCTATATATAGCATACAAAGCTATGTATAGCATAAAAAATTCCCTAAATCACTATTGATTGGAGAAATGCAAATTAAGAGAACTTTGAGGTACCATCTCACATTTAATAGAAATGGCAAAACTAGCAGGGATGAGAGAAAAATAAATACTCTAATGAAGTGCTGGTGGAGTAGTGAGCTGGTTCAACCATTCTGGAGAACAATTTGGAACTATGCTCAAAGGGTTATAAAAGTGCATATACTTTGAGCAATATCACTAAAAGGTCTGTTCCACAAAGAGGTCAAAAGAAAAGAACCTATATGTACAATAATATTTATAGCAACACTTTTTTTGGTGGCAAAGAATTGGAAATCAAGGGGATATATTCATCAATTGGGAAAAGTTACACAAATTAAGGCATATGATTATGACATTACTATAATGATATAAGAAATGATGAGGGGTGGTTTCAGAAAAACACGGTAAGAACTATATGCAAAGTGAAGTGAGAAGAATCAAAAGATAATTGTATACAGTAACAGCAATGTTGTAAGGATGATTAACTGTGAAAGACTTGGCTTCTCTGATCAATCCAATGATTCAAGACAATTCCAAAGGACCCATGGTGAAAATATGCTATCCAGCACCAGAGAGAGAACTAATGAATGAACTTAGGGCAAATTAAAGTATCATTTTCTCACTTGTTTTATTTTTCTTGTTTTTTTTCACAATATGGCTAATACAGAAATATATTTTGCATGAAAAAATACCATCATTAATTTCAGGAAGAAACTCTAACAGTAAAATCTCTGCAGCTCCTTATATTCCTACCTACTGACACTCAGATCCTCAGTTCTCTGTGGCTCTTACTAGCAATTCTCCCTACTTACTGCCATGGCAAACTGTCTGATACTGTCACTGGGGGCTCCTAATTGTAGCTTTTTGTAGAAATTTTTTTGACCTTTTCTCCTATTACCTGACACTCCTTTCCCAAAAGCATAGATCAGCAATTAGCAGTCACCTGTCAACATCCTAAAGAAAACATTAACTTCTCTCAATTATTATTTTCATTTTAAAAATCACTACTTCCAACCATTTTCTAACCTCTTTTTCTTCTTTCTGCCTTTTTACTCTGGCTGCTCCTATGAATGTCTTCACTACACTATCAATCTTTGGTTGAGAAATACCACCTTATCAGTGCCCTCCCTTAAAGCTTTACCACATAAATTGATCAACATCCAGATGTAGTCTGACCAGTGCAAAATGCAGTGGGACTGCTGTAGGACTCCCCCATTCTATACCCTTTAATCCTTTTAGGACAACATAAGATCACATCAGTTTTTTTACAATCTAAAACACTTTATGCGATGAACATTAATTAGATATGTAGTATGTGCTGAGTCCAATGCTAGGTACTGAGTTAAATATATCACTTGGATATAAAATGACTCTCAGTCTCATGAAGTTTACATGCTTGAAAGAAGTAAGAAGCAAAGATAACTCTATAACAAAATACTACATCAGCCACAGAATCATCGAAACTTAGTTGAAAGGAACCTCAGAGATCTAGTACCTGAAGAAAATCCTTTTACAACAACATCCCTGATAAATGGTCATTCAGTCTTCACTTTCACAATCTCTGGAACCAAACAGACTACCTAAACCTTCATCCAAATGATTTGTTGTTGTTATTCAGTCACTGACTCTTTGTGACCTCATTTTGGGTTCATTTTGTGTTTTCTTGGCAAAGATACCAGAAATAGTTTGCCATTTCCTTCTTTAGTTCATTTTACAGATGAGGAACAAACAGGATTAAGTGACTTGCCCAGGATCACACAGCCAATTTCTGAAGCCAGATCTGAACTCAGAAAAGCTCAGCCTTCCTGATGTCAGGGCTGGAATTCCCTCTACTGTTCCATCCAATATAACCCTGCAAATACTTGGATAATTATTATATTCCCCACTCAAAATCTTCTCCTCTCCTCTCAAACACCCCTTGTTCTTTCGATTGATCTCCATATGATGTAGTATCTGATTTTCTCACCACCTTGATTGTCTTCCCTGGGTTTTTCTCTGGTTCATCAATATGATTCCTAAATTATATCTCTCAGATCACAAGATAATACTCCAGAACAGAGTATAATGAGATTGATGTTTCTTTTGTTCTAGCTCTTCTATTAAAAAGCAGGCACTATCTTTTGCCTCCTTTTGTTTCCTCACTGTTGAGCAAAGCACCTGGCACATGTTAGGCACTTAATAAATGGTAATTGATTGATAGTTGCCAAAGTTCGTAAATGGTTTGGATTTTGTTTGTTGTTCTTTTTGTCTGTTATGTCACACTGCTGGCTTATACTGAGTTTGTGGTCTAGTACACTAAAACCCCTAGATCACTGATACTCAATAGACACTTAATAAATGCTTGATGAATAAATGAATTAATACTGTCTGGCACATTTAATGGAAATGCAGGAGTAATGTTGTTAAGAATAATGACCTATCATTACTAAATAATATCCCTCAAGGAATCATATCTTCCTATTATTAAAAACCACATTCAGGGCACAGGCTGAAGTTTCATCTCTTGAATGGTAATGTGACTAGGATGATTGCCCACTGGGGGAAAAAAAAGTTCTGGCTGAGGCATGAAAAAACACATCTTACAGCCACAAACAGAAAGAAATCAATATAGTCTTCAAAGGATTAGGGTTGTGTGGTCAGAGAGTTAAAGTGGGTTGGGTGGATCAGGGGAGTTAAGGGAGTTGACCCAGGGCTTTAGAAGTATAAAATACTGGAGCTGGAAAGAGCTTAAGAGATTGAGTCTATCCCCTGACTCCTGCAGGTAAAGAAACAATGGCCCAAAAAAAGAAATATAATTTACATTTAGCAACCTTGCTTATTATCAAGGCAACCAGGACTAGAACACAGCTCACCAGACTCCAAATTCAGCCTTCTTTTGAAGAACCAGGCTAGGATCCAAACATTCTCACTCCTAGCCACATATTCCTTCCAATTTCCCCATCATGCCTCCTTCCTTTTACCAATAGGAGACCATATTTGAACTTTTGGTTTTTCTTGATAATAAATCAGGAAAGTCAAGTAATCACTATACTCATTCAAAATGGTGACTTGTTGGGTAAATCATTTGTAATCCACATTGTGCCCATTGTTTGCTTAATAATCACCTACGTGTTTTCCTGAAAGTTTTAGCATCTTTCTCAATCAGGAATTGGTCTGATTGTGTTTATTTCCAAGCCAAGAGACTTTGTTCGCCCAACACATGGCTGTAACATGCTTGACTACTCAGGGCTCTCATGCTTCAAAGGAACTATGCCCACTCTCAAAGGAAAATCTGATACACTCTTCTTGACTCCCTCCTTTTTAATTAAAGGGATATGTCTTGAAATTCCCTATACATGTATCAAAGACTGATGATCTTTTAGGATCCTGGACTTTCAGTACAGAAGATCTTAGAAATGATATAATCTAACCCCCACCATTTTATATATAAGGACCCCTGAAGGAGACCAGTGAGAGGGAAAAGTGATTTCTGTATGACCATGCTGCTGGTTAGCAATCCCATCCCATCATCCCCTGCCTCCTGACTCCAGATTCAAGGCTCTTCCCATTGAACAATGCTGCCTCTGTCCAGAGAGGGGTAGGAACATGGGCAAAGAGTTAACAGATGTTTTTTAATCTCAAATAGGCAATATGTGCATAACGATTCAGACAACTGAGCAAGCATTGAACCAGAATATGCCAGAAAGTATTTACACTATGGAGATTAGAAAACACATCTAGACTTGTACTGGAAACAAGTCAGTGAGCATTACCAATTAAGAAGTCCAAATGTGAAGAGATCTCAACTACAAATGGCCTGCTACATTCTAACCTGGTTTATGAACTCAGGAGAAGAACTTGGTAGAGAAAATCCTTACTGGAGAATGATATGGGTATGATACCAAACTGAATTAATTAAACAAGCATTTATGTAATAAAAACATAGTGTATTAAGGTAGAGGAATAGTATGGTAATGTAGAAACGTGAAATAGTAAAAAGAACACTGAACTCATAGTCAATATATTGTGTTTCAATCCCCAATTCTTCCATTTTATAGCTGTGTGATCTTGGACAAATTCCTTTATTTCATGGGCCTTAGTTTCTTCATTTGCTTTTGATATTTTTCATAATCAGTACTTCATCTCCTATCTCTGCTTTTTCAAAGGCTCTTCTTCATGTTTGATATTGAATCTCTCCCTACCTGTTGCATTTCCTGGTTTCTTTCAAAGTTAAGTTCAAATACAATCTCCTACATTAAGCTTTTCCTGATATCTCTCTGCTTTTAGTTACTCCCCACCCATTCGCTAACTTATATTTTCTATAAGGCAACATTTGTTACCTTATGTTTGTTAGTATGTGTATTATATATTGATAAGTGTTGATATTATTTCCCCAAAAGAATGTGAGGTCCTTTAAGAGAAGGGATTTTGTTACATTTTTCTACTTTGTAACCACTGCACAGTTCTTGGAATATAGTAGGCACTTAAAATGCTTTCAGATTATTTGTAAAATGGGTCTGAACTTCATAATCTCTAAAACCCTTTCAGTTGTAATATTTATTTTGTGCCTGGCTCTGTGCTGGGTACTCTGAGAAACAGAAAAAAAGTTTTAACAAATACTGGTTTTGCTCTCAAGAAGTTTACATTTTTACTAGAAAGACAACATTCAAATGTTAAATAATCCTTGAACAGTAACAGAATCATCACTGACAGAGCCACAGGACAAGTTGCTGGGACCAGTATCTAGACTGACCATAGTCAAAAACCAGACTGGTTGTTGGGCAATTTTATAGTGTAGTAGAAAAGATGATGGATTTGGGAGCAGAGAATATTTGAGCTAGGCTCAACTTATTACTTGTATGATTTTGTGCAG
This sequence comes from Antechinus flavipes, assembly GCF_016432865.1. NCBI lineage: Eukaryota > Metazoa > Chordata > Mammalia > Dasyuromorphia > Dasyuridae > Antechinus > Antechinus flavipes. Next base: position 427,930,375 of record NC_067398.1, read on the forward strand.
GTTTGGGCTTCATTGTTTTCATCTTTAAAATAAAAGGTTTGGATTCAGTCTAGCTCTAAATCTATGACCTTACGTGAGTCCAGAAATAAATACAAATTGAAGGTCAGAATAGAGCAATAAGTCAGAAAACTGGGCAGCAAGCATTAGACAAGAAATAATTGACTAATGGAGGTGTCAGAAAGCAGTGGGTCAGAAACTTTTTAAGAAGACAGGAAGACAGAGATACTAAAGGGTAAGGCAAGGAGGTGGGTCAGAAATCCAGGCAAACAAGCAAACCCAGGCAGGAAAACAGATTAGAAACATCAGCACTAGAATGACTTTGATAATAAAGGTCATTCATTGCCAGGGTCAACCAAGAAGCATTAGTAAAATTCCTGTAAGGCATAAATCAGCACCTAAATGTGGAAATTCTAGAACTTGCAGGTGGAAGCAAGTGAACAGGGACACACAGATGGAAATAGAGTAAGAACAGTGCAGGTGGAGGAGGGAACCAAATATCTTTAAGTGATAAAGGTTTATCTCAATTGCTGTTTCCTACAAAGACCCTCCTGTTACTACTCATTGTTAATGCTCTCTCCTATACATCTCAAATGACTTTGTATTTGTTAATCTACTGTATGTCTGATTTCCCCCAATAGAATGTAAGCTCTTTGAGACTAAACTGTTTCTTAGTTCCTAGTAGGATGTTTGACATACAGTAGGTGCATAATAAGTGCTTGTCAAATTTAATTGAGTTGGCTTAGTAAGGAGTCAACTCTTCAATGTTCCCTCTTAAGCAGGATACTCTTTCTAGAGCTCATGAATAGTGAGAGACAAGAGCCAGATGATCACCACCTTCAGTTAATTAATTAATCAATCAATAAACATTCATTAAATACCTCCTATATGCCAAGCTTTGTACTAAGCACCAGGGACACAAAAAGAATCAGAAGTCAATCCTTGCCCTCAAGGAATTTACAGTCTAATAGGGGTGAAAACATTCAAACAAATATAGAAAAACAAACTATATATATAGGATTAAAAAGATATATTTAACTGAGAGAAGGCACTAGAATTAAAGAGGGGTTGAGAAATGTTTCCTGTAAAAGATGTTAGGACTTTTTTTTGTTAGAACTTAAAAGAAATCAGAGAAGTCAGTAGACAAAAAAGAGGAAGAGGACATTCCAAGCCCTTTTAAAGGACTATTAATATATAGGATAAAAAAAGATATAATTAACAGGGGGAAGGCACTAGAATTACAAGGGTTGAGAAATGCTTCCTGTAAAAGACTTTTTTTTTTTTGTTAGAACTTAAAGAAAGCCAGGGAAGTCAGTAAAAGGAATGGACATGACATGAGGAAGGAGACATTCCAAGCATCTTTAAAGGACTATTAACCAGAAGGGGCTTTCCATTGGCCATTGAGGATGATAGGCTTATGGTAAGCAGAGCCATCCAACATAGGCTGTCACTGTGTGATGAAGTTTAGGTCAAAGGCTTTTGTCTGAGAAGGAGCTGAAATTAAACCTTTGGAAACATAGAGAGGGAACTTAGGTTATCTTTACATGATTTCATAAACGTAAAGAGGTCAAGGTGAAAGGAACCTAAGAGTTCATCTTGTCTGACTTTTTTCATTTTCAAGCTGAGGAAATTGAAGGGAAAGGAAGTTAAAAGTCTTTCTTAAAATAAAAACTCTGAAGTGAGATTTGAACCTAGTCCCTCTGATTCCATAACCAGTATTCTTTAACTATTGTACCAATCTTCAAATATGGCTTCAAATACTTCTAAGGCATGAGTCTGTGATACTACTAAAATAATATAAAACCAATCAAACCTTTGTGATAAGATAATTTCACATTTAAACTAAGGAGCATCTAGGTAAGGTCCATTTTTTCCTTAAATCAGAAAGATACAGCATCGTGTAAAAAAATAAAAAGTATTTTTCCAAGAATTATTCCTATCAAAAGGCTTCTTTTGACAAAGTAGAGATTTTGAGCTAGAAGAGACCTTAGAAATAATGTAATCCAGTCATTTTATTTTACAAATAAGAGACTGAGGACAGTTATTCTGTGTGACCATGAGTTAATCATGTAACTTCCTTGGTCCCTCAATGTCCTTATATTTGAAATGGGAATAAGGACTATACTTATGTCATAGGATATGTGAGGATCAAGTAAGAGCATCTCAATGAAATACTCTGGAAACCTTAAGTTATTGGATAAACATCAGCTGTTATTACTTTTGGACTATAAAATCCTCTTGTTCCCCCTAAATTTTCTCTTCTTGAGATTATAGAATTTTGTGTTAGAAGGGATCCAAAGCCTTCATTTGACAAGTAAGGAATCTGAGATTTGCTGAGGATAAGCAATTTTCATAAAGTCCTACATAATAAATAAAATTCAAACTTAGATGCTATGATTTCAAATTCAGTACTTATTCTTATATTTAAACATCATTCTTCTTCTCCTTCATTCTTTAGATACTTGAAATGCTGTCAACTCAAAGAGTTGACACTTAGTTGATCTTAGTTGATCCAGATGAGTTGAAATAGCACCAATGGGTAGAAATTTACCATGAGGCACACTGTTTCATACAGTAGTAAAAGCATTCAATTGGACTCAGAAAGACTTCAGAAATGTATTGTGCCTTAGATACTTACTGGATGAGTAATTCTAGGTAAGCCACTTAGCCTCTCTGCCTTCTCATTTGTAAAATGAGGGGATTGAACTCAATTTCCTCATTAGGTGCCTTTTGCCTCTAAATCTATAATCTTCTAGATAATTGTTGTTAGTCATTTTTCAATCATGTCCAACTCTTCATGAGCCCTTATGGGGCTTTTTTGGCAAAGAAAAAAATGATTTGCTATTCCTTTCTCCAGCTTATTTTACAGATGAAGAACTAAAACAAACAGGGTTAAATAATTTGTCTAATCACAGAGCTTGTAAGTGCCTGAGGCCAAATTTGAACTCAGAAAGATCAGTGTTCTTGCCGCCAGAGCTCATATTTTGAGCCACCTCACTGCCCTACAAACAATTAGAACTGCACTAAAATGGAATGGGCTGTCTTATATGCTAGTCAGTTCGTTCTCACAGGAGGAATTCAAACAGAGACTTAATAATTTTAAGGTATGTTGAAGACATGGAATTTATGCCTCAAGTATGGCTTACATTTAATGATAGCTAAAGGTCTTTCAAAATTTAAGTTTCATGATTCCATGATACTAAACCCTAAATGGGTTACTTTGTTTGCCCAGAGTCATCCAGCTAATAGCTAGGAAAGCCATGAGGAGAGCATACCTCTCCTAGGAATCCTTGCTGAAGACTCATTTAACTTCTCCACCTTTCCAGGGCACAATTTCAAGACCATAGTTCAAATTAGATCATTGTATATGTATGAATTCACAGCCAGAATAGTTGCTAAAAGCCAAACCACTTTGTGTAATGTAAAATATTCTCCAAAATCTTTTTTAATTAGGGATTGGCTCTTTCCATAATGTTTATCATTTATGGCATCTGACCACATCATTTGAAAGAATGTAACACAAACAACATAAAACAATTTGTCAAATACATGAAATGAAACTCATTTATAATTAATTATAAAAACCATCTAATTGCATGGGTGAGTGTAAAAGTACTGAAGAGTTCTGATGCTGATCTTCTCTTTAAAACACAAACATCTATTTCTAAAAAAAACTTTAAAAGCAATGGACAACTGTTCTACTAACATTGAAAGAAAAAGAATCTCATCAAAAGGAGACTTTAATGCTTACCTTTCTCTATAAACTTGACCATTCAAGAATTAATTAGGAAAGAAGATAAGACATTCTTGTTTCTAGTCAACAATCCACAAGGAATTACTCAGAGAACCAAAAGAAGGAATCCCAAATTGGACAGGATCTCTATGGTGGCTTAATAAAAGGCAATATATAAGAATCTCACAGAATGAGAACATAAATGAATTGTGATCTGCACCAGTAGATGGAATACCCATAATTAAGACAGAGATCCATTAAAGCATCTATTTAAGGGAATCAATGGGTTATGGACTAAGAAAGTTTCAAGCTAAAGAGACAAATAGTTTCTGGATTTCAGGAGAAAAGAGGGATGTGAATTAGACTTTGAAGGATGAACAGGAAGGAGGCAGAAATTCTTGAGTATCAAATTGTATAGAGGTTAAGACAGAATCAGGTAAAATGAGATCTCACTGGCAGATACAAAAGTGACAACAAAATAAACTATCACTTCAAGGAAGATTTTAGAATCTGCCTTTTTAAAAATTCTGATTTTAAATATATCTCTCAAAATGATCATTTCCATGTACAAAGTAGGGTAGGGGAAAAAAAAAACTGTCCTGATTGTGTTCTTCTAAATTTCCTTCTGTTCTCTTCTGTGAATTTTTTAAATGCTTCAATGATCTTCTTTACTTTCTTTTTTTCATGCCAATCTCTTGGTGCTTGAAGAATACCCTTCTTCCCTGCAGGGGATAAGAAAGATGCCCTTCCATGGCCTGCTGGTTTTCTGGCTCAGCCTCATCCTGCCAGTAGGGGATCAGAGAGATATTACTAGACTCACATCAGTCCCCTAGGTTAGACCCTTCCTTATTGTAGGGTGCCTTTTTTGACTTCAGGGGATTGGAAAGCTGCCATTCTATCACATGAAGGTCTTCTGACCTGGTATTTTCCTGCCTACAGGGGACAGACACAATTGGATGTACATTGGTTTGAGTATTGGACTACTCAGTTCAAATTTTGCCTTAGATTCATGTGATCTTAGACGTCATTTAACTTCTGTTTGTCTCAATTTTTCAATGAGATAATAATACTTATTCTGAGTGTTGTTGTGAGGATCAAGTGAGATATTCATAAAATATTTAGCTATATCTGGCACATAATAGGTGCAATAACAACAAAACTCGTTGTTATTGCTGTTGTCCCTTCCTTCTCACTTTTTTTCTTTCTAGTCTGGAAAAGATAGAAATACTATATGTGGGTGACTTTAGATTCATATGTGTGTGTGTGTGTGTGTGTATTTTATACATCTTTGAATTTCCTACTAAAATCCAGTATGTTTATATCATATATATTATATGTATATGTCTATAGTTTGTATGTTCTTATTTTCATGTTGCTTTTCATCAAATTATGAATTCCTTAAGAGCAAAAGACTGTCTTTTGCCTTTCTTTGCATCCCCATAGTTTAACATAGTTCTTGGCACATAAGAAGCCCTTAATACATGTTTATTTACTAATTAACTTTGGGGAGTGAGAGGGAGGAACATTAATACTAACCCCTTTTCTTCTTTCCAATTCCCTCTCCAAGAACCCAAGAATGGGGGTAGGGATGTAATTTTGCATTTTCTCCTAAATTCTGTCCTGAGCCCTCTCTGCTCTTCTCTCTACAAGCTCTCTACAAGCAGCACTCCCATTTTAATTACTTTCTCCATGCAGATGACTCGTAGAGCTATATATATTGAACTCCAGTCTTTACGTCACCAATTGCTTACTGGATTTTCAATCTGTATGTCCAGAAACATCTTAAATTTAAGCTGCATAAAAATGAATACATTATCTTCCTCCTGAGCCTTCCCCATCCCAAACTTCCTGGCTTTTCTTAAAAGTAGCACCATTCTTCCAGTCTGTCATTTTTGTAATTGCACCATTCCTCTGGACTCTTCTCTCACTTGGGTCCCAATTGAGTATAAATAACAATCATTTCTGCTTTAGCCAGAAACCCTGAAGATCTTCCCCTCCCAGATTTATTTATTTAAATTTTTTCTTTTTTTTTTTTTTTTTTTGGGGGGGGGGGGCGGGAACTATGTGAAAAAGGAGATCCGATTGCTACTTAGCCTTAATGCTGAATGAGTGTAGCCTCAGTCAAACTGAGATTTAGTTTAAAAAGGTTGAGGTCTCCTATTTCATCCAAGGCTATCTTAGTCAATCTGATCTACATCTTGCCACTGGACCTAAATGGCTCTGGAGGGGAAAGTGACCTTGTACAGCCCTTCCTCACTTAAATCCAGTTCACTTGCATATCACAACATCAACTCCCCTGATATCTTGGTGCTCTTCAAGAACTAAGGACAAACAACAACAACTTCATATATTCAGTTAGTTGCTGGATCTTGCTATTCTTGCTTCATCTCTTTCATCTGATCCCTTCTCTCTGCTTACAGAGCACCCACATTAGTTTGTTGAAACTGTTTACCTCCCACCTTAGCTAATAATTTGGTCTCCTTACCTCAAGTCTCTCCCTACTCTACCTCATCTTACACATTATGGACAAAGTAATTTTCCTTAAACACAAATCTGACCAATATGACTTTTGGAGTCAAAAACTTACAGTAGCCTCTAATTGCAGCTAGGATATAAATAAAAATGCATTTGTTTAGTTTTTGAGAAGCCTCTTTTATCAGCTTCATTAGATGGAAATGTTTGTTTTGTTTCATGAATTGAAAATAAAATAAACTTTTTAAAAGAGAAATCTATCTAAGAGATAAATTTGATTTAAATCTGATTCAAAGAAATAAAACCACTGGAAACCTAGGGACTACAATCAAGACTAGAGTTTTAAAGGTGGATTGTTGTGTCAAAAGTATAAACAATATCCTAAGAGATAAAAGTATGGTTTCACAATAAAGAAGTAAGATGTTTGCATCAAAATCTCAAGAACTCATTGCCAAATCATGTAAACAAGTAACTAGACTAAAAGGAGGTTATGTTGGATATTGAAAGATGTTAAAAGTTATAGGAGTTGTAAATTTAATTATTTTACTTTAGTTTTTGTTGAGTTTTTTATTGTTGTTGTTTTATTTGTTTTTTGATTGTTATTCTTGTTTTGGCGTTTGGGGGAAGGATGTGGGGAAATGGATTTTAGTTTTTCTTTGTTTGTTGTATCCCTAGGGGAGAGACAGACAGACAGAGAAAGAGAGAGAGAGAGAGAGAGAGAGAGAGAGAGAGAGAGAGAGAGAGAGAGAGAGAGAGAGAGAGAGATTTTTCTTATTCACAAAGTTAGAAGAAACAAAAGTTCAAATTTATTAATCAGGGTTAGTAGAATTACCCAGCTTTCAGACTAACTGGATTATTGATATGTGATTTCTTCCCATGTTCCCTCTTTCAGGTACAGCAGTTGCCCACATGATTGTATTAGATTGAGGAGAAGATGAAAATAGGTTTTTAATCTTATGGAAGCTAGGAGAAGTCTGGATATTAAAGATAGAAGATGGACACAAATGACCTGGACTTACACATCAAAATGAAGCAGGCAATATAGACTTGGAAGGCATAAGTATAGAGATAATTAAAGCTATGAGAAATGACCTTTCAGAGAAAAAAAATATAGAAAAAAAGAGTGAGTTGCCAAGATTGAGCTTGATAGAATATCCATAGTTGGACAAAATAATTGAGAAGAACAAGAAAAGGAATAGAATTACTAGCCAAGATTTCTTCATACCTGGGGTGAGATTAACAATTCCATCCCATATGAGCTTAACCAGGTACTATTCAAGGGCTTTCTCTTGTGGTGGTCCTCATGGGAACACTGCATGCCCTGCATAAACAGGATCCCTATCTCTACTGCTGTGCTTACCTGAGTAAGACTTGCTTCTACTTGGTTAAACAGGCAGCCAAACAAACAAACAAACAAAAAATTTGTTTTAATATCACAAAAGAAAAAGCCAAAATAAGTTCAGAAGGGGACAGCTTTGCCACTATCTTGTTAAATTTTATAAATTATTCGATCATTTCAGTCCTGTCCAACTCTTCATGATCACACTTGGGGATTTCTTGGGAAAGATACTTTGGTTTGCCATTTCCTTCTTCAGCTCATTTTACAGGTGAAGAAACTGAGGCAAATATAGTTAAGTGACTTGATCAAGGTCATAGAGCCACTGTCTTAAGCTAGATTTGAACTCTAGAAGAAGAGTTTTCCTGAACTCAGGCCTGGAATTCTATCCACTGTACTAAATAACTGCTCCCCAATTTTTTTTTATTTTTAAAATATGTACACTTAAAAAAAAGAAAGAAACTGTTCAATAGCTTACAGTTCCATAATCAATTCTCTTTTCTTTCATCTTTTGTTTGTGGATGCTGATTTAATACATAATTAAAAAAAAACTTTAAGAAAACAAGTTCTTCTTTGAGTGAATACAGGACAACTAGGATAATACAGTTTCATATAAGCTAAGAGAAAAGATTTAAAAGATCAGGTCATTAACAAATGATAAACAGTTAAGAAACAAGATAGGGAAATAACCACTTAATGGGCAATAAGGAAGTCATTGGGAGCATTTAGAAGAGCAGTTTGACTAAAATAGTGGAGACTGAAAGGAAATTAGAAGTAATTATAGAAGGAGGAAATATGTAGAAAAGAAACAAAGATGGAGGATGTAAATCATTTTATTGGAAACATCTGGCAGAAAAAAAGAGACAGAGATAGAGACAGAGAGACAGAGAGACAGAGAGAGACAGAAGGAGGGAGGGAAAGAGGGAAGGAAAAAGAATGAGAGAACATAGGGATATGGAAACGAGAAGGTTGTTGAATTGTGGGTTTTTTTTTTTTGTTTGTTTTTTCAAGATGACATGTACTCTGAAAGAGGGAAACAATTAAGAAAAAAAAGAGAAGATTCTGGAAAGTAACATTGGACTAATCTCATTTTCCCTTTTGCTAGGTTTCTTAGAATGATAAATCAGTGAAATACTGTTGACAGAATAACTTTGATCTCAGAAAATTCTATGACAATGTTTCCAATATGGCCTTTATAGATAATTTGGCGATATATGGACTCAATGAGCGCTATCAAAGAGATAAATAAAGGCTCCAGCCTAAACCAGATTAAAATATAATTGGGAAATATTTAACAAATTAAATAAAAATATAATAAAATGTAGATAGCATTACATTTTAGACTTAAGTCAAAATGTAGCCCCACAGGGATTCTTATATATAAATTAGTGAAATTTGCTTCAATTTGAGTTTAACACCAGATGATCATGCAGTTAGGCAGAATCAGAATTGGCTAATTGCTCAGACCCAAAGAATAGTCATTAATGGTCTATAGCAACTTGCTGGAAGTCTTAAGTAAAAGGAATATTCCAGGACTTTGACCTTACCTCAGTGCTATTTAACATTTTCATTAATTATTTGGATAAAGATATAAAAGTCATGGTTATCATATTTGTGGGAGACATAAAGCTGGGAGATATAACAAATACACTGGATTGAATTAGAACCTAAATTGAAAATGCTACAACTAGAATCTAGTAAGATGAAATTCAAGAACGATAGATGTAAAGTTTTATATAAATTCCAATAAAATCAATATCACAAGCACAGGATGTGAGGAATGGGGAAGGAAAATGGCTAGACATCAATTTTTCTGGAAGGAGTTCTAAAAATGTTTGTGGAGAAAAATTCAATATGAATAGAAAGTATGATATGGTAGCTTAAAAAGCTGACATGTTCTTAAGCTGCATCAAAGGAAATAGCCTTCAAGAATAAGGAAAGAGAGAGTAGCCTTCTCTATGCTGCTCTTGTCAGATCACATCTGATATATGGAATTCAATTTTCAGTGCCATGGGTGATACATATTTAAGTTTGAAAGACATAATTTCTGGGTAATTAGTTACTTTATTAATTAAGCCAGCAAATAATCAATGAAAAATTGGTCCTTTGGTCATCTTTCATAACCCAAAGATGATTATTGTGGTCTATTAATCCTTATATGCTTTAGGAAAAGTAAGTATTGAGAACAGGCAGCAATCAGTTCTGATTAGTTAATAATTAAAGAAAGAATGAATATTATAATGAGAGGTACATCTATTCTAATGAAGGGCAGGGGGGACTTAACTCTTATTCCCAGACCACCCTCTAGACTTGGTCAATAAAGATAAAGCATCTCCCCCACCCACCCACCCAAGCCTGAGTAAAACACAATGGGCTTTCCCACTTGGAGAGGGTTTGAAGAAGGTTGAGTAAAAAATTAATCAAAATACTTTATGAGCAATGTCCTTCATTTACATGCCAAATAAGCTACAAGAGACTGATTTCTGAATAAGAAAATAGAAAGAAAAAAAACCTGAGTCCTAGATTCAATAATTGGTTATTAATATAAGAGAAAATAATTATTTTTCTCACGCATATTAAAAAGGACACTGAAGAAACTAAAAGAAACCACTGGAGGAAAATAAGAAGGTGAGGAACCTTGCATTCAAACCAAAGGAAGATCATTTAAAAGAACCTGGGTATATTTGACTTGTAAAAGAGTAGACTCAGGAGATTCTCGCTGCCTTCAAGTATTTAGTGAGCATTCTTATGAAAGAGTAATTAGACTTGTTTCTTTTGGCCCAAGAGATAGAAACAGAAGCAAAGAGTGAAAGTTACAAAGAGGAAAATTTATTCTTCCAAACAATTGGAGCTGTTCAAAAGAATCTTCTATCTCTAGAAATGATAGGTATTCCATTATTGAAGGTCTTCAAGCAGAAGCTGCATGACCCCTTTTTAGATAGGATACAGTGAAGACTCCTTTTGGATATAGGTTAGATGTCATGGTCACTGAGATCCCTTCCAATTCTCAATTTCTGTGATTCTGTGAAGATGAAGTGTAGCTAGACAGATGTTTATGTAAAAAAAAAATTTTAAAATCTGAGTATTTTAATGGATTGCAAGCCCAATCTGAGTAAAGTGGCAATCAAAACAGCTAATGCTAACTCTGGTTATATTGAGAGTATCTAGAACAAGGAAGGTAATAGTTTTGCTCTACCCAAAACACATTTGGAGTATTGCTTTCAGATCTGAGCACAACATTTTAGGAAGGACAAACACAAAACAGATGTCCAGAAGCAAATAACTAGTAAAGCAAGATGAATTGAAGAAATTGAGGATGCCAGCATGAAGAAGAAATTAATTTAGCAGTAGGATAGAGAGAATGGGAGGAAGAACATGTCTGTCTTCAAGTATTTAAAGAATCACATACACACACACACACACACACACACACACACACACACACACACACACACACACAAAAAAAAACATTAAACTTGTTCTTGGCCACAGCTGGCAGAACTAGGAACAGTGGGAAATTGAGGAGAAGTAGATTAAGACAGAAAGTGTTTATATTGATTATATCAAAATACTGTCTCAGGACGAAATGACTGTTCTTAACTGGGATGGAGGAGGTTCTTTAAGTAAATGGTAGAATAAACTTTTTAAAGTGTGACATAGAGATTCTTGTTCCAGTGTGGGTTGTACAAGGACTCTAAGGCCCACGCAGCCCAGTAGTCTGTGATTCTATGAAACCCAAAACCCTTAGAAGATGGGAAGGAATGGCTTCTAAGGCACAGGTCAAGAGTCAGATTTAAAGATCTTTTCTATGAGACTAGAAGGAATGATACAAAGAGACAGAAGGAAGAGAAGGAGGAAAAAGAGGAGGAGGAGGAGGAGGAGGAGGAGGAGGAGGAGGAGAGAGAGGTGGAGAGAAAGGGGAGGAGAGGGAGAAGAAGGAGGGGGAAGAGGAAGAGGGAAGAGAGGAAAGTCAAGAGAAGAAGAAGGGGAAGGAGGAGGAAGAAGAGAAAAGAGGAAGAGGAGAGGGAAGAAAAGGGAAAAGAGGAAGAGGAGGGAGGAGGAGGAAGAGGAAAACAGGAGAGGACGGGGGAGAAGAGAGGGAAAGGAGGAAGTGAAGGAGGAAGAAGATAGGTAGGAGGAGGAGGGGAAAGGGAAAAGAGGAAGAGGAGAGGGAAGAAAAGGGAAAAGAGGAAGAGGAGGAGGAGGAGGAAGAAGAGAAAAGAGGAAGAGGAGGAGGAGGAGGAAGAGGAAAACAGGAGAGGACGGGGGAGAAGAGAGGGAAAGGAGCAAGTGAAGGAGGATGGATGTGAAGGAGGAAGAAGATAGGTAGGAGGAGGAGGAGGGGAAAGGGAAAAGAGGAAATGGGAGGAGGGGAAAGAGGAAGAATGGGAGGAGGAGGAAGAAGGAAAGGAGAGGTATGAATGGGTGGAGGGACAAGTGGAGGAGGGAAAAGAAGAGGGGGAAAGAGGAAGAGGAGGAGGAAGAGGAAGAGGAAAACAGGAGAGGACAGGGGAGAAGAGAGGGAAAGGAGGAAGTGAAGGAGGAAGAAGATAGGTAGGAGGAGGAGGGGGGGGAAAGGGAAAAGAGGAAATGGGAGGAGGGGAAAGAGGAAGAATGGGAGGAGGAGGAAGAAGGAGAGGAGGGGTATGAATGGGTGGAGGGACAAGTGGAGGAGGGAAAAGAAGAGGGGAAGAAGAGGGAGGGATACCATAACAAATAATAGCAACAATAGCAACAGCACCAGCAAGACAGTCTTGGATTGGTCTTTAAAGTTATTTCTGTAAGGTAAGTTTGCCGGGATTCTTTCTACTATCACTAATGTGCTAGCCCACAATCAGACATCACTCTACCTTGTCTACCCTGTCTTTTCTCTTCCTCCTCCTGGATTACAGAAGACTGCAAGAGGAAATCCAGACTATGAAGGTCATATATACAAATTCATTCTATCCAACTAAATTCAATCCATGCCACAAAGACTATTCCTTCTGCTTTCTAAGGAATTTGATTTCAGAGAATCACAGACTATCTGAGCTGGAAGGGATCTCATAGGATATCTCATGTAACCCCTCCTACAATGAGGGAAACATGTTTGTAATAGATACATAAAGAATTCACTAAGGAATAAGCAAACAAGTGAGGATTACTGGACAAGAGAAAGGACCCTGTTCCAGTTGTATAGAATGAAATTATATATCAAACTTTCATGGTCTGCCTTTCCTCTTAAAATCTTCTGTGGATGGGACAGGAGGGAGAAGAGAGAAAAGATGAGGTAAAGTGATCCAAGACTGGATTAGCATATTAGTGATAGACAGTAGATACTATCCTGTCAAGTTCAATTCACAGGAATAACTTTATTAGTCCAAATCTATAATCCTTGAATAGAACTGAAGAATACTTAGTAATTTTGCCCTTCTCTACCTATCCTCCCACTTTGAGATGCCTCTTTCTTAATTAATAAGTCCTTAGACCAGTGTCCCAACATGAAAATTCTCCAGCCATGCTAATCCCAATTCCATCTCAGTTCATTGTCTAGATTTTCCCACTTCTCCAGTAGCTTTGTCACCAACTGTAAATCCAATCCTTTCTATCTTTCTTTATGTGTTCTCCCACTATGAGAATGTAAGATCCTTGTGGGTAAGAACTTGTTTATATTTGTATCCCCAGAATTTAGAATAACTCTTGGAGGATAGGTGGTTGTTGTTGTTGATGACAGCTAATATTTATTTAATGTTCAAGATTTGCAAAGAGCTTTACAAACATTGCATTATTTTTTCCTCAATGAACCATGGGAAGAAGATGCTGTTATTATCCTTATTTTACATAAGAAAACTGAAGCAAACAGAAGTTGATATTTGCCTAGTATCATACCAGAGGCTAAATTTGAACTCATACTTTCCCTGTCTATGTATCTAAGGATATAGGAGAAAAAAAGCATGGAATCTCCCTCAAATTTGGTTTAAAAATTATCCCCATTCTCTCATTCTACTCCAAATGACAATGCAATTTGCACTTACACCAAAGGGACAGTTTACTTTATTTCTCTATTGATATGTCATTAATAGAGTTCCCTTTTTTAGCATCATGACCTTATTATCAGACATCTAATTTCTCATTCCTTCACAAAGCCCAACTCTATTCTATTCAAGTTTGGAAGCCAGAGAAAAGTTAAGAGAAAAAAGGATAAAAAAGTAGCTCATTTCTCAAAAAGTTGGTCTAGCTTAGCTATATTCTATTGTCAAACTCCCATAGACACAAAACACCAAGTTTTATCACCTCTCAGTAATTTTTTCTCCTCACTACAGTTAGAAGTCATGAATCAAACCTCTCTTATGACCAATTTTTCAGAGTATTTTGAGGTACCTATGCTCAACAAGCAGAAACTTTAAGTAAGCCTTACTCTTAAAATAGACTTTTTGGGGGGAATATAGGAGGAAGGCACATGCTATGTGCCAGATACTGTGGTAAGCACTTTACAAGTATTCTCCCAACCTGAGAGGTAGGCACTATTATTATAAACCCATTTAACAGTTCAAGAAAGTAAGCAGAAAGACTTGCTCAGTGCACACAGGCACACAGCTAAGTGCCTAAGGCTGAATTTGACCTCAAGTCTTCCTCACTCCAGGGCCATCATGCTATCATATTATCTACTGGACTACCTCATTGTTTCAAACAGTAGGAAAAAATTTTCCAGCTTGGTTCTTCCTATTAAAAAATCATCATCATCATGATGTTTTCTGAGATTCCTGGATATAGAGTATTATACCAAGACCAACAGCTGAACTGATACATGATACAAAGCTAGTTCTAGTTATATTTCATTAATTAAACATTTAAATATTCCCACTATGAAGATTAGGAGCTGAGGGAATCTAGAGATAATAAAGAGGTCAATGTCCTTGCCCTCAAGGAACTAATAAACTACTAGAAGTGTTTAGGCAGGTATTCAAACAAACATCTTTGCTTTTGGTCTGGCTTCCGGCTGGCTTTAAGAGAGAAGACACTGGCCATACCAATTTCTTCAATTTGTTTAAGGGAGACAAGAGTCTAGGAACAAGTTAACATGTAGAACTTCAATTATTTTCCCCTTTGGATGAAATCTGGGACTTTATGTCTTGGTTGAGCTGAATTAACTTGCACCCAATGGAAGAGTTCATTGATTCTATATAGTCCATTATATTTTCTATGTGTATTTTCTCTGAGTTGTGTTTTGCTCTTTACTTGGACAAAAGGTTTCTTTGCTTAAAATATTATTTTACACATACATACATATATATAAACACACACATATGTATAATGCACATAGTATATATGTTATGTATATAACAGGAGAAAATATTAGAAGATCAAATGAGGGAGGGATTTCCCTTCCCCCAACCCACCCCCCCACTGAGAGAATCAGTAAAAACTAAGGGGAAAACTAGATTCTTCATAGATCTTTGGCATGAGGAACAATGTGAACAAAAGTAACAAGGTGACAGTTTTCAAGTGGTATTTAGAAGATGGAAAATATTCTGGTTTATTGATGGAGAACAGAGGTGATAAGATTGGATAGAGAGTTGGAAGCTAGATTGTGGAGGACAATGAACATCAGGATATAAAGTTTATAAGATCATAGATATAGAGCATAAAGAGACCTCAGAAGCTACACAGTTCAATTTTCTCATTTAAAGATGAAAACAAGAAGCTTATGACTTAAACAAGGTTGCACAGGGAATAAGCACTGACAGGCAATGGGGAAGCAACAAATGTTTCTGGGCAGAGGACTGACATGAATAAACATGTTTGGTAGAAACACTAATAGGGTAACCAAGTACAGAATGATTTGGAAGGAAGACTTGAACCTGGAAGACTTGACTACATAAGAAAATGAGGAATGGCACACTAGGTCAGAACTGTGATCTACCCAGTCCAATGTTGATGCTAAAGTTAACCTCTAGAAAACAAAATCTTCAATCTGTCAAGGCCAATATATTAAATGTGAGCTTGTCTGTTGTACCCAACTGCCACAGAGAGAATTTCTAATAATCACTGCAAACTTCAACTGTCATGGACCAAAAACTCTCCAAAAATAAGAGAAAACGATGGATTTGAGCTTAATAATTGTTTCCCTTGACATCACAATATAAGTGAAGGATTTCTTTATTTCAAAGCAAACCAAATAAATGTAGGTCCATAATATCTATAAATGTCTGCATTCCTAGCTCCTGGGTAAAACTCAGACAAAATCCTGTGAAAGTACCTTTCTCATCAAAAATTCTGATATGAATAGTTTCCAAAGTTCTGGAGTACCCAAAACAACATACTTAGACTGAATCCTTTATCTTAACCGGTCATCTTATTTGAATGAGATGTCTTCATAAAAATACCATCTAAGAATCAATCAATCCTCCTGCCATCCTTTATCTGCTGCTGTAGAAAGAGTAATTAATGATTTGGGATCAGAAAGCCTGGGTTCAAATCTTATAGATTCAAAAATTTACATAAAATCTATATTATCCTGAGCAAATTACTTAACCTTGAGGGCCCTGAGTAAGGTGACAACATGGAACTGGATAACCACAAATGTCCCTTTTATCTATAATATAATACTAAGAAAAGACATTTCATCAAAATAGTTCCCTTCAAGCAAAATCAATCATTCAACAAATATGTATTAAATACCTAGCATGCATTAAATAGTAGGCATTAATAGCACTCCAGTTGGTTACCAAAGAATTGGCTGAGTACCAGGGGCTATCCCTCATGTAACAGGATGTCCTAAATATGACTTATAATATGAAATTATAATTTTGAGTGTCTAAGAACACTTCTTAAATACAATTACGACTAAGACCCTATTTCAGAATCTCATAACTTTTGATTATCTAGTCCAATGCACACTTTAAAAGGAAGATCTTCTGAACATCCCAGGTGAGGCCAAGGATTACAAAATCAGAGATTTATGTCTGGGCAAAATCTCAGAAACTATTTAATCCAAACCCCTCATTTTACAGAGGATCAAAGAGTTCAAAAGACTTGTCCAAAATCACAATGACATCTAACCCTCACTTGAAGACCTCCAGTGAAGGGAAATCCACTATTCCTGCAGCAATCTATTCTACTTTAGGGTAAGCTCCAATTTTCATAAAATTTTTCCTCATGTCAAGCCTAATTTTGCCTCTGTAACTTTTACCCTTTAAGCCTTTGGTCTTCCTTATGACAATCATTTTCAGTTCCAGGCTTCAGAGAAGGCATCTGTCATTTCACGCCAACTCCTTGATCCCGTTTCTACATTTTATGAGCAAAGTTGGCTTGCTTGCTTGCCTAGCAGGCCAATCAGGATTCTGTCCTCCCAGGTAGTCAACAACACAGAGCAATAACATTTATGGATCTCCCAATTCCCACAATGTGATTTCATCCTGCATGCTCATGCCATTACAGTTTACAATTGCTTTTTCTGAAGCAGTCAGATCTCCTCCATTAAGGATATTCATCAATAGTTAAAATTTTGTCTTAGTTGTAAATAGAAAACATCAACAAATAAACAAGGAACATTTGAAAAGCAGATAAAAACAATTTAATGAGAAAAGATTCTCTCCTTCCCTTTTCTAAAACAAGGGTACTTGATATATTTGATTAGTTGTGGCTTTTGGTGGTTCCAATAGACATAATGAGGTTGCAAATCCAAATGTCCTCCAAGACTTCCTAGCTAGCACGAGTCATAAGGAAAATATAATCCTGGGTGTTTTCAGCATTAACAACCTGGAATTATCATAAAGAACCATGGCAACAACAGGCAATTAATTCCCAATTATTCTGATTACCATAGAAACTGGACCAAAATACCAGAAATTACCTATAATTTCTCACTCTCAACATTCAAACCTAGTCTATAATTTCCATGGTAATTACCTAGTCGTAATACTGTAAAGTTCTCCATTAAAACTTGAGAGAACTTTGTCATAGCAAGACAAAAATATAATTTGAAAAATCCCTCTGAATCCCTCCCTACCTGCTTGTACTGCCCTAGCTTGCTCTTGAAAACTCCATCCAGGGGAATTAAATGCCTTCATTGTGCTAAGATTATGCTGAGGAAAAGAAAGGTAGTGATTGCAACATGTACCTAAAAGAAGCTAAGCCTGTGGACTCTGAAGACAGATCTTGCTTTGTTTATAAACGAGGTTCAGCAGAACAGTCTGCAGACAGGGTTGTTGTAGTTCTCAGTTCAAGGGCACAATTATCCCATAACATGGTGATCCATCAGGCCTTAATAATTTGACACTGGCTTACAGAACTGAGAAAAGTATGCCCCTCAGGATTTGTCCTTTCCTCAAGTCCCATCATTCTTTACCTCGAGGGTTCTGCTTTAAGAAGGATTATGGATTGTTCCTCCTCTGGTGAAAACATTCATCAGCACTCCTTCAGTTCCCTATCTCAAATCGACAAAAGGAGTATTTTCCTTCCTGAAATGGGCAAGACTAGGTGGGCCCAGAAACACTGAATAGAGGCCAGGGAATGTAGGAATTGGGCTGTTATCACCATTGCCACCCCAAGTTTTCCCAAAGTGCATTCCTTAAGCACCCATCTGGCTAAGGAAGTTAGAGTCTGGATGTGGAATCCCACTGGAGAGAAATATCCTTGAAGGGAGGCTCTTGGCAGGCATTTGTAGTTGCACATCATCTATCTTCTGTTGTACTCTTGGGGTTTTTCTTTTAGCATGTCTATTCAAAATTTGCTAGAATGTAAGCAGAGTTTTATCCTAGGAGATCTTAATCAAGGTTTCATAAGAAGATCATTAATATTAGACATTGATACATAATACAGCTAAGTCCCAATGAATCCCAGGAAGTGGTTATATTATTTGAATTCACATTATTTAAAATTATAATTTATGTAAAATGTGGTCATTGGTTCCACCCCAATGGAAATATGCAGTGCAAATTCAAATAATGCAACCATTTTATGGGATTCAGTATTCATACTAATAAGGGCGTAGCTGTATTGAATAGAACAAGAAGCTATCTTTTAAAAGCACATAGAAAAAATACATCGATGTCATGAGACTCTGACTCACTCTGCTAGTCCACATGTACACTAGCAAGTCAGGTTCCCAAACAGAGGTTCACTAGATATCCCCATCAGGATTCTAGAGCTACACCTGAGAGATGGAGGTATTTATTGGTGCTGACACCACTGGCTCAAGCCCCTATTCTGGTGTAATCTCCCCAATATCTGTCATCATTAGTGCCCGATATGATTTAACTAATTAGTATAAAATTGAATTTTTTGTTTTATTTTTATGTGAAGGTAATCAGGGTTAAATGACTTACACAGAGTCACACAGCTAGAAGTATCTGAAGTTAAATTTGAATTCAAGTTCTTCTAACTTTAGAACTAGTGCTCTATCTACTGTACCACCTAACTGCCCTGGCTTAAAAAAAAAAAAAAAAAGCTTTTACAAAAGGATATTTAATGAGAAAACACATTAAAAACAGAAGTATAAATATTATCCTTCCTGCCCCAAAAACCTGAGAGCTATTCCCTATATCACACCTTGGTCCCTAGGGAAAGAGGTTCAAATATAAATAATTTCTAAAACTCATATGCTCCACCAAGTTCACATCTAAAAAAGAACTCATAGATAAATCTCTTCCTTTGGGGCTTGGCATCTTAGCTATAAGGTCATTCCAAAGCTGTACTAGATCCGGTTAGTCTTTGGGTCTATGCTACAAGACTGCCAACTCTAACCTGGACTCTAGTAGATCATTCTCCTGAACTCTCAGCTAACAAGACTCTGCCTTGATTGCCCAAACTAATGCCTTTTCCCCAAATCTCATTTTTCTTTACCTATTGCAGCTTTTGACATTGTGGATCACCTATTCTTGATACTCTCTTCTCTTTAGGTTTTCATGACACTGCTCTTTTCTAGTTGTCCTACCTATCTCACCATTCCTTAGTCTCCTTTGTTAGATCTTCCTACAGATCAAATCCACCATCATGAATGTCTCCTAAGGCTATAACCTGGACTGCCTTTTCTTTCTACTAAATTGCTTAGGGATCTCATCAGCTCCTACAGAGTCAATGATTATTTCCAAGATGATTCACAAATGTCCTTATCCTTGTTATTTAATAACTCAAATTAAAAATTCTCTTCTGATGTCCAAACTTGCATCTTCAACTGTCTTATCGTTAAGATTAGACAATAAAATTCTGTGATTCAGTGACACTGGCCTACTTGCTGTTCTTTGAACTCAATCCTCTGTCTTCCAATCCTGCACATTTTTCTCTCCCTCCTCATCTTTGTTTCCTGGCTTCCTTCAAGTCTCAGATAAAACTTAACCTTCTGTAAGAAATCTTTTTCTGTCCCTCTTAATGAAAATGGCCAGTTCTCTTGTGATTATCTCCAATTTACCCTGCATATTTTTATTCATATTTGAATGTTGCTGTTTACATGCCATGTCTACCATTAAAAATGTTAGTTCTTTCAAGGCAGGAGCTGTGTTTGCCTTTTTTATCCTTTAACCTTGTTCCTGTCACATAATAAGAGCTTAATAATGCTTGTTGACTGATTGATTTCACCCAAGAGGAAGAAATAATAGATGCCAGAGAGACAGAAGCAACAGAAATACCATGAGTTCATGGTCATGAGTGATCCACATGGGGGAATGATATCTTGTTTTTCCTCCATCTAGACATTTGTAGCAGCCCTTTCCTTCTTGCTCAAACACAGCCAGGCAGAAAAGAGAAAATGCCTTGGGCAATTAGGAATTTTAAATACATTCTCCATTTTAGTTCAGTAGCCAATGGAAAGGCACCTCTTCTGCATGGGGGAAGCAGGCTAGATATAATACCTTCCTATGTTCTGAAGTCCAAATGAGGATTGCATAAGCAGAGTATGCTGGTGATGTTCATAAAGACTAGCTTCATCAGGCTGTCCTATGCCCATGTTACATCCATAACATAATCATAACAAATAAAAATAGAAAATCGATACATGAAAGCCAAGTATTTAGTGAATTGTCATCACATTTAATTAAAGTTAGTTAAATAATGTATTTCAAACTGTACTCTTTTTTTTGTCATACTATTTAAAGGAAATGGAAAAGGGAGGTTTGTCATGGCTACTGATCCACTAATATATAGAAGTTTTACAAGTGAATTTTTTTTTCTTCTAAGACAATCAAAGTTGGATGATTAGTAGAATTTATTCTATTCTTCAGATCTTTGGCTCCTAGAAGTATAAAGATGGAAAGATTCAGAGCAGGGAGGTAAATGCTATACCATGAATGAGCTCAGGGCTTTCAGATAACTCAGACTATCCATCTTCCCAAGGGTGGTTATGTTCTGAAGTGTGGCATGAAAATTACTGATGTACAGAGGTCACTTGGTACTTGAGGCAGCAAAGTTATTTATTCAAGGACTTCAGAAAAATAAATCGGTATCCACAAAATTGTTTTTACCAAGTGAGTTCTGCTAAAAGGCAGTTTTCTTTCTGTAGTATAGACTGAGAAATTAAGGCTGTATCCTCAGGGTAATATAAGCTCTATCAAGAGAGAAACAAAAATAAAAACAAAAAATTCTCACATTTCTAATAGATTAAAAGTCTATTTCTAAAAGTCCCATGATCAGATCCACTACCAAGAAAACCATCCAGGCTCCCACTCACAATCTCACTTTGATCCTGTCCTTTGTCCCCAACGTCTTCCTAGCCTTGGATCACATACCCTAAAGTGTTCCAGTTTGGCGGGGAGAGACATTAAGCATCTGGCTGTTCTCCTCACTCCCAGGGAGCAGGCTTTCTCTCTCCTTATCATCCTGCACAGGGGTTTCTCCATAGGAGGGTTGCTGCTATCTACTCTACACCTGCAGGGATGGAGAATTGGTCTCATTTGCTGGAGTTTTATATAAAAGCTGAGGTGTCAAATGATGCACTGAAAAGCACAACATTTTTATGAATAAGAATTTGCTAATTTGAAGTCACTGGAAATGAAAAGCAATCTTCTGTGCCTATTGATGCCTGCAATATAACAGCTGGACTCTTGGAGGGGGGAATGAAAACCAACTTGAAGCTCTATAATTTGTCCACAAAGACAATTACTCTCTAGTCTCACTGGCCTCAGTAGCATTTTCTTTTCTCCAGTTAGTTTCTTACCTGTGTAGATGCTTCTAAATTAAAAACACTTCGCTAAACTGCATAGATACTCCCTTCCTAATGCATAGAAAGATCACATGTTTTATATTATACCGTGAGCCAAGAGAGCAGCACTTATTTCCAGGGAACAGCTCACAAGAATAATGTCCAGTCTTTCTTCCCTCATCATCCATCACCTAGATGTCTTCATAGTCAACACTAATCTCAAACACAGCCTCCTCAGAGTCAGAGTTAGCCTTTCTAGCTGTTTATATCCTTTAGGAGTGATTTGAAAGTGAACTCCCAAGGAAGACTTGTAGTAAAAGTCATGTGAACTGAGACACTGGCTGGGGGAGTAGTAAAGAACTTTCAACTCCTGGTAGCAACAATAGCTATGACTTTGTACAAGTCTGCTGAGCACCTTCAGGCTTTCACTTTCTCCACTTTAAAATGAGATGGATTACACACAAGAAATCAAGGTACTTTTCTATAGTTTTTTAAAAGACTCTAATAATTGTACTTCAATACACAGTGGTACCTCAGTAGTCTTCATTAATTGATTCCAGAAGGCAGGACAAGGAGTACCAAATGAATATTTCCCATAAGGAATATATCTTCAGTCTGCAGCCTACCCATCCCTCCCCACCCAATTCCCCAAAGGGTTAAGTGGGACTTCTGCCTGAGCTCCTGTTGCTTGCATCACACTACTGTTCCTGCTCCTGCTGCTTCTCCTCCTGCTGAGCCTGCCAGCCACTCCATGCTGCCCCCTCCCCCCAATACTACTGTTTTGGGATCCAGAAGACTACATACTGCAGATGTTTCATCCAGCTCCCCTCCAGCCCAAAACCTCCCTCAACATGCAAAATCTCAGCATCTCGGGCTACAGCCTGACAGTCCTGTTCACTACTGCCTTGGGTGGGGAGGAGCTGTCCATGGCAGCTGGAGCTGGGCAATATGCCTGGCCAACCTCACATCCCTACTGCTCAATCAAGACAGCAACCAAGCAGGAGGAGTGCCAAGCAAGCCTCGAGTGCTGAAATGTTTCTTTTTCCTCAAAAGGTGTCAAATACCAATTCAATGAATTTCAAAACAGTTGAGTGCTGGGGTACTGCTGTCATTGGCTTCCTTATCCTACATATTTTATGTATTTATAAACATGATTCTGAGAAAAAAAAATGAGTACCACAGAGATAGCGGCAACAGAAGCCTCATGAGGCTTTACAAAGGGGTCTTTGAAAGAAAAGGTTAAGCATCCCAGCACTAAATAATAATGATGATGATAACTAGCTTTTATTAGTAGCTGAGGCAGCCAAGTGGTACAATGGGCAATTGGAGTCAGAAAAATCTGAGTTCAAATCCCACCTAAGACAGTACCAGTGTGACTCTAGACATATCATATAACCTATCTCATGCTCAGTTTCTTTTTGTATAAAAGGAAGACAATAATGCTATTTATGCCCTTGTATTTTTATAAGAATTGAATGACATGCATATAAGGAGTTGCAAGCCTTAAAGTATTATATAAATATTAGTTTACATTATTAATATGTTACTGATAATCTCTTAATAGAGCATAAAATATTAGTAACAATTGGTATTATTTTAAGGGTTATAAAACACATAGGATATATTCTCATTTGCTTCTCACAACAATTTTGTGGGGTCGATGCTTTATTCTTCCAATTTTATAAATGAGGAGACATGCTAAAAGAGGTCACATGACCCTTACCTGTGGTCAACTACTAGTAAGTAGCTAAGACAGAATTCAAATTCAGGTCTTCCTGACTCCAAGGCCAGCATTCTAACTCCTGTTCCATACTGTCTAGCTGCCTAAAGATGATTTCTCAGGGTAGATGATTTCTTCAATATCCCTTACAACTTCAATATTATTTGATTCTGCAAGATTTCTTAAAGTATAGACCCCAAAGAATACAACGTGAAATGAGAACATGAAGCAGCCAAGAATTTTGCTGACATTGCTGTGGAAACACTCAAAAGTTGATTCAGATATCTATAAGTGTTATCAGTTTGGCTGCTGTGCTCATTATAGTGATTTTTGCATTAGTCATTCCTTAAGGATCAAGGCCAGGGGGAAAAAAAAGAAATGAATAGGAGAAGTGGAGAGAGCACTTTTTTTTTTCAGGGATCAGGCTTGCCAACTCTGCCCCTAATTAGTTATGTGACCTTGGGTAAGTTAAAACAACTACTCAGGGCCTCTTTCATTCAATAAGTCAATAAGCATTTATTAGTTAGGCACCTACTATGTGTCAAGATATAAAAAGAGGGAAAAGATAGCCCTTGCCTTCAAGGAACTCATATACAAATAGATATAAGACAAAAAACAAATAAATAAGCTACATATAGAAAAAATAGAAAATAATTAAAAAGGATAGCACAAGAATTTAGAGTGGTTGGGAAAGGTTTCCTGTAGAAAACAGGATTTTAATTGGTGCTTAAAGGAAGCCAGAAGGTCAACAGGTAAAAATGAGGATGAAAAAGTTTTCCAGGAGGGGAAACAGCCAGTGAAAATATCCCTTTTCCTCACCTTTGAAATGAAAAGGTTGGCCTAGCTAAAACTTTAGCTCTTGTCCAGCTATAAAATTCCTTGATCCCAAACCATCATTCTATAGAGTGTATCCCACATTAATACTAGACAGACTTTGATGGCTTTAAATCATCTAGGACAAATATGACATGTATTTGTATGTCTTTTTGGTGTCAGAACACAGCATCAGTAGAAAGATTGTATTCTTAGAGCCGAGAAGACTTGAGTTCAAATGCTACCTCTGACACTTAAGAACTACTGACTCTTGGCAAATAGTCTCTTTTTTTTAATTTCTTCACTTTTAAAATGGGATTAATATCTATAATCTTGAATAGGTCCATTTTTAAGGAAGGAAGGAAACATATTTAGTAAATGTCAGGCACTCTGCTAAGCATTTTGCAAGTATAATTTCATTGGATCCTCACAACAATCCTGGGAATTAGGTATTATTACCATCCCCATTTTATAGTTGAGGAAACTAAGGCATAAAGAAATTGAATGCAAGTATCTAGGGTCAATTTTGAGTTCTGATTCCAGGCTCATACTCTATTAACAACTGGGACCTAAAAGCCTATTTACCTACAAGTTGCTCTTTATCCTAGACCCATTAGAATGTAAGCTCCTTGAGGCCAAGAACTGTTTTCCTTTTAAGCTGAATTCCAAACTGTATGGGAGGTGACAAATAATCATTATTTAATAATTAATAAATGCTTATTGGTTGATGGATTAAAAGAACCTCCTTCACAAGATTATTTCTAGATTACATGAGTTTTTTAAAAATCTAGAGCTCTTTGCTAACTTTAAAGTGGTATAGAAATGTCAGCTATCATCATAATTTCCATTTTCAATGGTTGATTAGAAGAAAGTGAGAATGTGTCATCAAGAGCAATTGCTCTCAGCTCTTCACTTCCCCTCTGAAAATTGTAGAAAAGAAGGATGTCCACATTTCTCTTCTTGGGTTCCATCCCAGGGAATCACCCATAAGTGGCCATCAAATATAAATATTGCAGGGATGCCTCTTTTACCCACTGAGTACCAATCTGCATGACTAAAGCATTTTAAAGTTATTTTATCCTGATAGTTATTAGAGAGGTATTGCCATTCACAATTATTAATCTTTATGGGAATCCCCATAAAAAATTATTTGGTAATCTAATCAAAAGGCTTGCTATTAAATAGTGCCAGAAAATAGCCCTATGATTAAATAGTCCCAAAGGCTAATAATCATTCTTCCTAGTATAGGCTGGAGTCATACTAATGGGGAGCTGATACACCCCTCCCCCTACCCCACCATGGTATTAATATCCTGGGAGTGAATAAAGGACATCAATCCCTTCAGGTGCCTTCTTCCAAAGTTGGCACTTTTCCTGCTTTTGAATGAATTTTGTACTTAATCAGGCAAAGGACAGCCCGCATTAGCCAGAGACAGGCAGAATGTGTTCAGGTGCTGTGAAAGAATCCCAATATAGCTCCCTAAAGCACTTCTGACCTCATCTTCAACTTCAAGGTTACACCAAAACAAAGTTGTTTCTGAAGCCAAGGTGATAAATTGTGGCAAATGGCCCAGTAGGTTTTTGATATCACCATCAGCCCAGCCTCAGACCAACCTAGAGAAACATGGGACTGGGGCAAGCTATGTCCAAAGTATTCAGCTTAATCATGAGATAAAACACCCAACAGAGGACAAAAGTTTTATTTGCAGAAGCCTAGGAGGGCATCACCAGCCTAAAATTTATATGAACAAATAAAATGTTCTCCTCAGTTGACAACCAACAGAACATAATGAAAAAGGAGACCAGCCTAGGCTGCAGATAATCCAACCTGAACTCTGCAGTGGGGCCTTGGAATTCACTTAAACCTTGCTGTACTTCAGTATTTTCATTTATAAAATGGAGTTCATTGAAACATATTTGAAACTAGCAAGCATCCTGGATATGGTGTAAAATCATTGTTCCCTTAGCCCTCCCTAATCCCTTTGTTGTAAAGGATGACTCTCTAGCTAGGAAAAGGGGAAGAATAAATGTGAGGGGAAAGGTGATTTAAAATAAAAAATATGAGTTAAAAATTACAAAATAAAAAGGGAAATTATAAAATACTATGTGAAAATTAAGTAATACATTTTCTTTTTATCTCTTTAAAAAATATACATACTTCTGAAATCCAAACTATGTAATCCTTATTCAAATTAGGGTGTATCTAGAATTACAGATTAATGTGTTTGAGAAGAAAGAGAGGTTGAGAAAAGTTACATCAGCTGGCAAAAGAAAAGAAGAGTCTAGCACCCCTCTTTTTGCCATTTTGGCCCTCCTTCTAGAAGCATACAGTCCGCAATTCTGGAAAACCTCTGCCCTAATGGACTTTAGACTGGAAAAGACAAACTAAAGGACTTTGGACAGCTTTGTCCCATGGGCCAAAGGGGAAAAAATGTAGTAAGAAGTTCACAGTAATCAAGCACTAGAAATTAGTCTTTGTAAGCAATAAGAAGATGTTGATAGGGCTTCAACATCACTGTAGTTTCCAACGTAAAAGAAAAAAGTCAAGGAATGGAGGTGGACTGTGGATTTAAAATTAACCTGTTTGTGAATGTACTAATGTTCAAGGTTTTAAAAAAAAGCAAAGATTGATTAATTGATTCCCTCCTCCTTGAGAAACAAGACTCAGGCATTACAAAAGTGAAATAGATTGGTGAGGAATACAAACTGCTGGATAATTAAACAAGGAGGCCAATCAATACAGAGGATCAGAATTAGAAAGCAAAGGGCCAACTAAAGAAGGAAGTGAGAGAAGAAGCTTTAAACTCAGGCAGAGACAAACCAGCTTTTGCATTGAGGCATTTAAAAGCCCAGCTTTGCTGCTGCCAGCTCCCTCTGCCCTTCCTCCCATCTGAAAAACCATCTCTGATTTTGGTATTAACCCAGGCTAAAATCGGAATTCTAGCTAAGAGCATTTCTCTTTGTAGCAAATGACAAAATGTAAAGGGCCCAATTTGTGATTACATGGTTCACTTAGGCAACAGCAATTAAGCCCTGTGTTAAGTTCATGTAGCTAAATAAAAATTACAATCGAGTTACTTATTAGCTACCTTGCACCTGCAGCCTGGATAGCTACTAGGGAGTCTGACAAGTCATATGCCCAACCAAACTGGAAGAATTTTCTTGTTCTTTGTGGTTATTTTTAAAACAGGAGGGGCTGCCATGAAACTGAATAAAGCATCTATTGTAGGAGATACCCAGAGATTACTCACAACTAATCAGATTACTCCTACCCGCCAATTAATTATTTGCCAAAACAATCAGGTTCTAATCAGCTGAGCCCAAACTAAATTTTCCCTTTTTGAAATGACTAGGCCTAGGTCTTTAACATTAACTCTGCCACAATCAGAAAGCTGAAAAGTAAAGAAGGTACAGAAGGGAGGTAAGGGATTCGCTTAAAACAGATTTCCTTTTTCCAAGGTATTTCAATTCAATTCAGTAAATATTTATTAAGTGCCTACTAGTGCTGAGATTAAAAGAAAGAAAAAAAGAAAAACACACCAAAAAAAAAAAAAACCACAAAAGACAGTTCATATCTTCAGGGAGTTTACAATCTAATGGAGAAGTGAATACAGAAACAAATATATACAAAGCAAGTTATATATAAGATAACTAGAAAATAATTAATAAAGAGAAGGCAAAGAAATTAATAATTAATCAATAGAAGGAAGACACAGGACTTGAGAAGCAAGGTTTCTTGGAGGAGACAAGATTTTCGTCAAAGAGGTCAATAAGTGGAAATGAGGATGGAGGGTATTCCAGGGATCAGGGACATCTCGATGTGAGGAGCAGAAAGATAGAATATGTCATTCCTGAAGAGCCAGAAGGTCAGAGTCACTGAATTGAAAATTACATGTCAGGGAGGGAGGTGTAAAATGCTGGAAAAGTAAAAGGAGGCTAGGTTACAAAGTATTTTCAATGCATAGTCTTGTTTCTGGAGGCAAAAGAAAGCCACTGAAGTTTATTGAGTAGGGAGTGTAACATGTTCAAATCTGACTGAATGTAGAATAGATTGGAGGGGAGAAATTTGAGACAGGTAGACCCACCAGCAGGTTATTGCAATAGTCCAGTAATGAGATAATGAGAGTTTATACCAGAGTGATGACAATGTCAGTAGAGAGAAGGGGACATATTGCAGAAATGTTGCAAAGGTGAAAGCTGAAAATTGACTGGTACATGAGTTTGGGGAATGGAAAGTAGGTAGCATTTAAGAATATTGGGAAACAGACATATATTATTGAAATGTTTTAATTCCCAACTAAAATCTTACCTTCTATAAAAAGCCTTCCCCAACCCCTCTTAATTCTAGCACTTTTCCTTCTTATTTTTCTTGTATTTAGCCTGCTTTGTATTTATTTATTGGCATGTTCTCTTCCCCATCACATTGTAAATTCCTTGGATAGGGACTATCTTTTACTTATTTTTGTATCCCTAAGCTTAGCACAGTATCTGGAATACATAATAAGTGTGTTGGAAATACACTTTTGACACTGAAAATCAGATATCGAGAAAAAATTATTAAAGAATAATCTTAAGGAATCGTCTTAACATTTCTAAGCAGAAGCCCGCTTCACTCTTCTTCAGGGAAGAGGGAGTCTTAAGCACAAAACTGAGAGAAGCTTTATACTTGTTAGTTTGGTGCAGTCCCTCTCTTCAGAGACCAAATTAATCCATTCCCTTTTGGGTTACATCTCTGATATTTCCACTATATGTTTTCCCCAAATAAGTATAAACATGTTCCTCCTCCCTTGTCATAAATTTCATGTTTTAAAATGGCATAAAAAAAAAAAAACACCTCCTCCTATGAGTGTGTTGTTTAATATTAAATTAGCCTATTAGGCAATAGTGATTTGGTCAAGTCAGATCATTGAACCCAACTAGTTTGGGTTGGATCAGCTATTATCTCAAGGTTATAGTTTTTTGAAAATCACAAGACTCTTTCTGATTGATTGAATCCATATGTTCCTTCCTAGTTCCCCAATTCCTTGTTTGCTCAAGGCTTGTATTGATCATTTAATTGTTCTGTGGAATCTTAACTTTTCTTAATCACGTTCTGAAAAACTCTTGGTCACTGTTATCCACTATGCTACACTTGCAATATCATCTTTTCAGCATTTCTCATTACAAACATGTAATACATGTTTACTGATTGATTGATAGATATTAATATTTCAGCTATAGTCTGATACATTGAAAACAAACACTTAACAGTATAAGGAGAAACGCTCCAGGATAAGAAACCCAATTCTTTCTTCACGTTATTCACCTTCAGCTTTCAATAACTCATTCTTGATCTTTCTTGTGTTTCTGTAATTTCTTGGGACAAAATCAACCTTTTCTACATTTATTTATTTTCTTATATTATTGTATTTTTAGCCTGAACTTGTTCTAGTAAATAAGATGAACATTTCCTCATACAAAGAAAAATAGAAAAAGAACCGTACTAGAAATCGCAAATCTCTATTATATACTGCTTGCTTTTCAACAACTTGTTTATAAACCAATAGATTTAGGCTAAGTGGGTCATTCTTATTCTTTGTCAGGAGCAAATTTTGCTTTCCCTAGCTCACCGCTTCAGGTTTTCTGACCTAAAATTCAATGCTCAAGATTTGTGACTAAGAACTTTGAGAAAAAGATGATGAATGAGTCCTGTGGGAACTATTTCTATTCTGAAAAAAAAAAGTATTCTTTGAAAACATTTCCCAAAATGAATCCTCTAAGGAACCAAGTTGGAAAGATTATTTGCATAGATGCACAAATACAGAGGACCCCCACTGAATTATTCCCCCAACTTGTACTCATAGGATGACCTGATTACCTTCTAAGTTTCTAGAGATACATTCTGGGAGACTTTTCCTGCTACAATTACTCAAAAACATCCACTAGTACGCCTATTTATAATCAATCAGTAGACGATTTGTTGTTTTTCAGTCATTAAGTCAGGTCTGGCTCTTCATGATCCTATAGACCAAAGCATGTCAGGTGCTTCTATCTTCCACTATCTTCCAAAATCTATTCAAGTTCATAACATGTTGGATACCTTACGATCTGAGAGGGTCATCTTCTGATGTCATAGAATTTTAATATTGTTCATGGAGGGGTTTTTTTTGTCAACAAAAATAATGAAGTATTTTTCTTTTTCTATTTCCTTCTCCAGTGGATCACTTTTTGTCAGAACTCTTCACTAAGACTTCTCTCTCTTAGTAATCCTACATAGCATAGCATAGCTCATAGTTTTATATAGCTACTCAAGTCTTTCCACCACAACAAAGCAGTAATCCAGACAACTAGCTCTTGGCAAATGTAAAATTGTGTTTACTAAGATGATAGCATAAGAAGTCAGTGAAAACATTCCCACTGAAAATCCGTGGTCCTAACCTACAAATGACCAAGGCCCATAGAAAGAGTAGGCTCAAATTTAGAGCACAACAAAGGTGGATCCCATATGTATAAGACATATGTGGCAATGGTTAACTCAAAACTCCCATAACTTCAGGGCCTAGAAGTTTCTGCAGCGAAGGCTGTTCAATTGAATTCCCAAGATTTGCTTTTTTCTTAGATCTATAGCTAATTATCCTCTCTATCAAAAGGGGTAATGATCCTTGAATCTGCCTTCTTTCTTGAGTTACTGTCTTTCTATATCTAGCCATGTCTGTCCTTAGTATGTGTCTCTGGTCCTAGCTTCTATCTCTCACTGGCCAGTAGCTCCAATAACATGGCGGCTAAGGGTATAAGAGTGAGGGACAAGGGGATCTGACTCCACAAGGCACTCTTGCATTTTGAATCTTCCTAATGCCGAATGGGTTAATTGATTTCTTTAGCCAATGAAATTTCCTAGATGGTAGCAGTTTCATTCATACCATGGCCAAAGCCTTATAATTCTAATAAAATTATTATGGAGTAATGCATACATTGTGGTAGGAATACAAGGAAATTACTTTGTATCCTACTTAAGTCTTGACCTTCTGGGATTACATTAATCTGAGACAGAAGGCAACTCTCCCTTATATAAATTTGTATATAACAATATATATAACCAAATACATAGTAACTACTTCTTAGGCTGTGTAACTATTTAAATTTAGTACTGTTGAAAATTTGTTTAATTCAGGGTTCAGTGAGGATATAATGAAGTGTTTCTAATGGTATTTCCCAGATACTCCAAATACCCACCGATACACTCTGGTTTATTTTTAATACAACTTTCTAATTATATATATATATATATATATATATATATATATATATATATATATATATATATATATATTTGTCAAGGATATAAAAAGGAACTAGCCTTCCTAGAACTAGAAAGAGTTCTTCAACTATCCAAATCTATATCATTCTCAATCAATGCATCAGCTCTTTGTCAAGCTAAAACCCCTTCCTTTAAGGACTACAGTCTGTATTTCTGTGTCTCTTCTATTTTCTTTTTCCCCTTCAGCCACATCTGTACATTCCTCCCTAGGTAAACTGTGAAAAAGACAAAGTACTTCTTCTTGCCTCCCATCTATTCTTTTTTCTCTGCTATCTTCTTTGCCCTTACTCTTTTCCAGGATCATCATTCTCTTTTTCTGCATCAAATTTTCCTCATAGAGTCATTCATACTGAAATGTCAGTGCCTTTAAAGGCTCACTCTGTTGGCCCTCTTAGTTAAGGATCAGTAAATCCACAGTTTTAAAAAAACAATTCTTAGCCCAAGGACCAGACAAAAACAGGTGGAAGGCCATGACACTTCATGCCAGGTTTGGTCAATGAGTCTTAGTCTGCTCACCTCCCCTGCCCCTTTTAGATCAGCATTGACAAATGAAGTTCACAAAGCAGTTGCCAGATGAAAAAGATTAGGAATCACAGATAGAAAGTAGTATTAGCTACATGCTATATGTAATTGATTACCAATTTAAGAGGGGGGAAGATACAGAAATTATTTGATTTCCCTATTACAGGACTGTAATAACAGATGATGAAGAATCATGTTAATAAAGTATCACACCCCCTAATGATCATTTTTTTCTAGTTAAAACAAAAGGTTCAAATCCATTGGTTGGAATATTGACCAAACCTCTAGAGAAGGGGCGGGAAATGTCCAGCCCACAGGGCACACAAACCTGGCAAAAAACCAAATCTTTTTGTCTGTCCCTGCCAGGGCAATCACAAGCGACCATGAGCTGAAAGCTAAGTACAACAACCTTTCACTGTTTGAGTTTTTATGTTAATAAGTATGTATAGTCCACAAATGATGTTATAAATATCCAAGTGATCCTTGGTAAGAAAAAAAAAAAAGATTCCATACCCACTTCAAATGGTCAAGCTTGCCTAAGAAATTTGAAAAGTTCAAAGCAATTGGAGTATTCCAGTTGACTGAAGCCAGTAATCAGAAAGAAAACCAGTCTCAGAGGGAATTAATTTGGTCAGAGAAGGGACATTTCTCTCTTCTCCACATCCCATCCCTGTAGACCATGCTGCTTTGTTTTCTTTTTTTGTCTTTTATTACACTCAATATTTCCCAATTATATGTAAAAAAAATTAACAATCTTTTTTTTTTTTTTTTTACAATTTTTGAGTTCTAAATTCTCTGTCTCTCTTATCCCTCCCCTTTCTTCAAGAAGACAAGCAATGTGATAATATATGTGAGGTCATGCAAAATATTATTTGTTCATTTCATTTCAAAGAAGACTGATGTCTTGACTTGTGCATGAATTGGATTTTAGTGAGGTAAAGTTGCCCAAAGCCATCAGTCTCTCTCTCTCTTCCAGAGTCATTGAAATTCACTTGCAAGACAAAAATCAGAATATCTGGCTATAGCCTGAAGTACAGTGGATGACCTTGGCATTTTCAGTATTTGACCAATCCCTAAGCACTCCCCAGTGCTTGATTCATCAGCCTTCATGGCCATTGGAACAAGTTATTCTTATCCACCCACAAGCATGGGGTGCATGGAGAAGTTTTCTCATACTTGAGGTAGACAACTCTCCCTAACTGACAGATTTGAGATCTATTGGTTACCCTTTAATCTGTTTTAGCTTGTTTGTTGAGTTGGTTTATCAGGATGTGGTTGATATACATTCAATAGTTAATTGGAACCACAGATAAGAGTTGAATGAATTAGGTGGGTATCAAAGGTGGATGAGTAGTCCTGAAAGGACTTCACCAGAAATACTAGTCCTCCTTAAATATCCCATACATCTCCATGCAAAACATATTTTCATATTTATGTTGTATTTATATATATGTATATATATACACACATATATACACATATATATGTATATATATATTCGTAGTTATGTTATAGAAGAAAATATAAATAAAATATTTTCTTTTGCAGCATGATGCACTGAGATCTGAGCACTTAAGGCTAATTACCAATTGGACAATCCTCTATTAGTATATGCTTGAAGAAAGAATGGCCCTGCCCACTCTCTGTGCATGTTTGATCTGTTTGGGCATATAGAGAGATTGAGGCAGAATTTAGAAGGTGGAATGAGAAAGCCAGAGTCACTCCTGGCCAGATTCGTGTTGTGACTCCTCTCACTTCATTTCACCATTCCATTCATGTCCACAAAGGATAAAGATCAAGGACTTTTGCTGATCCTGACTCTGGCTGATTCTAAAGTATCAGGGTGCTAACGTGGTCATCACAATCAAGGTGCTTTTGAATCAGGATGACTCCATCAACAGGAGATAATAAAACCAGAGCTGAATAGAAATATATTCTATTCAAACAGACACAGAAAAGCCAGAGGACCAGGACCCCTCATAGCAAAAAGAGAGTAGACTATGGACTTGACAGAGAATGCATCTTAACTTGCAGGAGATACTCTAGAGAGTAAGATAAGGCTAGAAGGAAAGATCTCAGAAGAAGCCTAGTTTGAAGCATAGTCATAATCTAGTTGTCAAGACCAGAGTTAGGGATGCTAACCAGGAAACTTCCAGGTAGTATTAAGTAAAAAGAAAGTTAAGGAGTCAGAAATCAGACAAATATCCAGGACTAAAACAACACAGAACCAGAAGCAACCTTGAAAATGAGGCAACTCCTCAGATAGGAAGCCTATTATTCATTTCCTGCTGGTTCTGGAACCCAGTCCCAGTAATTGCTCAGCCCAGGATCACCCAATTTAGGGACATTATAAGTGAATTAACATGACTTGGATAGAAAAAATGGGAGATGGGACCAAAGTAACACTCATCATTATTCATTCCTCTAAGAGATCACATTTTCCATCAGGATAAACTTCTTCTAAATCAACAATGACAAATGAAAGGCAAAGCGCATCTTATACTAATGACCTCAAAGGGTTGGTTGTATTCAGTCACCTTCTAGACATGAACTGCAGGAAGAATCTGAAAAATACTTCACTTTTAAAAATAACAGGAAGGTTCTAAGTTAACACAGTGTATTCAGTAAAGTCAGCTATAAACTACCACAAAGGCTCTGTTGTCCTATATTCAGTGGAGCCAAGGAAATCTTAATTGTGACAAATCCAACCAAAATATCCTCTAAATATTTGTTGTTCTATTTTCATTTGATTTATGGAGGGTTTTACTCCAAAGGCTGAGTTACATTTCATTTTGCAATCTTTATTGTCAGTCAGATTGTAACAAAATGAAGATGAGAGGGGGAAAGGGCTCTAACACATATTTAGCTTTGACAGATCATTTCCATCACTACCATTATCAGAAGAAAGAAACCATAACCCACTCCTACTTAAGAGTAGCTGGGAACAAGAGCTACCTCTCTATGGGTCTCTCAGTTTGTGTGTATGTCTGTCTGTCTGTCTTACCTGGTAGCCATCCTGGGAATTACATTCAAAACTAAAAATCAGTCTCAAAATGTTGGCTCTGAGAAGCAATGTAGAACATTGTACAACATAATATACAACAAGGAACTCTCATCTTGGAACCCCCCCAAAAAAAACCCAAAGTAGCAAGTATTAGTAAATGTTTATTGAGTAAAAGTCCTCTTACCAAGAAAGAAGATGTTTTCTTCTTGTGGGACCCTAAATTAACCATATCATTTTTCATTACTATCCCAGAACATATCCCTTTTTCTGTCAACATCCCAGTAACTCAATCTCAAAAAATCTTTGAGTCTGTTCCTTTGCTCTGTACCCACTTAATGCCTCTTCTCATACCTAATCAGGTACTACGACCTATCATATCATCCTTCATTGTGTATTTTTAAGTCAAGCAGTATTGGCACATACCTCTAGTCTTTGTGACTATTTTATTGGGGACTTTACTATGAAAGCTGAGTTACAATTCATTAGGTAGTTTTCATTGTCAGATAGAGTCAGATTATCTTGTGTACTTTGGAAACTGAGGTTGGTGAATATCTTGAGTTCATGATTTCAAATAGACCTAAAACCAATCACTTACCTACAAGAAGTCTGATACAAATGTAGCTAGCCCTGTAATAGAGGAAAAGCAGAAAGGAAGGATGGAATTGGAGACAAGAATACATTAGACAAAGAAGCAAACCAATCTACCATAGAAAAATAGAACAGGCTCAATACTGCACTTCCATCCTGGGCAAGGTAGGGAAACAATCTCAAAAAAGAGAAATTAATGATGTATTTTAATCATAGTGTAACATACCTTTAAAATCAGTCCACTTTTCTTCACAAGAAAGCATAAAATAGCCAAGGATTTAAAAAGCGCTCTCTAGTTGGGATAGGATAGGTTGCATCCCAAATACTGAATGTCAAGGTAGAATACTCAAAAAGATAGTGCTTTTAGCAGGTTTTCTTTCTTAAAAAGATAGAAAAAAGCAAGGGGAAGCCACTAGGGAACTTGACAGAAAGGTATGGGATTCATTCTTCCCAGTGTCAGACGCAACAATAGTTTTGGTAATTGACATTTTTGGAGGAGTAGGAGGAAGGCATCTCCTCTATTTCCTTACACTGAAAAAGCAAATTAAAGAGGCATGGAGACTGCAATCTGATGAGAATTTCAAACATACAGGCAAATTGCTAAATGCCAGATGAGGAGGAAATTCTGTAATGCTCCAAAACAGAACTTTAAACTGAATTTGTTTTCTCCTAGAAGAGTATGCTATTTATAAGTTAGGGTGTGGCTGAAAGTGTGAGGATGGGCCTTGAGCTATTGCTAAACTTCTCTCCTGTCCATATGCAAAAGAAGGGAGAGGAAAGAAGGAGGGCTCAGGAAGGAAAATCCCACCCGTAAGCAGACTCAGGAGGAAAGTTTTATGAGAGGATTTTGACAAAAAAGCAGGTACTAAATAAACTCAGTAGGTATAATATTTGTGGAATCAAGCCCTTTCCCACCGGAACCTTGGACTTTGCTCTTGGAACCACCTGGTAGGGTGAGATTCTGCTGTCTCTTGTCTGGAACCAAGCCTCCATGGAACCATAACCTTCCTGGTTGGTTATTTCCAAATCATGTTGCTATGCCTACCAACATCCTACCCTTTTAAGTTCCAACTTTATGTATACTTTTCCCCCACTTCTGTCAACTAGACCAAAACCAGCCTCTAAACTATGGGTAGTCAGAGCTAAACAAAGCAGGCTAGAAACAGGAGAGTCAAGAATCAAACAGAAGTTTAATTTCCAAATGAAATAAATGGCTTGCAAACAAGGACATATGTGCTAGAGCCCCGTCCTTATAGGGAGGGATTCCCATTAGTGTAAGGAGATTTTAATATTTATGCCAATGGCTGCTTAGTGAGCATTAGCCCTGACAGTGACAATGTGACAAGTTTGATTCTTAGCAGGACTTCATGACCAGAAACCATTCTGGGATTTTGCTATGACTAAGATCATCTCGAAGGTGAGAGTAAAGGAAAGGTATAATGGCAAGCACAGCTTGCTTGCTCAGCCATAGCTTTGGAAAACAGGGTGTTTCCTGATATTTTAACATTTCCTCTTTTTGATCAAAAGGAGAGGGTCTGAAAGAACCAAGATGCTTCAAGAGGTCACTGAGGTCAGAACAAGATATTGTGCAGGGACTTAGTTCCTTGCAGGAATCTATTGGGGAAGTATGTCCCAGGAAACACTGCTAGCAAGCAGAAAAGGGGAGAAAGGACCAAAAATGTAGGGGGAGAAAATACCAACACATGTATGAATCCAAGCCTTGGTGGTTGGGCAAATAACAAAAGGGAGGAAGAGAAAAAACCAGGAGAGTACATTCAGCTCTCATCCAGAATTTTGGGATAACTTTCTCATCTGGATATTGATTAACTTTAAAGTTCATGGAGGCTTTTGCATCCACTCAAGAGTAGGAGCTTTCTTCAGGTAATCCAAGAATGCACACCCACAAGTTTGGAGCTTTGGGAGTAGTTAGAATGACCTGGTAGAGAACCTTAAAAGATAGATGGGCTAATAATTGTGAGAAAACTGCTTGCATCCTTAGATCTGAAATTCTGGTCAGTATAACATAGGTCTCTAGTTAAGAGTCTTTAAACAATGCATAGAGATAATTCCATTTCCTGGCTGCACAGGGCTAGTTTCAAATAATGCAATACAGGTTTTCTCACAATTACAGTAAATCAAGCACATATCAAACTACTTAGAGAGCCTGCAATAGATTAGTTTTGAGAAGGGAAATTTATATGTCACCAAAGTAATAAAGAAAATTTAAATATAATTATTTCAAAATTTAAAAAACCAAAGCAATACAATGTTTATCCCCATTATTAACATTATTAAAATTAACAAAAATGAAGCCTCCTTGTATCCTAGCAACACATTCTCAATGTCCATTTAACTAGCACATTTTGAATACCAGAGGTCTCATGTAGTTATCTGGTCCCTAGATATCTTTTCTTGGATTATGTGCTTATTCTCAGGATGGTTCTAAGAGGACTCTACTTCTCTGGTTTCAAATCTAGAAGTTCCTAGATAATTCTGCTAGTAAATTCATTTAGTAAATTTAGTTCTTCAATCTTAAAACTTCAGAGAATTTCAGTTCATGAACCATTTGCCATTTCTATCCTTACCCAAATTCTATGCCTGATATAAGAATCTTTAAAAAATTTATGAAGATCCAACTGCAAAATGAGCTTTTCTGTCTTTTAAAATTATTAGACACAAAGTTTAATGGGAATATAATTTCACTTTCTTCACCAATACAATTTATGTGTAAAATCCTTAATCCAATTATGAGGACTTATTACTAAAACACATTGAAAGCCCAAATATTAATGATAGAAAAATTTGGATGTCAATCATAAAGTTTTTAGAGAGAAAACAAGCTAACCCTGTTTTCGCAAATCTTTTATCCCATTCATTTAGAAAACTTTTACATTACAAATTTGTCATATTATTTTATTCATCTCCTTGAGGATAAAAACTTTCTGGTTTCTTGCATTTATATTTCTAGGGTTTAGGCTGTAGACCTTATTAAAAACTTAATAAACTTTATCATTTATTCAATGAATTAACAGATATATATGGGAATTGTGAATCATATAAGTAACCATATCTATCAACTCAAACATTTCATTGCTTCTAACTTTACAGGGAAGCTAAATGAAATGAAAGTATCAATTTTACATACTCAGGAAATTAAACCAGCTTAAAACAAAAACTTCCATGAGTGTATCAGCCAGGAATAGAGATGTGAGAAGAGCTTTCACCAAGTCAAGAATATATGGCTCTAAATCCTGATTCCCATACTTAGTAGTGTGACCTTAGGCAAATAAGACAACTTCTTTGATCTTCACTTTTTCCTCTGTATGTACAATAAGAGGTTATCATTTCTGTGACATAAAAAACTGTAGAGACATAGTTTCTAGATAACTAACCATTTTATTAATTATGCTAATGAGTAACCAATAAAAGGATGGTCATGTGGCAGACTCTCCTAAACTAAAGACCTCTCATGGAACTCACTCTAGAAAAAATGGGTGTTCCTAAAGGTTTCTACCTTCCTAAAGATTTCTATCAATTCTGATTAGTTGAAAAGTAATGAAGAATGAATATTATAATAAGAGGTAGACTATTTTAATGAGTGACTAGGGGACTGATTATGTCACTGTTACTCCCAGACCACTGCCAGTCTTGGGCAATACCCCTATCCAAGCCTGAAAAGAGCAGCTTGGGTGGGGTGTGAACAATATTGGGGAAAACATTAATACAATCTCATTATCAGCAGTGTCCTTCAGATGCTGGCTTGACATAGTAGAGAATGAAGAAATAGGAAGGGGAAAAAAAACCCTGGATTTTCCCAATAATTGGTTATTTAATAATCATTTCTCTTACCCAAAAGAGCCATTCTGGCTCTAAAACTCTGTTTCTATGATGCCTGAAAAGATATATAGGGTTAAGGAAAAATCTCAGGAGACAGACATGAAAAACAAGCATTTATGAAGTGCCTAATATTTGCCCGTAACTGTGTGCTAAGTGCTTTACCAATATTATCTCATTTGACTTTCACAATAAATCTGAGAAATAAATGCTGTCATTATTCCCATTTTATAGTTGAAGAAACTGAGGCACAAGGTTCACACAGCTAGTGCCTGAGATGACATGGGAACTCAAATGTTCTTGATTCATGTCCAACCCTATGTTCTTCTGCTCATATGAAAGAAAACTGACTCAGCATCCCAGAAGTGGGCATCCTAGAGGGAAGTGTGAGGAGTGTGACCTGTCTTTAACCAATCATTCACTGAGCACATAGCATCATCCATGGCTCACTATCCCTTTTCTGGCTTTCGGTAAGTGAAAAACAAAACAAAGAAAATCCAAGTTTTTTTCAACCCCTTACTATAACTGTCCCGGGTGCTCAGACTGCCGAGAATTCTAACACAAGGGAAAGGGCCTGAGACTGTTTGTAATTAAGCTCTCCCAAGCTTGTTCAAGAAAGACAGTGTTAGCTTTTTTCAAAGCCCAGGGTGGGAGAAACCTGCTGAGCTGGTGGTAGTCGAAGAGAACACATTGTGTGCTTTGGCAGAAGAGCTTTCAGTCTTTGGGGACCTGGTGAGTTTTTTCCTCTAACAGGAATGTCCATCTATTCAAACCGAACTCTGTGGGAATACCAGAAATATAAAAAACAATAGCAACAACCAAAAAAAAAAATAGTACTTCCATTTAAAGTCCTGTAGAGAATTTTCTCCAAACTCCAAACTAAAGGCATTAGAAACATACTCAACTTTCCTTTGACCTTCAAATAGAAAGGAAAAGAAAGAAACAGAAACCTCTGCATTCTTTCTGACTCATGATGTGAGCAGGGGTCTTCAGGAAGAGACTGGGAAAGTGATAAACAAGAGAACCAAGTGACAGGATTAATGGCAAATTGAATGAATGATTAAATTCACCCAGATAATCCAGGAAAGCAGTTTTTCAGACTAATATTAAAAACTGGCTGACAGGGTTAACTTAAGGTGAATTAGGTCGAAAGTCCTAACAACCATTTTCTGCAACCTCTCAGATCACCCTCCTCTAGGACTATCCCTTCCCACTACTGTCTCTTTAGTCCTATTCCCTCCCTTCTAAGGAAATAAGTTGATAACTCATTCCTCAATATGGAATCTAGATGACTTATAAAATTTAAAGCCCCATTATCTTTACAAAAAATACTAGGGGGAGAGACTTTGGGTACCCAACTCACACAAAAGCTAATTTCCCAAAGTAACTAAAAATACCCCTAGCACACAACTTTTGGCAGACCAAGACTGATGAGGTCCTAAGTAACTAGATACAATTGGCAGAGGACTGAAGTATTAATGGAATTGTACCCTGAAGCAAGCAGAAAAGGGTACTGATAGAAATCAGTTTAGTCTCATAGACCCACCCTCTTTGTAGGTCATGATTAGTCCCATCTTGTGATGTCTGGTCAGAAATCCAAGTTATGTCAAACCCCTGAGTTTAAATACTCCCTATAAATCTGTCCATGGCTCACTCCATCCTTTGGATTATAACCTACCTTAATACTCTGCCACATGGTATCTCTCCTCTCATCCCTCTCTTTCTCCTTTCTATACTCAACTAATGTTTTTAGGGTTCAAAATCTCTTTTAGGATTTAATCTGTCAACTAAGGGCTTACTCCGGTCTTGTGGGACATTGTTCCATTTCTCCTAGTTCATTGTGAGTTCCATTAGGGAACTTGTCTTTTCCATTATTAATTGTTAAAAACCTTTTCCTTGCTAACTATATGCTCTCCCATCTCTATTTCATATTTACCATTCTTGGTATCTATGGTTTCTCTTCATTTTATTCTGTAAGCTCTTCTCCTAAATAAAAATATCTTTTGTCAAAGAGAATAGCCATTTTTCACATGACCAAACCCCAACATTTGGTGCCTACATCAATCTTGTCATCTGGAACTAGAAATTGCTCTCCTAGATCACATCAACATTAATACAAAATTAAGGAGCAGAAACATTGTTTTCAACTTCAACCTCAATGTTTTATAATTCATTTACTTCCTCAGTAAAGCCTATTCTCTACCCCTTTTTTATAGCCTTCTGGAGATTTCCAACCATGCATACATTAGTATAAATATGTTCTAGTAATAGATCTAGTACTCATTAATAGGAATGAATACCAGGTTATAGTTCTTAAAACCATATGTAAATGACATCTCAGCTAGTCGTAGAATAAGGATTAGAACTTGTTAAAGAAATTCAAGATTTCAGTGAGCACATGAGGGGAAGAGGAAAACCTTCTGGAAACCCTAAAAATCACATTGCATCTCTTCAAAATGCTTAACCACTGATATTGATAAAGAACAGACTCCTCAAGGCAGAATGACCTATGTATATTCAAGTCCCCTCCATCCCCTACAAGAGATGCAACCTTAGGCAAGTTATTTATACTCTCAACATTCCAGGAAAAAGCTATAAATAGCCCAAATGAGATTAAAATATAATTGAGAAATGTTTCACAAAATAAATCAAAATAAAGCACACCATAATGCTAATTTGTGGGTTTTCTGACTCAACATGCCACAGGCAGGAATCTTTTTCTATTTGTTTTTTACATCACTGCTCTACGAGTAAATTACAGAGAAAGTGAATGCAAACATATATTTAAAGGAAGTTTCCTCACCTGGGAGTTTCCTATGCCAATGAAATCACAGATGCATCCCTATGCCTTTGTTATGAAATACTTTCCGGAAAATACTTATAAAAAATCCCAAAAGGAAAATAATAAAATAATAGAGATTAAAAAGCTTTACATATTTAAGGCTTACAGTAACCCTAAGGTGACTATTATAATCCTCTATCATTTTGTAGAAGAGGAAACTAGGATTTAGTGAGTTTAAATGATGTGCCCCAAATCCCACAGACATTAAAAAGCATAACCAGAAATCAAAACTAAGTTTTTCTGATTAAAAGTCCTTCTTGGTTCCCACTATTCCATTCTGCTAGAATCACTAAAAGGTATCAGGCCAGGGCCTCGGTCCAGTTTTCCATGTTTCCCCTAAAAGTACAAACCAGAGGCATACAGGGCTATAGTTGCTATAAATATAGTACTATAAATCCTAGAACAGAAATATGAAAAAGGGGCATGGAGGCATGAATAGGCTTGATCTGAACTGGAGAACTGGGAAAGGGCTTAACAGGTAGAAAGAATTCTCTGATGTTATAGATAGGAAGTTTTTTTAGCTCTCTTCTAATTCCATTGTGTTCTTTCCTCTGTTGTATTATTTATTCTGTATATAGATTATTTGTATATAGCATTTGAATGTTGTCTTCCCCATTAGATTGTGAGTTCTTAGGACAATGACTATTTTGTTGCTTGGTAGCACACAATAGACAATTAATAAATACTTATCTACTGATAGATTGATTTCTTACAATTCTAAGATTTTAATTACATTTATTTGCATAAAATTATTATTTGCCTAATTACCATGTTGTATAATCAATAACTATTATTAATATTTTCATAGTTTAATTTGATTATGCCACAAAACTCTGCTCCTAATGTTTTTAGTCTTCGTAATTTGGAGCATAAAATGGGATAGTCATCTGCTCTGATCTTCAGCTCAGTTTTTAAAAATAAGAGAAAACAGGGAACGATCAGGTAGTACAGTGAATAGAGTACCAGCCCTGGAGTCAGGAGGACCTGAGTTCAAATTTGACCTCAGAACTTGCAATTTACTAGCTGTGTGATCCTGGACAAGTCCTATAATTTCTCTTTTATTGACTATCTGCCTGATTTGGATCTTGAGGAAAGGGAGCTGATCTCTATTCTTTCCCCTACCACACACACCAGAAAAAAATAGAACACAAAATATTTTAGGCTATGAGTCTTAAAATTTCAAAAGATGTAAAAAATAATTAAAGTGTCAATTCTGGGAGGCAACTCAATGTAGTGGATAAAGAGAAAACCTCTAAAGATTCCTCGACAAACAATCGCTGTTTGACTCTGGACAAGCCATTTAATTTCCAGTTGCTCCTAGGTGATCTCTAAAATTATAGACTATTTGTATTAGTGGAGGATTTCCTTCATCAGGACTTCTTAACCAGGGGACCATGGATAGGGTTCAGAAAGTGCCTAAACTTGAATAGGAAAAAACCACCTTTTTCACTTACATTTAAGGAATTGAGCATCTTTTGATTAAGATTTTTTTTACTCTAAGAAGCTGCCCGAGGCTTCATCAGATCCACAAAGGGATCCATGACAATCCCTGCCTTAAACTAGAAGTTGATTAGATGGCCATCAGCTGGCAAATGTCTGAATAAGTTATGATATAAGAATGTAATGAAATCGTATTGTTCTATAAGAAATGATGAGCAGGCTGATTTCAGAAAAGCCTGGAAAGACTTAGATGAACTGATGCTGAGGGAAGTGAGCAGCACCAAGAGAACATTGTGCATGGTAACAAGATTATGTGTGGATCAGCTGTGATGGATTTGGTTCTTTTCAACAATGAGATGATCCAAGGTAATTCCAATATTTTTTGTGATAGAAAGTGCCATCCACATCTAGAGAGAACTATGGCTATTGAATGTGAATAAAGCATAGTATTTTCATCTTTTTGTTGTTATTGTTTACTTGATTGTTCCCCTTTGAATCAGAATATTTTTTGGTGTGACATGATGAATATGGAAATATGTTTTAAAGAATTGTATGTGTTTACCCTATATCAGATTACTTGAAGTTTTAAGGAAGTGGGATGTGGGAGAAGAGGGAGAAAAATTTGGAACACAAGATTTTGCAAAGGTGAAATGTTGAAAAATTATCTTTACATGTTTTTGGAAAAATAAAATACTATTTATAAAAAAAAAAAAGAACCCCTGCCTTATACCAATGAAATCACAGATCCGATTTTTTTAAAAGATTTTTTCCCCAAAATTGGTCCAATTTTGTTACTTAAACTTATGGCCCATGAAAAGGTCTGCCCCATAATAAGAAAAGACAAACCATATTTGAGGACAGAACTT
The DNA here is from genome assembly GCF_016432865.1 of Antechinus flavipes. Lineage (NCBI taxonomy): Eukaryota > Metazoa > Chordata > Mammalia > Dasyuromorphia > Dasyuridae > Antechinus > Antechinus flavipes. The sequence goes on from NC_067398.1 coordinate 427,974,954, forward strand.
CTTGCACCCAAAAGACAGACAAACATTCTATCATCAAACATCATTTAAACATCATCAGCATCTTATGTTTCCCTTCTCCAGGACACTCAGCCCATATTAATAAACAATAAAAAATAACTTTTTTCTTCTTTTTTATGCAAAAGGAAAATCAATCAAACTTGATATTCTGCTATCAGTCATCATTGTTGGCCACCAGTGGAGGACCAAGGCTCTGCCTTTGCAATCTCACCCTCTATGCCTTGGAGAGTGAGTAAAAAGCAGGGAAATTTATTTTTAATCCCACTACCTTTCACCTCTCCTCCCCAAGAATTATCCCACATTTGTTTTGACCACAGAATATCATCAAATGTTGCAGTTTTTTTGCAGAGTCTAATCATGAATCATTCAAAAAATAATGTTTTGGACATACTGCCTCCCTCAGGACCCATTTTCTGTAAAGCATTGACTTTAAATCTATCTTCTCTGCCTCCTGACGCTTCCTTTCAATAGCTCTGTCAGCCTTGGGAAAGATCAGCTGCTAGCTAATCCTTTAAATACAGGTCATGGAGCTACCATGTGTGCAGATCAGCACTCAGGAAGGGATGGTATAGGAGAAGTCGGTACATAAACACATAGTAGCTGCCAACAGCAAGACAATGGTCAGGTTTCCTAAGTGACAACCTCAAAGCAATGCTGGCAACATAATCCCATGGCTGTGGTCACTTCCATCAAAGGAAAAAACTTTTTTTTAATGATAATATGCTTCTTTCTGCTAAAGTAAGTAACCTCTTACCGATGTCTGAAAACCAAGTTGTTCTCAATCATCCTGAGTATTCCTTATCATTAAGCAACACAGAGAAAACTAGCAACAGTATAATAATAAATAGCTTACCCATCCTTCTGGATCACATGGCTATCACTTCTTATTCTAAAACAGGTCTCTTCAAGCAAAGTGGTAATATATCTCAGAAGAAAACTATTGTCATAGGAAAAAGGTTGTTTTTCTATTCATAAGAAAAGAAAGTTTGAAAACATGGTAGAATTAAAAGAATATTGGATTTGAAGTCAAAGGACCTTGATTCCATCATTCATTAAGAGTATGTTCCTGAGCAACTGATTTCACCATTCTGAGACTCAATTTTCACAGCTGCAAAATGGGGATAATATTATTCATTCAATCTTGTAATATTGTTATAAGGAATGACTTTTGAAAATATAGAAGTACTATAAATGTAAGTTAGTAAAGCTATAAAGCTTTAAAGCTAAGTAAAGCTATAAGCTATAAATGTAAGTAAAAGTAAGCTTTGAAAAAACAGGCCAGATTTCTTTGGACAAGAGCTTAGATTTACACTTGTGATTGACAATGAAGTCCAGATATAAATAAAAACAGTAAGTTTCAGAGGAAGTCACGAACCAATAAATTCAACTTGCCTTTGGATGGAATGATGTGATGGATGCTCCCTCAAAAGAAGGATACAAAAAAAATGGACATTAAGCATCTCCTGAACATCCCTTAATTAGTTATATTCTTAATTTTTTCTATGTGAAGTATCATGAAGCTACTTTAAATCTTATCATCACCATCACCATCAACTTAAATTTATTATTTATTATGTGAAAACTGCCACTACCTACACAAATTTATTAGATAACTAATGTGTAAAAAGCATTATGCTAGATGCTCAAGGTAATAAAAAATATTTTAGCAAGGCACAGTACCTGTCTTCAAGAAGCATATGCAATCTCTGGGGTAGAAAGAAAGCTGAAAACACACACACACACACACACACACACACATATATATATATAGCATATAGCAACCATATGAATACATTAGGGAGCTATACAACAAGTGCTATGCGAGATCACTGAGGTGATCTGAGAAAGATTTGTAGAGGAAATGCATTTTAATTGGACTTTGAGAGATATTTTAATGGATATCAACAACTGAAAAGGAAGAAGACGATCACTTCTTACATAGAGAATAGCCTGAACAAAGATAGGAAGGCATATTTAGTGGTCCAGTTTGACTGGCATATAGACTACCTAGAAGAGAATAATAAAAGATGAAATAGGAAAGATAAAGTAGCACCAAACTATGGAGAGTCTTGAATGCCAGACAGAAGAATGTGGACTTTAACAAACTAAATATCTTGTATCAGGGAAGTGATATGCCCAAATCTATGTATAAGATCATTGGAAAGATAACAAAGATAGGTTGGAAAAGAGATTTCATGTAGGTAAGAAGATCTTTTTGGAAATTATTTAATAGAGTGAACTTTGGCACTATCACTTACCTAGTAGAAGCTGTTTGGAAGAAGAACAAATACTTTCCAAAATGGTTTTCAAGTAGTTTTTTTATCAAAAGTTGTCTACAGTTTATGAAAAAACTATTACAGATCATTCAATTTTGACTAAATCAACTTAACAGTCATCTATTAACATATTCATATCAACGACTCGATTTCATTAAGATGGGAGGGATAACTCACACACTGGATGACAGTCAGAATCCAAAAAGTTCTTAAAAGGCCAGAGTATTGGACTGAACCTAATAAGATGAAATTCAAAAGTGATAAATGTAAAGTCTTACACTTTGGTACAAAAAATCATCTTGACAAGGATCAGACAAGGAAAATATAGTTAAACAACAGTTTAGGGAGCGAAGCTTTTTATAGGACCACAAAGAAATCTAAAGTTTTGGTGGATTGAAAGTTTAATATGAATCAGTAATTTGATATGGCAGACAAGAAATCTAATGAAAATTTATAATGCATAGAGAAATAGCTTCCAGGAACAAGACAAAAAAGGAACAAAAAGTCCCTCTCTTATTTTGTCCTCATCAAATCACATCTAGACTATTGGGTTCAGTTCCAGTTGCCCCAGTTTAAGAAGGACAATAATTATTTATAGAGTATACAGTATTGGACAACCAATATGGTGAAAGGTTTTGAATTCATGCTATATATGTTTCTTGATGGAACAGAGTATGAAAACTCAGGAGAAACATTCAATTATCTGTCATTCAGAAGAGGACTTCAGCTGATTCTGTTTGACCCCAAAGGACAGAACCAAAAATGATGGGTGAAATTGCAGAGGAAAATTTAGGCTTGATGTAAAGGAAAGCTTTTTTACCACATTAGAGCTATCCAACAATGGAAGAGCTGCCTCAGGAATTGGTGGACTCTTCCTGCCTAGAGGTCTTCCTGAGCAAAAGTTTGATGATCACTTTTGGGCCATGTCTATGGGGAATTTCCCTTTTTATATCTGTTAAATTAGATGGTCATGGAAGTTCCTTCTAGCTCTCAAATTCTGTGACTGCAGAGATCTACTGTGCTCAGAGCACTGTCTGAGAGAGATACAAAGCTTAGATGTAGAGCAAGGTCCAGTCATAGAGGTTACAGCCATCCCTTGTTGTCAACTCTGAGTCAGGTGGTTGTTCCTGCTGTTGGAAAACAAATGGTTTAATTTTTAAAAAAAGAAAAGAAAAGAAAAGACTAGTGAAACAGATGCTGAATATGACTTGAATCTCCATCAAGAGCAAAAGTCAAGTCACCAAAGAAACCTAAATGAAAGGGGAAAGGAAAAGAAGCTTGTAGTCAATTCCCCTTCCTGTGCCATCCATAAGAAAATCCAGAGTGACAGAGCTGTCAGCACCAGGGGACATCTGGGACATATGTCTAATTAAAGCAAAATATATCTTTTCAAAACCCAGCACACTATTCTCTTCATAGATTTCTAAATATAGCTCGGCAGGGACTCGGTTTGGGGTTGAAAATGGCCAGAGGCAGAACAACTGTTAAAAGTACCATGAATGGAGCTAGTCAGAGCTTCTCTTGACATTTCCACTTTATCCTTGTTTTTTAACTGGCACACAGGAGATATTGTTAGGGTCAGGTGTTTGAGTGAACGTTGATGGCATCTGTTTAGATGTTATTGTGACATTGTCCATCTGGAATGTGACTATTTCCAAGAAGGAATTTGAGAAGTGGAAAAAAACAGGCTGCTGCTCAAAAAATCCCTCCTGTCCCCCCAAATTCCATAGGCCTGCTGGTAATACCTGATTTCTCCCACTGTTCTTTTTCCTCTTTTGTATTAAACCATATTCTATATATGATCTCTTTAAAATATTAAATGCCTATCTTAAAGGTGTTATATATGAAACCATTAATATCTGTTTTTCTGTCTTTCTTTTGTATACTGAGGATCTACCACAATACCTGGTAGGTATTTAATACATGCTTGTTGACTGACATTAGCTCTTCAGATTAGCTTCTATCTTTGAATTGAGAACAAGAGGAAGGGGAAGGAAATAAGCATTTATATTGTGCCTACAATGCGCCAGGCATTGTGCTAAGCACTTTTTACAAATGTTATCTCATTTGATCTTCAAAACAAGCCTGTAAGGTTTATGCTATTTTTATCCCTATTTTACATTTGAAGAAGCTGAAGAAAACAGAAGTGATGTGACTTGCACAGGATCATACATTAGTGCTCTAACCATTCAACAACACCATCAGCTACATAGGCCATAAAAGGATAGGACAGATGACAAATAATATTTGAAAAATAAAAGGAAGTATCATGAACTTAAATCCTCAATCCTGTTCTTCATCTCTAGTAAGATCTTTATTCATTCCATCTTTCATTTCTAACAAATCAATCCAAGTCCATGTCACTTTCTATTCTTAAAATTCTTGTTCATTATTGAGTTCTTCCTAGTGCCTCCATTTGGAGGATGGGTTCAGGTAAAGGTTTAACAATTGGCTTTCCAAAAATTCATGACACATATTTAGGTTTGATCTGAATTATTAACATTTCTCTATCACTTTCTTAAATCTAGACAACAAACAAAACAATAAATCAAACTCCAATTATTAACATTTGCTGATAGCTGAGGTGTAAATGCTGACATCAAAAAATTGACAAAATGTTTTCATCAGTACAAAATAACTTCAGCACAACCTTGGACCCAGACCAGTCAACCTCCATTCCCCTTTCCTAGTTATTATCAGACTTTCTTGATTTAAAAAACATATCTCCATGCATTCTCTCCTCTCCCCTCCATTAGAATGTAAGTTCCTTGAGGGTAGATACTGTTTTTATTTTTGTTTATGTTTGTATCTCCAATACTTAGCACAGTATCTGACACATAGTAAACACTTAACAAATATTTGCCTGCCCCTTCGTTTTATCACCAATCCCACACTTTGTCAAAGCCCAATTCGAAAATATTTCTACCTACCTTCTTCACTCTCATGTGCTGGCTAAATAGAGCTGAGAGAAATTATGAAATGTTGCTGATGCTGTCCACCAAAAATTTATATTACCTAATCTCACTGGGTCCTCACCAAAATCAAGCAATCTTTCTATTCCTCCTTACCTGATTCACTATATCATTGTCCATAGTGGCTGTTTCCACACATACTTACTCTTCCTCTAGCCTCCATAGGATGCCATCCTTCCATTCTCTGAACTGAAGACATTTTGGCATAATTTTAAGTTCTTCATTGCCTGGACTTTTCCTATCTTTACAATTTTTCTACACCTTAATTGTCTCCATAAATTCTCCTTCCTGTCTCTGTATCTTTGCCATAGTGATCAGCTGAGATGTTCTCCTTCCCTTATCTTGGCCTCTCAATTTCCCTAGATTCTTTCAAAATTCATCTTAAATCCTATTTTCTGCAACCCTTCCCCTATTGCCTTAGCTACTGTGACTTCCCTTCTAAGATCATCTTCCATATACTCTTCCTATATCTTTTATGGACCCATATGTCTATTTATTGTCTCCCTCATTCAAATCTAAGCTCTTTGAAGACACAGTCTGGTTTTGCCCTTTCTTGTCCTTTCTTTTTAACTTTAGGTGCATGCAGGGCACACAATAACTTAATAATAATAATAATTAATAATAATAAAAAGTAATAATACTGAATGACATCTGGACAATGTATCATTGTACTATAAATAAATTTTATAGAATATATAAACACACACACATATATGGTGACATTTTAAAAGTTCAAGAGACAATTTCTGGATAATTAATCATTTTATTAATAATGCTGGCATTTTATTGGTTTAAAGGTCAATGACACTCTCAAATGCCAATGACCAATCAATCACAGTGGTGGGCTTATAATTTATATGCTCTTGGAAAAGTTATGTTCTTAGGAATAAAAATCAACTCTGATTGGTTAACAATTAATGAGAAAGAATGATCATTACAATGAAAAGTAGACCTAGTCTCCTGAAGTGCTTAGGGATGTAACTTTTTGCTATTTACTTCTAATGGGCAACCTAATAAAAGAATTTATATCCAACCAAACCGGTGTAGAATATAATGTGCTTCCCTATCTTAGATTACATTCCCTGTAGGTTGGGTAAGCTCTGATAAAGAGAGAGTTAATTCATTCTCATTATCAGTAATGTCTTTCAGAGACTGAACTTTGAAATGGTTCCTTGTTGTCCTTAGTTTTCAAAGAGGACCAAAATGATATCACTATGTTATAGTCAAATTACAGTGTGTGTAACAGACCAATATGAGTTCAGAATGCTCTGCCACAGGTCAGACACAAATAATTCCTATGAATATTTGGGGGTGGCTTCTCTAACTTTGTACATCTCACATTTTTTTCTGAGTTAATTCAATTCTGTTTTGCTGATAGAGTACAACATCTTCTCAGATGAGGGCACCCCATGTAGGGCAGTCTTGTGCCAGTGTCTCTCATATCATACAATCAATTCTAAAGTTCTTTTTTTTAACAATTATAATTTTTTTATCGACAGAACCCATTCCTTGGTAAGTTTTTACAATATTATCCCTTGCACTCACTTCTGTTTTGATTTTTTCCCTCCCTCCCTCCCTCCACCCCCTCCCCCAGATGGCAAGCAGTCCTATACATGTTAAATATGTCACAATATATCCTAGATACAATATATGTGTGCAGAACCACAGTTCTCTTGTTGCACAGAAAGAATTGGATTCGGAAGATAAAAATAATCCGGGAAGAAAAACAAAAATACAAATAGTTCAGATTCTTTTCCCAGTGTTCTTTCTTTGGGTGTCCATCATTGATCAATTGGAACTGAATTAGATCATCTCTTTGTTGAAGAAATCCAGTTCCATCAATTCTAAAGTTCTTAAAAGAGACCTGAGAATGCCCTTACATCAATTTTTCTGACCACTTTGTGAGCTCTTGCCGTGTGGTAGTTCTCCATAAAATAGTCTTTTTTGGCAAGTGTATGTTTGACATTCAAACAAGGTGGCCAGCCCAAGAGAGTTGAATGAGAACTTTAGAAAAGGGAGGGAGAACTCTGGATCTCCTCAAATCATCTCTCTCTCTTTCTCTCTCTCTCTGGATTTCTCTCTCTCTCTCTCTCTCTCTCTCTCTTTCTCTCTCTTTCTTTCTCTCTGTATATATATCTATATCTATATCTATATATATATATGTATATATACAGCTATATGTATGTATATATACAGATATATGTGTATGTATAAATAGACATATATTCATATATACATATACATATATAGTTTTGTGTGCAGGGGTGTGCTGCTAACAATTAGTTCACCAGAGGAACAATGTATGTATGGCACACTTATAAGTTTAATTTGGAAAATTTTAACATTTTCTACTTCATTTTCTTAAGTCTAGACAATACACAATATAATAAATCAAGAACGGATTTATAACATTTGCCAATTTCCAAGATGCAAATCCACATTCTGAAAGAATTATTTTCATAGTTTTATTACAGAATTTCTAAAAACAGAAAGAATCTTAGAAATCTCACTGAATGATCATAGATGTGGAATTATAAGAATCCTGGATATCACTTAATCTAGCCTCTAAATATGAAAAAAAAAATTTCTCATGTCATGGACTGTAAGCAAATGTTAGAAGCAAATTTTCAGGGTAAAATTAAACTGTGTTGTTATTTGATCATTTTTCATTCATGTCCAACTCTTTTTGACACTATTTGAAATTTTCTTGGGAGAAATACCGGAATAACTTGCCATTTCATTCTCCAGATCATCTTATAGTATTAAGTGATTTGCCCATGATCACATGACTAATAAATATCTGAGGACAAATTTGAACTCAAGAAGATGGGTTTTTATGGCTCCAAGGTGAACACTCTTAAATCACTTGGCCAACAAGCTACACAAAACTTTAAGCCCAGAGACTGTATAAAAGTATCCTCAAACTTTTTGGAAGTACATAATTATATTTAAATAATTGATATTCTCATTACAACATATTCATATTTATTACAGCTAGCTCCAAAGTATTTGAAAGTAATCAAATTTCATGTTTTGTTTTGTTTTGGCAAATGGCCTATAATTCAGACTTTGTGACATTTCAGAATGGCCTCTTTTCACAGTTAGTCTGAGTCAATGAGAATTTATTATACTTGTACTACTGAGGAATAGCCTCTGAAATCACACACAAAATGTTGAAGTGATTACATATCCGAAATATGTATCTAAGGCAATGAACATTTTATTAACTCAACAAACATTTATCAATTACTTATTCTATGCCAAGAATTGGAGAGAAGAGACAATAATGAAACAGACCCTGTCCTCAAGGAACTTATATTTAATTTGGGGTGAAAAAGTATAGGGAGAAACAAGTATACAGATAATGAAATCTGATATATATAGATATATAAATCAAAAACAGGGCAATATTTTAGAGGGAGATTTTAAATGACAAATTGAGTAGTTTGTAATTTATCCTAAAGGCAAGAGAAAGCCAATGATGCTTCTTGAGCAATGAATGACAATTTGTCATCTATATGGAGAATGTTTTAGAAAAGATGTCTCCCTTTGATGAAGGGAGACTAATTAGCATAGCTACTGTATATTCTAGGAAACAAATAATGACTTGTGAGGGGGGAAAAGGATAAGTTTTGGAGAGTTTTTTTAGGGGTAGAATTAATAACACTTGGAAATTGAATAGGTATGGCTCTCTGAGGTAAAACATATTATATACCTAGAGAGATGGTGATGCTTTCAATAAAGAGAACACAAGCCTGGAAAAGAGTAGGTTTGGAGGTAAAGATGAGTTGCATTTTGGACATATTGAAGGAATTGATGAAAAAGTATCTCTGAGGTATTTATACACACTAATTAGTGATACAAATGCAAAATAAGACAGCCCATCTCCTCATAAAGTTTCCATTCTAATCTGAGACAACACATTTAAGGAGTCATGGAAAAGAAAAGATGTTTTGTTTGGGAAGTCACAGGAATGGTTCATGGAGTCATATATAGGTAGTTGATTGGTACATCCCTTCTAACATCTATCATGCTGTTGATTTGATTACAGCTCCCAGAGAAAAGGCAGCTCAGGGTTGCAGAAGATAGAGTAACAAGCCTCAAGTAAGGAAGACTCACCTTCCTGAGTTGAAATCTGACCTCAGACATTTCTTAGCTATGTGACCCTGATGAGTTACTTACCTCTGTTTGCCTCAGTTTCCTCATCTGTAAAATGAGCTGCTGAAGAAAATAGGAAATCATTCCAGTATCTTTGTCAAGAAAATCCCAAATGGGATCATGGAGATTCAGACATGATTGAAATTCCCAGGAGAAGGGGTAAAAAGGAAGGAAAGGTGCTTACATTCAAGTCAGGAAAGTTGACAGAAAGTTAGTCTGGGGTCTAATATGAAATATGACTATATGTGACCATCTAGTCACAATGTTTTGGCCATCACTCATCAGTCAGGACCCTTTGGGTCTCAGAGAAGAAATTTCAGAAATAAGTAAGGTAAGTCCCTCTCCCCTCAGCTGTATCATATTCTCTATAATCCAATGACAGTGTTCTCCTTGCTATTCTTTAAAGATGATACTTTACATCTCAGGTCTGGTAGTTTTCATTGTCTCCAGTGCCTGGATACTCTCCCTCATCATCTCTGCCTTCCAGTTTTCCTGGATTTCTGCAAGGCCCAACTCATATTCAGAAAAAGAAGCCTTTCTTGATTCTCTCTTAATTCTACTGCCTTCCTTCTTTTATTAGTTTTAATTTAGTCTGTATATAGTTTGTTTATACATAGTGGTTTTCAGGTTGGGCCCCCCATTAGACTGTAAATTTTTCTCTGTCTTTTGCCTTTGTTCATATGCCCAATGTCTAGTACACTGTGTGGCACATAATAGGTGTAAAAGCTGCCCCATTAGGGACCCGACTGGCCAGTTCCATTTGGGCAATGTGAGCTTCTCCCTTCTTCCCTTCCTGTCTTCTTTCATCCCTGTCAACTTCCTTCCTTTCTTCCCTCCTCTCCCTCCCTTCTCTCCTTTGTCCAAATAGGGTCTCATCAACTTATTGTGACTGCTCTGCCGGAAGGAATATAAATTTGGATTGCTGAAATCTTCCAAGATATCTTGGTGTTTATGGGCTAGATTCTTTTCTTAAGAACATGTCTTTAACTCATATCACTCTGGCTCTCATTGATTGGCCAACAAGAGATCCCAGACCAAGTTTTACTTGATCATTGGGCTCTGATGTCTCAGAGTAAGTGTAAATAGCAATTGTGTCTGTTTGGGTCAGAAATCCTGAGGGTCTTCCCTTGCCAGGTTGATGTTTTTTGACTAGGTAAAGAAGGCCATTCTTTGCCTCATTTTTTACCTAGTCACTGAATGGCCATTGCTTCAGGGTCTGTAAAAGCTTAGACTGGGAAAGACCTCAATTTAAAAAGGCCAAAGTCTCCCACTGCATCCGGTGCCATCTCCAGTCATCCTGATCTAAATCTTGTGGTAACTTTGTGCAGCTCTTCCACACATAAATCCAATTCACTTGCAGGTCATAGCATCACCTCATCATTGATGTCATGATCCTCCTCAAGAATGAAGTATAAACAAAAAGCAACCAATCATGACACCATGGATTGATTTTTAAATTTTTATGGAGAATTTAGTTAGAAATGTGGCAATTAATAAAATGGGAATATAGCTTGACTAGACATTGATACCCATGTGGAACAGTGAGCAGTGCCAGGCTTAAATAAGATTTTAGTTCAAATCTAAATTCAGACAGATTTGTGATCCTGAGTAAGTCAGTCAACCTGTCAGTTTCCTTAGTTGCAAAATGAGTATTAGCACCTACCTCTTAAGATGGTTGTAAATTATCTGCACAGTTCTTAGGCACTTAATAAATGTTTGTCCTTCCCCCACCCTTCACCTGAAGCAAGATATAATAGAACTTATAGAAGCTGATAAAATCACCCAAAGGGTAGAGAGGCAGAGAGACATGGAGAAAGAGAAAGGGAAAGAGAGAGGAGAGTGAGGGAAAGGGAGGGAGATTATGTGTGAATGTGGAGGAACACCTTTTCCATTGGCTATCAGCTTTCTATGTAAAGTTTTCTGTGAGAGAAGCAGAAAAGCCATGAAGTAGAAAAGCATTACACTAGAAATTAAGATATCTGGATTCTAGTTCACTTATGGCATGAATTCACTTCAATTCTCCTGGACTTGTTTCCCAATCTGTAAAATGAGGGAGGTAGGTCACACTGTTTAGCCATCAGAGCAAGATTTCTAACCCTTTTATGTATCATGGGAGCCTTTGGCAGTCTGGTGAAGCCTATGGATTCTTTCTCTGAATGATGTTTTTAATATACATAGGATCATAAAAGAAATCAAAATTAAGAATCATAGCACTAGATGACCATTACTCTGGTCCCTTTCAGCTCTGTGAATCTACAAAGAAAGCTTGGTCCTCTTCTCAGAATTTTTTAACCACAGCTTTATCATTCCTCCCTTAATGTTGGGACAGGATGAATTTTGCTCTCCCCATTTTACAGAAATTAAGCTGTAACAAAGAGAGATTATGACAGATGCATGAAATCCCAGTGAGGCTGAGGGGAAAGATACAGGATTGGAAGCCTCAGCCCTAGAGTTTTAAGTCCTTCTTTAAACATGTGCCATACTGCCTTATTTTCACAAGGGTAATAAAAATAAAGACTTTAAAGTGTATTTCTTACCCTGGAGGGCTAGAGAACTCTTTCTCTTCTGTCTTTATGGCTCTAGTTGTGCCTATAGAACTAAGTGGGCCTATAAATCCCCAATAGCCTCCTACCTGCTGTTCTTCCCTGGTGAGACTTGAAGTGATTACTTGATATGGTTTCAGGCTTTACAGAATGATAGGAAACTTAAAGAGTTTGCTTTTTCTCTCAGATCTGCTGGGGAAAAGAGTCTAATTTAAATAGTGTTTCATTATTTCCAGGAAGGTGGCAGTAAATATGCTTTGTTACCTGGAGCAGACATTTAAGTAATGGCTATTATTGGAGATATTTCAATTGGAATTAGGAGCAAAATTTTCAGAGTTCAAACATTTTGCTTTTCCTTGATTAGGCTATCATCAGTATTGTCAGCTCCACAGGGCCTAGTCCCAGCTGGAACCTATAACTTTCCCAGAGACTGCTTTGATCCAAAGGTAGGAGATGCAAAAAAGAGAAATTCACACTTTATCTTCAAAGGTCCTGTTGGTTCCTCACTGGTCCCTCAAATAGGTTTAATTCATAGGTGCCCTCTTTTTTTCCAGATGGGAAAAAATTGGGAGGCAGGCTGCAAGTTGTCTCTTAAGGAGGGCAACACCTGCTTCAGCCCCTAAGTTATTGAGAAGTACACATTAAACCAGAATCTCATTAGAACTGTCAGAATTACATTGATTGACAGCTGGAAAATCTCATTACCCATTTCAGCAGAATTACAGTCTGGCTTTGATTAATATTTAGGCATTCACATTTGCAGGAGCAGCATTTTTGATTTGCTTTTCAAATACCACCAACACTCAGCCAGTCAGGAGATTGTCAAGTATTTCCAAGGTGAGACCAAGGAATGCTCTGCAAAAACAAACTTCCTTTTGTTTTCTTCCCCCCTAATCTCTCTGAACTGGGACTAACTCCTTTTGCTAGCACATTCTAATCTTACCTTTTCTCAAAGAATGAAGCAGCTGAACCAAAAGTCATTAAGCTTAGGTTTTGTTCCAGGCTGTGACCAGGAAAATTCCTAGTGACTTTTGGAAATCACCTGCGGGTGACAAGAATGATAGATGACAACACGCCTATTTTGAGATCTTGGGATAAAAGATCAAGTCATTACCTTCATCTGGATTAACGGGAGGCCAGTTCTACAAATTTGGAAAGATTAAAAGCTCTGATTATGGCCTTAGGTTCAATCATAACATTCTATATAGTTTAAATCATATTGTCAAAACATCCTACTGGCTAAAACTTCCTTATCCTTTACTTTTTTACATGGGAAAAAATGAAGAATTAAATCAGAGTCTTTGTTTTGTTTCCTTTATCTTTTTCTTGCTCTCTCCTTTGTTTTCTTTCCTTCCTTCCTTTCTGCCTTCCTTCCTTCTCTCCTGTTTCCTCTCTCTCTCTCTCTCTCTCTCTCTCTCTCTCTCTCTCTCTCTCTCTCTCTCTCTCTCTCTCTCTCTCTCTTTCTCTCCCTCTCTCTCTCTCATTATTAGCTCTAAAGAATATGCTAAAATGTAATAAAGTTGTATCAGGGAACTGTACATTCATCAGAATTCATTGAGGAAATAGTCAAATAGTTCAAGTAATTGATTTGAAAGGCATTTTAGGAGTTCTTCCTCAGCTAAAGTCTTCCTGACATAAGTACTTGTCACAAATCCGTAAGCCTCATAGAGAGATCCTAAACTTAGAACTCTTAGAACTGGAAAGAACCTAAAAGGCCATATAATCCACCCCCTCATTTTTTCAGATGATAAAATTGAGACTCAGAGCTTAGGTGACTTCCTTAAGTCATTTGAGTAGAAAGTTGATAGAGTGGAGATTTTGAACCTATCCTTTTAACTCCAAATCCAGCATTTTTCCATCTTACTGCTATATCAGTGTCCTATAGAGTCTTCATTTATATCAAGTTTTCAGAAGGAAGAGCTTGATCAAGAGAAGAATCAGGAAATCACAATAACTCTCTCCAAAAAAAGCTTTCCTGGTTCTTTTCTTTCAGCAAAAGACATTGCAAAAACTTATTTAAGAACTCAAAATTTCCATAAAACATTGTTATTAATATAATAACGTCCTTTAAACCTCTAAAAAACATTCTTGGAGGGCTAAACAACTTTGAGAGACTAATTCGGAAGGAAAGGTGATGTAGAAGAAGAACACTAGTCTTGGCCTCCGAAGACTTGGGTGCACATCTTGACTGATATTTATTCACTTTGGGATCCTGGACAGGTCCCTTGATATCTGAGGCTTGGCTTCCTCAAATATAAGAGCTTAAAAACATTCTCTGACTTATAGGGCTATTTGTTAAACCATAACAAATTCTGGAGTTGAAAAGGACCTCAGCTGCCAATAACTCCAACCTATACCTAAAAAAGAATCTCTGCTACAGTCTCAGTCACCCAACTTTTGTTTAAAAATCTCCAGTGAGGAAAGTTCCACTATACCTAGAAAACATTATTCCAGTATGATTCTATTTATGGTTCTATAGATCCTAAACTTCAATATATATGAAGTATTATTAAGGAAAGGATTATGTGAGATTTTTTATCATTAACAAGGAAATACTATATAAATCTATTGAAGGCCTTTCAAATAGCATAAAAGCAAGGATTTTTATGTAATTACTGATAAGTCTGCAGAAAGACTTGGTAAATTCAAAGGAGGGAAAGGGAGGGAGAGAAATCTGCTGTCAATCAAGGCCACTTAGGTACAACATTCCTTTCTAATCATGTCTCAGATAACTATTTTCCACATACTAGTTTCTGTCCTTCAAACATATATCTATATGTCTCTTTGCCTTCAATCATCCTGTTCCGTAGGCCTGTTGAATTCCTAGCCATTTATCAAAGTTCATCTCAAATGCTACATCCTATAAGAAATGTTCTTTGATTCCCAGTCAATAACAAGCTCTTTTTTCTATGAGCACACAAAGCACTTTCTTTGTATATCTTTAATATGCTTTACTTTTCATTGTTTTAAATGATTTTTATTAATCTTTCCTCACTATCTCCTTCTGCAATTAAGCAAATTAAAAACAAAAATTAATCCCTCAATACTAGCTACATCGTCCAACAAAAATTCCTACATTATCAAGGTATAAAAATGTGTTTCTCCTGCATTTTAAGTTCATCATCTCTTTATCAGATGGTTTCATCTTTTGGTCTCATAGATTACCACTTCATTGTTCACTTTTAAAGATTTTCAAAGTTGTTGGGATTTTTCCATAATATTATTGTAAAAGTTGTTCAATTCTGCTTATTTGATTGTAAATCTAAGCAAAATTAGAACAACTTTTACAATAACTTTTTAAAAGTCTTTCTTTTAAAGACTTTCTATCTTTTAATCTATTCCCTATCTGTTAATCTATTCCCTAACAGGAGAACAACTCTGGAGTTTTCAACTTTGGGCAGCTGGGAAAAAAGTTATTAATAAAGGAAAAGGATTCTTTTCTTTTTTCTTTGATTTCTTCAAAGTATAAACCTAACAGGAGTATACTTGAGTCAAAATGTCTATTAAATGTGTGTTTGTAACTTTCTGGGTATAGTTAAACCAATCCATAGCACCACAGTACCACAAAATAGAATTTATTTTCCTACAGCTCTCTCAAGATTTGTCTTTTGTCCCCTTTGCAAGGCAAGTATGAGGTAGAATTTCAAAGTTTCTTTAATTTGCATTTCTCTAACTAGTAATTATTTAGATCATTTTTTTTTATTTGATTGTTGGTAGTTTGTACTTATTCCTTTGAAAACTATCTATTCATATCCTTTGATCATTTATCTCTTGGGAAATGGCTCTTAGTCTTATACATTTAAATTAGTTCCTTTATAGCTTGAAAATGAAACTTTGATCAGAGAAAGCTGTTGTAAATATCTTCCCCAATTACCCATTTTCCTTCTTGTTTTTATCACAGTTGATTTGTTTGTGCAATTTTTTTATTTTTTTATAATTAAAATTTTCCATTTTTTTTCTTTTGTCACTTGTTTAGTCATGAACTCTTCCCCTGTCCATAGATCTAGAAAGTAATTTCTTCCCTGTTCTTCTAATTTGTATATGATGTGATTTTTTTTTACATACTATGTGTTCTTTGGAGCTTTATGTAGAATATGGTATGGATGTTGGTCTAAACCCAATTTTTGCCAGAGTAGCATGTTGTTTTTCCAGTAATTTTGTCAGCTAGTAAGTCCTTCCCTAAAAACATAAGTCTTGTCTCCAAGTAATTAGTATCTTTGAATTTAAACACTATACTAAAATGTATATTTGTTTCTATATGTGGGGTAGCTAATCTGTTTCTCTAATGGACCTTTCTTTTTTTAAAGCCAATACCAAATAATTTTAATGATTACTTCTTTGTAGTATAGTTTAATATCTAAGACTGGATAGGTCTCCTTTCTAACCACTTTTTTCCTTGAGAGTCTTGATATTTTGTTCCTTCAGATGAATGTTATTGTTATATTTCTAATTGTAAAATATTCTTTTGGGAATTTTATCAGTATAGTATTGAATACATTAAGTTAAATCACTCTTATATTGGATCCATCAAAAATAATGCTTCCCCAATTGTTTAGATCTCTATTTCTTCAAAGGATGCTTTATAGTTAGATTCATATAGTCTTGGATGAATCTTGGATGATATACTTTCAAGTGTTTTAGAGTTTCTATAGCTATTGAAGTAAATTTTTCTTTCTAGCTCTTCTTTGTGTTGGCTATGTATAGGAATGCTGATGACTTGTGTGGATTTATCTTATATCCTGCAAGTTTTTTGAAGTTATTGATTATTTCAATTGATTTTATACTTGACTTTCTAGGATTTCTTAGTATACCACTGTATTAACTACAAAAAAAAAGATAATTTTGTTTTCTCTTTTCCATGCTTACTCTCAATTCCTTTATATGCTATATCTAGCATTTCTAACACTATGTTAAATAGTAAAGATGATGTCAGACAATTTCTATACTCATGATCTTATTAGAAAAACTTTTAAACTTCTCTCCATTACATATATTTACTCTTGGATTTAGATAAACATTATTAATAATTATTATGTTAAAAAAGGTTCAATTACTGTGATTTTTGGAGTTTTAAAAAATATCCTATATTACTTACAGACATATAAGTAAATCTATTATCTACATTGCAAGTTCTGCTAAAGAGATGAAAGACTCAAGCAAACACTATCCCAGAGTTTAACTTTGGAGACATGTTTCAGCTTAGATTTCTGGTACTGTGTTTTGTGTTTTCTGGTAGCTTTCCTCTCCCTTTAGGGAAGGGCTGATTTCAGTAAGAGAAGCTGATTAAGTTTCTGCAGCCTTCAGCATGAATGCCAACATTTTCCTATCTGAATAAACTCCCTCTCCAACCCCCATTTTCCACTGTCCTTTCACTGCTATAAGTTTATTCCTCCTTTATACAAAATTAAATTCTGACAGCCACTAGCTCTTGTCTATTTGATTAATGCTAACATGAGTAGGGATTTGGAGAAAGGTTTACTTTTTTATAAAGGGACAGCTTTAGGAAAGCTAAAGTATAGGAGAGATGGAACACATAGTGACTCCATCTAGAAGTCACAAACAAAATGATAGCACATTGAAATTGTGGTCCAAAGCAATCAAAACAGGAGAACATATAAGCAGAGAGATTCATAACACAGATGTAAATGTACCCTCATACTAAGTAGAAATAGAGCAAAAGTTACCCATTCCTTAGGAACAGGGGAGCATATGCTAACCATGGAAGCCATACCTCTAAGTGCTGTTCAGAGGGGAAAAAAAATTCTTGTATATTGATTACTACTATATATCCCTGTTCAAGAGATTTGGGGATTCCATACCAATGTTATTCATGGGCATCTCCTCTCCTCAGTGAAACATTAAACAATTGTTCACATACATACATGTTTTGTGTTTTGTATATATAGATACAAACACATATGTATGTATATGTGTGTGTGTATATATATATATGTATATATATATATATACATATATATATATATATAATTTTACATCATAAAGTATGTGTATTAGACCTTATATTCCCTAAGGACAGAGATCATATCAGATCTGAACCTTTTCTCTCTCCCAAAGCTTAGCTTATCTGAAATGGTAAAATAGGACAAGAAGTGGTTAAATAGAAATAAATTTGGGAAAGCAACGTATTTTACAATTTTACACTGTATTCATTATAAAAAATATTATATAAAAATAGTATCATATTATATAAAAAAGTATCATAGATTCAGTTCGCAGTTTTAAAAAATTATGTCATAAACATCCATCTCAGGTTACAAAGGGTTGCTATTTCATTTAATATGAATAACTTCACAGGCTCAAGCAGATACAACACAGAAGACAGTCATAATGAATGGGCAAGTTACATTTTGGGGTATACAATTTTTAAAGCCTCAGGGGAACAGAAAAGAGGGGTAGCAGACTCTATGGAGTAAGGGAATAGAACCAGGGATAAGTTTGGAGAGATAAAGATTGGATCAAGGAAGAGCCAAGTGGAATCTACCTGGTGATGTGTCAATCAGGATCTCAAAGATTTTTGTGATTATCTTTAGAGATTTATTAAATAATCTCAGAGATTGGAGTTCTAGACAATGGTAGACTTCACCTATTGAGACAATAGAGGCTCGTTAAGAGTTTCACCTTTCATTATTCTATACAAACAAAATAATTTGGGAGAACTAGCTCCCTTTTTGTACACTTTTATGAACTTAATAATAGCAGGATGGGATTCTTTTACCATTTCCTGTGAATAAGCTAATGTAGGATTTACATCAAATGTAGCCTACGATCCCCAGAAAATAGGTACAAACTGAAAGTTTGTTGAATTAAGATAATTGGAGTAATTCCATTTGACTGATGGAGAAAATGGGGCAGGAAGAAGTTAAATAGTGTACTTCATTTGTTCAAACATTTTTCAGTTGTGTCCAACTCTTCATGATTCCTTTTGGGGTTTTCTCAGCAAGGATAATGGAATAGTTTGCCATTTCCTTCCCAGTTCATTTTTTTAGCTGAGGAAACTGAGACAAACAGGGTTAAGTAATTTGCCCAGGGTTTTACATATAGTAAGTGTCTGAAGTCAGATTTGAATTCAGGACAATAAGACTGCCTGTCTATTCATTCTGCAGCAATCTATTCATTCTGCCACTTAACTGCCCCAATATCTCTCATATGGCCTTATAAAACCATAATGAGAGCTCTGGACTTTCCACCTACCTTTCAGAGACACAAATGCTTTTAAAAATTAGAGGTCAAGAGATTAAAAGTTGGTTTTTCAACTGAAAACAACCCAGGTATTTTTATTGCTAATATTTTCATGGTGATACTGTTGAATTTTTGATTTGTTTTCCCTTAATTTCCTTTTGCCTTCTTTGGGAAAGAAAAAGGAAATACGTATTTGCTGCTGAATTCTAGATATTGTTGGCAACAGGATTAATTCAGTTATATATAATAGTATGTTATGCAAAAATAACTCCAGTATTTAAATAAATCCATACCTAGGGCCTTTTTGATCACTATCCACTTCATTGTTCTATTATTATTCATTAACCAGTTTCATGCATCTGATGGAAAACAAGACCCAAGAATTCTCAGCTCTGCAAGAGAAAAAGACAAGATGCTGTTGTTGCTACCCACCCCCCAGCTTCTCCTCACTACCACTTAGAAATCTGTTACAGGCCAGATGAATTTGCTGAGTGCTCTCCATGTAAAAGCAGTTGCTTGCAGGAATCTAGAGACCATTTTTATGTTGCTTAAAGTGCTGCACATTGCCACTTAAATGGTAGGTGAAGCTATAAACAAAATCCAAACCTCTTTAAATGTAACGTTATTCATTCTGAACCTATTACTAAAACACCAGGGATTATGGAGCTGCGGAGCCCTCTGCAGCCACACACAGGGATGTGAGTGGCAATGGATACTTAGAAATATGCCTTATCATCATAAAGATCATTTGTTGATAGAAACAGAGAGTAGCAAGTGCCTCATGCTGTGGGATATATTCTATGATTTGCAATGAAGGAGTCATTTCTTTCAACCAAATAGGAAATAGACTAAAAGACACAAAAAAGGCTTTCTATTATGTCCTCTATGACCCTGAAAAGTTCTACTAATTTTCCACGATATATATTAACCAAGTACATCTGCAGCTAAACATATCTTCCTCGAGTTTATGAGTATATATCTGATAGGTGATCATTATCATTCCCCAAGAAGATTTGAAGTTCTGAGGGGAATTGTCTGGCCTTCATATCAATATGTTTCACTTTCCTTATTTATGAAACAAAGAGTTGAATTAGGGGATATCTAAGGTCTAAACTAAAAGTGGTATTCTTCTTAATTAGGAGAGGGAATGGGATTAGTAGAATTGAGAGAGAGAAGTGAGAGCAAGATCTGCGTATGTATTCTTTGGTCCCCGAGCTCAGGAAAGAATCAAGGGGAGATTATTGCAAGAATATTTCTCCCTAGGAATATATTTGTGTTTTACCCATAAGCTGGCAAGGAACATCCACCAAGGATTTTGGCCCATCCTTGGGTGATCATTACCAGTGGTCCTGCACTAGAAGGGTTCCACACCCATCATGCTCTATACATATTTTGGTACTACTATCTATGGAAGAATGTCTCAACAGCTCCCATTCACTGTCCTAGGCTAGCCAGACTATTATTTCCAAATTGATTTGAACTGGCTAACTTTATCATGGGAGTTAGAACCAGAAGGCTCCCATCATTTTGTGTATCTGTGGGACATTTAAAAATTTCTGTGTAAGTCTACTGTTATAAATACCTTGGATAAGTGAGAGGAAGAAGGTATATAAATGTTAGACACAGGGAAAGACCAGGAGGAAGTATATAGTTCTGTACATGTCTTGCTACCTACATCCATTTATATCTATTGGAGTAAATGACTGCTCTCATACATAGAACATTTTTCATTGTCACCTCAAATAGCTTGACTATACCAGTGCTAAAAACCAGGCACAAAATTAGTTAAACCAATTGAGGGGTATTCAAGTCAAAGAAATGTCAGATGACCATCTGATCTAATCCCTTCATTTTATAGATGAGGAAATTGAACCTCAGTGGGATAAAGGATTTGCCCTATATCCTATAGGCAGTCAGTGGCAATATCAAATTGATGGAATACAGCTTCTAGGGGAGACAGCAGTAGGGAGGTTCCCAACCTTGGGGTGCTTCTGTTCAAACAATCTGTCAATGATTTTAAAGTCCCTGAGGTCCCCCCTCATCCCTGATCTTAGAATGCTATTGTTCTAACAATCTGTCCATCAATGATTGTAAAAGTCTTCTGGCTTAAGAATATAATAATATTTCTTCCCTTAGACTTTTGGGAAGATATATTAGTGATACTGAGACTCTCTGACCTTAGAATGCTGTTGTTCTGACAATCTGACAAGTTGGTCAATGATTCTAAAGTCTTCTCCCTTTAGGATAGTCCTAGATCTGCTGGTCAGTGATAACCAAACTCCTGAGATCATTCCTCAGTTCTACCTTTAGACCATAAAATTAGCATATCAGTGACATGAAAAACTGGATTAAATTTGTCTTCTTACTCCTAGTTCTCAGCTAAATTCTTTTGGAACTTAGCCCACTTCAATTGGCGTAATAATTATAATAAACTTTGCTTCTTGACTTGGATATGGATTCAAGCCTGCAAATTATTTTGAGATACCCTGCAATACCGGCCTGAGACCCCAAACTTTTGGGGTCCCTCCTGAACCTTAACAAAAATAATGTTTTTTACTAAACCTATATCTATGTTTATATATATATATATATATATATATACACACACACACATATATATGTATGTATGTGTATATATATCAGCATACTATATCAATCAATTCTGCATCTGGGAAAAAGAATATTGAAGTGATTATCTGGATAATTAAAGGGCAGCAAGATAGCATAGAATTAGAGCACCAACTCTTTAGTCAGGACGACTGAAGTCCAAATCCAGCCTCAGACCCATATTAGCTGTGTGATTCTGGACAAGTCACTTAGCCTCTGTGTACCTCAGTTTCCTCATCTGTAAAATCAAAATCCCATAAAATCTCAAAATTCTATAAAAACATTATTGTTAGTTATTATTGTTGATTCAAGTAAAAAAAAATCTTACCAACATTTTCTAAAATGATCAGATAAAAGAAATAGAAAGAAAAGGGAATCTAACCTGTTTTCTCACAACTTATTTATCAAATCTCTAGCTACTATCTTTCTTTTTTAAATGAAGTGTCCAATTAAAACTCAGGTACCAGAAGCAGCCTGGTATAATGGATATCCTGTCTCTGACATACACTGGTCATGTGATTCTAGGAAAGCCATTTAACTTCTCCATACCCCAGCAACTTTCTAAAATTAAAAAATGCAGGTTCTAACCAGAATGGAGAAGAATTTTCCTGAGTCTGATTCCCTATACTAATAAAATCACAGTCTAATCTTAAGAAAAATAAATGATTGTTACAAGGATTTTTAGAAGAACAATCAAATTCCACTTTTTGATTGCTAATGTTTCTCTCTTAAATGTTTCATATTCTGTGGAGGGCCATTATCTCCATTCATCAATAGCTAAGCAGGGTTATTGGTTAGAAGACTAACCAGTAGAAATGATTGGCCAAATTTCCCTTAGTATTGTGCCAATTTCCCTCAATAATCAGAAGTTACTTCCATCATTCAGTATTTTAAGAACACATGATTTCTTCAACAGAAAAGAATTTCCTTCATTAACATAAATCACAATATCACCATAATATTGTCTTGGAGAGTTACTGTGGCTAACATACTCTCATCCTGTGGACAATTAGGTGATAAGCCTCCTGTCATGCAATTGGTAGCAGAAACATGCATTCCAAGCTTGCAGTGTCATGTCTTCCACTAAGATCAGTTTTGATTGAGTCAATCATTCATCCAACATAAAACAAACAATTTAATTTAATAAATGAGCCAGACATGTAATAAAAACACATTTATTAAGTGCTTCTTATGTGCTAAACCCTGTACTAAACTGCAAGGATGGAATATCCTAGAATAGAGATAGAATATCAAGATGACACCTATTTTCAAATAACTAATTGAGGAAAACAATCCATAAAGGAGGGATAATGGCAGGGAAAAAATCCAGGTAATACTGAGATGGGGAAAATAGTAGGACCAATAGCAGGGCGCAGAAGCTCTTATGAAGTAATGACAGGACATAATCAATTCCTTACCAAGATGATAGTGTGTTTAAGGGTTAGAATAGAGTGGGGTTCTGGGATATCTCCAACAGAATTAGGAATGCATCCAGCTATCAGTGGGCATTCTGTACCTGATGGGAATCTGATAGTTGGGCAATGAAGTTGGTTGGGGAAAGGAAAAACCAATGACTCCCCCAAGGAACAGCAGGTCTAACTTTTGGCTTCTCTGGCCTATTGATGAGGGGAAAAGGTCTGCTCCCCAAAATGGTGCCAATTCTATTCACAAAGTTGAGGGTAGGGGGCATATTCTTATTTCACCTAATATAAATATTCCCCATTTATTTAAGCACCATAGGGCAACAATTCCTAGCTTTCACTTGGCCTATGCATCTTTAATTATTTCAAATTCTCAAAGTAAAATTTTATTTTAGTTCACATTAAGGTAAAAAAAATTGTAACATACACTTTGATGAGCTGAAAAATATGGAAGATATTTGAGGATATATGTTGGAAATTAATCAAATAAATCAAGTTTCTTCAATAAGGTCAGGAATCAGAACCATAGAGAGGCAGAATATTTGCTTGCCTGGCAATCATGATCTTTTTCCAGCATTTAGCTGGAAGAAAGGAAATTGTATCCACCCACCATCTTCATCTCAGCTACCAGAAGAGAAATGAGGTCAAATCATTTAGGAAAAAACAATTCCTATCCCCAGAAACGACAGCTGTCAAGGAGTCCTTTAATTTATTCATTTATTGACTGTCCAAGATACAACTTCTTAAATTGAACGTTTAATTATACCGTGTGAAGTAAAGTTAAAGAGTACTTACTGTGTGGGGATGGACAAGGGTAGGAAACTGGCTTTTCCAGGGGAGAGCAGCTCAGTTTGAGGCTTAAATGAAGAAAATCTAAGTAAGAGATTTAAGCACTGCCATGGGGCTGAAGGATGAGGATGATATTGTCATCTGAAAGGGCTTCATTGGGATAGTAAAAAATCTAAACCACAGCTTAAAGGTTTCAGAAGCAATACTGATTTTATGACAAATATGCAGTGGGTGGCTTGGCTGCAAAGACCTGACACTGAATATTTTACTGGTATCATTTTACAAAGTAAGTGTTTTAAGACTCAGAATCTGTCAGAAATTGCACCTCTCATCCTTGACCAGAGTCAGAAACAATGGCATTGAAAAGCATCAGACTAGACAGTGAAAAGAGAGAGAGAAAGAAACAGAAAGATAGAGACAGAGCCAGACAGAAAGAAAAAGATTGGAAGGAAGGAAGGAAGAAGGAAGGAAGGAAGGAAAGGAAGGAAGGAAGGAAGGAAGGAAGGAAGGAAGGAAGGAAGGAAGGGAGGGAAGGAGGGAAAGAGGGAGGGAAGGAGAGAGGAAGGAAGAGAGGGAGGGAGAGAAAGACAAAGGGAGGGAGAAAGGAAGGAAGGAAAGGAAGAAGGAAGGAAGGAAGGAGGCAAGGAAGGAAGGAAGAAGGAAGGAAGGAAAGGAAGAAGGGAGGGAAAAAAGGAGGAAAACTGCAGCATTCTTAGGGAGGAACTCCTAAGACTGAGACCCTCCCTAACCAAGTCATGTACCACCATCCACACCCAACCTTGAAAGACTGTAATATGTTTAGAAATAGTATTCTCTAGCAGAAAATTTGTGTTTCCAGTCTCCTTATGCTCCCAGACCACATAAGCCTTATTGTTTTCTTCCTATTACAAAATTGCAAGGTGCAGTTTTATAAGGGACAGCTTCTTCCTCAGAAAGCAATGTAAATTGATCTCAAAAAAGCAAGTGTGGAAATCCTGTATTGATTAACAATGTTATCTGCAAAGAGCACACCTTCAAGTATGCAGATCAAAAATGGTCTGTGGTAGCAATGTGCACTGTCAGCTGGGTTTTGTTGGAGGAAGGCAAACTCTAGTTCTTTAGGACCATGCTCTTGCAAACTCAACTTCGGAGCTCACCTTCAAGGTTTCCTGGGACTCTTCAGTGCTCCTTCTCCCGTTCACATGCTTTACCCTGCAAGCTGCTCTACCTTTGCCCTCCCTTCCATCCTCTTTTTTTCCAAGTACACATGTTTTTGGAACTGACAGTTTTTTTCCAAAGCCCTGACCTTCTCCCATCCCTCTACACTTTGGAAATCACAGTGGCCTTGGTTGTAAATGCCAAATTCCTGTGCCTGGAACCTTTACAGAAACCCTCCTAGAGAATCTTTTGACTATAGTCCTTTGTTCCTGCTATGGCCAATCATTCTACTTTCATTCTGCTGTCTGTCAAATTAATATTCTTATGGTAATCTATGAGGTAGTTAGGTGCCTCAGTGGCAAGCACTTTGGGTCTGGAATCAGGAAGATCTGAGTTCAAATTTCAACTCAGATACTTACTAGATACATTGGACATGTCATTTAAGCTAAGTTTGCTTCAATCCATTAGAGAAGGAAATAGCAAATCACTCCATATCTTTGACAAGAAAACCCCATGAACAGCATTGGTGGGCTATGGCTCATGATGAGTCAGACAGAATTGAACAATAACCATCTCAGGTCTCTCTTTTTTCTAGTTTAGTGCCAGGCAAGATACTGCCTTATAAGTGTCTCAACAACATTAACAAGAAGTTTTAAATATTTCAGGCTCAAGACTTGAGACTTTAAAAACTGTTTTCATAGCTTTCCAGTTCTGTTAGTTAGCTACCAACAAAATGTCACTAGCAAATCCAACTGAAAGTACTAGGTATTTACTGTTGTAGTTATTATTGTTAATGGCCTCCAGATCAAGGTCTTCATTTGGTCTACTATTAAGCAGATTCTAATATAGTTGTTTTGAATAAATTAGCAGCAACTAGGTATTGAAAAACCTCAAAAAAAAACCTGTAGTCATGAAGACCTAAGTTGAAATTTAAATAGAGGCTTACTAGCTATGATTCTGGGTAAGTCATTCAGTCATTTAGTTTCTGTCTCAGTTTTTTCATCTAAAGAATGGGGATAATAATAGTACCTACTTCCCTGAGCCTGGGAAGTTGGGAAATTAAAATTAAATAATATCTGTAAAGTGCTAGATATATGTTAGCTTTTACTATTAGAAGGTAAGCAAGAGTAAAGGAGAGAAATAATAAATGCTTTCTAGTAACAATAGTTCTATTCCTATCATCCCACCATATCAACCAATAACATACACTGAGCATCTCTCTCCTATCATACTGTGAGGCAGGTTTTTAGTCAAAGGAATGAATATAAATGACTCATTTGTTACAAAGAAAATTAACTAGGGAAATGCAAGACATTTACTCAACTTTCTTGTCCTATTATTTTGTTTTGTTTGAAAGACTAGGTCCAAGGCTAAGAGTGGTGGCTCATACCTATAATCCCTAGAGCCAAGAAGTCTGAAATCTCAAACCTATACTAAGATGCTATATCTCTGCTCAAGGTAGTAGGTATAGCCTATAGGTCAATGGCACCCCCCACCACATGGCATATTCTCTTTATCCTGCTTAATGATGAATTCCACTGGGAACTTGTCCTTTGCATTGTTAATTGTTAAAATGCCTTTCCTTGATAACTACATGCTCTCCCAAATCAATTTCATATTTATCACTCCTGGTGCCTATTTTATCCTTTCATTTTGTCTGTAAGCTCTTCACATAAATAAGGTACTTTTTGGCAAGGAGAAAGCTCTTGTGAGTTTCCTCATATGTGAATTGATACCAAACTCCAACATTTGATACCAATTGCTCACCTCAATCTCATTGTGTGTGTGTAGATAGATAGATGGATAGATAGATAGATAGATAGATAGGCAGACAGGAAGGAAGGAAGGAAGGAAGGAAGGAAGGAAGGAAGGAAGGAAGGAAGGAAGGAAGGAAGGAAGGAAGAAAAGAAAGAAGGAAGGAAGATACATATAAATATAGATATATAGACTATGACTAAATCCTTATCCCAGATTAAATTCAGACTTCTGTGGCAGGAAAGGCCAAAAAAAGTTGGGGTAGAGCATAGGGGATTCTGGGCTCCTAAACCCCATGATGTGAAAAGAATAACTTGGTTTTCCAGGAACCTGAAGCTAATCAATGTTAAAAGTTCTATCGGAGTCACAATAGGGGCTATGTTAGCTCTTCCCAGATCACTTTATAAGACAAGAGAATAGGAATTGCTCAGTCTTTCTGATCAGGACATGGGAAAAACTCCAGAGGACTTCAAACCAGTATGATCTCCTATATTCAGAGGTCATACAAGGAATCAAGTATCTGGAGTCAAGGCAAAGGAACCCCAGAATCCCATAGAATTAGGACACTAAAGACAGTCTGGTTTTAATATCTAGTTAGGGCTTAAGAGGATTGGTACACCAAAGGACAGTGCCAATTCCTGGTAAGAAATTCCAGCCTGAAACAAAGACCACCAAAGTAGCAAAAATTAAGGCCTTTTAACTGAGGAAAAGGAATTGCATGCAACACTAAAGTACTGGAGTGTCTAAGAGGGGCAGAGCAAAACAGGATTAAATACATTTCAACAGACTGGGAGTATCATAGAAAGCACAGCCCAGAGAAATTGTTGGCTACCCTGTTTGGGCTAATAACCCATTTTGACTAAATCTGGAAGTCTTTAGAGAAGGCTGGGATGAGGGGAGAAGTGATGTAGTCAGAGCAGCAAGCCCTGGTTCCAGGTGCAGCAACCAATTTGGAGCAGCTCTAATCATGGGATCAGTGGATATCAAAGTCAGGTTTCTCCTTTGGATGTCTGCATTCATATTCTATTCTTGACTGGTTTCAGTCTTCCTCAGAAAGTTCATAGTATTAGACAAAATCAACCACTGCATTCAACAATGTTTAACACCAGTGAAAGAGAGAAGAAGGGTTGGAACCAGCAACCAATAAAAGAAAGGTAAAAAACAGATACTAGAGTAGAGAATAGAGACCCATCCCTTCTTAAGGGTCACCAGCCCACAGTTAGGTTTGTAGAAAAATTGACATTGAGGAGTACCCATCTCATTCAAAATGATTTCAGGGCAGTGACTAATGTAGTGACTAATCTTTAGAAGGGATAAAACTGGAGACCAATAACCACATTCAATAGTATGAAAAAGGACCAAATCTGTTCTTAATACAAATTCCCAGTCCAGAAACAAGAGCTGGAGATATATATATAAATAGAAGAAATCTCATAAAAACAATGAAAAAATATTATAGCTCAGAGAAACCCAAAAGCTAAGCCCAGAAGAAGAAAATAAGTCTCCAACAAGTACATGTAGTAATTCGGGGGGGGGGGGGGAGGAAGAATGATTTGCCTACACAAGTTTTAAAAATTGATAGAAAAAATAAAGCAAGCAGTAAAAATTAAATAAGAACTCAAGAAAAAAAGGGAAAGGAATGAGAAAAAAATAGAATGAATAGTAATAAAAAGTAGAAAACTCTATTCAGGTAGTAAATTCCTAAAAAATATAATAGAGAAATCAGAACTGAAATGTTCCATAAGACAATACAAGACATTAGAATATCAAAGAACTGGAAACAGAACCTAAAAGATATTTACTATCAAAAATAATAAACTTGGCAGCAAGATAATTGTATAAATATGTATACATATATTGCATTTAACATATACTTTAAAATATTTAACATGTATTGGTCTACCTGCCATCTAGGGGAGGGGGTGGGGGAAGGAGGGGAAAAGTTGGAACAGAAAGTTTTGTAAGGGTCACTGCTGAAAAATTATCCATGCATATGTCTTATAAATAAAAAGCTATAATAATAAAAAAGATAAATAATAATAATAATAATAAGCCTGATAAAACAGGTTTAGAAAAAATGATTTAAGAATAATTGAGATTCTCTAAAAACTATGACCAAAAAATCCTAAATAGCGTCTTTCAAGAAATCTGTTCAGATCTTATGGAAACAGAGGACAAAGTAAAAATAGAAGAAATACATGAAAAAGACATCAAATTCAAAATATCTATAAATTATAGCTGAAATCCAGTTTCCATGTCAAAGCAAAAATGGTCTACGCTACAAACATTCTAAAGGAGAGACAACTTTAAACTATACAATATGACAAAAGGTAAAAAAGACAAAGACAAAATAACCAAAAATAATTTATCCTGAAAAACTGAGGGGATTGGAAAGTAGAAATGTGACTTTTAATATAATAAAGAACTTCTACACATTTATGATTAGAATCTAAGAAGTAAATAGAATCTTTGAAAAACAAATACAGGTGAGAGAAAGAGAAAACTAGCAAAGTTAATACATTTGACCAATCAGAAAAGGTTAAATGATCAAGGACTTACATTCTTTGGGATTGGCTGGGGGGGAAAGGGAGGGCGCCGGGGGGGGGGGGGGGGGGGGGGGGAGGGGGGGGGGGAGGGGCCGGGCGAAGAGAGAGACAAGTGTCTCTTTAAAATCCTAATGTCGTAAAACAAACTAACAGGAGAGAATCAGAAAAGGAAAATAGTCACAAGTAAAACAAAAACAGGAGAGAAAAGATCAAACTTAAAGCAGTAACTAAAAGAATTTGCCCCTTCAAAACTCATTTCTGAATATGCTATAATAAATGAATCACTCCCTTTTGTCTATCTTTTATCCCTTTTTTCATTTAGCTACATGGACCTTTAGCAAGGCTTGTTCTTCTGATCTTTCAGAGCTCACAAGGTCACAACATAGGCAATTCTGTCTCCAATATTTCAAGTCAAAAAGCAGAAATTATTAATCATTACATACGATAAACCAAGCAGTTAAACTATGTACTTTGAGCTAGAGAGAAAAGAAAACCAAAACCAAAACCAAAAAAATGATTCCTGAACTAAAGGATTTACAACCTAATCTAACATGCAAACAACTATGGATAAATAAATATATGTATAAAAGAAATTGAAAATAATCAACAAAAGAAGGGCACCAGCCTTAAGGAATATAAGGAAAGACTTTTTGTAGAAAGTGAGATTTTAACTAAGAATTGAAGGAAATCAGGGAAAATTATAGGCATAGGGAAGAGTTAGTGAAAATTCATGACATTTCAGGATGGAATGTCATGTGAGAAACAGTGAAAAAGCTAGGGTGCCTGTATCATAGTGCATTCAGGGGACAAAGATGAAAAGACTAGAAAAGTACGAAAGAGATAAGTTATGAGTGGCCTTAAAGACCCAAAAAGAGGATTTTAATTTGATCCTGAGGATAGGGAACCCACTGGCATTTACTGCTATCTTTCTTCAATCCTGATATTTTTTCCAGAGTATTAGGAATATATGTGTGTGTGTGTGTGTGTGTGTGTGTGTGTGTGTGTGTGTCTGGGATACTGGCTAGTGTCATTATAATTTCTTCTTTTAGTTCCTCCTTTTTTCTCCAGTACATGTATCTCTTCACTTGAAATCAAAGTCCACACTTCACTGTGCAATCATCCTGTATTATAGGGATACAATCTCTTCAGAGATTGAGTCCTAGGAATTTTTCCCAGTGATTGACCTTTTTCTAGGCTCTTTCATCTTGGGAAATGCAGTCCATTTCCTCCTATTACATATAAATAGCATATTAATTTTAGATCAAATTTACAATATTGTACTTTTTTATTTTTATATACTCTATATCCTCTTTATAGTACATTGGGTCCTCTGCTATGATAAATGTCAGTGCTTTTATGCTCATTTTATAGAGCTTAGGATGAAATTTTGTTCATTTAAATTTATTAATAGAGGTTTCTTCTTGCTGTACCTTTGCTTTTGTGACATATTATTATCCATATAAATGACTTATTTGATACCTAAACCTTGGACAGGAGCACAAGCACCAATTCAAAATGTATATCTATGTGAAAATACAGTCTTTACAATTGTTCATGCATCAATATCTGTTGTAGAGAAAAAGGAAGTGGAAAAGTTTTTTAAAGAATCTATTAAGTTCTTCTAAATAAAGTTGATATATACTTTAATATTCAGTGAGTTCAATGCAATGGCCATTATAAAGGAAATCAACAAAACGCATTTTGGGAAAAAATATGGTTTGGAATGCAGAAATAAAAAAGATCAAATGTTTTCAGATAAGAGTGACATCTTCTCCCTGTATATTACATATGTATTCTTTGAGAGGCAGGGGTCTTAATTATTGAGGACACCACATTGCATCTCTCTCATGAACCATGAAGAAAATGAAATACAACATATCTTATCAGATAACTAGACATATATCATCAGACCACTGACTTGTTTGGACAAAAAAATCAGTACCAAATTAGAAAAAAAAAAAGAGTAAAATAAGAAGCTATGGTGTACAATTAAAACAATTTCAATCTGATCTATTTTTAACAACCTACTGATTCTGAAGAATGGAAAATGGATACCACAAAATGTCATTACCATCTTATCTGAGGTTAGATAATTACCACAATAAACAGGGGGAGAAAGCACTTTGAAATAGCCCCAGAGACTCAATATTTCACCTCTCTGTCAGAGAGAACTATGGTGGCTAATGACAACATAACTCATTTACAGCATCTTATAGAGAAGAATGGAAAAAGATTATAAATTAATATCTCTTCAAGAATCATGGAGAAACATAAGCAAAAAAAAAGAAAAAAAGAAAAGGAAAAAAAAGAAATTTATGGGAAGCATGCAAGTAAGATTATCCCAAGAATTTTTGAAGATGGAACTGAAAGGAAAACAAAAGAACATTGAGGAACCAGTTCTTAAGATGTCTAAAAGATTATTGTCACTCAGTCCCATCCAATTGTTTATGACCCCATGGACCAAAGCAAACTCTCCTTCATTATCTCTCAAAAATAGATCTTTCAAAGGTCTCTCAAAGTCTATACAAGCTCATGTTCACTCTTTCCATGATACTTTTTATCCATCTCATCCTTTGTTGTCCCCTTTTTCTTTTGCCTTTAATCTTTCCCAATATCAGGGTCATTCCCAATGAGTTCTGTCTTCTCATTAAGTGACCAAACTATTTAAGCTTCAGCTTCAGTATTTGGATTTTCAGTAATAATCTGAACTAATTTCTTTAACAATTGACTGTTTTGACTTCCTTGTTGTTTAAGGAACTCTCAAAATGTCTTCTCCAACACCACAGTTCAAAAGCATTGATTATGAAGCACTCAGCTTTCCTTATAATCCAGATCTTACAGCCAAATATTGCTACTGGAAAAACCATAGTTTTGGCCATATGGACCTTTGTCGGCAAGATCACAGCTCTGCTTTTTAGTATGCTGTTCAGATTTGCCATAGTTCTCCTTCCAAGAAGCAAGTGCCTTTTAATTTCATGGTTGCACTAGCCATCTGCAGTGAGCCTAAGAATATTAAGTCTGACACTGCTTCCATTTCTTCTCCGTCTATTTGCCAGGAATGATGGAACCAGTTGCCAAGATCTTAGTTTTTTTGATGTTAAGTTTCAAATCAGCTTTTATACCCTCCTCTTTCACTTTCATCAAAAGTCTTCTAAATTCTTCTTCAGAGTAGTATCATTTGCACATTGAATATTGTTGATATTTCACTGGACTTCCTTAATTGCAGCTTTTGATATATCCAACCTGCATTTTGATAATATATTCTGCATTTAAATTAAGTAATTAAGATGACAATATACAGTCTTTCCATATTCCTTTTCCAATCTTAAGCCAATAAGATGCTGCATGTTTTCTTCTATCTGTTGCTTCTTGGTCCCTATATAGGCTCTTCAGGAGACAAATAAAATGACCTAATACTCCTATATTTTTGAGAACTTATTATATTTTGTGGTGCTCCACAAAGGCTTTAGTTTACTCAATGAAGCAGAAATAGGAATTTCTTTCTGGAACTTTCTTGCTTTCTTCATAATCCAGTATCTGAAAAAGATACTGATTGAGAGGACAGAGCCAAGATGGTGGAGAGTAGATAGCTTTTTGTGTGAGCTCTTTTAGGCTTCCCTCAGATCAACACCAGATCAAGCTTCTGAACTGATTTTGGAGTGACAGAACCTACAAATATTTGGAATGTAACAAATTTCCAGCAGAAGATATTTTGGAAGAACTTCAGAAAAGATCTGTTTCAATTGGGCAGAGGGTGTGGGGGAGCAGGTTGGGAGAGTTAGCCAAATGCAGGCACAGGGCATGGATCCTGGGCAGTGTAGTATTCAAGTACCCATATTGGCTACTCTGTTCTGATTCAGAAGACTAGATGGCAGACTAACTGTGGGACATCCAACACGAAAGGCAACAATGAGTCTCTGAATCCCAGAATAATGTGGGACGTGGCCACGCCCATCCAGCATGGGAAGGAAGTCAGCAGCATGAAGTCACTGTCATCTGTAGAGGAAGCTTGGGACAATCTCCCCTTCATCCTAAAAGCAGACCTCAACCTTTAAAAATGAGCAAAAAAGCAGAACTCTAACCATAAATAGCTTTTATGGAGACAGAGAAGAACAGACCTCAAATCCTGAGGACACTAAAGGCAAAACATTTCCAGATGAAGGCTCAAAGAATAATATGAGTTGATATTTATCTTACAAGGCTCTTTTGAAAGAATTCAAAAAAGGATCTTAAAAGAAAAGGAAAGAAGGAAGAGAAAGAAAGAAAGAAAAAATGAACAAGAAACAAAAAAGAACCTTAACCACAGAAAGCTACTATGGTGACAAAGAAAACCAACAACAACTCAGAAGAGGACAAAATGCTCAAATGCAAAACCTCAAAGGATGATATGAATTGATTTCAAGTCCAAAGAGCCTTCTTCTAAGCACTCACAAAAGATTTGAAAAATAAAAGAAAAGTTGGGAAAAGAAAGGAGAGATATGCAAGAAAGGATCAACAGTTTGGAAGAGGCAGGACAAAAATTCACTGAAGAAAACAATTTATTAAAAAATACAATTGGTCAAATGCAAAAAAAAATCCACTGAAGAAAACAACACTTTGAAAAGTAGAATTAATCAAATGGAAAAAGGGATACAAAAGCTAATTGAAGAAAATTATACATTAAAATGAAGAACTAGGTAAATGGAAGTTAATGACTATGAGCTATCAAGACTCGATCAAATAAACTGAAAAGAATGAATAAAAAGGAAGAAAATGTAAAATACCTCATTGGGAAAACAACTAATCTGGAAAATAGATCCAATTTAAAAATTATTGGTCTACCTGAAGTTCACAACTGAAAAAAATATATAACCTAGATAGCATTCTTCAAAAGATCATTAAGTAAGATTATCCTAATAGAACCCGAGGATAATATAGTCATTGAAAGAATCCATTGATCACTTCTGGAAAGAGATGTCACAAGGAAAACCCCAAGAAATATTGTTTCAAAACTCCAGTTCTATAATTTCAAGAAAAAATTACTGCAGGCTGCCAAAAAGACAACTGAGAAAATAATAATTACTCACCTATTTGCCTATTTTCTCATTTCCACAAAATTATTTTGAGAATAATTTCAGAATATATGGAGGGTATCCTTGAAAATAGAAGAGAAAAGCATTAGATTTTCACAAATAAACTTCTGCAACAAATTTTATCTTCATATTCACATAACTGAATGAATGGTATAGAGAATACAAGAATATATTAAAGAAGTCAAATAGAAATACAGTATCTATCTGCACAGAAGAACTTAAATGTCAGGAAGGAACAAACTCATAGAAACAGATGTGATCAGATGCTCAAAGCTTCCCTGGCCAGGTGAGAGAATAGTCACTATTTCTCTCACCTACCCCAACCTGATAGCTTAATATGATATAATAAATATAATATAATATAACATAATATAATATAATATAAAGAAAAACAGATATGAACAGCTTGCTTCTTTTGTACATAAATGCAATTCTAACTTTTAAGCCATCAATTTTTTTAGCTCCACAGCCAATCAGGTTCATCACCTAGTCCTAATCTCAGAATTGTCATAGCCAGCTTCCCTATATTTTCCATATGGTTATTTAGATTGAAACCAGAAGTGGGAATATATGTGTCTATACATATGTGCATCCCTAAAGGACTATTCCTATCTATCTCCACTGACCAATTTATCCCATTATAAACATACAGGGGCAGCAGTCAGGAAGAACAAAATTCAAGTCGAATCAGACACTTATGTGATCATGGGCAAGTCATTTAACCTTTGTTTAAGGTTCCCCAACTGTAGAAACAGGTAAATAATAGCACCTCTCTCCCAGGGTTACAGTGAGGTCATGGATCACTAGGTGGGGTTAACAGAGAAAGCCTGAAGTATGGAGATTATTCCCTAAGGCAAGCAGGGAAGGAGTTCAATCTTACAGTCCCACTCCTGTGGAGGTCTTGGGTAATCAAACCTTATTGTATGCAATCAGAAAGCCAAGTTATATTGAACTTCCAAAGTAATATTTCCCCTATATCTGCCCATGGCTCACCCCATTTTTGCTGAACTCCTTTTAGGTTCTGTTTCATTGTGTCTTTTTCCTTCTTATAACTAACTAACTTTTTTAGTGTGCTAAACTTCTCTATGGGTTTAACCTACCATTTTAGGGTATACTCCCAACTAATGGTGTATTCCCTTTCTTCTGGTTAATTGTGAGTTCCACTAGGGAACTTGTCTTTTTCATTGTTAATTGTTAAAATCATTTTATATAGCTATATATTCTCCCAAAACTATTTCATATCTATCATTTTTGGTGTCTATTTTATCTCTTCATTTTATCTATAATCTGTTCTTCTAAATAAACCTACCTTTTGCCAAAAAAAAAAAAGCCATTGTGAATTCATCACAAGACTGAACCCCAACATTTGGAATCAATTCCTCACCTGAATCTCATGCTTACATTTCATGCTTACATCTCATGCTTACATCAAACTCAA
Source organism: Antechinus flavipes (assembly GCF_016432865.1). Lineage (NCBI taxonomy): Eukaryota > Metazoa > Chordata > Mammalia > Dasyuromorphia > Dasyuridae > Antechinus > Antechinus flavipes. The sequence continues at coordinate 428,010,886 of NC_067398.1, forward strand.
CATTGATGTGCTAAACTTCAATCTCATCATTGGGTTATCCAAATGTTAATTATTCTTTTTAGTGTTGTAGATATCATCAAGGTGATATGTGACTGGAAAAGGTAGAAGATGTAAAACAGTGCTAAAGTGAGTAGGAGCCTGTGATACTGATGGCTGATATGTTACAGAATAATGTCAAGACACGTAGGCAAAAGTTTCTAGCATTTTGGGTAGACTCTGTTTTGAGGATTTACAAAAAGTCATTGATGCAATCAATACTTTTAAAGAGGGTTTCTATATCAATAAGGTCACAAATCCATTGAAGAATTTATGCAATAACAATAGCAACATATGTAAAGTGCTTTAAATTATCAGTTATTTTCAATCCATTACAATACCTATAATGGATAAACAGAATGAATATTAGTAACTGCATTTTATAGATTAAGAAACTGAAGCATGAAATCATTAAATTATAAAGTTGACTACCTCCATCACAGATAGTAAATGGCAACATCACGATGAAATTCTAGGTACACTAACTTGTAAATCAGTGTCCTGATTTAGTGATAACTTGATGGGAAATAGAGAAATTAATATATTGTACAACATAGGTTACTATGGAGGGAAATATGGATAAGGAATACTTCTCACTCTCTTCCCTCAATAGCCAGAATTGATCTAGCTTTTCCACAGGTTAGAGGAAAACTCAAAAAAGCCCCTAGAGCAAAGCAACTCAATTATTTGGGGGAAAAGGAGATTAGGTAGAGATTAGGGCAGGAGAGTTTTAGTCTGGGATTTATGTCCCCATTCTACATGGTTTCTTTTCTCTTCAAAGCCTTAAAAAAATTAAAAATACAAATAGCCAATAAAATTCACAAAATGTTCTAAGCACCTAGACAATATGTTGCTTGCCCAGTCAGGAAGGTGATCTCTAAGGCAGTTAGTTGGATGTAGCCTAATCTATTACCTATGGGTATCCTCTGTCTCATTACACTGCTAGTTGAAAAACACAAACTCGAAAGACAATTAAAAACATCTGAAATTTAACCACAAATCATAGTAAAAACATAAATGAACAGTAAGTAAAAAAATTTTAAATATCAAAGAAACCCTTAGTAATGAATACTACCAACCAGGGCATTGAACAATAAAACAAAAGAGAGAAACAGAGAGCAGAGTATTTTTACCATTATTCTAGCAGTTTCTCTGAATAGTCAGAATTCAGTTACTCTCTGTTGCATTCTCTTAATGAAACAAACTGTGAGCCAGAGAAAGAAAAAGACTCTAGTCACTATAAGGCTTTGAGTCAGGCTCTTGGGAAGCTTCCTCCATCTGCTGCTGCTGCTGCTTCTGAGCCTACCACCACCTCTCTCTCCAACACCCTCTCCAGAGAGATGTTTTTGAATGCCATATAGAGGAAAACTTCCTCCTCTAATCCAGATCCCTGAGACTAGAGAGTCCTTCCTTCCCAAACTGGCCAGAAATACAACTGCCAAGGCCTTTAGTAATTTAGGGTTCCTTGCCAAAAAGATGATTACATAGCATTTAGGAACAGAATGGGATTGCCTGATTAGATATAAGAAGGTGTTATATCAGACTTGTAAATAATGAAGAACTCAAATAGGACTCAGACCAAAAGCCAAACCATAGCACAAATTAATAAGATTGGATTTATTCTTTTATATAGAGGTATCTCTGGAGAAAAACTAATAAAATTTGAAGAACTTGTGAATTTGGAATTTTTATTTGGAGCATGTGTAAGGCTAAATTAAGCAGTAAGTTAATTGATTAAGAACTGAATCTAGTTTAATAAAAGGGAGTAAGAAGAGCATACTATAGACAAGAGTATTATGAAAAGAAAAAATTAAGAACCATGTAAAAAAAGTTCTGTGTTACAATAGTATGAAAATAAAATATGATGTTTTGGAAGGACTTTGAAGATAATATGCATTGAAATATTCTAAATTACAGAGCCATGTTTGTGTTTCTTCTATGTTATCCAAGAATCTAGTAAAGTGTTTAGTCTTCTTTACACATTATTGACTATTTTCCTAATAACGGTCCACAGAACAAATGATAAACATTAACTGTGATGCAAAATTTTTTACCTAGTTGCCAATTCCACCCCATCCCCAAATCATCTTCGGTCCAAGAAGAATTCAGAATAATATAGAAATATTCAAGGCTTTGTTGATAGGTACTGCGGCCAATCACACTTATTAACACAACAAGACATTTTATATATATATATATATATATATATATATATATATATATATATATATATATATATATATATGTATATATGTATATATAAATATATAATCAGTTTATTATATGCTCAGAGCATTGTTCCATTATGAATAAAGACCAATGGGCTCATAATAGCATTTCCAGCTGTCTTATGTAGGAGAAGGCAGGGTGAGAGGTAAAGGAGTAAGTGAAGATTTACACATTGGTAAATAAAGAGAAGGGCAGCTAGGAGGCATGGTGGATAGAGTGCTAAGACTGGAGTCAGGAGGACCTGAGTTCACATTTGACCTCAAACACTCATTAGTTCTGTGACCATAGGTTAGTGACTTCACTCCGTTTGCCTCAGTTTCATCATCTGTAAAAAGAGAAGGAAATGGCAGACCATTCTAGTATCTTTGCCAAGAAAACCGCAAATGGGCTCACGAAGAGTCAGACATGACTGAACAACAGCAAAGCAGGAAGAAAAGATCTACACTGGATAAATTTGTAAATAGATTAGCGAACACTAGGGAATCTATTCTGGAATAGCCAGGAAATGCTCATCCTAAGTAAACAAAACTGAGTCAGAAATTCTTTTATCATTAACTAATTAACATTAAATTAAATTTTTGGAGGTGTGAGCTAAATTTCACAAAAAAATAAAAAAGCTTCAGTTGGTTACACGACTTTATTTAAAAATAAAATGACTGTCTTTGACAAAGAGAAGACCCAATTCAGTTCCAACTGATCAATGATGGACAGAATCAGCTGCACCCAGAGAAGAAACATTGGGAAATGAATGTGGACCACTTGTTTTTTCCCCCCAGGTTATTTTAACCTTCTGAATCCGATTGTTCTTGTGCAGCAAGAGAACTGTACGGATCTACACACATATATTGTATCTAAGATATACTTTAACATGTTTAACATGTATAAAACTGCTTGTCATCTAGGGGAAGAGATAGAAGGAGGGAAGGGATAAATTGGAACAGAAGTGAGTGCAAGTGACAATTCTGAAAAATTACCCATGCATATGTTCTGTCAATAAAAAGCTATAATAAAATAAAATAAAATGACTGTATAGGAGCCAAAAAAAAAAGAAATTTAAAATCCTCTTATGATAGCATCAGGATAATTCAGGGTTAAGTTCTATAGGCAGAAAATGTAGGGTAGTCAAGACCAAATACTTATGAATAAACTAGGTTTTATGAATTTACTAGTTTACCTATAAACTTGGTAAGGGGATAGTGGAGATTAACTTCAGATCTGGTCACTCAAGGAGCTGATCACTGTCTTACCCTGCCAGTTCTGCAATGAGTAAACATGGCAGTTGCATGAATTGATAAATGTTCTACTTAACATTAAAAGTACCAAAAGTGGTGTAGTATGTGTCATACATAATACCAATTGAAGTTTTAGTATCCTGACCTATCTTGTTTTGAATCTTTCATTACAAGAAGAGAATGTAAAGTTTAGTTGATTTCCTCTTCACAAATGATAACTCTTGGGATTATTTAACAAATGAGCTTTGTTTTGGTTAAATTTAACTCATTAAAATAGATTCACCTTTCCACTTGCCTCTTATGAATGCTCCATGAGAAATATAGGGGATGAAGAATTTTTTTAAAGCAATTGGGATTAAATAACTTGCCTAAGGTCACATATCTAGACACATGTCTAAGACCAAATTTGAACTCAGGTCTTCTGACACAAGCTACAGAGCTTTATCTCCTGAGCCATTTAGCTAGGACTTTCAAGGAAAACTGCTTCTGAAAGACTTTCAAGGATAGAAACTGTTAGGGGAAAACTGAGCTCCATAAAAATAGGTAAATACATGTCAAAAATAACTTCTATTAAGTTGAAAATAAATATTGTCACAATAAACCTACTGATACTGAGAAACAAATATTTATGCTTGTAAAAAAAGATCAGATTATAAATCAGTACTCCCCACTGACCTGTCATATACTTGATACTATATTCCACAGTCAATCTTCTCCAAAAGAAGCAAAGAAAGATGAGGAAGAGCTGGCAAGGAGCCAGACCCAGAGAGAATGAGGTCTTTACTCTTACCACAAGAAAAGAGAGGCATAAAAGAAAAAGAAAAGAAAAGCAAAGAAGAATGAAAGATTCTGATGAAGCCAAAAGTGCGTCATAGTTTAGAATACCAGAAAAGAAATGCATGACCTTCAGTTGGGAGCCAGAAAGAAAGAGATCAAGATGAGGTCCCTAACTTCACAAAAATAAATAAAAAGATCAACAGCCTGATTTGGGTCTTTCTCACATAACTTTCTTCTGCCTACATTCTATATAGACCTTCCACCTAAGCAAAAATTGCACCTTTTATATTTCAAACGAGTGAAATCAAACAGTCATTATAGATGTCATCCTTTAAAGAAACAAGTTATATTTGCATTAAAAACGCCTGCCCCTCTTAATAACAGAAAATCACCTCCTCTGTCCAGTCACATACCCTTCTACTGCCTCTTTTTCTAAGACGTTTTTCTGCCTTTAAGTTTAGGGGATTGAAGTACTTGTAGACTATTCGAAATAAATGGAAGGAAAATAGATGTCAATCAACAGACACAATAATATTGTCAAGTATACAGTTTAACAGGACATATCAGAGCTATATTGAATCACGTGTGCTATTCCCACATTTAAGTCAAATACTTAACTAATTAACATGACCAATATGAGGGAAGTGGAGCTGATGTTGGTGACTTTTCTTATGTCTGTTTCCTTCTCCCCACTCATACTGTCAGCATAAAAATGCATTAAAAATGCATTTTTTATGTGTACTACCAATGTAACTTGGGTCAATCAGTTCTTCAGTAGAAATTAAGCTCCTACCAGGAACTGTAAGTACTAGATATTCAAAGAAGACTAGCACGTGTGGTGTGAGGACTTGCCAAGCCTTTTTCAGGACTGACTATACAAATTTAAGTTTCACTTTTCACCCAGTTCTCACCTATGGCTGCAAGAAGCTATAGCATATGCACTGACCACAACCCAGTAAACTGTCTAAGCACAAATGGGCTAAACCAGATTGAGAAAAAACGGCAGACCTGTCAGTAAGTACCCATGCATTAAAGACTTCTCCTGGTGGGATGGATGATAATAATTTGTCCCAGCAGCCATGAAGGATGTTGTGGAGTGCTAAGAGCTTGGTTAGATATTGAAGATGTTAAGGTCATCCTAGCTTTTGTCTTGCTACTGGAAGAGAAAGTAAAACTTGATAATTTTGTAAAATTCTGGTTCACTTAAAATACAATTTATCCACAAGTCAAGATATCACTCTGTGATGTCATTTTTACTTTTCAAAAATAGACAAACAGTAACAGCTAGGCATCCTGAAAAAAAAAAAAAAAAAGCAAAACTCTATCCTTACCCTGAAGCTTACATTCAAATGCTACAAAAAACATATACAAATTAGATGGATAAAAGAATTATAATAAAGAAATGAAAGATAACCTTCGACAGAAAGTAACCCAGAAAGACCATCTACTGAAGGTGTTCGAGCTGAATCTTGAAGAAGTCAGGAATTCTACAGTAAAAAATTAAGAGGGAAATAATTGCAGATATAGGATAATACTTCAGGTAACTCTTCACTTTCCATCAGCACTTCTCCTTGGTTTGGACTCTAGGTGAAATCATGCTCCATCCAGGATAAGCTAATTACCTAAAATCTGGTCTCATGATGATTTAAATCAGCTTTGGATACTATCTTCTCAACTTCCTCAGCTCCTCTGATTGGAAGAGCACTAAACTCTTTCCATACCTTTTCTTTATAGAGAATTGGGATCAGGACTTCCTACAAAACTCTCCACTTCCACCAGTAGTTCTTCTTGCTTTGGACTCGGCAGAGCGCCATGAGCCTAAATTGAGTACCTTCTATTGCCCCCTCCAGGCTTTTAAGTTCCTTTTACATTTTTGTCTTCTCCTATTCCTTTGTAAATTCCTCAAGGGCAAAGACTGTGTTTTTCCCCCTCTTATCTTAGTACCATGTTTTGTCAATTGTGTTTTACATGAGGGACAGTCTGTGCAAAAGCAATGAAATAAAAATTAGAAGGTTGTGTATAGAATCATCAAGTGGTCCAGTATTGTTTTTCTGGAATGGCAAGAAGAGAGTAAAATAGAGGAAAATGGACAGATAGGAAGTGGCCAGATTATAAGGACTTTTAAATGCCAAACAGAAGAGTTTGTATTTATCCCCAGACATAACAGGGAGCCACTGGATTTTACTGAGTTGGGATGAAGAAGAGGAATTAGACATGTATTTAGGAAAATTACTTCGACATCTGTGTAGAGAGTAAACTGGGATAGGCAGAGAGTTGAGGCAGAGAGACCAATTAAGAATAATTGTCATTATTATTGACAATAATGAGTCAAAAGAGAGAGAAAGAGAGAGAGAGAGAGAGAGAGAGAGAGAGAGAGAGAGAGAGAGAGAAGGTGAAGGAGAAAAGCAAGCTGGATGAGACAGTAGAGAGAGCACTAGACTGGGAGTCATGAAGACCTGATTTCAAATCCTTCCTCAGACATTTGCTAGCTGTATGCCCCTAGGTAAATTACTTAAGCTCTATTTAGCATAGTTACCTCCTTTTTCTTGTGATGATCTTTTCAGTAAGGATGGGAAAGAGACAAGTCTTGAGGTATAAACTTGAGGATACTCCTCCTTTTTAAAGAACAGTGACCAAAGAAACTAATAGCTTTGTTGTTTCTGAACATTAAAAAAAAAAAAAAAGCATGCTCCTACACTAACAACATTTAGAGAGACAAATGGCTGTAATTTTAATCCTGTATTCTCTCTCTCTCTTTCTCAAGAGTGACCTGGCTCATGGCTCTTCTCTTGCTCCCCTCAAGGCAAAACTCAAAGTCCCCCTTGGAGAGGGTTGGAGAAGATTTCGTATTTCAAATATATTTATTTATACCCCCACAAGAAATACATTTAGACAATCTGTTTAAACATACATAAACTACACAAGCAGCTACTCTATACACAAAAATCAGAATAATAACTTTATAGAATAGAATATATTTTGGACCCAGCTTCTGCCCCTACTTGGGTAGAAAGAAGGAAAGAGGCTAGGGTATAGCATACTACATTCATTGGTACCTATTTTCCTGGGTAAAAGATGAGGAGCCACCTATCAAACACCTGCTTCTCAGAATCTCCATTTTTCTGAGCAATGAAAATTAAAAGCATTACAGTACAAGAGTTTCAGCAGAGACCCAGAAAGCTACTCTGCCTGATACTCAGGAAATTACCTTGGAAGCTGTAGCATCCCCAGTGCTCAATTCCTTCATCTCTAGACCCCCACTCATTTCATCACAGGAAATCATACAATCGCAGCTCCATTCAGACAGAACCCAGTTTCACTATTTGTGCCCAGGTAACCAAGCCTAAATCAGAGCACTGATAGTCTTATCCATTCCAAGGATTAGAAGAAAATATTGTGTCTTTCTAGTACTATATTTTCTACAATCACTCCTTTTCCTTCCCTTCCTTTCCATTACTTTCCCTTTCCCCACCATAATCTCTCTTGCAGCTAGGCTCTCTCCTACAAAGATCCATCTCCAAAATCCTCTTTCAAATGAAATACTATTGTGCCATAAGAATTGACAAATGTGAGGACCTTTAAAAAAAACTGAGAAGATTTAGATGAATTGGTGTAAATTGAAGCAGAACCAGCAGAACAATTTATCCAATGACTACAATAATGTGAAGAAAAACTATTTTGAAAGACTTCAAAACTCTAATTAATGCAGTAAACAATTGGATTTCAGATGACTGATAGTAAATATGCCTCCCACTTCCTGGGAGAGAGATAAAAAACTATCATTGCAGAATGAGGCCTAAAGTTTGACATAGATGTATTAATTTGTTTTCCGTAATAATATGTAATTCTTTGCTATAAGGGGGAAGGGAGGTCCTTTATAAGAACTTTGATATATCTATCTATGTGTATTAATTTATCTCTTTTAATAGGAATGAGAGTAACTGGTAAATTGTGGCAATTTTTTTTAAAGTATAGCAATAAAATAATCTTTGGGGGATTGTGGTATAGGACAGCTGTTTCAAGGGAAAATAAGTCTGGGAATATAATGAATCTGAGATAATGGCAGATCTTCCAAATGGAATCCTTATACAGATAGAAATATGGAACAGAGATTCTGCTAATGACATAGAACTTTGAACCTTTCACAAAGAAGCTATTGTTGAAGCCTTGAAAACAGATAGGAAAAAGTTTATATAGAAGAGGGGAGTCATGGCAATCCCTGAAGTTGTGAAATTGGGTGGGTAACTGGATCTCTAACAAGGAGGTTATATAATCATGTTGGTGCCAACACAATCCTCTGACATTTTGCAAATGAAGAAACTGTGTCCCTAAAGAAGAGGTATGTCTTGCATCAGATGACAAAGTAAATCAGGAGCAGACTTTGGTCAAAAACCCAACTCTGCCTTGCTCCTTGAAAGCAATTTTTTCTATAGTTTTTTTCCAGGTAATAATACTTTAGCATCAGTATTACATAGTGGATATAAATCTGATCTTGGAGTCAGAAAGCCCAACGTCTGACAAAAGCTATCTTGATAATTCTGGACAAATCCCATATAATCTCAGAGAATTTCAGTCAACTCTAAAACTTAAGTTGCAGAAGAGTAGCTCATTTTTTCCAGTCACCTATAACCAGAAGTATATTTATTAGTAAATGTTTAGCAGCCAGCTCTTTTTTTTTAAATGAACCCATGACACACTTTTTGATTTAGTTGGCATTATTAATATTTTATCCACTACTTTCTTAAGTCTAGATGATCAACATGACAATAAAACAAAAATTAATTTGGAGTTTGTGAGAAATTATTATTCTATTACATTAGTAACTAATTATTGTGATACAGCTTTTTTCTTTGTATTTTCTATAAAGGCCCTACCTACTCCTGTTATGGTCAGTCAGTTTCTGAAGGGCATGGATAATTAATGAGATTGCTTCTAGCTCTAAAGGACAATTTGGTGTGGGACCCCATCCAAATGGGAGACCTAAATTCTGTTAAGTGTATAAAGAATCCAGTCTGGAGGAGCCTTTATCTTGGGGAGCAGAGACCTTCTTTTTGGTCCTCTCCATAAGAATTTAGGGTGACCCATTTCATGAAAGGAAAAAACAGTCACAGCGGTCTGGATGGAAATGACTTCCTCTGCCTAGATTGCTGGAAGCTGAGTCTTAGGACAAGCCACATTCTCAATAGGAGGAGCTAAAGATTTAGCCCACCTCTTCATTAAATGTCCGCCAATCAAGGGGAAAATTTTTACTTGAGGAAATTCCCTTTCAAGAGGTATTTAAGGCATTTGAGGATCTTTCTTGGCATCTTTAATTACCCAAAGAAACTACTGATGTCAATTTGTTGATTGCCATCTAACCTTATTAATAAATTGATTTTAATTACTCAAACTTTGTCACTTAGGTGTTGTTTGTTTGTTTTTCATCTCAAGCCTTTGGCAATTTCTGAGGCTTAAATGTTCACACTGAAAAATCTGGTTTGAACTAGTTCCAACATACCACTGCAATAAATGGAGATCTCCATTTATCCAAAATTAGAGGTTAACTCTTAATTTTGATACTGATTAGCCATGTCTTTGGTAATATGAAGCTAATAATTGCCAACATGTGATGAGTAATGTTCCCAAGAATTCATTAAGAGATGTTTATGAAGGATCATGAAAATCACAGATAAAATAAATTAATTATCCTTATACAATATAGGTCCCCAAGGCCTAGGATTCAGCACTATCTCATTAAGGGGTAACTGAGGTTTGCCTCTATGAAGTATCAGATTTTCCTTTCACTGTAGATCAGGAGTTCTTAACCCTGGGTGAGGATCCTCTTTTAGAGGTCAACAGATAGATTTCAATGGGTACTTGAACTTGCTCTCTAAATATTTTAATAACTGTTTCTCATACATATTGGCTTACTTGCTATCTAGGAGAAGAGGGTAAGGATAAAGGAGGGAGAAAAATTTGGGACACAAAGTTTTGCAAGAGTGAATACTCAGTTGAAAATTATCTTTGAATGTATTTTGACAATAAAAACCTATTATTTTTAAAAAGGTTTTAAAAATTGGTTTCCTTTATAATACTCTGTATTTGATTTTATGCATTTAAAAACCTATTCTGAGATGGGACCCTTCCCCAGACTACAAGTAGCATTTACCTCCCAGGGTGGTTGTCAGGATAAAAGGAAAGAATATTTGCAAAGTACTTTACAATTCTTAAAGTACTACATAAATTCTAGTTGTTATTGTTATTGTTATTTTTAGAAAGGTTAAGAACTAATAGCCTTGGATAGTGGACTTTTGTTAAGATTCTTTACAAAAATTCCTGGGAGGGATGCTTCCTTCATATCTTCAGACTATAAATATACTGGTTGAGGACTGGCCCTGATCCTTTTCCAATTCTCATAAGTAAGTACATTCTCTCCAAAGGACAGTCAAGGATGACAGTCATGAACTTTGGAGACTACCATTGCAACAAAAAGATCTTTTTAGTTGGCAAAAGAAGTATAAACAATCCTGATTAATGAATTCCTAGCAGTTCTTCCCTATTCCCAGACATTAGCTCAAGCACTGGTTCTGAAACATCATTTGCTGTCACTTCTCCTCAATGATTAATAAGTATTTTGAAGGAACATTAAGTTTCCTTATTTTATCTGATGATAGTAAAGCTGGACTCCCCTTAGGGGAACTATTGAGGCTAAAACCAAAGTGTCTTTGATTATTTTAACTTATGGTGAGACTAGACCATTTTTTTATCCAATATTTTTTCTTGATGTCAGTGGTAGGAGCACAATTATTTTACATAGGCCAAGTTGGTTTCCCCTTAAGGAATAAGGAGACTGTTCTCAGGATTTGGCTAGTCAGGGCCTTGGACCGTTTCTGGAGCTTCTTCATTGCCTGATTCATAAAAATCATAGCTTATAAGGAGTTGGTTCTTCTGAGGTTTGTTAGGAGACACATGGCCCTAAAGTGTTACTCCAATATTGCCATCTTGATGAATATGGAGGCAGATGTGAGCAGTCTTCCCTTGATTTGCAAATTTCAAAGTGTTACATTAATGCTATTTATTACTTTTATTTTTAGAAAGCTTGCTTTAGATGGATGGTGGTCTTTTGTTAAGATCCATTCCATAGAGTCCTAGGAAATATGCTTCCTTCTTATCTTAAGCAGAGCTCTAGGTCTTTCTCTACTCCAATCAATGATTGTATACTTTTACATCTTTTATTGTTAGGTAAACTTGCTTTTATTTGAATTTTATAGAGTCCATGAGTGTTTCATTGCATTCTAGTCTCAGACCTGAATCCTATGATTGGCCTGATTCATAAAAATTTATTCCAGAGCAACTGTTCTGTGACAGTAGTGTTGTACATGAACTGGGGTGGATAAGAAAAATAATACAATATAAAAAGTATTAAATTTGGAGTCTGAGGCTTTGGGTTTAAATTCGGATTCAGCCATTAACTATCTGTGTGACTTTGGGCAACTAATTTAACTACTTTGGCCTCAATTTCCTCATCTGAAAAATAAGAGAATTGGTTTCTTCCATTTATTATTTACCTATGACAATACCATTTATGCCTCTATCAACATCAGAAGTTTTGTAGGCTTACTAACTGGTACAGGGATTATTCAAAGACTTCCTTCCTAGTTTGAGGATGGTGAAAGCTATATCTAATGATTGCAAAGCTTCAGAAAAATAACAGTAATACTTCTTGTCAAGCTGTGCTTTTTTAACAAAACTTGGAATATTTTCATTAATTATAGTATTTTTGCCTGATAGAGATAATGAAATGCAGTGAAGAAAGTGATCTATTTGACAATCAGTGAGTAAGGGATGTAAAAAATGTCTCACAACAGTAATTCCCAAGAAGCTATGCTTGCAGCCAAAATCCTTGAGATCCATTTTAATACTGTTCTGCTTACCAGAATGCCATTAAGATTGGCAAATTAATAACTGTCAAGCACTTTGAAAATGTAAAGTACTATATAAATACTAAACATTACGAATATTGACATGCCTACATCTTTGCTCTCTTCAGTCTTGAAGCATCAAGAAACCCCAATATTTTCTATCAAACATGTTTAATTGTAGCCCTTCATTTAAACTCAAATGCCTTATATATATATAAGATTAACAGCTTGTGGATTGTATAGAGCAGTTTCATTGGCACATGTCCACTTGAAAGTCAAACTATCAAAGGAACATTAAGTCAGAGAATGGACAGGAGGGTAAAGCTATCTTAATTCAATGAAGGGAGTTGATATTAACATTTCATTGCTACGTTACAGGTTTCTAGTCCAGAACCCCCAGATGTTAGCATGTCTGGAAACAATTCCCATTTTGGTCCCTAGGTCTCCAGCTGCACACAGACCTAAAAATTCTCTCTAGTTTGGGAAAAAAGAAAGAGGAAGTTGCCTGTGTTCTCAGGAGGAGGGAAGAAAAATCCATCTTATCCCAAGGAGTTGCCTTTAAGCTTTTATTCTGTCCGAACAGGGTCTTCTTACTGGCATAATGTTTTCTAGCACTCAAAAAGGAGAAGAAAAATAAGAAACCTCACTCAATCTCCAACTCAGTTCAACCCTATAAAAGTCCCAGGTCAAGAGTCCTGTTTTCCTGGAAAACAGAAGAAGAAATGGCTTTTGACTACTATTGTTCCAATAGAAGATTGACTTCTCCTTTGCTTGCTCCCAATCTCAGTGCTGTTCAGTTCTATATTTGCTCATATTTCTTCTACCAAATAATATGTTCTACATTCCAAGGAAAAACAAATCAAGAATGGTCAATAAGAAACTGATAAAAAGATAAATATGGAGACAATAAAAGAATATCAAATTATTAAAAACTGAGCTATGTCATTGGGACATCCCAAGGGTACTGAAGGGACTTGCATGATTCCTAAGGATTCTTAGTGAATATGAAAGGTGCCTCAGAACTGGCATCTGGGTGATACAATGGATAGAATGTTAGACCTGGAGCCAGGAAAACCTGAGTTCAAATTTTGCTTTGGTTAATTACTAGCCTTAGTTTTCTTGTCTGTAAAATAAGGTGAAGTTAGCAAGCATTTCCCATGGTTACATGAAGATAAGATAAGATAATGGTATTTCAAAAAGCTTCAAATACTACAAAATGTTAGTTATTACTAATTGTAATAATAACATCTATATGGCATTTTAATCACATTTAAAGATGACAAGAAACCAGAAGAATAATTAATACAATGAATAATAGAATTAGCATCCGAAATATCTCATTAAGTCTAGAACAAGAATGAAAAAGATAAAATACAATTTAAGAGAGATAAATGTAAAATCTTAAATATTAAACAACTCAGTGATATAAGTAAAGGATACAGATGTGATCTGGCTTAACAGCAGTTTATTTGGGGAAAAAAAGACCTACGGGTTTTAATGGACTTAAAACTCAGTATGAGTCAGCAGTGTGAAGTGGCAGTCAAAAATCAAATGTGACAGTAGGATAAATTAAGAAAAATATAGCGTCCAGGGTGAAATAGGTTATAGTCCTGATGTACTCTATCCTAGTCAGGCCAAATCCATAAAACCTATTTTAGAAGGGAAGCTGGAGAATATCTAGGGAAGATTACAGTTAGAATGGCCCCAAGGGTTCTTCCAGATGGTATCTACAGATCTCTAAGGAGATTATGGATAGATTTCAGGAGCTCCATGAACTGGGATAAAGAGGTAAATGATTTCTTTACTTTTACCAACCTCGAACTGAAATATAGCATTTCCTTCAAGTAGGAGTTAGGAACACACCACCAATCTGGAAAGTATACATTAAAATTTTTAACAAAGAAGAAGTCTGAATTATTATGGAAGTTAAAGTTAAAATATTTTGATATTATCTAATTCTATGCATATATTTTTGCATTTATGAATTTCTAAACTTTTTATGAATCATCTACTGGACATCACATGTTATCTGTAGCTTCCATAAAGCTTCCCCAAAATTCCTATTTAATTTTATGCCCGTCCCATGACATAGTGAAACCATGTTGGAGAAAGTCACAATGTGAAAAGGATAACTTTTGTTAATAAATTTTATTCTGAAGAGGGATTCACAGTTTACATCAGGCTGTCAAAGGGTACAAGGTACACAAAAAAGATTAAAAATTCCATGACCTCTAAGTTGTAAGATATGAAGAGCAATGGAGGGAACCAGGGGAATTTATGGTGGCCAAAATGAGAGCAGTCTTCCAATATTTTAAGGACTAGAATGTGGAAATGGGATTAGATTTGTTCTGCTTGACCCCAAATGGAAGAACAAGATGGGACTCACAGAAAGAATCAAACTTTAGGTGAATATGCAACACAGGTGTTGTAGATGAGTAAAGAATCTTCTACTTTTCCCTATCAATTGGTTCTTTCCCTACTGCCTTCAATCATACCCAAGTCTTGCTCTTAGTGAGAAGAATACACTGGAAAATTAGAAATGAGGCAAAGGGATCAATTAGGAGGCTGTTGTAACAATCTCAGCATGAGTGCTATTACCAGCACTTAGCACAGTATTTTGCACATAGTTGGTGCCAAATAAGTGTTTTTCCATTCGTACATTGCAAGTACTTAATAAATATCAACCAATGAATGATATTGATGAATTAAGGGTTCAAAGCAGACTTTATTGCGTCCATCTTCCCCCTTAAAAGTTTCTGTTCCTTAAAAAGATCGCTTACCTAAATAATTTTATTTTTTGTAAAATTTCTTTATAGTTGACTTTATATAAGTTCTATATAGATGTTAAAAAGTTTGTTCTCAGACATTTAATACATTTTATTATTATTTTACCTTAGAGTCCATTTCTCTTTCTGACCATCCCTCCTTTTTCCCCTCATTTATATTGGTGATACTAGATAAATGAATGAATGAAAGAAAATGCAATAGTTAAATGATTACTATATATCCAAAAAAAAAGAAAGCTTGTATAAGGAGCCAGTTGTTACAGCTCACTACTCGAGGCTTATGTAGACATTCTAAAGATGTTTTTTAAAAAAATAGCAAGTTATGCATAGTAGATTTTCAGTTTTATGTGTAATCATCTTTTTTTATTATGTTATAGAAATGCTTGTTTTATTCTATAAATTTTAAATATAATTAAAAAAATATGTTAAGCACTAAGTATAAGGATTTGTCTATTTGCTGCATCTCTAAAGGTATTAATAATTCATATGTACCAAACAATAGATAAATCTGAATAGCATTTAAAAAAAGAAACCAGTGCAGAAGACAAGAATATAATGATTATTCATAGATCTGGAGCAGTAAAGTGGGCCTTAGAGGTCATCTAGAGGTTTTTTTTTGTTGTTGTTATTTTTGTTGAATTGTTTTTGGTCCTATCTTAACTCTTTTTGATCTCATTTGAGAGGCAAAGAAAAGTAGTTTAACCTTTCCTTCTCTATTAAGATGAGGAGACTGAAGTAAACAGCATTAAGTGAATTGCCTAGGATCACATAGATAATAAGTGTTTGAAGCCAGATTTGAACTCAGGGAAATGAGTCTTCCTAACTTCCGGCCTGGCACTCTATCCACTGTGCCACCTAGCTGCCCTTTCCTTTTTCTCTTCCTCATGCTAGAAGTAGATTCCAAGGTCCTATGGAAGAATGACAGAGCCAGAAGTTAAATGATGCTCTTTGATTTGAATCTAGTCCCGTTTTATTGTACATGGAGGATTAGCATCATGAGAAGTTGATGATATAAATTCTATGAAATGTAACAATATAATAATGTGATTTCTTTATATTGACAAGCAAACCTTGTAAACTCAAAATAATTTTGTTTTCATCTGGAATCCATTGTAATTCACAATACACATTGCTTATATTAAGTTTCAACAATTCAGACCAAATTATCATTAATCCTCTTTGTGCTTTTCTCATGCGATTTAGAGAAAATAAATTTTGTCTTATTAGAAATAAATAGAATCTAAAGGGTACAAAATTCAAAAATCAATTATCTGAAAGGTTCTTTTATTTTCTAGATTAGTATAATTCATTTACCTCAATACTAAAGAGAACAGGAATTTTCTCACATTTCAGCCACAATTTCTCAACAAATATAAATCCTATTTATTTAAATAATCTAAACATGGCTGGGATTTTGAGATTTTTCTCTTTCCCAACTTCACTCCTGGAAAAAGACCTTTCTCCTCTCTATTATGAGTAGTTATCAGTTAATAACTATTTTGATAGATTATGTTTATATAGCATTTTTTATTATTTTATCTAGATTCTAGATTGCTCACACCTGATGCCTTTACTGCCTTATTTCTACTTTCTCATCCTGTTTGGAGTATGGCTTTTATTCCTATTTCTTCATTGGAACTGCTTCCTCAAATGTCACCAAGGACTTACTTCTAATCAACAGATTCATTTCATGTATTTCAATACAAGCCCCACAGGACACACCATATTGCACACAGTTTTTAGAGCCAGTATTCAAGCTACTGAGAGATACTTTGGTGGCATAGTTGATAGAAGGCCCTGACCTTGAGTCAGGAAAATCTGAGTTCAAATTCTGCCTTAAATATTTACTAGCTGTGTCACCTGGACAAGTCACTTAAGAAAACTCTAGGTGAAATCTATTAGGGCTTCTTAAACTTTTTCCATTTTTGACCCCTTTTACCTGATAAATTTTTATGCAACTCTGGATCAATAGATATATGCAAATCAAACATTTAGTAATAATAAATCATAATTTGGGGACTCCATATTCAGTTATATGACCCTATATGGGGTCAAAACTCACGATTTAAGAAACTTTGGTCTAACCCACTTGGTCAGTTTATATATATCTAATAACTTTTTCACATCTGTCATTGTTTCTGGAACAACATAATTCTTTACATTTATATGTCACAATTTGTTTCATCATTCCTCGATCCAATAATTACACTGAAGTGATTGATAATAATGATAAAAAGACAAAGACATGACCCCTGGAGTAATCCTCTAGAGGCCCATTTCTTTTTTTTTTTTTTAATAACTTTTTATTGACAGAACCCATGCCAGGGTAATTTTTTTACAGCATTATCCCTTGCATTCACTTCTGTTCTGATTTTTCCCCTCCCTCCCTCCATCCCCTCCCCTAGATAGCAAGCAGTCCTTTACATGTTAAATAGGTTACAGTATATCCTAGATACAATATATGTGTGCAGAATCGAACAGTTTTCTTGTTGCACAGGGAGAACTGAATTCAGAAGGTATAAATAACCGTGGGAAGAAAAACAGAAATGCAAGCAGTTTATATTCATTTCCCCGTGTTCTTTCTTTGGGTGTAGATGCTTCTGTCCATCCTTGATCAATTGAAACTGAATTAGCTCTCTTTATCGAAGAGATCCACTTCCATCAGAATACATCCTCAAACAATATCATTGTTGAGATATATAATGATCTCCTGGTTCTGCTCATTTCACTTAGTATCAGTTCATGTAAGTCTTGCCAGTTAGAGGCCCATTTCTAAGCTGACATTGATCCATTAAGGACTGCACCTTGTATCTTATCATTCAACCATTTCCAAATCCCCTCAATTGTAGTATCAGGTAACCCCAAATCTACCCATATTATCCACTAGATATAGTGAGAAGCTATCTTAGTACACTATTTTTGACATTTACCTGATTTACCAATCTAGTTACTCCTCCAAAAAATAAATAAATAAATAAATAAAGGACATTGGGTTAGTCTATCATTACATGCTATTTTTAGTGAGTACACTTCCCTTTCTTAAAGCTTACTAATCATCCCTATGTAGAGGGTGTGCCCTGACATTGTTAGGTCCAAGTGTGAAATTCCCTGTATGAAGTGTGAAAGCATCTGATGCCCACTTTTTTTTAGTTTATTTTAGAACCAATATCTCCTTAACAAGGTGTGAAATTCCTTTGACAAGGCAATTGAACTTGCCTGTGCTATATTCAGTGTATTGTTAACCTAAGAGTCTTTCTTAAGAAAACTAATAAAAGGTTTTTCTCTTTTCCTAAAAACCTAACCATGAGCTAAATTCTAATGTTCCTCAGGAAAACCCTGATGGGACTTTGACAGAAAAGTCCCAAATTTAAACTGCATCTCTATAAGCTGAAATCTTTGGTTCTGGGCCACAGTTTCACCTTTAATTATGTATTCTAGATTTTTGCCAGAAATAGAGGTAAAGTTCTATTTCTATTTGTGTTTTGTAGCCTCTAAGTTCTCCCTTTTTGGAAAATCAAGATATTATTTGCTCTCCAGAAGTCCTATAGCACTTCTCCTTTTCAGTAGTCTTTCAGAGATGACTAAGTGACTAAATAATCACAGCTACCAATTCTTTTAGTATCTGGAACATGGCATAGCCAAGCCTCATGACTTAAACTCACTCAATATAGTTCAGATACTGTTATTTTTCATTTATGTTGGTTTTTCAAGTGACTTGTCCAGGATCACATATCTACTAAGAATCTGAGGTTCGATGTGAACTCTTAAAGATGAGTCTTCTTGACTCTGGACCTAGCTGCTATATTATCATAAGACCATAGATTTAAATCTAGAAGAGACCTAGAAGAGGTCATTTAACCTCTAACTTCTAAACTCTTCCTTTGACAGATGAAGAGAGTGAGGGTCAGGGAGGTAGATTTGCCCAAAATCACACAAGTGATGGCAGATCTGGGATTCCAATTAAGGTAATCAGCCTACAAACCCAGTATTTCTTCAACTATGAGGCAATGCCCTTGTAAGCTCTATTTTCTCATAGGCAAAATAATGGTGCTGTACTTGTTATATGACTTCTGAGGTTCCTTCCAGCTCTAAAACTCCAATACTCTGCTCCCCTTAAAACATTATGCCTTTTATCATAATTATTTGTGTATTTCTTTCATTCCCATCTCCATCCACAATCAAAGTATAAACACTCTGAGTCTTATCTGCCTTGGAACACTATTATATCTATTTGGATTCGATTGTTGCCTTTCTACTAGGGTACTGAGGATTGAAAAAGATGAAAAGACATCTAAGATACTTATTATCTACCTGGGGAAAGCAGGATGTACATATGTAAAAGTAACTAAAAATACAAGATAGCATATGCATAGAACAAGGTTATTGATACAAAGTAGAAGGAAAGACATTACAAAGTGTGCAATAGTGATCACCAAAACAAAGGAAAAAGATGTAAGAGATGTTTTGGCAAAGACTTTTTTCCCCACTACAACCTAAATTTATTGTTAAATTGTTATCATCTTAATCATGAGTATCATCATAACCATCATTAACCTTCAGTCATAGGCCTTGAGTTTGTTCATAACAATTCTCTAGCTTTCCTTTGCATTTTTCCTAAAACTTGAGCAGTGTTTATACAACACCATAAAGATGTTCTGGCAAATGTTTAATGGAACAGGAAACAATCAGAAAGGGGGGGGGAATATATTGTTAAATTTAATCAGCAGTATTAATTTTTTCTTGGGTCTAAGTAATCCAGAAAAAAAATCATATCATGATTTGTAGTGTTTGCCAATTTCTTAGATATAGATGCTCACAATGAAAAATTAGCAATGAGTAGATAGTTAAAGCTGGTTCCAATACCATCCACCATGCACCTCAGGTCAAAAATTTAGATGTGATTATCTTCAATGGGATGTTCTGGTGTCAGCTTAACCTCAACTTATACAAAACAAAATTGATTGTTTTTCTTTTCTCTCCCACAAAGATTAACTTCACATATCTTTTAATGGAGAAATCATATTGTTAAGATTTAACAATAAATACTTTTCATATATCATCTTAAGGTCTACAAAGTGCTTTACAAATATTACCTCATTTGATCCTCACAACAATCCTGGGAGATAGATGCTATTATTATTATCCCCATTTTATAAATGTTATAACTGAGGCAGACAGAGGTTAAGTAACACTTATTTGCCCAGCGTCATACGTCTAATGTCTTAGGCTAGTGTCCAGATTTTCCAGACTTCAGGTCCAGCACCTGCCTAAGTAGAATTTAGAACTGGAAGGGACTTTAGAGGTCATCAATTTCAATCCTTCATTTTAGAGATAAAGAGACAGACAAATCTAGAAAAGGCTAATGACTCGCCCAGGATTATACAATTAATAAGTGTCTGAGGTAGAATTTTGAACTCAGGTCTTCCTGATTCCAAAACCAGTGCTCTCTCCATTCCTACACAATATTCTTACCATCCTTAATTTTTTTAGAAGTAAATATGATATAATATGATATTCCCCCCCCATCTCTGAAAGTTGTACAGTTGAACAAGTATAAATCCAAAGGAACTAGGTTCTGTTACCCAATTCTGTTAACAATTAGCTGTGTGACACTGGGTTGTTGTTCAGTTGTTTTTCAATCAAGTTCAACTCTTCATGATCCCATTTGGGGTTTTCTTGGCAAAGATAATTAGAATTATTGGCCATTCCTTTCTCAAGTTTTTTTTACAGATGAGGAAACTGAGAAAAATAGGTTTAAGTGACTTGTCCAGGATCACATAGCTAGTAAGAATCTGAGGTTCGATGTGAACTCTTAAACATGAGTCTTCTTGACTCTGGACCTTGACTCTGCTTTTTAATTCCTCTCATCCTTAGATTTCCTGCCTGTCTGTAAAATGAAGATATCAGGACTAAATTATCTCCTCTACCTCTAAGTTTTGATGTTCCCATGAGTCTATAATTGTACTTCTGAACAGCCAGTCCTTGAACTTCTGAATCCTTTGTAAGATAAGTTAAAGAGGCAGGAAAGCTGTTTAATTACATGTAAGAGTGCTTAATAACTGATCACACCTTTTCAACCACTCTGATTATATTAGCCCTCCAGGGGGAAAGTTGTGCTCCAGGCTGTGGAGCTGTTGTTGAATAATACTGCTCCTCTTTGATGTCACTTTCATCCCCTCTGCTCCTTTCTTCCCTCCCCAGAGGTGCCCACGTCTTAATGGTAAATCATCTGCAAAAATAAGAGGTAGGAGAATCAAGAGTAAATATTGTGTTTTTATAAATAGCAAGAGCTTAGTTTTGGCCCGGCCTGTGAGCTTTTGAAAGGAAAGGATTGCAAAAGCTTTAATTCATATTCTGTAAACCTTCCACCCTGTCATACAAACAGGACACTTTATTCCAACAAGCATTCAATAAATATTAATGACTGTGATAATAGAGTAAATGAGACATATCAACATGAAAACTTAAAAGAATATTTTAAAAATTGTTGATAGCAGCTATTACATTTCACCAAATTATACATATTTTAATATGTATACATCTGCACATATGTGTGTATATCCACACATCCATAAATACATGTGGGCACATACATTTATAATATATGTCCCAAATTATTCAGAGGCCAAACTGACAGGAATATAAATAACACAGGATGGGGAATTGTGAATTGATAATAATCTACGTTTTTGGAATAAATATGCCTATAGATGAGATGATAGATCAATAGAAGCAACAATTTAAGAGTAACATATACATTCTATCCCCACTTTTTTAGGGCCAGGCAGGCTTCATCTCTCACTCTAGATTCTAAGATACCCTAAAGTTTTAGGGGCTCTCTTTTTTCTTCTGCCATAAGATCAAGTCGCAACTGTATTCTCCTTATTTGAGAGAGTCAGTGACTAATATTCCAATTTCGTTTAACTGCTGAATACCAATTGGCTTTTATAAAGGGATGTAGGAAGAACAAACAAACATTTTTCTCAACTTATTGAAAGTACAATACATAAACATACACACACACACACACATACACACACACACACACACACACACACACACAAAGACACACACATTTACTATCTCAATCTCTAAGAGGGCATTAGGCTCACAACTTAGTACAGTTCCTATGTAGTGTTGGTCCCACACAGTTCCCATCCAAAGTTGACATCACTGCTGCCTTCTGGTAAGCTGGACTCCCATACCTTTGCTCTTCCAAGCAGCAGTACTGGATGGGTTGCAGTGCCCAACCTGGATTATTGGCCTCCTTAATCCCTACTCCATGTACCTAAAATAGAAAATAAAAAAGGAAATGCCAAAGTTCTAGGCCATTTTGAGGAGCCATATGTCTTGGGAAGAGAAGGGACAAGTCCTATGTTCCTTCTTCAAGTAGGATTCTCTCACTAGAAGCAAGTTAAAGGAGTCACCTTTCTTTCTCATATGTGAATGAAGCAAAGCCATGTCAGGTGCTATGTCAGACCCTTCCCAAAGTTCCAACTCATGGGAAAATGCTTCTTATGAATGATCTTCTCTTAGGAAACTGATGAAGCCTGCATAAGTAATGGACTTCATCATTATGTAAGAATCCACATTACAGTCATGTTCCCTTCTAGTTCTAAAATTCTATAAATCTGCAAGAAAGTCTTTTATTTATCAGAAAGCCTATGAGCTCCATAAAATAAATAAGATTGAGATGAGATAGGCCCACTAATCAACAAGTAGTAAGTAGCAACTGATGATAAGATAAAAACCCATGAAAAGCAGTTAGAAACATTATAAAAGCAAATAGGCAAAGAGACAAGTAAATTTTTAACATTTTTGTAGTTCCTGAAGATACTTTAAGAAAGTGACCGTGGTAATTGTTAGGGTCTCCAATTTAGTTGGTTTGTCTTCATTGATTTTCTTTGTTACAAAGGATAGAATGTGTATGAGGAAATAACAATGTTGTAAAAGCAAAGCATCAATAAAGCAATTTTTAAAAGGTCAGAAAAGCAAATAATATACTTTAGAATGATGACCATCCATTTTTTGTTTTTCTTGTTTTGTTTCTTACAAGAATAATAGTGGTGTTTGTATATTTCTTTATCAGAATGTTAGAGAAGTATTATTACATACTCAATGTAAATTAATGAAAAGCTGGTCATGACATAGAGTAATATTTCTATCATTCCATTTTAAATTCAAATTCTCTAAACATTTAAGTACTTATCTAGTATAAAGGACAACATTAGAAGTAGGGAAAACAATGATAGAAGAGTTTCATCTTTATCCTGAAGGAGTTTGTAATCTACTACAGTATATATAGACATAGCACTTTAACATGATAAGGAAGAGAGTAATGGGAAAAATAAGCCTTTATCAAGCACCTACTATGTATCAGGCACTGTACTGAGGGGTTTATAAATATTATCTCATTTAATCCTTACAACAACCCTAAGAAGTAGTTGCTGTTATTATCCCCATCTGATAGTTGTAAAAAGGGAGACAGAAGCTAATTGATTTGCCTAGAGACACACAGCTAGTGTCTAAGACCACATTTGAACTCAAGTCTTCCAAACTCCAGACACAGAATCCCATCTATCTGGCTGATGGGAACAAAGGAAGACTATATAGAGTCTAGAAAAAAAGAAAGAAAAGAAAACTTTCAGTTGAGAAGATACAGCTTTTTTGAGGAGATATTTTCTGAGCTGGGCTACCAGCAATATACTTCTCACAATGCTGCAGTTACTGGCTTACAGCAAACACACACACACACACACACACACACACACACACACACACTCAGAAACTCAGTGACACAGCTACAGTGAGGAAAAATCATCATAAAAATGCTTCTAACAGGACATTTCACAAATAAGAAAATGAGTAGAGAATGAGGGAAGGACAGCTTTCCTAAAAGAGTATTATGGTATAACAGGAAGAGCCTTGGAGTTTATCCTTTGGGATTCAAGGGAAGAAAATGATTTGAATGTGTCAAAGACCCTGCCTAAAGGTTGAATGACACTCAATATTTCCTCTGCAGCTGGAACCAGGTTAAAATAAATAAAAATACGATAAAACATAGATAATACAACATTTTAAAATCGAGTCAATACGCAGAGCAGAGATCCTTATGTACAGATTAGTGTGCCATCTCTTTCTATTTAAGTTTGACTGTAGGTATTTGTCATTTGTTCTCAAAGAGGACCATGATATCAAGGAAGTGATGCTATGAGATATAAATAAATTGGGTTTAAGTGAGGGTAGGCTATGCAAAGTCACTAGCCTCACTTCTGGTCCAGAGCCATCTGGGTTCAGTAGCCAAATATAGACCAAGATGACTGGAGATGGTCCTGGATGCAATGGGAGTCCTAATTTAATGTCATTGATAGCTCTCAGCTTGATTGAGGCAAAGCCCATTCAATGATTAAATCTAGATAAGGAATGAAACAGAAAATGGCCTCTTTACCTAGTCCAGAAAAAAAGACTCAAACTGGGAGGAGAAAACCCTTATGGTTTCTTGCCAAAATTGAAACACTTGCTATTTACAATCCTTTCTATTTGAGTTTGAAATCACTGCCTTAAAAGTACCATAAAACTAAGAATTACATTTATAATTTCTTTTAGAAACCGTTTATTAAGTATCTCCTGTGTATTAAGCATTCAGACAGGCATTAGGGAAAGCAAAGTTTAACTAAGACATGCCCCATGACCTATAGCATCTAACACAGAGCCATAATCTAGCATAATGTGAAAGTCCTAAACATAGAATTGAAGGAGAACAAGGTTTTAATTGTGTCTCTCACACTTATTAGCAGTGTGAAAATAGTCCAGTCATTTAAATTTCTGAACTTCAATTTCTTCAACCATAGAGAAAGATAATATTATATAGTTCATATCACAAAGGTATTTATGGGGATCAAATGAGAGTCATTTGATTCTTAATATTAATTATCATTATTAAATCATTAATAAAAATACTTGAATTATTAAATAATTGATAAAACTTAATTTAACTTTTTAAAGGGAGAAATAACAACACAAATATAATATATAACATTGTGCAATTGACTACATTACAAGTATTGCAAAAAAAAAAAAGTATCATGTCAGGTTTAAGGGGAAGACAATTATCTATTGGTGGGAGAATCAGGGAAGGCTTCCTGGAGGAGGTATTTTAAGTTGGACTTTTATAGTGGAGTAGTATGCTAATTGTAATCTTTATGTTGTTTGATGTTCAAGTTATAGTGACAGGCCTCCAAGGTGGAATGGTTTAGGCTAAGTGGTCCTAATTCCTATAAAGTATATAGGCAAAGACACACAAGGTTGTACTTTTCCACTGTTCTGATGTATGTTAATCTGTGTTAGGTAGTTAATGCTTAAAGCTTCTAAAAGGGTGGAACTCCTGACCAACTGTAGCAGTCTGTGTCATTCCACTTTTGCTGCTTTGGATTGTAAATCTTCTCTCATTTCTGGTCCCAATAAAAAAGCTTGCTATATTCAGTCCTTAACCAAGTCTAGTCTTGATAGGTGACTTCAAGAATTTTTCTTGGAAACAGAAAGACCCTGTAGACTTTTCAACACACATGTAATATAATCAGATATATGTTTTTAAAAGCTTGTTTTGGTTGATGAATTAGAAACAAGACAAAGCAGAAGCAGGAAAATATGTTAAGATGTTACTATAATTGTCTAGAAGGAGAATGAAGAGGACCTATACTAGAGTGATGACATCAGAAAGGAAGTGAGAAATGTTGTATAGATAGACTGGACAGACCTTGATGATTTATTGTGTTAGAGAGCTGAGGGAAAGGGAAGAATTGAAGATAACAAAAACATGAAGTTATTACTATGACAGAAAGGGTAAGTGGTGTTTCTATAGATAAAAATAGTGAAGTCAGAAAGATGAATAGTTTGGGAGAAAGATAATAAGCAATCTTCCCCCAGAAGCTCACACCAAATTCACAACTGGCACAAGTGGCACAAGACTAAGGAAAGCAGAGACCTAACACAAGAAGGACAAATAAGCTGCTTATTTATGTAAGATTAATTTAGATTCAGAATTTGCATTTGAAAATAGATATATTCTTAAAGAGGGTGGGTACAAATTTATTACTGCTCAAAACTTGATTTAAATAAGACATAAGAGAAGAGGAAACTTATGGCACAAAAGTAATACAACAAACACAGTGGCCACCATGAAAAACAAACAAACAAAACATACAGCATATCATCAAGGAAGCACCCATATCTGAATTTGGATTGGGAAGACTCATAGTCACAGCTATTCAGAATCTCAATTAGGAGCTATTACTAGGCAAATTTGTACAAGACTTCCTAGCCCAAATCTTCAAAGTCTCTTTACACAAAGGGGTTTTTAAAGGCTAAGAATAAAGAAGGCACTACACTAAATATTCTTATTTGATATGTAGCAGCCTTCCAGGTTCAGGATGCTCCATCACAAGAGGCCCACTAAGGAGAATATTTGTCCATTCCTGTATGGGGAGAGGAGGAGAGTTATATTTACTCCAGGAAATATCAGGTTTCTGAGGTAACACAGGTCTGCTATAAAGGATACTCATTTATTAAGACACCAGAAGGATGGCCAACTCTTCTTGTGCTTCCTGAGATTCTATCAGATAACTGCAAGTATGTTCCAAAGTTCTCAGCAAACAAGTTTACATAAAGACATGCCCAAGACTCACTGGGATTCCGCATTAGGATTCCTTACATCCCACCAAGATCTGTATGGATGCAACTCTGAGGTAGCAACAAGAAGTATCTAGCGCTGAAGCTGATCTCAAGTAAATTCTCATGGGGCTTAGAATGCTAATCCCACAGTCAAGATCATTGATGTTTATCAACAATACATCCAAAAATGAGCTGATCCAGATCAAGATACTAGTGAAATATCTGTGGTCATCAACAATTACATTATACCCTGACTCTGGGCCGGAAGAAGAAGAAAAACTATCTTATGTAGAACTATAAATTTTAGACAAATAATGATCAAAGACAATTTAGGAGAAATTAGTGGGAGAAAAACTTAAACTATCTATGTCTTTGGGAGAAGCAATCACATCAGGACAGGCTGTTCCCATGCATAACGTGGAGAACAAGGCAGTTTGTCAGAAAAGAAGGTTTAGTGTTGGCAACATATTCCCAAACAAAAAAAATAACCTCAATCCTAGATATCAACTAATAGAATAAATGCTCAGTTTGTTTAAGATAAGAAAAGACAAAGCAAGACAAAGCAAGGAAATACATAGAAAAGACAGAAAAGCTGTTTTTGGAAAGTCCACTTCTCCCGCCAAGACCTCATAGGCTCTGGCTGGCATTGCCCCTCATGGAGTAGAAAGAAAATTGCATCCCAATTTAGGATTTAAATTTAGAAGGACCCTTAGAGATCATTTCATCCAATGAGAGTAATCTTGTGATGAGGAAAAGGAGAGACTGACTCTCTCCTTTTTGCTTTCTTAGAATTCTATCTTCAAAGTTCATTTAAAATATATTTTTGGATTTCTTTTCTTTTTTTACATTACCTTCATTTCCAGATGGCCCTTCCCAAACCCATTCAGAAAGCCATCTCCTATAACAATATAAAAGAGGAGGAAATTTAAGGTGATTCAACAGAACTAATTCAAAACATCAGTTGAAAAGGTCTGGGGTAGGGAGAGAAAGGAAGGAGAGGACAAGGTTTACTTTCTCATCTCTTCTCTTTTTAGGATTGATTTTTTTAAAAAATAATTTGTTTGAATGGATGCCCATCAATTGGAGAATGGTTGAGTAAATTGTGGTATATGAACATTATGGAATATTATTGTTCTGTAAGGAATGACCAGCAGGATGAATACAGAGAGGACTGGCGAGACTTACATGAACTGATGCTAAGTGAAATGAGCAGAACCAGGAGATCATTATATACCTCAACAATGATACTGTTTGAGGATGTATTCTGATGGAAGTGGATCTCTTCGATAAAGAGAGCTAATTCAGTTTCAATTGATCAAAGATGGGCAGAAGCAGCTACACCCAAAGAAAGAACACTGGGAGATGAATATAAACTGCTTGCATTTTTGTTTTTCTTCCCGGATTATTTATACCTTCTGAATTCAATTCTCCCTGTGCAACAAGAAAACTGTTCGGTTCTGCACACATATATTGTATCCAGGATATACTATAACCTATTCAACATGTAAAGGATTGCTTGCCATCTGGGGGAGGGGGTGGAGGGAGGGAAGGGAAAAATCGGAACAGAAGTGAATGCAAGGGATAATGCTGTAAAAAATTACCCTGGCATGAGTTCTATCAATAAAAAGTTATTTAAAAAAATAATAATTTGTTGTTGTTTCAAAGGATGTTTTCCATCCTTTGTATCAGAAATCGAATTCAAAACCAAATCACAGGTCTGATGGAATGCCAACTTCTACTTTTAGCTTACTACTGCATTCACAGAGCCCTACCCTCCATCTGTCACTTTCAGAGTCTTTATTTCACATACCTAGAATTGATCCTGTGCCAAATTGTTGAGCAGATGAAGTTCATTTATTTTCACCCTCAGCCTCTGCTTTCTTTCCCTATTTTCCCTTTCATTTAGCGTCCTTATGTTGCTTCTCCTTTCTGATCAAAGCCTATGATAATGAAAATACTTGATAAGCTCATTCTCACTAAAGTGTAAATGAGTGATAAAATTGTGAGAGGCAGCATATGTAGTACAGTAAACCATCCATTGGCATCCTTGCCAGCTGCACATTTACTTAGAAAACCACATTAACATTAACTATGTTCTATTGTAATTTTATTTCTTAAACACTTCCCAATTACATTTTAATCTGGTTCTTCTCACTCAGGAGTGTTGCAGACTGCATTTTTTCAGTAGCAGCATGTTTGGTACCTTTGCTGTAATGGGGAGAATGTTGGCCATGGTGTGTCAGGAAAACCTGGATTAAAATCTTACTTTCAATACTTCCTCCAGCATAACTATAGACAATTCAACCTTTCTGAGGCTTAGTTTCTTTAGGAGAAATTATAAAATAGCCTTTGCATAAATAAAGACAGATCTTAAATAATTGTGGATATGAGTTTTTTGTAAGATAGATCAATATAATTGAAATGACAGTACTACCTAAATTAATTTACTCATTAGTGCCATAACAATCAAACCACCAAAGAATTGCTTTATGAAGATAGAATAAAATAACACAACTTATCTGGAAGAACAAAAGATCAAGAATATCAAGGGAAATAATGAAAAAAAAAGTGGAAATGAAGGAGTCCTAGAAGATCTGGATCTCAAACTATACTATAAAACATTAATCATCATAACCATTTGGTAGGTACTTAAGAAAGTAGGTAGACAACATAAAGAAATAAATGAATACTGTAGCTTTAGTGTCTGATAAACCCCCAAACTCTGTGTACGTAGGTAAGAATTTACTGTTTGGCAAAAACTGCTAAGAAAAGCTGAAAAGCAATCTGGATTAAATCTCACACTATATAATAAGATAAACTGAGATAATTTCCCAAACAAATTAGACAAACGGGAAAGAAAGTTCTATGTCTAGAGAAAATTTTTGACAGAAAAATCACTAGGGTTAGGAACATTTTTAATGATCTTTTTATTTTTTAACATTTGACAATTCATAATATTCACAGTATAATAATTAGAGTGGGAATCAGTAGGCCTGGGTTTTAGTCTTAGCTTCATAACTAACTTTCCAGATTATTTTGGAGAACTATTATATCTCTCTATACCTGTTTCCTCACCTGTAAAGGAGTAGGGATGGATCATTTTTAAGGCTTCTTCTTCCAGCTTTAGTGTTCTATGATGTGCCCATTTTTGAATGTCAATTCCAAATAAATCCAAAAAAAGAGAAAAAGATGCATGTGTACAAAAAATATTTACCACAGCTTTTTTGTACTAACAAAAAAGTGGAAAAAATGGAGAGGGGTGCATCCCATCAATTGGAGAATTATTGAATAAATTATGGCATATGAATGAAAGATTATAAGAAGAAATAATGAAGAGGATGATTTCAGAGAAACCTGAGGAGAATTATGGGAACTGACACAGAGAAAAGGAAATAAAACCTAGAAAACGATTTATGCAATTACAGTAACTTTGAAAAGACAAAACAACCTTTAAAGATTGAGAATTCTGATCAACAAATTGAGCAACCATATCTTCAATGGATTGAATAATGTTAGAGAAGTAATAGACTCAAGGTACAAAAGGACATATAACTCCTTGGACATGTAGCTCACACATACACACACACACACACACGTAATCATAATATCTATATATCTATCTCTCTAAGGATTCTCATTTCAATGTAAAAAGATAGTGACTAAAAACACAGCTAGATAAAATCTATAAATATAGAATTTATATCCCCTAAACCAGTAGTATTTCAGTGGGCAGATAGGGAATTCTAGCCAACTACTCCTTTTTTGAAAAGAATGGAGGGCCATTTCTATGGTCCTAATCTCCTTTTCCCTAACCAATAGGAATCAAAAAAATCTCCTTTAGAGAAGAATGAGTAACACTGACTTTCAAGACACATTTAGACAAACCCATATGGATCTATATAACCTCTACAGACAACACACATCAACACATATTCACAAAACTTATATTTATATGTAGAAATTTTTATATACTATTTATTAAGTTCAAACTGTTGAAGTTAAAATATATGGCCTTGAAGGTCCCTTCCACATCTAAATGTATAATTCTATGATTAAGTGTTACTATTCTTCTACATACAGACATTTGAAAGACTCCTGGGTATAAAATAAAAAGCCCTGAAATTTAATTTTGGGGCCTGAAGTTCAAATTCTGGCACTTTTATTACCATCTACATGTCTATAATCAAGTCACTTCAACTCTCTGAGCCTCAGTGTTCTCATCTATAAAATAGAGCTAATAATACTTATATCATATACCTCACATTTCTTACGTGGAAAGTCTTTTATAAAAGTTATATAAATATCATTCAAACCATCATTTTACAAATGTTGCAGCTGAGATCCTAAGAGGTTAAATCATTTGTCCAATGGCACACAGGTAGTGTTAATAGAGCTGAGATTCAAAGATGAATCCTTTCAATTTCAATCCAGTGCTCCTTTGCCTCCTTAGGAAAACTAGATTCAAATCCAAACTCTTTCATTTACCACCTGAATGACCTTGGTGAAGTAATTTCATATCTCCACATGTTTCTTCTGTAAATGGCAGTGGTAGTGGATGAAAATGGCTGGTTTCCATTTCTAGTCATATGAAAAGGTGCTCTAAATCATTTTTGATCAGAGAAATGCAAATTAAGACAACTCTGAGATACCACTACACACCTGTCAGATTGGCTAAGATGACAGGAAAAAATAATGATGAATATTGGAAGGGATGCGGGAAAACTGGGACACTGATGCATTGCTGGTGGAGTTGTGAACAGATCTAACCATTCTGGTGTACAATATAGAACTATGCCCAAAGAGTTATTGAATTGTGCATACCCATAGACCCAGCAATGTTTCTACTAGACTTGTATCCCAAAGAGATCTTAAAGGAGGAAAAGGAATCCACATGTACAAAAATGTTTGTGGCAGCCCTGTTTGTAGTAGCAAGAAACTGGAAATTGAATAAATGCCCATCAGTTGGAGAATAGCTGAATAAGTTATGGTATATGGATGTTATGGAATATTATTATTCTATGAGAAATAACCAACAGGATAATTTCAGAGAGGCCTGGAGAGAACTACAATGAACTGATGCTAAGTGAAATGAGCAGAATCAGGAGATCATTGTACACAGAAACAGGAATATTTTACGATGATCAATTCTAATAGACATGGTTCTCTTCAACACTGAGATGATTCTGACCAGTTTCAATGGTCTTATGATTAAAAAAGACATCTACACCCAGAGAGAGGACTGTGGGAACTGAATATGGTTCACAACATAGCATTCTCTCTCTTTTTTTGTTGTTTGCTTGCGTTTTATTTTCTTCATCATTTTTTCTGGTTTGATTTGATTTTTCTTGTACAGCAAGAAAATTGTACAAATATGTATGCATACATTAGATTTAATATATATTTCTACCATGTTTAACATATATTGGACTACTTGCTATCTAGGGGAGAGGAGAACTAGAACCCAAGGTTTTACAAGGCTAATTTTGCTGAATTATCCATGCATATGTATTGAAATAAAAAGCTTTAATAAAAAAAAAAGAAAAAGAAAAAGAAATGGCTGGTTTAAGCTCTAAAATCCTAGTGCCCACAGAACTATACGTCCTGTAATTAAAGAACTTACTCCAAAATGCTCTCTTCTCCACACCATTTATCTCTACACAAATGGCTGATCAGAAGAAAAGCTTACAATGATGCCAGTGATGTTTTTGTTTCATTTTTAAAACTGCACATGAATCTAGTTAGAGCCACACATATTTCTGCATTCCTAGGAAAGGAAGATGTGTGCTTTCTGACAGGACAGCTCTGCCCCAGTCCTGCAGCCCATGGACAATCTCTTAGCTAGGGCAAATGGCTCAATAGTCTAGGAAGATTTGTCTCAATCACTAAAGAGAGCCAAATAGCATTTGGTGACACATTTAGGCTTATTTTGCTTTTAGGCTTATCCACCATCTGTGGGCTCTGGGAGGTTAGCTGCAGGTCAGCTCATGAATATGCACTAATATTGTTTAGTGTCTCCATTACTGACATCCCAACCTTATTCCCTCCCCCATCGCAAATGAATACACATTATTCACTTAAATAAGGAGAAGCATTACCCTCAACATTCTATTGAGAATATAATTTATCAGCTGTTCTCCAACAAAGGTATCCATAAAATCATTTTCTATTCAGACTCCAAAGAGGCAGATTCTCCTAATATATTTCTTTGTCTGTATCTGCATGTTATTGCTATAGAAAGAAACTAGCCCTCTGGTAATGATGTTTTCCATTTAGAGAGCTCTTGATTCAGGGAAGCTCATTTAAAGCTACATTGTTCTGATGGGATCCATTTTAAATCAACAAACCTTTAGAGTTGAGTCTTATTCTAGCAGTATTGCTTTCTATAGTAAAGTTGATGATGATTGATGATGATGATAATGATCATCATCATCATCATCATCATCATCATCATTTCTGGGTTCAAGCCAGGGAAAAAAAACTGTTGGTAAACTATTTTAATTCTAATAACAGTGATGGGTGCATCTTTTAGATTATAAATTCCTTCAAGACAAAAATCTGCATTATGTCTTTCTGTCTTTTCTTTTGCTAATACAGTACATTTTCAATAGTCACAAATGAATGAATAACACATTTTGGATGAAATCCAATTCAATTATGTGTGTGTGTGTGTGTGTGTATGTGTGTGTGTACTCTGTGTGTGTGTGTGTGTGTGTGTGTGTGTGTGTTTATGTGTGTGTGTTAAGCACCTATTACCTGCAAGAGATCCCTGCTTGACAGGGACAAAGAAAGAAGAAAAGTCATCATTGCTACTTTAAAGAGGCGTATATCAAACTGACTTGATGGCTTTGGATTTATTTTAAATTATACTCTCACCTCAGTTCCAGCAAATTTCTTCTTCAGGAGGTCAGCAGCCTAGATCAGTTATAGTATATCTGCCCAAGACCCTTCCATTGTATGACTTCTTGTCTTTCTGGAAGCAGGCATCTTGCTTGAGGGAATGGTATAAACCAAACATGTTGCTTATTATGTTCAAAATTCTTCCCCATCCCATCAATTAAAGAGATTCTCAACTTCAGCATCAGGAGATCTCTTTCTTCTCATTTTTAATAACAAAATAAACCCTGGTGAAGCAGAAGAAGCTCTTGACTGAGAATGAAAAGACCAAAGTTCTAGTCCTTACTGTTTGAACTTTGACATTTCACCTCTTTCTAGAGTTCAATTCCTCATCTATAAAATGAGGAGGGGAGAAGATGTTTGACTAGGTAACCTTGGAGATCTTTTTTCACTCGAAAGTTTTATGATTCTAGATCACCACTGATCACTAGAAGCAAAGACCCTAACTCTTCCCAAGCCATTTTGTTAAAAGACCATATTTACTCCTTTTGCTGGGCTGTTTTGCTCAGCATGTAGCCCCAACGTTCTCCCTTCCTTCTGTACTCACTGTGGCTACATTCCTGCTCCCTATCTAATGCATATCAGATCCACAAGGGAAGTAGCATGAGACTGAAATATCTAGATCAAAGAAAATGGCAAGACCAACCTGTTTGATCTGGCATTTCCTGATGGAAACAGTCCTGTTGGCCCTGAGTTTTTGAATTTTTCCTGACTTCCAGCATTCTTTTGGTGTTCTGATCTTTTATCTGCATCCAGATATCCTTGGATAATTTTTTCCTTATGAAAAAAAAAATGTAATAAATAAATTTGTTCCAGAGCTCCTGGTGTAAATTCAGTTGATTTGGATATAGCTAAAGTCATTTTAATTTGAAAAGCAAAGAACAAAATGGAGGCTCCAATAAAATGAAAACCAGACTTTCTCTTTGGACTAAAATGAAAGCACTCTCTCAAATGGAAAAGGAAAATTGTGTGAAAAGCAAGGAGTAAATGAAACTATGTTTATAAAGGATGAAGGCCATGTTTTTCCGGTTAAGATTTGAATCTTTATATTCCAACCGCTATCACATCTAACTCCAGCATGCCCATCAACTGCTCAACCCACCACCTTACGCTAGATACAAATTTTGTTAGAGTTGGCTGTAGTTAATGTAGTTCAAATTCTACATAAATTAAGACAGAGTCATGGTTTACAGAAATCCTAGTTGATTAAATGGGAAGTGGCAAAAAGAAAAGTCACTGTGTAACTACATCTCAAGAGAGATGTCAGGTTTACAATAAGCTTTAATCAATCAATCAACAAGCATTTATTAAGTACTTGTTTTGTGCCAGGAACTACACCGATAAACATTATGGTTTTAAAAGGGGAGAAACAAACACAGTCTCTTCCCTCAAAAAGCTTACAAGCTAATGGAAGAGATGATATATACCTATATTGCTACATACAAGATATATACATAGTAGATGGAAAATTATCTCAGAGGAAAAGACCTTTGAAGCTGGAAGGACCAAGAAACACTTGTTTGCAGGTGTTAGTATTTAAGCTTAGTCTTAAAAGAAAGCCAGGGATCCTTAGAGCCAAAGAGTAGGGAAAAGGACATTCCAGGCATGTAGGATAATCAATCCAGAGAGATGGTGGATGAAGCATTGTGTGCAGTGAATAGGTGGTGGTTTTCCTTCATTGCAGATCTGACCACTTCTCAGGTGTGATAGAGTGAAAATAGAAATAGTGGGTTAAGCTATTCAGTTCAATTATTTTTCTGTAATATCTGATTCTCTGAGTCATATATTTTGGCTTTTCTTGGCAAAGATACTAGTGGTTCATCATTTCCTTCTCCAGATCATTTTACAGATGAGAAAACTGAGATAAATAGGATAAAGAGACTTGCCCAGGTTCACATAATTAGTAAGTGTCTGAGGCCAGATTTACATTCAGAGAAATAAAGAGTCATCCTGATTTCAAGTCCAATGCTCTATATACTATGCCAGCTAGTTGCCTTAGGTTGAAGTATATGGCTACTGATACCCCTTTCAACTTTCAAAATCTGTTACTATGATTCCATGAATCTCTTTCTCATTCTATACACTCATGACTTGCTTGCAAGTATCATTTGTTCCCATGAATTAAATCTCTATTTCTATGTGGATGACTCCTTGATCAAACATCAAGCTCTATTCTTTCTTCTTGCTGCCAGTTATCCAATCATGATCTCAAACTTCATATATTTCAAATTGAACTTTATCAACCTCTCTATTTCTCTTTGGCAATATCCTCCCATTCACTTAGATTCATAAACTAGAGTCACTTTTGACTCTTTTTCTCCAAATCTGTTTGACAAATCCTATCAATTTTATCTCTAACTTCATTCATTCAAACTTTCATCATCTCTTGCCTAGATAAAACCCTATTAATTGGCCTCTTTACATAGTCTAACATCTTCGATTCATTCTCCCCTTGTTTGTCAAAACAATCTTCCTAAATTCTGATTGTGTCAATTAGTTGCTTAAAAAAAAGGTATACACCTCTCAATATTTGGAATTTAGCCTGGAACTTAAGGCCTTCCTTTTTGTCCAACCTACCTTTTGAGACATTATTATTTCCCTTCACACATTCCATTCAATCTGTATTATTTGTTGTTCCTTTAGTTTTTCATTGTCTGCAATGCTCCTTTTCTGCCTTCTGGGGCCAAGGAAACAAGTTTTAGAGGGATCATGATGATCTAGGAAAAGAAGATAAAAGTAGGCTTTTAATGGCGTGAACCAGGAGAGAGCAATGTCATAGAACTCAAAAGAGGAGAAAATTTCCAGAACAAAGGGGATGGTTAACAAGGTCAAAAATCAGAAAGGAATATGAAGACTTAAAAAATGGTCATCATGTTCAACCGTTAAGAAATATCATTTTGGGGCAGCTAGATGGTGCAGCCCTGAAGTCAGGAGGACCCGAGTTCAAATCTGGACTGAGACACTTAACACTTCCTAGCTGTGTGCCCCTGGGCAAGTCACTTAACCCCAATTGCCTCAGCAAAAGGAAAAAAAAAAGAAATAGAAAAGAAATATTTTTGAGAGTGCAGCTTTCAATAAAAGGAACAGAAGGAACA
This sequence comes from Antechinus flavipes, assembly GCF_016432865.1. Classification (NCBI taxonomy): domain Eukaryota; kingdom Metazoa; phylum Chordata; class Mammalia; order Dasyuromorphia; family Dasyuridae; genus Antechinus; species Antechinus flavipes. The sequence goes on from NC_067398.1 coordinate 428,047,506, forward strand.
GAGAAGTAGAAGTATGGCAGTAAAAAGTAGGAAAGATGAAGAATAGCTTGAGGGCTGGGCAGGGTCAAGTGATGTGTGTGGGGCCTGGGGAGAGATTTTTGTTTGTTTTTTACTATTTAAATAAAGATAAAGGCCTGAGCTTGTTTGGAGATAGTAAAGAAGGATAGGGTGAAAGATTGAAAGTAGGAGAGAAAGGTCAATGAGGCTAAATCTGAAGTGGAAACAAGAGGTGGTGAACAAGGCCACAAATAGAGAGGTTATCTTTGGCAAAGAAAAGTGCTACCTGTTCTCTAAATAATGGAGCCAATGAGGAGAGGATAGTGAAGATGTAAAGGGGTTTTGAGATGTGAATTAAGGAAGCAGAGGGAATTAATAGTAAATAGCCTTATGAGAACAATCTTTGAGGCAGATTCAGAAATGACTGCACTGCAGGAAGAAAGTCATTTGGGAGTAGCTCATTAAAAGGAGCCTGATGGGCAAGAAACAAAACAATGTTGCTCTTCATACTTAAACCAGAACTTGAAGATAGAAAATGAGAAGATGGGAAAAGGAGAGCTGACTTTTCACTCTCCCCAACATACAAAAAATGCAACTACAATCAAATTATATTTCAAGGAGAAGGCACTCAAACCACAACTATAAATAGTAATTCTATCCTTCAAGATAAGCCTCAAAATTAACTTCTTCTGAGAAGTATCTCCAAGCAGCTCTAATTTTGTTCTTTTTCAGAATTTATGTTTGCTTTTTAAATTCCTGTACCATGTCACAACAAACATTTTTACAAAGGGGTCGGTATCATCAATAAGATTTACAGTTAAAAGGGACCTTGGAAGACTAGCTATTCTAATCCCCTCATTTTATAGGTCAAGAAGACCTGAGTTCAAATACTCTCTCAGACACTTACTCTCTGGGTAACTCTTGGAAAGGGATCTAACTTTCGTTTGCCTTAATTTCCTCAACCATAAAATAGAAATTATAATAGCACCTATCTCCCAGGATTATTGTGAGGATCAAATGAAATAATATTTGTGAAGTGTTATATAAAGATTATTTTGTTGTTTCACAGATCAAGAACATGAGACCCTGAAAAGACCTAGATACTGCCTTTTTGCTTGTGAGGCTCTCAGGGTTAAGTGACTTGCAAAGGATCACACAGCCAGGAAATGTCAAGCATCTGAGGTGACTCTGTATCCACTATGAGTGATAAGAGCCTACATTTGAACTTAGAATTTCTTTTTCCAGAGGGATGAAGAGGAAAAAAAAGAGGGGAGGGTTTTTGTTTTGTTTTGGCTTTTTTTTGGTTTTGTTTTGTTTTGGCTTTTTTTTGTTGTTGTTTTGTTTTTGCTGAGGCAATTGGGGTTAAGTAAGTTGCCCAGGGTCACACAGCTGAGGCCAGAATTGAACTCAGGTTCTCCTGACTTCAGGGCTGAGGAGGGTGTTTTTTTTGACAAGACGGCCAAGAAAAAGACCAGTGCAGGTCACATTTGGGCAAGACTCTCTAGCTGTAAGAATCTGGTGCATCAAGAAATGTGACTAATGCCCAATGAAACTCATGTGTTTACAATCCATTTCAACTGGTGAAAAATTATCAAGAAGAAGCATAGGAGGACAATGGGGTGTGCTACAATGAACACCACTTTGTGAATTAGGATGTTCTAGAACTACTATTAATTTGGGCACATGGATCCCCTCTGAGTCTCAGTTTCTTCATCTGTAAAATAAGTGGGTTGCGCTAGATGAAAAAAGCTCATTTTTCTATCATCTTATAAATCATTTTTACAGTAACTTTGTAAAATAGACTGTGTGCCATTCCTACTTTATGGATCAAGAAATTGAGACTCAGAAAGATATATTAATGGCTAGAGGAAGTTAAAAAAGGACTCCAATTCAAGTCAGATCTTGTAGCTGCAAATTTAATGTGCTTTACATTATCTCTGATGTCCAATCTTGTCTGCAATCCTATCTGAGGTCTAGGCTGAGATCTGCTCCTACCTAGCTGTACAGCCAGAGACTTACTTCAAGCTAATGCAATCTTAGGCTGCATTTTAAAAGGCTTGATTACCAGAACTAGGGAGGTGTTATCTTCTTGTACTTTGCCCTAGTCCGACTACCTCTGTCCAATTCTAGATGCCACATTTTCAGGGCATTGATAAACAAGTGAGGATCTAGGACATTAACCAGGAAGGTGGATAATTTCCAGATCATGCTGTATGAGGATTGGCTGAAAGAAGTGCAGATGAATAGCCTGAAAAAGAAAAGAGTCATACATGACACAATGAATGTGTATACATATTTAAACGACTATGATGCAGAAAAAGAATTGGACTTGGTAGGTAGCTAGATGGCATAATGGATCGAGTGCTAAGTGTAAAAAAATAGAAAGCATAATCAAAGGATTTTAGGACAAGAAGAAATCTCAGTAAAAAGGACCTTGCTACTCCCAATTCACTTTTGGATGACTTTATTAGGAAGTTTAGATATAGAAACAAGAAGACCTAAGTCCATTTCTAGTATCAGACATTTATTAGCTGTGTGACTCTGGTGAAATCATCTACCTCAGTTTTCCCATCTATAAAATGGGGGTGATAAATAATAATACCTACCTCACAGGGTTGCTAGGAAGTTGAAGCAAGATAATATTTGTAAAGCAGTTTGCAAAATTTAAGATGTTACAGAAATGTTAAATATTATTATTATCATTATTAATTCTGTTTGAATCCAGGAGATAAAACTATGAACAATGGTTAAAATAGAAAATTAGATTTGTTTGGTGCCAAGAAAAACTTTCTAGCAATTAAAGTTATCTGAAAGTGATATAGATTCCCTTGGGAGGCAGCAGGGTCCCTTACATGGAGGTTCCTTCTCTAAGATCTTTTGATTATACTTCCTATTTTCTTACACACGACATAGGAAAAGGCAAATACTCAGATGTCTATGTAATAATAATGCTGTAGTTTTGCATATTTTCAGAAATAACAATCTTTCATACATAGATACTCACATGTGAAGGAAGGATCCACTTCTAGAAATTAAAACTAAAAGCTTTTTTTTTTTCAAAATGTTTCATTTTTTATTTTGGGCATATCCTGAAGGTCAACAAGACAAAGGAGAAACAAGAGATGATGAATTTTTTAAAAAATAGGGTAGTATCACTCAATGTAACATGACCACACATACCAATGAATGTTATCTACTAGAAAAAAAAAATGGATGTGCAAATAAGAAGTTGTCTAGGAATAAAAAATACTATTTGTGTATGTTTAAGAATGGTTTTGGAGATTTAGGACCTGGATTCCAATGACAACTCTGCTGCTTCCTATCTGTGTGACTTTGCACACATCACTTGGGTTTTCTGATCTTCCATTTCCTCATCAGTAAAATGAGAGAAAATAGTTGAGGTCCCTTTCTAAGGTCCCTTTCAGTTCCATAAATATGATCCTATTATCCATCCATCATTTCATTTATTTCCACACACTCCACTCCAACAATCTAGTTAGACTGAATTTCAGTATATCTCTTACCAACTTTTCTACCAAAATAACCCTTTTCCGTTCAATTTAGACTTCCTGATCCTACTCTGACATCTTTATCTAAATATCTCTGTCCTTCTAACATATGTGAAAAGCAAATTTTGATAACTGGTTTTCTCCTAGGGTTTTCAATAGAAGAATCTCAAATGGTTACCTTTTCTAACCATATGGCATGTAAAGTGGAAGGAAGCTGGATAATAAACTGAAAAAAGACAGATGAGGAAAAAGGACAGCAGGGTACAGCTCACATTTCTGTCTCAAGTTCAGAGAAACTTGGTGTAATTTGAGGGATAGCTAACTCAGAGATTATATATTCTTGAACAAAGATATGTCCCCAATTCACCTGCCCTAAACACCTGAAATTCCCAGCTCTGATGTTTTCTGGGAGAGGTAACCAATTAGTTAGCTAAATATTAATAGAAGTTAGCTTATCTGGTTAACCCATTATTATGCAAGGAAAATATCACCTGTGCTTTAGTATTATGTGAAATAATTTCTGCACAAATTCAGAGTTCTAGTCCAGCTCTGCCACCAATTAAGTGAATAACCTTAAGCAAATTTTTTATCTATAAAATGAATTTTTGGTAATTTCTAGAGTGCCTTCTTCTATAGTTCTAATGGTAATACATAAAGGAAGTTTTAATTGGAACATGGGGAGATTTGGGGTTAAGATGGGACACTGTGTGAGTCTCTAGACTCACACTCTAGTTAACCAAGTAATAATAGGAGGCAAAAAACAAAAACAACTAGATACCTAAAGAGACAGCTAGATGGTTCAGTGGATAGAGTGCTGTGCCTAGAGCCAGAAAAACCTGAGTTCAAATCTGACCTCAGATACTTATTAGCTGTGTACTGGGCAAGTCATGTAACCTCTGTTTGCCTTAATCTACTAGAGTTAAGAAATCTACTAACTCTCTCATTTTACAAAACACCCCATGCACAATATTAACATGCTTATAGTCTATGGAGTTAAGAAAAGTCAGGTACAATGATTGAATAACAATCTAAGGAAAAGTATATATAAAAGTGAGGAAGCCTGGAAGGACATTGAAGAAGAAAGAATAACATTTATATTGCTTTTAAAATTTGCAAAATGACTCAAGACTAAGCCCACTATGAAGTGTTCTGTCTTCTCTACCTTCCCACCACCATACTGTCTTTCCTTCAATGAAGTCTTTCTCCTTACTATAGCTAACTCTGGTCAGTGTGCTAAACTCCTCTATGGATTTAGGCAGCCTGTCAATGGCATACTCATGGCATATTCTTTTAATGGATTCTTCCAAACTCCTTTTTTTTTTTTTTGATAACCTTATCACTCTTACAATTCCTGATGCCTATTTTACCTTTTCATTTTGTCTATAACCTCTTCTCCTAAATAAATCTACCTTTTGGCTAAAAGAATAAACAAATAAAATTTGCAAAGTGTTTTAGGTATTTTATAAAAGAGCCGGTGCAGTTGATAGCCTCTGCATTAGGTTCAAAATCTAACTGACTATCAGCAAATCACTTAATTTCTCAGCATCTCAGGCAAAACACTAAAATTATAAACTGAAAAGTAGTTGCTGGTTTACATTGGTAGGATTAAAGTTTCCTCACCGGGAAAGATTCTAATCTCTTTTAAACCTCAAAATGAGCCTGGGATCAGGATGATAAGTATTATCCTTATTTTTACAGGTGAAAAAACTAGAGCTCAGAATGGTTGATGTAGTTTACACAGAATCACATAATTAGCGCGTAAAGGTGGATAGGAATTGAACCCAAACTTTCCTGACTCCCAAGTTTAACAGTTTATTTAGGTTACCACACTAGATTGGCTTGATTTCAATCATTCTTCCTTTTTTAGAGATTCATTCCAGCTATGGAATTTAGCAGATTGTCAGACTTAAAACACACAAACTTCTTTCTCCCCCATTTTTTATCATTAAAGGGTAGGATACCACAGGGAGAGGATATGGATTCAAATCTTACTTGTTATTATTGGTATCACTTTGGGTACCTGTGTTATTTATCCTCTTTGTGACTTGATTTCTTCATCTCTAAAATTAAAGATTTGTATGGTCACTTCCAGCTCTAAATGTATAATTCTCTACACAGTTGGAAAGGAAAGATCCATATTTTAATCTAGATCATCTATCACTAGATGGAGTATCTTTACTCCATCTTTACATCCATAGTTACTCAGGTGCTGTTTTATTTACATTGAAGTATTTAGCTTCCAAGAATTTTTTTAACCACTGTAGAGAAATGTATTTAAAAAATAGTTTACTGCAACAAGATTATATGATGAGTAACCATGACAGATATTGCTCTTCTCAGCAATATATTGATCTAAGACAATTCTAATAGAGTTGGGATGAAAAATGCCATCCACATCCAGAGAGAGAACTATAGAGAATGAACACAGATTGAAACATAGTATTTTTACTTTTTGTGTTGTTTATTCCTCTTCATGGTTTTTCCCTTCTGTTCTAATTTTTCTTTTGCAAAATGACTGACATGGACAAAAATGAATGCTGAAAACTATCTTTACATATAATTAGAAAAATAAAACACTATTAAATTCGGGGGGAAGGGGGGGGAGAAAGAGAGAGAATAGTTTACTGCAGTTAAATAGTTTCCTGGCTCCCAGAATTCAGCCAAAATATTGAAAATAAATGTGTGAGGGGAGGAAAACCAACTGAAAAAAAGATATACCAACAAGACTAATGGAAGTAAAGGGTCCAGATAACTAAGTATCCAGTGCTTCCCTTCCCTATGAACACTTTACCAACTACCATCACTTCTTATCTTCTATTCTTCCAGACTACAAGATGCCTCCACTCTCTTAGTGGGGCCATGTAGTTAATAAGGCTGACCCAGAAGGGGGCAAAAATGCCATTCTCTTTTTTCTACATCTTTACTTTTGAGGCAAGCAAAGTTGTGCCTTTGGAGTGTTACAGCAATTAATAAAATAGGCAACAGTGAATGCAGTGTAAAGGATAGCATTTCAAGTCAAATAGCCTGAGTTCAAATCACAGCCCCACTATGTCACAACGACTTTAGGTCTATTTCTTAATCTTTAAAATAAGGGATTAGACTAGATCTCCAAGGCTCTTTTCCAATTTTAATCCTATAAATGTATGATCTTTACTTTAATGCCAAAAATGTCTCATCCCCTCTGGTTCTACCATATTTCTTTGCCAACACTTGTTCTTAACCTGGAGTTATGAATTTTTAAAAGTTAAAAAGAGAGTTAACAATTTTGATATGATTTCCTTTGTAATCTTACATACTTTATGTTATGCATTTAAGAACATTGTTCTGAAAATGGGTTTGTAAGTTTTACTCAACTCTCCCCAACAGTCCATGACTTAAGAGTTAAAACTTCTCTGCATTACAAAGCCTGTAGTCCCTCTGCTCAAGCTGTGTTAGCCTAAAAGCTTATCATCTTCTATTCTCTTTCTCTATCCCAGTTCATCCCATTATCTTGAATTAACTTTCTACACAAATATTCCCAAATATGCTCAGAAATAGCTGGGGATAATTTTTTTCTTCCCCACTTTAAGACTAGATTATCTCATGTTGGAAATATTTAGATATGTGCAAAATAATCAATAATCCTTTTCAAGAAAAGTAGTAACATGTATTAAACTGCATTTAGGAGTATTGAATTATTTGAGACACCTTTCACAGTCATTTTCAATTGCTAAATCTGGGGGAATTTTTTTATTACCATAAAAATTCATTTACTCCCTTTACCTCACACCAGTCACATTATTCATAGAGGGGCTGGATTTTAATCTCCTCCTGGTTCTGAGGCAGGTCCTTTAGTTTCTCTAGATCACACATTCTTCATCTGAAGATGAATCTCTGAATCCCCCTTCTTCTCAAGTGACTCAAATCTTTTTGAAAAAGTCCATATTCTCAAAGGTCCTTTTCTTTAAAACATTTATCTGGAGAATTTAGCATTCTACCATGGTCAGCTCATGACTGAATGCACCAAGGTGCATGTGGATGTACCCTCACTAGGACTCCCACCCGAGGGCAGAGCAGAAGATCTTTTGCATCATTTTTAAAAATATCAGTCAGGGCATGGCATACTATCAAAATTCAAGGCTCAGCAACATGTTTTGCATCCGGTCTTTACAAAATCCAAAGAATGCTTTCTTTGGCTTTTCGGGGGCCACTTGAAAGTCAGCTCCACTCTCAAAAACCTTGGCTCAGAAACTACATTTTGTTTTATTTCTACCCAAGCCTATTAAAATTTTTAGCATAACCAATGGATAAAAATTCCAGTCAACTTTTCTTCTTTGGAAAAAAATAAAAACAACCAGCCTATTTGAAATCATTTTAAGAATTTTAATCATAACAAATGTTTTAACAGTTGTCATAAAATCAACATTACCACATATACAAAGGACAAGACATCAGTCTGGCATACAAAAATACCATATATTAAAATAGGGATCAGTGGAGAAAAAACACAGGACTTTCTAAGACACCATCTATGACAAAGAGCAAGCAAAGAATGCTTTTAAGACATTCAGATTTATAAACAGCAGCTTCATATCCCCTTTACAAAGTCAATATTTGGCAACATTTGGATGATATTTCTACACAGCCCGGCAGCTCATATATCTGTAGGGCTACTTAGCCCTTTAAAGAAAAGCTTCTAAAATAAATTATCCACATTATTGCAAATGAAACATGTCACAGACTTGAGTTAACAGCCTCTGAGCAGTATTAATCTAAGCTATTTGACTGGAATATCATCAATTGGAGAAAGCTAGAGAAGACTAGGGAACCTACAAATGGAACAGCGAGGCTGAGACTTAGGGTTTCTGTGGCCCTGAACTGGAGCCAACCTCATTGCATATGGCAAATGAGCAAAACATATACAAGTAGTAGTAAATATGTGAAACAAGGAAGAAAAGATGAACGTTAGAAACTCCAAAAGTTAAGAATAAATGTTTCCCAAACCTAATTGCAATTATCACTTTAAGTTGGCTAATGTATCCAAAGGAACACGTAATAAGTAGTCCAAGGATGCTAGGATTTGTATTTTCGGGTACAATTTGCCTTCATCATGTGTCTAAAATTGCCAGGGTATTAGCAACTTAAGGAGAGAAAATCTGTACAAGAGGGGCACAATTTGACTCCTTCTTAGACTGCTAGAATAACTCAAATCCTCTCAGCTTCTCTCTAACTCAAATCCTCTCAAACTCACTATAGTTAGCACATTCTGAACATGCTGTTCATTTTTAAGTCATTTAATATTCTAGTTGAAACAAGAGGGTTGTTAAAAAGAAGTTTGTGTCCAGTCTAATTCATTACTGGATTTTTTTCCCCCCACAACTGAGTTTTGCTACTCATCTTGGAATCCTACAAGATTAACTTTAGTTTTAGGCATTGTTATTAGATTTTACTACTTTTAAGAACTTGCTTTCTTTCTCAAGGTATATTTCCCCACACGATGGCATTTGGTAAGTTATATCCCATAGTCAGGTAAATTTCAGAAAAATCCCACAAATGATATTTAAAGAATATCATAAAGGTAGTAACACCATGCTAATTGTTGCTAATAAAAGATAGCATATATGGCACCAAACTGATATTTAACAGACATCTGACTCTAGGATCTTCTTTTCCCTCTATTTTACTCTTTTCCCTGCTAAAACTATCTCCTGTTGATACTTGTGGATTATCTTAATACAAACCTCAAACCAGAAAGGGAGAACCATTTGCAGACAACCTTCGATAGCACAAGATAACCCATATCCCTGGTAATCATCTACAAATTAGTAGATTTTATCTTTTTTCATGGACCACTGTTTCTGTAGCTTATCATGATGTGTTTCAGGGCAATGATCTATTGGAAAAGATTTTGGCAAAGGAGGCTTAATCTTATAACATTCTTAAGAATATAAAGAAAAAAGTCACATTGTGGCAAACTTTAAGAGTTCTTCAATATTTTGCCTAGTGTGCTACAAAGTGATTGCCCATAAGATATAATAATTAATAACATTAACAATACCTTTGATTTCAAGAATTATCCAGAGAACACAGGACCTACTTTACCATCATGATGTCTTTTACCTGAAAACATTTAACAGTATAAGCTCAGAAATGCACTTTTATAAAACAATAGCCAGTATATGTGAGGTAAGCTTTAAAAGACCAGTACACTTCAGGAGTTCAAAAGTCATGTGCTGCCATCGTCATTGAGCTCCCAAAATAACAAGCCACTTGGGAAAAAATGGATTAAATCTCAACAATGATTATACTCCTTATTGATCAATGGCTGCCACACCAAAAATTTATAAAATATGATCAAAATTTCTACAAACATGTAATAGATGTTTTTATCATATACTCACTCCTTGTAGTTGGTAAAGACAACAGTATAACTCATGATAATTGGCTAATAAATTATCTATACATCCAAAATCATTGAAATACATATAACAACAACCTGGAAAGTGCGGCATTTCCATCAGGATTTTACACATAATTGGCAGCACATGACTAAAAATCTTTTATGTGTATGTAATTTTTAACTTTTACAGTACATGGAACTAAAGCATAAACATATAGTCTGATGTTTGACTATGTCCAAAAACTATCTATTTAAGTTTCAATAATACACTCCTCAAAAATGTTTTGAGATTTTTTTTAAAGTATAAGAGCATGGCTGCCAGAGTAATATTCTTAAAAACAGAAATCTTAATTACTTCTTAAATTAAATAATAAGCCTCATCTTTCTTATGTATTTCAAGTGTGAAATCCTGGTTGAATTAAGGGCACTGATGAAGAGAGCAACCAGAAGCTACTAAATGTTACATACAGGTAACCAATCATGTGTTGACCCTTTTTGTTCAGGAATCAAAGATCAACTGGTTTGTTTCATCTATTTACACATTTCATCAGGTTTATCTATGTAAATGTTGCATTTTCCCATTAGACCATAAGCTTTTAACGTTCTTGTGTTTGTAGTCTTGGCATGTAGTATAACATCTAGATATATAATAGATGCCAAACAAAAGCTGTTTTTTAATTTCATTATTCAAAGTAGTGCAAGCTCCAGTCCAAGTGAAATTTACCACTGGAAAGACAAATTTGATAAATACTAGGTAGGTAAAGGGAATGAGAAAGGAGTGATTTTTTTTTAACGTGATAATTTAAAATGATAATTTTGCTCTTCTATTATTACTAATAAAAAATGAAAACAAACCAAAAACTCTAACAAAAACAAAACAAATATTTACTTAAGAAGAGGGAGATGGCATTTATATGTCATTCTCAAAATGAACTTCTAAATATCATTGTTCATTGAAAGTATCAGGTTTGTTCAAATAAGCTGTTCAATACCAACTGTAGCTATATGACTTTAAAGTAAGTGATTTGACTCCTCTGAAACCTCAGTTTCCTCCTTTGTAAATCAACATGGTTGAGTTGGAGTAAACATTCTTTTAAGGTTTTAATACTGCAAGATCTTGACATTATTATTTATATATCACTGCTTATATATTTTTGAGAAATTAATGCCTCACTTAAATATTAATAAAATCAGTACCTATTCTGTACAATTCAAAAGGAAACCAAGAGAGAGAACACATTCCTACTAAGATAACATAGACAAGAGTCTTATCCTCCTCTTTTGAAAAATGTCATAGGAAAAAATTAATTCAATTCAAAGAGGAAAAAATAAAATCAAATACTTAACATTTTCATTATACTTCAGGTAACAAAAATATTAACCAAATTTTACATAAATTTTATTGCTCTGAAATAAGACTGAAAAGTGAAATGTGGTAAATATCCTTTTGGATACATGAAATCTAGAATCATCACACTGGATAGCTAGTTTTTGGAGGAGGGGATTGGTCTTCAGACAGGGATGAAAAAAATGACACATAAATATTTGTCTTTTGATCTAATTACCATCATCCCTAGACTGTTCGATTTTGTCCTTTGTTAGATACACAAGTGATTTTATAGTAAAGTTGTGTTTGGTTTTGTAAATCAGATAACTTCCTTAGAAAAAATTAAGTGAATTATAAGAACGAAAGAAAGGAAAAAAAATGTGTTAGTAAACTAATGGGAGGTTACAAATCCTAAATTCTTTCAGAAAGAAATGAAATATAAACCTGAAAAAAAGTCCCCTGCTTAGTCTTCTCTTTGAAATGCAAAATAGTATTTCTGTTTCAGTTTGGCATCTGAAAATTTATGTATACATATACATCTACATACAAATATACACAAGCAACCCCAGCAAACAACTTCATCTAGCTGGTAGGTTTTAAAGGATAAACAACACAACTAAAGACCTTTTCTATCAATACACTGCAGGAAATTCTAACTCTTGAATTCCCATACTCACTAAAGTTAAATGCATCTTATTAAAACATCAATACACCTAGCATGGGGAGAAAGGAAAGAAGTGAGATGAGTAGATTGCCTTACTCATCCAAAAGACATTAAACTGGGGGCCACAAAATTCTGAAACAATTTCATATCATATACCATGCACAGCTTGTAAGCCAAAACGTTTTAGAGTTATTGCTTAGTAAGAGCAGATTTAGCAAAGAGAAATATTTGCACATTTGTTTAATAAGCTTTTTATCACACTGTGGCTCAAAAATCCCACATGTAGAGGCGTGATAGACATTCAAAGTTTGTTTTATCATTTGTTGATGCAAACTAATAATCACAGAGGGACATCAGTGGACTTTCATCCTTAAACAGCTTAAATACTTGATTTTGAGTCCACTGACAACCTAAAGAGGAAAATAAGAGGGATTTTCAATTACATATTCCCCAGTCTTTAACAAGAACTAAGGCTTCATAGCTTAGTTTTCAAAGTGCATCTGCATAAATAATGCCAAAATGATTAACCAGCACATGATTATAACTCCTGCTGTGACCCATGATTTAAATGAACCTTAAGTTTAATTGTGGAGTTTTTCTTTTTGTTTACAGAAACCAAAATATCTTATAGCTCTCTCTAGTCATCAGACGTGTGTTTTGACACAGAAAACTTTATCATTATAATTCATGCCTTCTACAATTGGCTGTATCTACCATTTAAAAAAAATTGCTGTGGGTTTTTTGGTCAAAAATTTTACTCTTGAATAGAGTGTTCTTTTGCTAATACTGTATTCACATTTAGTGAGATTCACTGATAAAGAACAAACTTCATGCTCTTGATTGCTGAATATTTACAAAACACCTACAATCCTTTACATATCATTTAAACATTATAAAAATGACTAATATGCAATTTAAAAATCCTACACTGCACAATCACATCATTTGATAATTTTCTTTCAATTCACTTATATATCATCAAATAAACCCTCTTCTGTCTCCCAGAGAAGCTTAAGCTAAAAATAAACACATAGATCTACCAATCAAAGAGAACAGCTGGTGAGTAAGTATATGCATTCCCCAGAAATCAAGATGGCGCCAACAGAAATCCAGGAGAGCCCACCTATGGAAAATTAGGCAGGTGAATACAAAAATAAGCATTCTCTGATTCTCTTTCGTTGTGCAATGGAATGAGTAAAAAAGACCAGAGTCAGACCTGAGTTCTCTTCCTGGCTCTGTGTGAAATGATTTCACACCTCTCTGTGTCTCAGTTTGCTCAGTTGTAAAATGAGAGGTTGGGAATAAATGATTTCTATAATCCCTACTAGCCCTAACATTCAATCTGTTTAAATCCATTCAAATTTGTAGTTGAAAAAATGAGAAGTTTTATTGGTGTGAAGATCTCTGTGTATGGAAATCTTGTGTAATTTTAGTCAGATGATATGAGGAGTAGAGGGTGCAGCTGGGTTGGATGTTTTACTGATAAATTATCACAATAAAATATCACAATAGAAGTTAATTCAAATATAGGAGGCTAAAATGAATTTCTACAAGCCTCTTAGCTTTTTTAAAACACCTGATTATTCACAAATAAAAATGATTGTGGTACACAAGTATCCTAAAAACTTCAGGCAGAATCCATTCTTAAATTATTAAAACTCTTTTTTTCAAAGTTAAAGTAGCAAGATCAACAATCTATCACAGACTGAATTAGCTTCACACTGTTTAAATGCAAAGTCAGCAGTAGATTGTTAAGTATAACTTTCCTGAATAGTTTTTATTGCAAGGTCTCATACCAAGAAAAACAGAACATCCTATTGTGGGTTAAAATCTAAAATAAAGCATGTCATACATGGGGAGTACTAGATCATGTTATATTACAAAGCAGTCCATTTTTACACACTGTACACAAAGATAATTAGTTTCCAATATTTACCCCAAAAAATGTGGCATAGCTTAAAATAAGAAGCACAGGGATCTCTCAAGCATTTTTTTAAAATGCATTTTCCAATTTGCTTATGTAATAGAAACAAGCAAATGGCTAGGTTGGACATGCATTACAGAATCCTGGGAAACTATGAGCAATTGACACTAACCCAATAGTATATGATGTTACATAACATAGGATAGTATTCAATTAATATGATACCTAAAGTATTAATATCAAATATTATTTGTTTTATAATGCCCAATGAGTTATACAATATGGCATTTTAACCTAATTTCTTGTTTGTCTTTCCAAATGAATTTTCTAGATATCCCCCCAAGAAAAAGAGAATTGGATAGATTCAGCAAACCTAATGCTTTATTATTAACTAGATATTGATACTAAAAGTCATACCAATTTCACTTAATAGTATCATTATTCTTTTTGTGTGACTGCAGTACCTTACAATAGATGAACTTCATTGCATTGTTATACATAGTTAGAATGTACTGAAAGGTAATACTTGAATTACTAAATACAAAAAATGAATTTGTTCCTTAATTTTATAAACTACAATTCCAAATGTGGTTATTAGGGACCTGTCTGTCAGGTTCTGTTTTTCCTCATTTTCCTTGGTTCCATGGAATTTGAAAAGAAATGTTAACAAATTAATTCTATTCATATGCTACCTGATTTACCAAACTCACATGAATTAGAATTGCCAAGCCCCACAGTTGCTTGTTTTATTAATTAAGGGGGAAATAGCAATGGATAGAGATCTATTATTTAATATGAGTCCATCCTTCACAGGGCCATCTAAGATAATAAATAGTGAATTTTTTCATTTCAAACAGGAGTGTATGAAGCCATCAGCTTGCTACTTTCCTCAACACATAGATGCTTTCCTTTGTATTGGCACTCATCTATTTTTGTATCAACAATTTAAAAAAAAAAAAAAGACACAATTCCATTTGGCTTTCTCACCCTCATGTCAGACATCATCTTCCAAAGAACCATTCTATAATGTGTATGTATAAGCCCATATCTGTCATCAATTGAATACAACTATCATCATTTAATATTCAGAGAAAAAATTAAAGTATCACCTCCAGTTTTTACCATACTTCCAACCCCAAACTCAAATATGGGAGAAAGTGATCAAGATGATATATATGCACTTCTTCATAGAAAGAATTCTGTTTTCCTATGATATAACTTCTTGAAAAACTTCCCTTGTGTCCATTCAGATCTAGCATCCCAAATACTTGCTGAAAAGATTTTTAAAACCTGAGGCAAATGAAACACATAGGTGCGTGCACATGCACACACACACAAACACACACACATATTTACACTTCTGATTCTTGTTTTGCAAAAATGGCTTGAGAGGGGAAAAAAAGATATGCAAATTTTCTGCAGTAATAAATCTTTCCTTCCTTGTTATTTGTTTTATTGCTTCCCTGTAGGGCTCTGAACTTTAACAAACAT
The DNA here is from genome assembly GCF_016432865.1 of Antechinus flavipes. Taxonomy (NCBI): domain Eukaryota; kingdom Metazoa; phylum Chordata; class Mammalia; order Dasyuromorphia; family Dasyuridae; genus Antechinus; species Antechinus flavipes. The sequence goes on from NC_067398.1 coordinate 428,062,797, forward strand.
AGAATTTTAACTACAGGTAGACAATAGGATAGTGCATGACAAATACATCACACATGAAACACTTTCCCCTCAAAATATTTGCTCTGAAAAACTATAGTCCATTTAACTTATTTTAATTTAGGTGCAATTCCAAAGATATAAAAAATGCCTCATAAACTAAATCAAGACAATTCTGGTTTTACAACAGTTTTCATTTTGTTTAAAAAAAAAAAAAAGGAAACCAGCATTGCATACCTGTTACATTGATTCTCATGTTTAATTCTACTTCTATACATAGCATTTTGATTTTAATCTATTGCATTTAGAGATCACATCATATATACTTGTACAGTATAACATCTAGGTAGAATATGTTTTAACATGATAAAATCATAAATTACAGTTCATTTAATAAATTATTATGGTGATACATGCAGTCTCCTTCCAAGCTGTGACCATCACTCAGTACAGTTTCCCTCATATCTTGTTGAGAGGTCCTGCATTCTGCCTTTCCGGTCTATCTTCATATAATTAAGTGGCTTCCCCAGTGCCCAGTGCCCTGCACCAATTGGTCAGTGTTGCCGTATACACCTCACTGTGATCCCATCACCAATATGTTCTCAACCCCTAAGTTGGTACACACATGGAATTTCACTCTGCAGCCTTTCTCAGCCACAGGAGATCACAGTGAAGCGCTTAGAAATGCAAGACATGTTGTGCAGAACGATGCCGAGCAGGAAAACCAGGACGCAGGCCACCAAGATCACAGTGCAAACTCCTGACCAGGTGGAGCTTTTCACCACACCCCTCCTGTCTTGCTCCTCCTCCATCACCGCATCTTGGGGAATCCCCCCCTGCAGAGGCTGCTGTTCTGTCGGAATGGTCACCACGGTGACAGACTTTTGCTGGCTACCTGGCAACAGGCGGCAGCCAATGTCTCCAGGCAATAATGCTCGCTCCTTGGAGATGGGTAAGGGTAGCATGTAACACCCATTGCTGGGAAGTTTGATGAAGACTGGAGTGTGCTCCGAAGTGTGGGGGATTGCAATTACTGCAAGCACCTCGGGATCATCAGGGAGCTGGGAGACCGAGAATCCTGGGGGAAGCTTAGTAATACCCCGGCACCACGGGCACCTCAGGTCCTTCTGGCTTGTCCTCATTTGCTGAAGACAAACTGAACAGCAGGTATGTTTGCAGTCTAACAACTTGGGCCTCCGCCTTGGACTGTAATAATTGAAACAAATCTGACATTCCAGCAAAGAATCTTGAGAAAGGGTTTCCATCATCACCTCGGGGCAGGGAGGGGCAGGTTCCGGACCTTGAGGTTTAATCCACAATCTAAAGAAGGGTGGGGTTTTGCTCAGGATACACTCTTTTTTTTGGAGTCCTTCCAATGCAGGAAAGTGACCAGGAAGTTCATAGGCATCTATCACACTTGGTCATGCCTAAAGGAAATACAGAACACAAATAAGTTAATTGAAGAAGGCCAACTGAACTCAGGAAAAGAGTGGATGTCTGTGCATATGTTTATTCATGCAATATTTCAAACCACCTGAGAATTCTTTTTTTTTAACTTAAAATATAAAATAGATTTTTTATCAGCCAGACACCTCCCTCTACCTCTCACACTCAGAAAATCACTAGCAATTTTCAACACTAAATTTTTATCTACAAAACTGTCAAGAACATAAATCTAAATTAAGTTTTGACAAGATTAAGGTTTCTAAAAGTGTTTCTACCCTTAAGACTATATAAATTGTCCAAGACTTATGCAAATCCTAGGTTTCAAATAGGTTCCCAAAAAGAATGGGACTCATTCAAAAGAAAAAAAGAAAGAAAGAAAACAACATTTCAGTGAGCTGCCTTAGATCCTTTGTTTCCCCAGGGTATTAATTTTTTTTTTAACAATTCTACATTTTTAAAGGAATATGAGTTCCCTTTCCTGCTAGGACAAACCCTGGAAACATCAAACAATTGTAATTTTTTCTTCATTCCTTCATTGTATATACTCTTCTATATTTTTATCCTTTTTTTTTGTTTGTTTTCCTTGCCTTTCTTGCCTCTAATAATGAAAATTATTTAGCATTTTGAAGTTTTCAAAGCTCTTTGTATAATGTCTTATCTGATCTTCACAGCAATTTTGAGGAAGGCACTATTTGCATTATCCCCATTTTACGGATGAGACTGATGTTAAAAAAAAAAAAAAAAAAGATTGACTTTTTTTTTTGTGCTCCATGATGAGTTGTCTGAGTGCATGTCAGAGGCAGTATGTATGCAAAGACTTCTAAGAGACAATTTTTTTCTTATTTTTGTGACCTCACACTAAGATAGCTTTCATTCTACCAATGAAACAAGTATGTATTTTTACATACATACATACATACATATATATATATATATGATAGAGTATAAGCTTCTTGAAGGTATAAAACTTTTAGTTTTGCCTCTATAATGCTGACATCTAACACATAAGGAGTAAAAAAGGATTTTAGTATAATAGTTCAAACAAGGGTGTAATGATATCCTCAACTACATGGTTAGAATGAAGGAAATGGATGTTTGATATAGAGAAAGAGTCAACAGGACTTTGCAATTGACTAAATTGGAGAAGTAATAGAAAATGAGCATAACTTTCAAGACTGCAAAGTGAGATGACTAGAAAACATCGAGGCTATTAACTTGAATGATTAGAAGTATAAGGGCACTTCTTCTCACCCTCACCCTCCAAAAAAGGAAAATTAGGAAGGTTAGTAGAGATAATGACATGTGCTAGGCAGGTTGAGATGTCTGCAGGATGTTTAGTATTGGTGATTCTCCCTTATAAATGTCTCTAATAGATTCTGATCACTTTTAATAACTTTCTGATTTTGCATGTAGCACACATATAGACTATTTCTTATACAAGTAGCTTACAAATTCTTTTTTAATAATTGTGATTCTTGAAAAGATGCTACCTATCTCCTGACAGAGAGGAAATTACCCAGAATAAAGGACTAAGACATGTTTTGTTTTGTTTTTTGAATGTGGTCAACACAGAAATGTGTTCTGCTTGATTATACGTGTTCATGACAGATATTTTGTTTAACTTTTTTTCTGAATGGGAGAGGAAAGATGGAGACACAGAATGTGGATTTTCACTGATTGAAAAAAACAAAATTTTATTTTAAAATTTCTTAATAATAAAAAATCGAAAGAGATTGTCTTTCTTTTAGACCATTACTCTCTGCCTGACTTCATACCTTTTGTGAACCAAAAACACATCTAAACCAAATACAGTTTTTTAACAATCAAACATTGCTACAGAGAAAGAAAATATAAACAATCTTAACATGATATTTGACATCATAAACTCTTAAGCTTTGGCCATCTCTTCTTTCCTGTTCTTCTCTTCCCTAAGTACAAGAGAAAACTCTTGTCAGGTATCATTAATTCTCTGACCATCAACTTTTATAAAATAAAAACCTGGGTATATGCTCATTTACAAAATATTCTTCAAGTTTGACATAATTTCTATGTAAGGGAACTTCATTTTCTGTTTGACATCTATGATAAAATTAAAATTCTATTGTCTTGAAAATCACTTTGGCTCAAGAATATAGTAATATAATTAAAAGGATATTGGACCTGAATCATGTATTTGAATCTATGATCCAGCACTCTTTAGCTATGGTGACCATGAACACATCGCTAATATTCTTTGAACCTCAGACTTAAAGGGAGTTTCCTGAAACAGGAATACCCCATAACAATGAAATCACAGGTATACTTTAATAAGTATTTTCCAGATTGCTGAAGTGCCCTAATTAGGAACTACTGTCATGTCAATATAGCATCTGTTTAATTTCATTGGTTATAAAAATACAAGGTCAGGCAAGAGTCAAAATACATAATTCAGTAGGGGAAGATCCAATTAGAAGAAGCAACAGTGACAACAAGATAGTAGTTGCATATTTTATGAATTGGGGAAAGATACATTTCCCCAATTGGAGAAAGATTTTTATTTTTTACAGAAGAAATTACTTTTTGTCTTCAACTAACTTGGATAACATAATTTTAAGGATTTGGAATGCAAAGGGCAACAACCTATATGTACAAAAAATATTTATAGTAGCTTTTTGTGAGTCTTTTTGTAGAGTCCCCTAGAAACTAAAGGGAGGGGACATCAACTGGGGTATGGGTGAACAAATTATGGCATGCCAATATAATGGAATTTTATTATGCTATGGGATAGCTAGATGACACAGTGAATGGGACACTGAGTTTGGAATCAAAAAGACCTGAGTTCAAATTCAGACTTAGACACCAGTCACCCTGGACAAGTCACTTAAGTCTATTTGCCTCGATTTCCACATCTGTAAAATGAGCTGGAGAAAGGAATGGCAAAACATTCTGGTGTCTTTGCCAAGAAAACCCGAAATGGAGTCACAAAGAGTCAGAAACATTTGAGCAGCCTTAGGGTAACAACCAACTATAAAATTTTCTTCCACCACTACTATTTTAGTCTATAACCTCTTTATGATCCAAATTTAAAATTTAATTTTATTACTTCTACCTCCATCCATTTAACCCAATGCTAACATAATGAACAGTATCCAATATCTTCTTTTAAGACCAGAGGAAAATTTAGTGCAGTTCATATTTTCAGGGCTTAACTACTTAAAGTATTTTGACAGCAGTATCTATAATTTATAAATCATTTCATTCTGTATTAAACCACGCTGCACTGCATTCCAGTTTATTTTCTAGGGCATAATTAGTGATGATGATGATTAGTTAGGTAAAGAGAAGAGAATTTATGAGGCTATAGAGCAAGTCTAATGATGAATCATTCTTTCCCCCTTTCCTCATAAACTAGAAAATCTTGAGTCAACTTAGTAGAAAGAAAAGTAAAAAAATGGATTAGAAGATAATAACATGAAATTCAACTATGGAACAGAAAAGACTTTTTGTGAGTTGTGTATTTTCTTTGACAAAACTATTTTGTCTTTGTTTTATAAATATGTAAAAAGATATAGTATTCAAATTTTGAATAAATAGGAATGAACATTTTTACAGATAGTACTCATTTGTCATAGTCCTCAACTTCATTCTCACAGAATGAGATTTTATGTTTGGTACATAAATGTGTGTAGGTAGATAGATTCCCATACATTTGTGTGTGTGTGTGTGTGTGTGTGTGTGTGTGTGTGTGTGTGTGTAGACTTTTGTATTTAAACTTTTGTAGAAGGCTATGTAAATACCAGCTATTATCTTTATCTAGGAAGCTAAATGGGGCAATGGATAATCTTGAACCTGAAGTTCAGAAATGCCTATATGCAAATATCAAGTACTAACCAGGTACTAGCCTGAGCAAGTCACTTAACTATCTGATACCTGAAGCTATCTGCTTCAGCTTCCTTATTTGCAAAATGGGAAACATAACAGTACGTCCCATGTTATAAGGATAAAATGAGGATAAGAAGAGCATAATATCTGCAAAGTTTTTTGTCAACTTTAAAGCATTATAAAAATTCTAGCTACCCTAATGATTATTATAATCTATAAAGACTTGAGACAGTGTCAAAATTTTAATGATAAAAACAAATGTATACCTTGATTTTGTGATTGAGATCTTGGTATTTTACATGTAAATTTTTTTTTATTCATTTTAAATACAAATGGTGGGGGGAGAACATTTACAAATACACAGCTAATAAGAGAGGATTTGATATAAAACAATAAAAGTCCATTTCTAGGAAAACTATATTATATATATATTCTTTTCAAAGCTATCCAGCTTTTCTTTTGTTCTTTGCTGTACAGTTTTTACTTTACTTTCCCCTCCCTTTCTCTACCACCCTAGAGAAGGCCACAATAAAATGCAGATACACACACATATACATCCATATGTAAGACCATACTATGAATATTTTTACTTGTTATCTCTTTGTCTGGAGATGGATCACATCTTCCTTCATAGATCCAATCTTTCCATGTTTTTCTAAATCACCCAACTCATCATTTCTTATATCACAGCTGTATTCTAACACAATCACATTCTATATAGAGAATGTCCATGAAAGATTTCCCTCCCCCCCCATTTTAGCATTCCTTCTATTCTTGGCTATATTGGTTTTATTTATACAAGAAAAATTTTAACTTCAAATAATTGCAATTTTCCATTTTGCACTTCAACAATGCTTTCACCTTACAAGGTTTGATACTACTGAATCTCCTTCCTTTGCATATTTTTCCAGTGATTTCTTTGAAGATCCTGACTTTTTATTCTTCCAAGTGAACTTTATTATTTTTTATAACTAAGATAATTTTTAGTAACTTAGTTGTAACATTGAATAAATAGGTTAGTTAGGTAAACTTGTCATTTACTTATTATATTGGTTTTATCTATCCCTGAACAATAAATATTACTTCTATTTAAATCTGAATTACATATATAAAAAGGAGATCTTGTTTCTGTAAGTGTGAAAAAATGCCACACATAAAGGACTGGACAGGAATTTAAGGAAATAAAGTTTTGTGGGGCTTCTAGAGAACATTTCAATGTTTTTTAATTTTATTTTTTTCCCAAAACAGAAAATTTATTCTGATAATTTTTATAAATAACAATTTTAAACTTATTCATAAAGGAAAATTGCCTAACACTTTTCATGAAACTTGTCAGTGGTATAGAATAAACATACTATAAGTTTATAATTCACAATACTTTATTTGAATTCCAATCAGGAACATCTAACTAGAAAAAGATAAAATGAGGGGTTAATCTAGATCAAAGCATCTTAAATGTGAGTCCCCAAATGAGGTCACATAACTGAATTTGGGGATCATGAAAAATTTGGCAAAAGATTTCTGAATGCAATGACTAAAAATTAATTTGAAATCAAACACATAATGAATCCGAAGTGTTTCAAGCAGTGCTTGCATCATGTGACTTCACTGCAGCTTTGGTTCTGAACATATAACATACACGCTTTACATTGTGCAAGCAAAAGCATTGCCCAAAACACCTTGTCTCAGATTCTAGATGGGGTCATATAAAAATTTCTTGGACACAAAGGGGTCACAGCTGGAAAAAGTTTAAGGAGCTCTGGTTTAGATGACCATTTGCAGCTTTAAATTTTATGATCTTATGATTTTATGCTTAGATTCTCAGGAAGCCTCATATATTCTGATTTGCAGCAATGGCAACTTTATTAATAATGAATCATCTTGAATCAGTTTTGTGATTTCATATTGATAACATCTTAGTTGTCATGACTATTTTAATTAATGGTTCTGTATGATGCCATTTACATTAATGATTGTGTTGATTCTAGCTGTCCTATCTCTGGAGAAAGCCAGAGAACAAATTATGCTATTTTGCCTTGTAATATTGGCCATATTAAATAATACACAGGAAAATACTACAAATATTTAAATTCAATAATATAAAGCAATTATGATTACATATATATGTGTATATGATTCTATATATTTTAGTATTTCAATATTTTGGTAAATAAAAAATACTAAGTTATGGTGCATCTTAAGAAACATACTATGCCCCAATTAGAAAAAAACAATAGACATCGCCTGGGTGGTAACCAATATCCTAAAAGCTATTTTATCATATTGTCCATACAAATATCTAAATCCAGGAAAGCTATTTTTTAAAATCAATTTTTGAAGATTTATGTCAACTTATTTTATAGCCACATCTATAGTTACTTTTAGATTTGTCTCACTGGAAAATAGTAGTTTTCATGACCAATAAAACTAAAACTTCACTGAGCATTCCTCATGAGTATTTCTTCATAGGATCCCCAAGTGATTTCTGCTCACTTCTCTCTTGGTAACTGAGTGGATATAGGATAGCAGAGAATGAGGAGTCAGATGATTCTGAGTTTGTGATAATCTCTCTACATCTCACATCTGTACCCAAAGACACTACTTAAAACTCTCAATATCTCTCTTGGATTGCTCAAATTTGGTCCCTGACTCAAATCTTGCCCCTCTCTAATCCATCCTCCACCCACCTGCCAGGCTTGTCTTCCTTCTTTTAGGCACTCAGAAAGAGAATGATGGAGATTGAATGTAGCTCAACACCTGCTATGGTCACTTTTTTTTTTCTTCTGTTTTTTTTCACACTACTTTTTGCTCTCTCACAGACTATTTCACATAAGCAAGCATGTTTTTAATAAAAGTATCAAGCAAGAATTAACAGATAAAGTAACCCTAGATGAAAGAGCATGCAATTTAAGAGAGAAGAGGATGGAAGTTCAAATCCTGACTTTACTATCTCACAAATCTTTGAATATAAATGCTGGAAGGGACCTCACAAAAGGAATCTATTAGAAATCTGAATAAGAATACCCAACCACTTATCTGACAAGTAATATCCTGGCTTTTGCTTAAAGAACCCCAAGAGAGAGGGAACCCACTACTTCCCAAGGCAATCTTTTCCACTTTGAAAATAGCTTTAAATCCCAAGGCAATCCCAATAAACTTTGGATGTAAAATGCCATCCACATCCAGAGAAAGAACTATGGAGACTGAATATCAATCAACACATGCTATATTCATTTTTTTCTTCTGTGATTTTTTTTTGTTTTTATGCTTTTCCCCTTTTGTTCTGTTTTTTCTCTCTGAACATGACTCATATGGAAATATGTTTTAAAAAATGAATGTACAAGGATAACCAAAAAAATGGGGGAGTAGGAAAAATAGTTTTACTTATTAAGAAGTATTTTTTTTTTACATAAACAAATCTTTCTCTTTGGAAGTTCCATCCACCTCTTTCCTCTGTGACCTTGAATAATAATAAAAAAAAAAATCAATAAACTAATCTGGACTTCCTTTTCCTCATCTATAAAAGGAGATAGCTGAAGAGATTTCTAAAGCCCCTTAAGGTTTAGATCTTGTATTTAATTTGTATTTTCATAAAGAAATTGTCTTTGATATTTTCAGCCAAAACCCTTCTTTAATCATTCCCTACTACCAAAATTCATAGATGGTCATAAGCTGAAAGTACTCCAGATTATCTTAAAGAATGAAGGTCTATGAGACCGAAAAAGCTGTCTGCTTCTAACAGGAGAGCAATGTTGACTTTGACATTAATCAGGGACGTTGTTTTATTTTTAGTTTGTTCTGATTACCCAATGACAGTCAAAAAAGTGGTGACAGTTGGAAAAGCAGGGAGTAGTTTAGGTATGAAAGAGTGCCAGGGGATCCCAGAAGTTCTCTAGGGAAAAGAGGTAATGAAAGATGCAATCAAGTGGACAGACAAGTACTATTCGAACTCTGATTAATTTCCTAGACTGGCAGAACTTTGAGTAAAGCTGAAGGCACTGGAGAAATTAAAGCTAACAGAGGTAAAGCAATAAGTTTAAAAAAAAAACACACACAACTTAGCAGACCATGAGTATCTGCCAGGGTAAATTAAAGAACCCCCAAAATTAAATGGGATGTGAAGAGACAAGAGCACAACTCAATGGAAAAACAACATAAAACAAATGCCCTCTTCAATCTGGAAGATTGTAGTTATCATCCTGCAATGTCAGAACTTAGAGATTATTTAATCAAATCAGCTCATATTTCCATTAAGACAAAATAAAAGAGATTAAGTGATTTGTTTAAAGTTACATTTCTAGTTAGCAACAAGAAGAGGAGAAATGGAACCCAAATTTCTAGATTTCCTATCAGGTAACTTTTCTAGCACACTTCTAAGACCACAAGAAAAGTCTTTATTAAAATAGGAAGGCCTATCTTAATGAAATATGGATGGTATTCTTCAGACTAAAAGGACATTTATGAATAGTTTCAGGATATGTTTGTAAATTTAATAAAGAGAAAATGACTATGAGGAACAGTTAAGACAAGAAATGTTCCTTTTCTAGCTCACAAATAAAAAACCTAGTTAGAAATGCTGTCATCAAAATAAAATGGCCCTCAAGATGGTAAAAAAAAAAAAAAGTCATTACTGTTTTTCAAAAATGGAAATCAAGTAAGCACCATGTTGCTGAGCTTAATCCAAAACACAGGATGAAAAATATAACTGATGGTCCCATTAAGGATGCAGCTCCTCCATTTTTTTCTATTCACCAAAGCTGTCTAGGTGCTGCTCTTATATATTGTTTCTCACTGGAGAATGCTGTCAGGCTCCTTCTCTTAATATAACGTACCTCTGTGATTCTGTACTATCACCTATGAGCTACTCTACCATTTATATGTCAGAGACTATGTTAGAGTTTGGGAACCTCTGCTTATGTTATAACATGGTCCTGCTAATGAATGATATATCTGTATTTAGATGGCTGTCCTAGTTAAGTTACAAGGGGCTCATCATCCTAAGACTGACTACCATGTGATAAATTTCTTCAACTATAGTTAACTCATGAACTATGAATATGATTCCCATTGGTAGAATCATATTCTACTAATAGAGCACCCACATTGGTAAAATGATAGATCCTTCAATTCAAGAACATAAAACATGCTAGTTCATAGAGCAAAATTGCATAGGGTTTCTTCTTGATTAAGGAAGGTATATTGTATAAAAACTCTCCAAATATATTAAGCATTCTTTGAAAATTCAGAAGCAGCACATAGAATCACTGATGAAGAACACTGAATTAATTTGAAGTACCCTAAGGCTAAAAAGGAATTATAAGGAGGGAAAGGTTTTCTTCAATAGGAAACTAATGGCTCTTAAATTTTTTAAATTTAATTTTCAGGTTTGAATTGTCTCCCTCCAATCTCTCCCCATTGAGAAAGCAAGAAAAACAAAACCCATTTTAATCAAAACAAGAGGAAACATCTTTTGAAATGTTTTCAAATTAAATGTGGAAAAATTATTATTGCTCTATCTCCACAGCAGCCATCTTCTTCCTGTGTGGGAGTCCTTCATGCTCCCTTTTGAATTTATTAGAATGCAAGTTTCTTAAGAGTGAGGGCTATTTTGCTTCCTTATTTTTGTATATCAATGTGTATTGAGCAATACTGCCTGACACATAGTATGTACTTTATTTAGCTAGCCATTATAAACTCAATAATAACTGCAATAAAAGGAATTTTATGGAGTTTTCTGATATCCTTCAAATTATATAAAAATCACTTCTAGTTCTCATTTCCTTTGATCATGAAGTATCTGTTCCTTGATTTTCTTAGTCTTACTAGTCTCTTTGGCCTCGTATCTCAAAAGCTAGATCTCATCCTTAAGAACATTTCAAAGAGATTCCTAAAGGCATTGGCACTAAAAATGACTATCATTTTAGGTCAGCTGTCAATATAGATATCACTTTACTTTTTTTTACTTTTAACTTTCTACTGCAATAATTCAACTGGTGATGGTTTTTCCATTTAGATATAAGCAAGTTATGTAGGAAAAAAATGAACCCTCCCAAAACTAGATAATGAAGAAATATTAAAAGCAAAAAATCATTCAAAATTTATAGACCTTCCTTAACAACATTTTATCTGGGAGGTTATTATTCTGAAATTTTCCACTCTGGAATGAAAGAGAAATTAAAAAGCTTTTTTCTAGAGCACCAGCCCTGAAGTCAGGAGGATATGAGTTCAAATGTGACCTCAGACTACTTAACATTTCCTAGCTGTGTCACCCTGGGCAAGTCACTTAGCTCCAATTGCCTCAGCAACAACAACAACAACAAAAAAAAACAAACAAACAAAAAAAAAAAGCTTTTCCCTTTAATTTGCAAGGTACTTTGCCAGATTCCTTATTTCATATAAAACCAAACTTAAAAACTCACATAAATTTCTATAATCATGAACACCAGGAAGCTCTTTCCATCATAGCAAAATACTATCATTACAAAAGGACCACAAATATAGATAATTCCAATAGAATAGAAAGAACAAAAGACTTGAGAAAAAAATCCAATTCTATATGTCCTTAGGCAACTCATATCACTTCCTAAGTTTATCTCAGTTTCTTTGTCTCTAAAATGATAATACCCCATCTATTTCATAGATCTATTTTGAAAATCAAGTGAAATAAAGTATGTGAAATAGTTTTGTAAGGATAAGTTATCATAAAAACATAAGATTATAATTATGATTAGTCAAGATCTTACTGACTTTTAGGTTAAACAGATTTACAAACACTATAGTTATTAAGAGTACTTTTCTAATATTTCCTTTTACTTATATCGTACTGCATAGTTTTCCCATGGCATGTGTAAATGTATGAGGAGTGGAGAGAAGAAATTATAATAAAATATCAAGAAAAATGTTTCTCTTTTTTAACTTTTGAAGAAATCTGATAGGAAAGGTATTGTTTTGGAGCTAAGAGTATATAATAAGAATTACTTTTAGATTGCATTTTAAGGTTTGAAAAAATGCTTTACAATTATTTCATTTTATCTTCAAAATAACACTGTGAGATAGGTGCTATTGTTATTCTCATCTGACTGATGCAAAACAGACATTAAGAGAAATTAAATGATTTGCCCCTAATCACATAGCTAATTAATATGAATCTGAGTATCTGGCTAGAACTGAACCCAAGATCTCCCAATGCCAAATTCACTGACTATTGAGCAACTATAATTGGACACTATAGAATAAAATAAAGTTTCAAAGTCTACTCTGCTGGGTACAGGTACATCATATTAAAATTAATTAACTCCTCTTTGTCAAAGCCTTAATGAACCAACACTCAAGAACCCAATAGTAGTAATAACTTTATGAGATGTTTACTGTTATGATGAAATTGGGTAAAGAATTGACCTTAGAGGTTATTCTCCAACTCTCTTAATGTTATAGGCTATTACTTATAATGTAATTTCAATTTTAAATTTAGATAAATGTTGCAACACTCCTATGTCATTGCTTTATAATTTGATTTATACCAAGGAGCTTTCAGCAAGGGGATATTAAAGCTCAATGAAACCACAGTTCTTAAGCTTGGGAAAGCCAGATGTTTCTGTTAATAGAGCTTGCAGGAAAAAAAAAAAAAACAACCTCTCTCTAGTTACAATTTTGAAGGTTATTAAAAAGACATACACTATACACACCATGAACAATGCTCAGTTGCTCTGATAAGAAGGTAAAGAGGTCAATGAAACAAAATTTAAAGGAAAATACTTGTAAAAGTTCTACAACTATAATCCCAAGAATGTCAGTTAACTTATTGGTGTTCAGTAATATAGGAGAGGAGGTAGAATTAGCTGCTTCTATATCCAAATATTGAAAATCAGCTACAAAAATGAAACAAGGAAATCCTACATTTTTAATCATCTTTCTCTGCTTCTAATGTTTATAAACTATTCTACTTAATTCCTCTCCCAATCCCACTCCCACAAGCACCCTTCAAAATTTATCTTTTGCTTGAATAGTTATATAATAAAAAGGAATATTTGGCCCATTAAGAAATCTAAAAACTACTGTGTATAAAGCTCTTGTTTTCAAATATTTATAATGAAATCAATTAGGCTGCTTATGAGGAAGAAATACATTAAGGACACACTGTCCCTCCCCCTTTTATTAACCGTGATCACTCTTCTACCATCACCAAAAAGGATCATTTTTATATTTAAAAAAAAAAAAACAAACAATTTTAGTACCAAATACCTAGGCAGCTGCATGAATCAAAAAAACCTGAGTTCAAATGCTGCCTTAGACACTTAGGTATGTGATCTGAATATATCATTTTACTTCTATTTTCCTCAGGTTTCTCATCTGTATAATGGAGGTAATAAAAGCACCTACTTACTGGTGTTGTTTTGAAGATAAAATGAGATAATATTTGTAAGAAATTCTGTAAATCTTAAAGCGGCATATAAATGTTAGCTGTGATTATTGTATTACAAGCTCAAAAATATCATTATATAGGAATTTTTTGTTCTAGCATGGGTCTATTCTTTTTTTTTATTTAACTGAAATAGTTATCACACAGTACTTTAATGTTTACAAAATACTTTACTTATGGCTTCTTACTTGATCTTTGCAAACCTATTAGCTAGGTTCTCTTATTATTCCCATTTTATAGATGAGGAAAGTAAGGGTTAAAGAGATTTCACAGAGCTAGTAAATGTCAGATCTTCCTAACTCCAATTTCATTGTTCTGATCACAATACCATATTTGTCTCATGCATTCATATAGCCTTTCTTAGGAAAAAATAATTTCTATTAGAATCCCAGCTTCTTGAGAACCTGAAAGACATTTCACCATCTGAGTGTCAGTTCCCTCATTTGCAAAAATGTGTGATTGGCTCTTGGGATTTTTGCTAAAGGGTTAAAACATCCTGGAGTTAATTTTTAGAAATATTCTGATAATTGTATTTCAATATAATCATTTTCTTTTGTGATCCTATGAATTTTACTTTCTTAATTTAAAGCTATTCTAAGAAGGAGTCCCTCGGGCTTCACCAGAATTCCAGGAGTTCTTTTCTTTTTACTTTTCTTTCTTCTTTCCCTTCCCTTTCCTCTACTTATACTGGATATCATATCCTTACCTGTGAATGCTCTGCCCAAAGGAATGTAAATTTTTCAAGTTGAATGATCAACTGCTGACAAGAAAAACTGACTATACCACTAACCTAAACAAAATACCCCCAATAATACTAAATGAAATAAATTCCAGATACAAGGAAAAATCATTAAAGACATGGCTGCTGATAAAGTTTAAATAAATTTTCATCAATCTTCATTTCCCACAAGGTTCCCTTCCTGTGCATTTCTCCATTATTCCTCAAGAACCACTTCAACCTGGAAGATCACTTCAGTCCTGGAATTAACATTTTGGAAGCATCCTCTGCTCTGGGGGCCCCTCCCTCTGATTAGAGGGGAGGTGTCTCTCCTCAGAGCCTCCACTTTAGGACAGCATCCAGTCCAGCTATTTCTTCATTTCCCACCAGACTTCCGTCCTCTGGATTTCTCTAATATGCTCCTATGACCATACTTTTCCCTTTTCTCCAGTTCCCTTTTATCTGTTGTCTTCCTCATTAGAATTTAAGTTATTTGAAGACAGAGAATAACTTTTTGCTTGAATTGTATTTCTAGGGCTTAGCACAGCACTTGGCACTTAAATAAGATTTGGTAAATGTCTATGGAATAAATAACTAAAAGTCATTTAAGTATCTAAACACACCAAAAAAACATCAAAATTGTAACCCTAACAGTAACAGCTTATAATATAGATGTAGAATTATTTTCTCTGTGGGAATAGAAAAGTCATTTGGGATCTGAAGAAATGGAAAAATGTTGCTTTTTCTAGTTGTGAAAAGAAAAAGGTAACATTAAAAAAAATCACCACATATTCTTTCAATGACCCTTCTCGATATAATGTGACCAAAATAATTCACCCAAATATCTTTGAATGACCCTATTTCCTTGAAATTGGTTCACTTCTCAATGATTTCACACATTTCTGTTTATCTTAGAGATAAAACAAACATCATTGTTTCCTGCCCTATCTACAGAAGTAATTTTTTTAAAAAATAGAAATAAAAACCACTACTTTAAAATGAAAATGTATACCTTATATATATATAAAAAATGTAAAGCATATCTTTTAGATGTGAATATTTGTATTAAAGGTTTAAGAAATTAACAAATGTTTATTAATTTTTTCATGTAGAATATTTTGCTAGATCCTGGGATATAAGACAGCTTTTGGCCTCATGGAGTTTATAGTCTCATACTAAAGTCATTAAAAATGAGAACATAATGTGTGATTTTTATTTAAAAAATAATTTTTTAACCTTCCTATCTTGATTTAAACAAGGATACTTTCCATGTAAGATACTGCCAGGAAAAAAACAAAAAACAAATCATAACTGTGCTTTCAATCAGAAAACACTATTTGTGGCATTGAAATGACATTTTGTACACATTAATCTTTGTTTCTAAACACTATTTTTTTCTTCTTGTCAGTCCTTTCTGCTCTTTGCATACTACCTCTAATAAATATGTACCTGGTTATTTCAGTAATGCTCACTATTTAATAACTAGACAAGTGAATAAATGAAGCCCACTTATTCTTTTTCTAATCCTAAGGCAACATGGCAGTGAAATAATGGAAGAATTCTCTCAATTACCCAAATTCTAGTACTCTTACCAAAACTCACAGCTCTCCCAATGGAGAAAACAAGTCAACCCCCATATTTTGGCATATTTTGCTATTTTACTTACAAATGTAACTACAACAGTAATTGAGAAGCAACATAACATAATGGAAAAAAGTATTAGACCCCAAGGCTCAAATCCTGTCTCCAACATGATTTTCCTGAGCATGTAATTTAACTCTCTCAGTTTCAAGTTCCGTGTAAAATGGCAATAATAATAATTCTTTCCATAACTATTGCAGGGATTAAATAAACTAATACAAAGTGCTTTTGTAAACCTTAATGTGCCTTATAAATATTAATTATTAATAATCCCCAATTATAAACCTAACTGAAATTAATCACTAATATTGAGATCAGTAGATGAAGTTACATCAATTTACATTTTTTTATTAAGACAGACAATCTTATACAGTAAAAAATATTGTCAAGTTATTTAATAATCTCATAAAACAAAATCAAATCCAACTTGCTTAAGAAAACGGAGGGGAGCAAAAAATAGTAATGTAATATAAAGAAGCTTCAAATACAAACTGATTTTAAATACATGACTGTTATAACTACAAATATTTCCTGATTTAAGTTTAGAATTAGAATGTCCTTCCAATGATAGCTTTAATTGTGACAACCCTGCTCTGTTTTCCAGTGTCATGAAATTTCAATGAGGTCATACAGTATAAAGACACATACCAAAACATGATTTGGAACATGATTTCCTGAAGAAATGAGAATAGAAACAACTGTATTACCTAAACAGTACTGTTACCTGTTATTTGTGTTTTCTTTAATTGATGAGAAAGAGAACAATTAAGTGTAGGGACCAAGGCAACTATGTATTTTAAAAAAATGTCATCTCTCCTAGAAGCTGGATTATGACAAGAAGATGAAGGGATATTTCATTTCTATCTCTCATTCTAGAGTAGAAATTTTCACCCCAATTTACCTTTCAGTGATGTTCACTCTTGTTATCCCATTAGTTATCTAAGTCACATTCTACGGTATGCCTGCTGGTTTTGTTTTTCCCTCCCTCTTCCCCCACTTACCCTCAGAAAGCAGCTAATACATCACAGCTCAAACTGAGAATGCAAATAAAGTAAATTTGATGCTAGCATATAACTGCAGTGTCAAGGATCCTTATAAGGTCTGCCATAAAGAAAAGGACATATTCTATAGCTAATGCTACACAAAGGGAAATCTTCCTTATGAAAATGGGGGAGAGACATCGGCATATATTTCCTTATTTAAAAAAACAAACAAACAAACACAGCAGTCACTTGTTTCATATAATCTTTCTACAGCTGCTCCATAGCAGGCAGTTAACCTTTCCACATTTCCATGACTACAGAGCTATACCTACATTCAACCACCTCCTTTGCAAATCCATGGTATTTGTTAGAAGGGGGAAAGATCAAGAGTATTTGAATGGATTATCACAAATCTCTTATGGCTATTGGAAAAATAAAAGCTTCACAGCATTATTTCCATGTATGAAGGACAAAGTGCTATTATGTTTGAGAATCATTAGATTTCCTCTGGGACAAAAAATATGCCAAACAAAGAGAGAGAAACTAGAATACAGATGTCAAACTTACAGCCCCACAGTCCTGAGATTGTCAAGAAATTTATAAGGCCAGAAGTAGATTAAAATATAATTGGGAAATATTTTTAAAAATAAAAACATTTTATTAAGTTTTTATACATACAGAATAATATGTATACATAATACAGATAATGATGATTTATGGTTTTCTAAGTCAATATACCTCTTTTGTTTTTATTTCTATTTGAGTTTGATATCACTAAACTTGAAAACCTGTGATTTTAATGATAATAGCATTCCCAGGTGAAAAAACTCCCTCTGCAAAGCAGATTAGCACTTACTCCCATGAGAGTCACCAAAAGCAAGGTATCATACTCAAGTAGAAATTGTGGGCCAGTAAACCATAATAAGAATCCCTGAATGCCACATATTTACTTAGAAAACTACATGTGTTTATATATAGATAGATATAGATATATTGTTAAATATTTCCCAATTGAGGTTAGGGATATTGGATTTTTTTTGGTCCATGTTTTCTTTTACAATGTAACTAATATGAAAATATGTTTTATGTGACTGCACATGTATAAGCTATATCAAATTGCTTGTCTTCTCAATGAAGGGGGGGGACACAGGTAGATAATTTGGAACTCAATTTTTTTAAAAGCATGTTAAAATTGTTTTTACATGTAAGTGGGCAGAAATGAAAGTAGTATTTTTAAAAAGATTTCCCAATTACATTTGTATCTAGTTTAGACTATACTTAGGACTACTGTGGGTCTCATGCAGCCCAATGTGTTTGATATCTCTTGCCTAAAGCACTTGAAGTTAAAAAATGACTTTCCTGGGGATCATACAGTCAGCACATTTCAAAGGCAAAAATCTGAATCCAGGTTTTCCTGATTTGAAGCAAAGTCATCCTTCCATATATTATACCATGCTGTCTCTTATTTCCTTTGATTACAATCTTGGGAAAACCTCATTTTTTAAGTAGATGCAAATAGATATTCCTTTATAGCACTTTTTAACTTATTTTTAAAGAGGCACCTGCTGGAACTCTGCAAGCAACTATGGCAGGGGCAGGACTGACAGCATGGAAAGTTTCAGGGAAAAGAAGGCAGTTAAATGGGGATCCAGTGTGACAACTGGCTGGTTTCACAACAGACTGAGAATCTGAAAATCTGAGTTGCTTTGATCACAGACTTCTTTGGCTTTTTGATACAAATTACAATTAATAAAGAACAGAGCTAATAAAGAAAAATAACTCCACTCCTGCTGATCATCATTTGTCTAAATATTAAGATGGTACCAATTACAATTCATTCAACAAGCAATTATTAAGCCAATAAAATGTGCAGTGGGGATGAAAAGAAACATGACACAACCGCTGTTGTCAAAGACTAGGGAAAGGACATGTCACCAAGAATAAGGATATAAGGGAGAATAGAAACACAAAGGAGAGGTCCTGGCAAAGTATAAAAAGTAAAGTGCATGGTGGAGGGTATGTGGGAAAACTAGGAAACTCATATATTGTCGGTAGAGTTATGAACTTATCCAACCATTCTGGAGAGCAATTTGGAACCATGCCCAAGGGGCTATCAATTGTGCATATCCTTTGATCCAGTAATGTAATGTCTCTACTGGACCTGTATCCCAAAGAGATCTTAAAGGAGGGAAAAGAACCCACATGTACAAAAATGTTTTGTTCAGGCACAAAAATAATCCATTTCTCTAATTTCCCTTCTGTAAAATGAGAAAAACAACAGCATCTACTTTACAGAATTGTCGTCAGGATCAAACAAGAAAATATAATATGCTTAGCACAGTTCCTGGCACATGGTAAGGATATATAAATGTGAGCTATTATTGTTGTTGTTATTATTATTATTATTACTATACAGGAGTTACTAAGATTTTAGAGTGGAGAATGGTGTAAGAATTACAGATCTAATTGACAGATGAGGAAATTTGAGGCTCAGAAAGATGAAGGAATTTGGAAATCAAAATCTGGTTTTCCCAAATTCATCCCCCCACCCTAAATCACTGCAACAGTGTGATGAGAAAAAAGGATAGATGTCCGAAATAATGCAAAGATTTAATCAACAGGATATGACAACTTATTCGATATCTGGTGTGAAGGAAATGGGAGAACCAAAGAGAATTTCCAAGGAGGAAAAAAGGTCAAGGGCTTAAAGAAGGATAACAATGATACTCAAAATTTCATTTTGTGTATTACATGTCCATCTCTCTCAATATGACTATATAAAAAATAAGACCCAAAGCATAAAGCATATTCCATAGGGCCCAAATTAAGCTAAGCATATGCATACTTTGTATAAAAAGAGTCTCCTTCTCTAGGGTAAATAGAAGTAACCCTATTGCTTTTCTCGTCAATCTTATCTTAGCCCAAGAATGCCTAATATTCATCTATTGTATAAATAGAATTTCTATTTACCATTAACATTTCTGGCTGAAAGTAAATGGCTGATTTAGCCCTCAGAATCAGGACTAGGATACTTTTTTTAACTTAGGGGAAAATGCCAGGAAATAAAGTGCCAGTATTGGAATACCCAAAAAACAATAACAAGAACAACAACAACAACAAAAAACTGAGTACGGTTTATTAAGAACATCTCTCACTCCAACTGCTTCCATCTGAAGCCTCATATCCCTTCTGCTTATGCTCATTTACTTCTTTTTATTCGTTATCTTTGCTGATAATACTGTCCTAAACCTATTACTAATTGTCACTATGACCTCTAGTCTCTTGTTACTCTCCAAAACCATCAACCCCTGTCCTAACCTCACTTTTCCCTCATCCCAAACTTGACATTACACTGTCCTCTATTCTCAGATCCCCTGCTCATTTGTCCTATTGCCCCTCATTTCTTGTCAAAGAAATCTGAGTTACTTTTACCTTCTGCCTCTTATGCTCACACTTCTCTGCTGCAATTTCTTGGGCAAAGTCCTAAAATCTCTGTTGACTAGGTCTTCTAATCTTAATCAGGGCTTCAATATTTCAAGACAATCCTCCCTCCCCCTGCCCTTTATTCTTCTACCAAGCAGATGTCCAAAACTTCCCTGCTTAAGCCTCCTTACACCATCCTCTGTCTTGTGGAGAATCTTATTTCATATTTTGAGAAAATAAGAGGCCAGTCACCACAAGCTTCCTTTTCCTCTTAATCTGGATTTCAATATTCCTTGACATAATTATCCTTCTCTTCTCTTTTTATTCCATCTCTAGTGAAAAGGTAGCTTTTCTCACCAAGGCTAACCCTTCTACTTGTACCCTTGCTCCTATCATTTCCCATATAGTCTAGTAGATGACTCCCTCACCCTTATCTTATGTTCTCTCCCCTATCTATCAGGTGCATTTCTTGCTGTCAGGTTTCCTTTAACCTTTAAAAATATAATAAAGTAAAATGGGGGGAAGAGATCCTCAATTTACCATCCCCTCAAGTTATCATGTTAGATCTTCTTTACTAAATTCTTACACAATCAAAATTCTAGAAATAACATGTATTGGTCAACCTGCCATCTGGGGGAGGGGGTGGAGGGAGGGAAGGGAAAAATTGTTAACAAAAGGTTTTTCAATCGTCAATGCTGAAAAATTACCTATGCATATATCTTGTAAATAAAAAGCTATAATTTTTTTAAAAAAAAGAAAATTTTGCAATCTATTTTTGATCATTCAATGGAAAATACTCTCTCCAAAGTACTAATGATCTCAACTGTCAAATCCCAATGATCTCTCAATCTTCATCTTTTTCTCCATGAAAGACCTGTCACTGTGAACCACCTGCATACTGTCTCTTCTCTGCATTTCTGTCTCCATCTTATCACATCTCGGGTTCCTTTGGTGGTTTTTCAAATATATTATTCTGTAAATTGGGTATATTGCTAGGTCCTCTTTTATTCTTTCTCATCACTCTGTCTTGGGAATCTTATTATCTTCCATAGGTTAATTATCATCTCTAGGCAGATCACTTCTAGTTCTAAATAGCCAGGCCCTTGTTTCTCTCCTGAGATCCAAACTACAATTATCAGTTGCTTATTGGACATTTTAAACCTGATATCCCCAAGAAATCTCAAATTAAACATGCTCAATATAGAATTTATTATGATCCTTATTTTCATCAACAACTTGAAGACACAAGATGGCTTGCTTCTCTAAAAGATTTCTAGAAGACACTAAACTACAAATCAATGTTAATATACTAGATGATAGAATAAGAATTTTTTTAAAAAGTCTTAATACTCAGGAATGATGGGTCAAATAGGATAAATTTAATTGAGAGAACCATAAATATTTGTCCTTGGGTCAAAATGTCAGCTACTCAAAATCAGAATGAACCCAATCTAGCTTTATTTTAGTAGATTCTAAACTCAGTATGAGTAAACAATTTAATATACCTCCCTCAGAACCTCCATAAAGCAAGTACCCATGCCAACCATATTAACTTCAAACCCAACTCAGCCCTGGCCTCTGCAACTTATTTAGTGCCTTTCTATTCCAGCTCCCTTTTATGTGCTGTCTTCTCCTATTAGAATGTAGGAATACAGTCTTTCCTTTTGTTTGTATTTGTATTCCTAGTACTTAGCATGGTACTTGGCACACAGTAATTGCTTATTAGAAGCTTTATCTCTGGGACCATCTGAAGAAGATAATATAATTTCCACCTGTTTTAATAGAAACAATTTTCCAACAATGAAAGTAATATTTTCAATACATTCCATGCTGGTCAGACAAAATCCAGAATACTGTGCTTAGTTCTATGGTGTCATACTTTAAGAACTGCAGAAGGGAGCCAACCAGAATTCAATTTAATTCAACAGATATTTATGGGTATGAGAAATCTTTGTTTAACATAAGCAAATTATACAGTATTACCAATAAGACTTGCATGCATAAAATGATATAAAAGATATCATCCAGGGCATATGATGTAAAAGGAAGATAGATTATGCTGACAAAAGGGCCAAATTGAAGCAGAGTTCCAAAGGGCCAAGTTCAAGTCAACAATACTAAAAAGCCTAGAAAAAATGCCTCAAGGCTTATAAACTTAAACCCAACTCTTGGCTTTAAATCATTTATGACATATGCTAGTTAATGTCTATTCAATGCAAAATAGCAAAAACTTAATAATAAGTACTAAGTATTAATGGATGCTGGGGATACAAGTACTACAATATCAACCAAAAAAAAGATAGCTTCTGGGTTAAAGAATTTATAAACCTAGGGAAGGGTGAAAGACATACAGATAAATTACTGTAATACAATTTAGAAAATAATTCAGTGAATAAGAAGGGGAAATAGAGTACGCTGGGAAATTCAGAGATACAGTTACCAATTACTTCTTGCTGGAGGAAATTCAGAGAAGGAATGTTTAAGAGAAGGCAGCACCTGAGCTGAAGCAAACCAGAGAGAAGAGCCTTAGGGAGCCAAGAGACAACTGGCTAGATTCACACCAAATTCATGAAATGGTTCTTGAATATGATGTAACTTACAGATGCAGTTTGGCTTTCCTAATAACATTTAGCCAGAATTACTATATAGGTGTTGTTAAAACATAAATTATAAAGCCAAATAATTTGAGAAGTTCATTTTAGGTGATGGTGTAATAACCACAGAAATAGATACAAGATAATTAGAAACACTTATAAATAGCTATGCACATAGTAAATATTCAATTAAATACTGACTGACTAAATGAACATTTATTTTTTCCGACATTTTTTAAATTGCCACTGGAATGGTTTTCCTTTTAACATTAAGAAGGAGAAATCAATGGCAATTATTAGGTGAATTAAAATTTAAAACATATATATATGTATATATATATATATATACATATATATATACACACATATATATATATATATATATATATTTACTGAAATAAAATATCCAGACAGAAACATCTATATAAAAGGAAAAATTCTACAAGTCATTACTTGCAATATTCTGCCAAATACCTGTTCCTAATGAATGACTGATTGCCTCCCATCAGCATCTATCTATTCTTTAGTGTATCCTCCAAGATATGCATTCTGTGAGTACCTTAATATGTATGTTTTAAATGATAGAAAGATTATTTCTAAGTAACACTAGTAACCCCCACTAAATGCCACATTCCTATGGTTATCTTTGCTGAGTTATTTTTCATTGTGTGTGTTTGCATATTGTCACATGTGCTAAATTGTTTGCAAAAGCCAGGCTTTAACTCACAAATGATTTAGAGCTCCAAAATTTTTTTTTAAAAAAAGTTGTAGAACTTAGAATTTATTTTCTCAAGGAAATGATGTTATAAATCATAGTTAGGTACTAAGCTTGCTCATAAAAGTCTACTAAAGCCATATTTGTTTGTTTGTTTAACTATGTAGGAAGAATAAGGGCCATGACTTCTAGAGAATAAGCAGTGCTTTGCATTGTGCTTGAGCCATTCTCCTAGGATACCCTATGAGAAACTGAATTGAGTGGTAACTAATTTTACTGCAAATCCTATGAAGATATTTAGAAAGTCAGATAATAAGAAGTGAGATGAAGTGCTTTGGATTGAATGTATTGGGTTGCTTATAGGTAATGACAAGAGTGAGAAGGAATTGGTGTGCAGAGGAAAAACTAGCTGAATCTGGAAGGGGGAAAGGCAGGAAGTCCAGTGCCCACATAAGGACTGATCCTACATCTCTCCTTGCCTATCTGTCATCCCTATGATGATGGTAGCTTTCATATTTCCTATGGAGTTGTGGTTCATGCTGTTCCACATCCCACCTACAACATAAATCACATGAAGATGATGAAAACTCTGTATCAGATTATATCAGCTAATCTCACTCCTAATTCTTCAACTTTAAAGACTGGTCCTCTGATAGGCAGCAAACTCAAAACTTTCGGTACAAATTTAATACCCTGGTTAATGGAAAGAGGAAAACATGTCACTCTGGAGGAAGGTGGAGTAAGTTACTTTTCTTGAGTACTTCTAAATAGATGCCATTTTTCTCTGGGATCCTCACACTTTTCTTTATGTATCTTTGTCCTATTTCAGGGTTATCCTCTTACTTAAGACTCAAGCTGCACTAGAGACCAAAATCAAACAGCCATGTGATTCAAAATTATATACCCACCCTCACATTGTAATCAGAACTCGAGTCCCTTCATACAGATGATTTTAGCTGGGGATTAAAGAAGAAACCGCTTTGATTAGACTAATTTGTAAAGAGGTGTAAATCAGACAATTGAACCCTCCCAGCTGTATTTGCATCTTTAAAAGATTCTCTTCAAGCTAAATCTCTATTTAGAAATGTTTACAAGCAATGTAATTATACTAATAATAGTCAATATTTAGATAACACCTTGTAAAGTAATATAATATATAAACACATACATATAGAAAATCAAATCTAATTTGAATCCTTCACAATCACTCTGAGGTAGATGCTAGTATTTTAAGCCATTTTTATGTCATAAACCCAGTTGGAAATCTGATGAAGCAGAAAGAGGAAGGTGAAATAAAATAGCTTTCTTCTCAGTAGCTGAATATCTCAAAGGTTGTCTGTGAGATCTCATGCATTCTTTTCTATATGCTTCTCCCTCTTTTCAGAATAATGTTTCTATGTGCATAAAATACAGGATTACAAAGAAAACATATTGAAACAATTATGTAAAATATAGTTATTAAAAATTAAAAAAACTCACACAGGCATTTACTGAAAGAACTATGGCATATAATAATTTTTTTTAAAAATCAGTTTAAATAAAAGGATATGTTGAGGGTCTGAGTGAACTAATTTTTATTTTTCTTTCTTTTTTTTAACAACAAAATATTATACAGTGAAGTGACCTAGTCATCTTGTTAGTAAGAGGTTTAGCACCAAGACATCTGTTTCAGAAATCAATCCTTGTGAGGCAGCTAAGTAATGCAATGGATAGACTACTAAGCCTAGAGTCAGGAGTCCCTAAATTTAAACATATTCTCATATATTTCCTAACCCTCATACTGAGTAAGCTACTTAATCTGTTTGGCTCAGTTTCCTTAATTTTCAATATTTGTTAAATGCCTAGATGAATTCTTTGCTCGTGTTTCAAGAGTTCATGGAAAGAATCTGTTAGAATTAGAAGTAGAAAAAAAAAAGGCTATGGAACCAGAAATTTTCCTTTATGAGAACACAAGAAGTCTTTACCACAGAGAAAAGTATAGCACAGTTATTTGAGAAACATCTTGATAGGGTTAGTACCACCCCCAAGATGACATTACAGTCTTAGTATAGGTCAAAACTTCTTAAAGTGTGGGTGGTGACCCTATGAGAGATCATGTAACCAAATAGGAGGCTAAAATTATGATTTGTTATTAGTAAATATTTGATTTCTATAGCTATATACTTGGGGTCACAAAAAGTATATTGGATAAAAAGGAGTCACAAGTGGTAAAAGTTTAAGAAGCCCTGGAATAGAAGACCCTAGATGGCAGTGAGATGGTAGTAGTTGCAACAAGCCTTCAGGATCTCCTTCTAGATGGTTGGAGGAAGAATAATTCTATGTAGACTGTTTAGGCAATTACTGAAGTTGGTGGCACATTAACTCTAGTAGAGTTGGCTGATCTTTAGTAAGAACAAAGTTCAAAGACTGTAAAAAGGGCACATCAGGATGAACAGATCTGTCTATCCAAAACTGATCTTCTCAACTAAGTATCTTTGCAACCCACAGATTGCAAAGTCCATAAATAAAGCTGATAGTGAAATCGAATCTCCAAAAATCATACCCATTAAATAGGGTACTAATTGAACTAAGACTTTTAGGATCTGTGTTGTTGTTTGTTCTTCTTTCTTGACCATAACATCAGGAAGGTGATGCTATGACATGCAAATGAATTAGATTTAAGTGAGGAGGACTGTGCAAAGAAACCAGCCTTAGTTTTTCCCTTAAAGTCATGTGAGTCCAATGGCAAGCTATAGATCAGGATAATTGACTGGAGATGGTCCTGGATATAGTGGGAGAATTTTGCCTTTTTAAGCTAAAGTCTTTAACAGGTATCAGTTTGACTGAGGCAATGCCCCTTCAGTGATTATGGTTAAATAAAAATGAGGCAGATGATTTTTTTTTTTTTTTACCTAGTCAAAAAAAAAAAAAAAAAAAAAAACAATCTGGGAAAGGATGATCCTAAACAGAAATAATTGGTATATACATTCACTATGAGCCAATTAGGACCCAAATCCTGTTATTGGTCAATCAGTTAGAGCATTGATGGTACAATGATGTATGATGTAGTGATAGTACAATTCTGTCCAAGAATTGCTCCTTTCCCCATGTAATACAGTCATTTTCTGCATAGAATATATCAAATCAAACACAAACGTCAGACTGAGATGGAAAAGGATAGCATAGCCTAGAAAAAGATAATTTCCCCCAACCCTAGATCCATGATGAACTTTTTCCATAAAACCATAACTATATCAACATTACCAGCTGAGGTAAATAAGGTCTTCAGGTCACTAAATACATCTTCTGCTTCTTATGTCCACAAGGAAGCCTCTGGGAGCCTCATTAGATCACTATCAGACCAATAAGAAGAGAACCTGAAATCCTGTGATGTAGAAAAATACTAGCCAGTCTTTTATAGAGGTTCCTCAATGCAACAAAGCTTCTACTATATCACTTAATCAATCATTTAATAAGCACCTACGACTTACCGGGCACTGTGCTAAGCACTGGGAATACAAAAGGAGGTAAATTACAGTTCCTGTCTTCAAAACAGCTTACATGGCAGCCTAATAGGTATCTTGGTAAATCCATCCTTTTCTCAAAAGAGCAATTCTCCAAGTTGATCATTTTGGTATTGATATGGGCTCAAAGATTCAGACTGATTCAGCATAATGAATGAATAAATGAAAGAAAAATATCTTCTGAAGTATTTACACTACACCAACCACTCACCTAAGCTCTGGTGATACATATAGAAAAGTTAGACTGTTTCTATACTGAAAATATATAGTCCACGAACAAAACACCTCATCTTTCAGATGTGGGCATTTTCTCCAATTATCCTCCATGTCTCTCATGCTCTCCTTCTTTATCTCTAGCTTCCCTCGTTTCCTTTAAGTCCCAACTAAAAATCCTGCTTTCTACAGGAAGCCTTTCTAAATCCTTCCTAATTCTAGTCCTTCTCTTTCAATTATTTTCTTTTTATACTGTATATAAGTTTGTTTTTACATCTTTCTTTGCTTGTCATTTTTCCCCCATAGGTTGTGAATTCCTTGATGGCATGGAATACTATTTGTCTTTTTTTGTATCCCCAGCACTTAGCACTTAATAAATGTGTTTTGACTAACAGACATAGAGAAATGGTTGCCAAGAAAGACTGTTACAGTCTGGAAATTCACAAAGATGTCCCATTCACAATCATTTACCAATTTTGGATTACAATTATCATCTTCTTTTCTTCTCTTCAGCAAATTTATATTACCTAATTTAGGACATTATCTAATCTATGTTATCTAAAATGGAAGACAAAAGGGCAGTTAATTGATACACACTTTCCAAAAGCAAAGAGATTGTAGAGCTGATTACACTTCTCAGAACAAGATATAGAAAGATGAGGAAGGGCACACAGGGCAGAAAATAGCCAGGTGAAGAAGAGATTGCATGAAAACAGAGTGCTAGAAGAGAGGTTTAGTTTTTCCCAGGCTTGGTCTCCAAGGTCTACAACATGATGGAAATTTGCCAGGTGAAGAGGCAACTTTGCTGCTCCTAGGCATTATCCTGGAAACAGACAGTCAATTTAGTGACTATTACTGTTCCCTGATATCTAGTCTATTGAATCAGCCATTAAGCAGAGAAGCTTAACTATTCTAGATATTGATGGGGTCTTTTATTATGGCAGTGTCTCAATTCCCTACTTTTCCTTATAATGAATAATATTATCCATTAGCAGGACTTAGCAACAAAACTATACCTCCAAATAAATCCCTTCTAAAAGTTCTTTTCCAAGAATTCAACTACTAACATTTTTGGCCTGGTGAACAGAGATCTCAACTATCCCAAACTGAGGATCCTGGAACTAGGTGATTATGAAATTAAACAGTCTATTTGGGACAACTTCTCAGTCTCCTCCTCTAGATCTGGTAGCAAAAAAGATCCAAGACTTGGACAGGGGTTTTAGAATGTTTAGAATTCTACAGAATGTAGAATATAGCTGTTCTAGGCAATGCAGTTAAGTACTGGCAAAGGAAGGTGACCTTCCTCAAGTTCCACAGATGGCTGGATTATACAATGCCAGCCAACAGATCCTCAGTACTACTGAGAACAAGGTTATATTTAGGCTAAGTACCTGGCAAGGTTTCTTCATTCATTCCACAAGGGCTTAGTCTCCTAGGTCATTATTCTCAATGAATGAACCTGGCTCCCAGTTTCTTTCTCCAGTCTATTACCTGACTTCATATTAGGAAGTTTATACATGCATCATGATGTTCCCCCACATACTTTCTTCCTCAATCCCAATTTCTCCGTCTATTCAGTTCCCCAAATCTCCTCCACTCTACTTCTGCTCCACATAGAGATATCCTTGACCTTGCCCTCATCTATAAATGTTTCACATCCATGTTTATAAATGCTGAGATTCCTTTTTTGATCGTAATCCTTTATCATTACATACTCTATATGTCTAACATTGTCATTACATATGTCTATGTCTAATACTAGAACCTCAAACATTCTACTCCTCAGTTCTTTCTCAAAGCATTATCTTTTCACTGACTATATAGTCTCCTCCCTCAAAATCTTGAACCTTTAATGAACCAAGTCAACCTTATATTATTCTTTACTCTTTAATCCATTGTCTCCCTTGTCAAGTCACCTCACACAATTTAAAAAAAAAATAACTTTGGCTAACTACAATGAGCCTCCCCCTGCCCTTCTCTTCAGTTGCTGAATGAGCTAAAAATTTATCTTATTGCAACTGTGCCATCACTACACCAATCCTTCTACTTCTCTCGTAATAGATTTATTATCCCATTCTACACACTGGCTGCTCTGGACTTTTTCATATATCCACAAGCTTGTCAAAGAACTTCATCCTATCTGCTCTACTGAAGATCTCACTGAAAAAAAAATTGAAGCCATCCACCTAAGACTCCCTCTTCTCTCCTCCTCCTATCACATCTCTGACATATTCTTTTCCCATTATATTTTACCTCTTCCTTTATTCATATTTCATGAAGAGGCAACCCTTTTCCTTATAAAGACCATTTTCTATATACATTCTCATCTCATCTCCTCCTACTTTCTCCAACAGATTATTGTTTCTATCATACCCATTCACTCTAATCATTAGTCTTTCCCGATCTACTTTATCCTTCTCTGCTGACAAAAACTATGACAATCTCCCCAGTCTTAAAAAAAAAATACTTTCACTTAAATGGATCCTTCCATACCATCCCATTTATTGTCCAATATCTCGCCATTATTTCTCAAACTCTTTGAGAAGGCTACCTACATCAGAAGTGCCCCCACTTCTTTTTCTCCTAAATCCTTTGCAATGACCTCATCATTCAAGTGAAACTATTCTCTCCAAGGTTGCCAATGATTAGCATTTCAAGCTCTTCACAATCTAGGCCCTTCCAACTCTGCAAGTCTTCTCATGATTCTACTTCCCTCCATGCAATCTACAATTCAATCATAATTACCTATCTGCCATTCCTCCAACTCAACATTCCATCTGCCATCATACCTTGAATGTTCTAGCTCTTTGAATCCCTAAATTTTCCTTCAAGAATTAATTTTACTTATTTTTCTGCAAGAGGGCTTTTCCATTTCCTCCTCAATGCTAATGCCTTTATATATTATGCTATCTTTCTTTAACTCCATGTGCATCTTGTATATAATATGTATATCTGCTATTTCCCCAATTAAAATGTAACCTTATTGAGAACAAAAACCTCTTTAGCCTTTCTATCTCTAGTATGTAGCACATAAATTTTAATGCTTCATGATTGATTCATTCTAATAAGTTTTTCATGATTGATTTCTTCTGAACCAAAGTTGGTGTCTTATCAATTACCTCTCACTAATCATCACTACCACTGTGAATAATTTACTAATGCACTGACTAAGACAACTCTGCTTGGAGACAATCAGATTTTTAGCCAGACTAAAAATGGGACTCAAAAGACCAGTACTGCTACATAACTTCAAATAAGTCAGTGGCTGTATCTGTTTTGGCTATTTTTTCACAGATAGGTATAGCCAAGCCCTCTAAAAAAAGTTCCACTAGGACGAGGGATTTCATTCTAAAAGGATTGGTATATTCTAGCATGGTCCATTGCCTTCACAAGAACAGGCAAATTCCAATGGTGATGTCAATAATCTCAAGCTACGAAAACAACCTTTACACAAGTAGCTAATACCTATTTACAGTGAGGGCAGTAGGCTACCTTATCCTGCTGGTTGAAGATACTATAACTGCTTAGCTTAGCCTAGATGACAGGCTTATAAATGACTGACATTGGGAGGAAAACCCTGAAAAAATCCTTTATCCCCTCATCAAAATGTCAGGGACTTGTGATTTCACTTGCTCCTAAATTTATTATTAAATTATTAAATTTACTTATCTTTGACTATTCAAATAAGCCTGACAAGGCAGCCAATTCCTCAAATTGGTCTAAGTCTCACAGTAGTTTCCAAGTCTCTTTTTTAAGCTTTTTGCTTTAAGCTTAGTTTTCCACTAAGCCATAGTTCTTCCACTATGGCAAACATCTCTATTTGTCTGAGTGGTTGTCCATTTAAAGAATCAGAAAATATTTTATAAAGCTCAAGGCAGGATTGGCTGGATGTTGATAAGAGTAACCCCAATGTTGGGAAAGAGAAAGTAGGGTCTAAATTAAACAAGAGCAAACTAGCAGACTTGGACAAATTGGAATGAAGGAACAGAAAAGAATAGGAACACATTGCAAGAGTAAGCACTCAGGCTTAGAGATCACTATTAAAGGCAAAAGGCACCCTCCTCACTCCCACTCCCCAATTTGAACAACTAGTTGGTATAAGTCATTTCATCCCTCTTAAATTTTGGTATTTTAGATATATATTGCTGGTTGAGGAAATGTGGGGAAAGATCAACTGCCTTTCGGAATCCAAGTAGTTGGATAACATAGAAAAAGAATTGTCTAGCCAGTTGGATAGCAGAAAGGCCACATGTTTAGAGTTAAGATTTCTTGATACATACAGTGTGGTTTCTCTTTTCTAATTTGAGGTAATAGAACCAGAGATTTACCTGGAAGGGAAGGTGAGGTGGAGAGAAAGTGTAGATAAATACTCAAAAGGTTTTCTGATCAAAAGTTAGGTGACGGCTGAACTAGATTTATAAGACAAGAGGGTGTGCCAAGAAGAATTCTAAATCAATTATTAAATGCTTACTATGTAATAGGCTAAAAAGAATTCTAATGAACAAGTATAGTTTAAGGAAAGCAAAGGCATACCTAATACCTCAACATAGCCTTCTGCAATTCCTGATACAGCCAGGCAAATAAACAATTCGTTTAGAATCACAGTTATATGTGATTTTAGGCAACAAAACTTTAGAGGATGTGGCTCTGGTGCAAAAGCACATACACCATAAGTGATGGGAGTCCCAGGATCCCATTTTCCAGGAAGACTTTGAGCACTCGATTATGGGTTCTCCTCATAAATGAAGTCTTGAGATTCACCTAAGATCATACCTCTACAAGATGGACTGCCCATAGCCAGTCTGGTATAAATGCTCTGAAAGTTGTGTCATTGACACCTCCATGTGGCACTTAGGGGCCACCTCTGCCAATCCCCTTATCCCCTCTCCTCATTCAGAAGAAAATCTTATCAAGCTTCACAGCTATTGGCTAAATGCTAAAAGAGGAAAGTTGTAGCCTCTGCTAGAGTGAAAAAAGCTTACTAAAGTCTAGCACCTCAGCAGACTGAGAAAGGACTGAGTTTCAGATGACTTTTTGAAGACAACTTTTCTCTTAGCTGCAGTGCCAAGCAAAGAAGGTAGTGGCTGACAGGAAAGACAAAGTAGATTTTCCTGTGTAGGGAAGAAGCTTATTAATCACTCCACCCCACCCCAATTCCTCACCCAGCTGTTGGCAGAGATGGCTAAAAGAGCAAGAGAAGGCGATGTCTCCTATCCCTAGTTACTACATCCGAGAGAGGTAAACAACAAAGCATGGTAAAGAACAGATCCAACAAACAAAAGCCTGATGGCATTAAAAGCTTTGCAGTATCAGAAGCATAAACTTCCTATCCACACATTTTTCTTGGTCATATTCCCTATTGCACAGAAACTCTGGGCTGCATGCAGATGACTCCAACAAAATTCCTTCAGAACTATCTTTTTCTCCACTAATTTCATAGTTTTATGGAAAAATAAGTTTCATATGAGGATGATGTCATAATATTGCTTCATTTACATTATTCCACTTGCAAACAACATGATATAGGGGGAAGAGCAGTAGATTTGAATTTAGGAAAGTCTATGTTTGACTCCTGCCTCGGATATTTACTCTATGACTCTGGGCAAGTCAATTAACCTCTCTATGCCTCAGTTCATCTGTAAAATGGGGAAATTGTATCAACCTCCAGGGAAAGAACTGATGAACTGCAATTCAGCCTGAAGCACATTTTTTTCCATTTGTTTTATTTTTCTTGCCTTTTTTTTTATATCATGGCTAATGTGGAAACATGTTTTGCTTTACTTCATATGCATAACTGAGATCATACTATTTGCCTTCTTAGTGGGTGGGGGACAGGTTGAAGAAAAAGAATTTGGAACTCAAAATTTTTAAATTAAATATTTCAACAAGATATACTTACATTTTAGCTATTAACATTATTTAATTGAAATCATATTTTATTATGAACTGTTTGCTGTTTGGTTAAAAAGTAAACTGCTATAATTGAAATCTATAAACTATCATTGAGAAAGGATACTAAACACCTAAAAAGCTGAAAAAAGGGGAGGGGAAGAACATGGAGAATCTATACAATGGGAGCTATATCCTGCATTTACTGTAACAACTCAGTGCTAATATATTAAAATGATCCATTCATGTCAGAGCTCAACATGGAATAAAGAGATTTTTGCTACATGTAGGCAGATCTTTTTTTTTTTTTTGGTTACCACATAGCAATGCAGTTCTAAACTAGACATCTGCCACTGTGATCATCTGTGAATTCTGCTTTTGATAGCCCCTTCATTTCCTTTTACTTCTAAATCTATGGCTTCTTTAAAAGTTCCAAGTTGTTTCAGAAGTCCTATTTTCTCCATCTATCCTCACCCTACAAATCAGTCCGAGTAGCACAGAGATTTTCATTATCCCTATAGGGAAAGTTGTCAATTGGGGAAGAGATTGCTCCAATGAAGATTCCAAGAAAAAGGTCTCAGGAAAGGATACATGGGGAAAAGATACAATAAATAATTACTTTCTTTGAAGATTTTTAAATTGGATGCTCATAAATTAAGAACTATGCACATTTTGTCTTCTCTTCCCATTAGATCATAATCTCCTTATTTGTGAAAATCACTTCTTTTCCTTTATGAATCTTAATGATTATAGACATGATAGACTCTTATTTTTATCAGATTAAGGAACAATAATTTGGGGATGGGAGAAAATGATTCTATGACTATGTTTTTGTCTCATATCACTTCAGTTTTTTCTTCAAAGTAGGGGAAGTCAGTAACAAATGTGACATTGACTATTCAGTCATGGTCCTATGTTTACTAGTAGTTGTTCCAAATGATCATATTCTATAGATATATCATGATGAAAGCTTTTTATTCCTGGTCCAAGTAAATATAACTCTGCAAAGAAAATATATCCAGTTTGACTTTCTCCACCATTAGAAGGATTAAATTAGATCTCTGTTACATCCTTTTAAAATACAGTCATTATGAATCCAAGTAGCTGATTTGCTGTTTGCTGGAATGTTGTTGATTTTAAATCACATGTGAATGGTAGCATCCATTCTATGTTAAGTCATACAGCCAAGCAAATGTAATTTATTTCACCACAAGTTAATCAAGCTCACACTAGTACTGTTTACCCTGTGATTCCAGAGATTACATTATTCCTACTGATCATTTGCTATGAATGAGCCATTGTTCTATTTTCTTGCTGACACAATGAAAGCCAGAACAATTCCATACTGTAAACATTTCCTGAAAGATACCTTGTCACTCATTTTTCTAATTCTTGATAGTTTTATTAACGATCAACTACACAGCACATGAAAATTAGGATGCATTTCTTCTTCTTGTTTTTCTCCCAAATGGCTAGATTTTTTTTCTTTTGGATACAAATTGTTAACTCTTTGATCCAGCCCTAACAATTCCTACCAAGAAGGCTTTACCTTCTTGGATACTTGTTACTATGAAAATTAAAGCAGAATTGAGAGACAGCTAATTTCTTTTTAATCAAAGATGTCAAAGAAATAAATATTTGAATACTTAGTCTTATAAGCTTTACTAATCCTCAAAGATGAGAAAAAAAATGGATGTGGTTGATCCCTACCTCTCATATACCCTATATTGGAAATTTAAAATCTGCTAAAATGGCTGGTATATTCAGTGCTATAGCAATTAGATCTCTTATTTAAAGCTTTCTTTTCACATTTTAACAATAAATATCTATAATACCTGGATAGCAAGAAAGCATTAAAAAAACTACCATGGACACAAATGAAACTTAGCCACATATACTATAGCTCAAAATAAAATTCAGTATATCAATTTCCTTTATAAAACTCAAAACTATAATAAAATTTATTAGCAATATCAATACAGGACACAGAAGTAGAGAAAAGATACTGAAAAGGTCATTATTCCCCATAGCAAAATAAACACTTCTTTACAAGAATGAGAAGCTTAATATACCTATGGCAGTTCTGTGAGAAACATGTTCAGTATTACAAGGACCCAAAGGAGTATTTTTGATAGACAAGGTAAACTTTTCACTATATCAGAAATATGACGGTGCCCGCACCAGATTTTTCACTCTAATTTTTAACATGTATTGCAACTCTGTGTTTCTGAAGAATAAAAATAACATACTTGTATGCCTATACATAAAATTTATGTCCAGAATGAGACTAATAAGATACTTTACCAATAAATTTAGCAGATAATAAGCAGAAAGCAATTTAACTATAATTTAAGAACCAGAGAAAACTTTAGATTTTTCGCACTGGCCTTACAAAAAATCATTCACTTACTTGTACAAGGTAATAAAAAATGTATATTGTGGGAATAGAAGAAATATTTTATTTTTTCAATCCCTGTAATATTCCAGATAATTAGGTGAATGGAAAGGAATAGCAGGGTAAAAATGTTGGTTACTTAGGATAAGCATATTGTGTTTTTTTTCCCCTGTGTGCATTGGATTCTCTTAAGAAAGAAAAAAGGGTTAAAAATAACTTAATACACTTGAGGGGGAAAAAATAACCAAAATTCTTTAGGGCACTGAAGAAAAAAAGATGTAAAATCTTGCCAAACAATTAGCATAGTTCAAGAGTTAGGAATTCTTTTCACTTCCTAAACATTATTATAAAAGAAGTCATCAATTCAGACCCATGATGTGTGCCAAGTATGTGCATTTATATTCTACAGAAATATTTGTCATCTTTATAATTAGTCAAACCTTGAAATTTAGTTATAAATTATTTTTTCCTCAGAAGCAGAATATAAAGAACTTTGTCTATTTCATTTTTTGTGCAATAGAAATTAAAGGGGTCTTTTCTTTTTTTGGTTCAGGATTAATTTATACATAGACAGACAATTTTGGGGGGGATGCACGGATCCAGAACCAATATTTCTCTACCAACACTTCATCAAATTGAGGCTATAGATTACTACCCTCTACTGCACACAATCTCCCCATTCACCAACAAACATACTTCCCAGTGGCAGATTCAATCAAGCTGGAAATTCTTCCAATTAAAATCTTGTTTTCAATCACAGTTTCTGTTTGATAAATTTAATAGCAAATACATTTAGAAAACATTCAATCACCACACAATTTATAATTCTTAAGCCAGACACTGCAATGTGTTATGTTATGTTCTCCATTCACCTCCCTTTCTCTCTTCCTTCCTCTATATTTTTCTTCTGCCCATCCTTTTCTCATTTCTACCCATTCCGCTATCTATCCTTACAAAGAAAAAACATCCTTCTGAACTGCTCTGGTTATCATAAATTAAAATTTTAATTTTAAACAACTTGTGAGACTGAGGATGATAGCAGTTGAAGTTTGAAAGAACCTTAGAGAACATCTGGTCCATGCCTCTACACACAAACACACACACACACACACACACACACACACACACACACACATCAATTACATGTTAAATGTACTGGATTTAACTTCTACCTTAACATATTTAATATATTTTGGACTACCTTCCATCTAGGGGAGGGGTTGGGGGGAAAGAAGGGGAAAAGTTGAACAGAAGGTTTTGCAAGGATCAATGTTGAAAAATTACCCATGCATGTGTATATAAATAAAAAATATATAATTACATACTAAAACAATTTTAACATTTGGTTTTTAAATTTTGAGTTCCAAGTTCTATCCCTACTTCCTTCTCTTCCTCTCTTCATTTGGTAAAAGAGAATGTTAATAAAAGAAAGAGTGAAAATATCATGTTTCAATCTATATTCAAACAATATAAATTCCTTCTCTGGAAATAGATAGCATGCTTGATCATTAGTCCTTTGGGATTGAATTGGATCATTGTACTGCTCAGAATAGCTAAGCCATTCACAGTTTTTCATCAAACAATATTGTTATTAATGTCTATAAAATTCTCTAGTTCTGTCCACTTACTTCACTTTGTATCAGTTCATATAAGTGTTTCCAGGTTTTTCTGAAATCTTTTTGCTTGTCATTTCTTATAACACAATAATATCCCATTACATTCATCTATCATAGCTTGTTTAGCCATTTCTCAATTGATGATAGACACTTTTGTTTCTTGAGTTGGAGAAATTCACCCAATGTCACTTAGTAAGAGACTCAGAATTCAAACTTTGGCTGTCTGATTCAAATTCACATTCTTTCCATTAAAACATAAATTGATTAAGATAGTTGCACTGTGATCATAGATTTAAAACTTATATGTCATACATTCCTATTCCTTCATTTTATATATCAAAAAACTGAGACCCATTAGCCCATTTGGGATGGCGGTTATTGCCCATTTAAGAATGTTTACACTGAAGGTAATCAGTGTTCTGTTCTTTACCACTTAGTTATTCAAAATTTGGAAATACAATGTAACTATTTCTAGAACCTTATTAGTACAGAAATCCTAAAACTTTAGGCTTTAGAGCTAGAAGAGATCTTAAAAAT
The DNA here is from genome assembly GCF_016432865.1 of Antechinus flavipes. Classification (NCBI taxonomy): domain Eukaryota; kingdom Metazoa; phylum Chordata; class Mammalia; order Dasyuromorphia; family Dasyuridae; genus Antechinus; species Antechinus flavipes. Next base: position 428,100,747 of record NC_067398.1, read on the forward strand.
CATTGCCTCCAACTGAGATGAAAGAAGTAGTGGTTCTAATCTCTTCAGATTTTTAAGTTCTATCTTTTCCAAATACAACTATAATCTACTTGAGGATAGAAAAGTATAAATAGAACTCTATTTCTTTTGGTATCCTTCAAAACACAGAGCATAGACAAGTAGGCATATAGGAGAGGCTCAAAAATTTCAAGATCATGTGAGAAAAATGTTATAATTAGAATTATGAGGATCTTTTTTTTTTTTTTTGGTTCTCACATTTCTTATAATGCTTTCTTTTATTTGATGAAAAAGTCTTCATTTTTTACCTTTCTTTGAAATTCTGGAATCAGAGTGAATCTCTCTTGAATCACTACCTCGTGCAGTCTTGTTTTCCCTACAGTGAGAAGACAATGGAACAGATAAAAGGATGCGATCTATGAATCTGTGGAATAAGAAAGAGCTTGACTTGTTCCTGTCTTTCTACTGTGCTGTTATGAGAACCTGTACAGCAAAGGGGCCAAAGAGCTCCCAGTTAAAATGTAAAACTTTTAGTTATAGGCACTCAAAAATTATTTATAGCAGCCCTTTTTTGTGGTGGCAAAAAATTAGAAAACGAAATGGTGTCCATCGATTGAGGAATGGCTGACCAAGTTTTGGTATTTTATTGTGATAGAATATTTTTGCGCTATAAGAGGTAATGAGCAGGATGCTTTCACAAAAGCCTGAAAAGATTAACATGAACTGGATGCTAAGTGAAGTAAATAGAAGCAGGAGAACAGTGTATACAACACTGTAAAACATTGTATAGTATTGAACAGTAATAATGTATGATGATGAACTATGAATGATTTAGCCATTCTTGGTAATACAAAGATAACAAGACAATTCTGAAGGACTTATGATGAAAAAGGCTCTCTACTTCCAGAGAAAGATCTGATACTGTCAGAAGGCACATCAAAGCATACAATTTTTTATTTCATTCTGTCTGTGTATGTGTCTATGTGCCCACATGTTTTGACTTGTGTTTTCTTTTACAGCATGACTAATGCGGAAATATGTTTTATATGACTACACATGTATAATCTATATCAAATTGCTATGAGAAGAGGGAGAGAAATTAGAATTCAAATTTTTAAAATAAATGTTAAAATTATTTTTACATGTAATTGGAAAAAAATAAAAATTAAAAAGAAACAGATACTTAAGAGAAAGGCATGGATAAGAGAGTAAGGAAAATGAGATATGACCTACCAACTCCCTAGAAGGGAGGTAAAAATTATAAAACTGATAATTTCCAAACTTTACTACAGAAAGCAACTGTGACACAGTAAAAATAGACTTAGGAGAAGGGATACTAAGAGTACCAACCCAGACCAAGCTTAAACTACTTTTGTAAAAGTATACAAGTTGCTTTCCCTCTCGAGGCTTTTATTTTGTTATAAAATATAATCAATATAAATGTAATAAGTATAAAATGAGGGATTGGAACTTATTAGCAACTAATCTCTAAAGTCCCTTTTCTGTCCCAAGAATCTGCAAATCTAAACATGCCAGCTCAAATCCATGATCAATTTGCACTAAGCCTGGCTTTCTGGGGTGGACTCTGAAATGCTCAATGTAACTTTATGACTGAGAAAAAGCAAATTAATGGTAATTAAACTATAATTAAATTCAGGGATGATAAAACATTGAGTCCATTATTCTGAGCATAGCCAAAATTCCCACAACTGTACTTAAGTGCATTAAGCATGCCAGGAAAGTTTTGAATCAATGGAAGTTCCAGACATTGAGAATTCTATATAAAGATTCACTGTCCATATTACTGATACAAAATTCAAAATATTTCTGCATAAAAATGCAAACACTAACCCCAAATAATAGCACACAATACAAATTCAAAGGAAGAAAACAGCAAAACTTATTTCAGATAAAGCCACAGAAGCCTGCTCTGGGGAGGATTTCTCTGGGTTTTATTCCCAATATGTCAACTTAGCTAAAGAAGAAAAAATATGAAAAAGGACTAGCATGTACTTTAAACAATAAACTATACCAGTATCAAAACTAATTTTACTATTAGTGATGTAATTGAAATGATTGTAACTAATTGAACCATCTATAAGGAAAATCTTATATCAACACTTTGTCTTGTTGTGAAGGTAACCATGGTATGCTAGCAGAGACAGTACAGAATATGCTCCTTATAAAACTTATAAAAAGGGTCTGTCTTAAGAAGACTGACCTAGCTAAGCTTGGGGAATGGTGTCATAGGATCATAGTTTTAAATTTGAAAGAGCCCTCAGAGATCATCTTATCCAAATCCTTTATTTTGCAAATAAGGAAACTAAGGCCCAGATAGATTAAATGATTACCCAGGTCTTACATTTAGAGCTGGAAGGACAGATGAGTGCAGGACCTCATTTTACAGATGAGAAAATTAGGCTCATTAAGGTTAACTAACTTGAGTGTTGGAGGGGATGTGGGAAAACTAGGACACAAATGCTTTGCTGGAGAAACTAAGAACTGATCCAACCATTCTGGAGAGCAGTTTGGAACTATGCCCAACGGGCAATCAAACTGTGCATACCCTTTGATCCAGCAATATACCACTACTCAGTCTTTTCCTAAAGAGATAATAAAAAAGGGAAAAGGACCCATAATGTACAAAAATATTTTTATAGTGGCAAAGAATTGGAAATTGAGGGGATGCCCTTCAATTAGCCAAAGTTGTAATATGATTATGATGGTACACTACTGTACTGTAAGAAATAATGAGCAGGCATATTTCAAAAAAAAACCTGAAAAGACATATATGAACTGATGCTGAGTGAAGTGGGCAGAACCAGGAGAATATTGTACACAGTAACAACAATTTGCAATGATCAATTTTGACAGTAATGATAAAAGGCAATTGTAAAAGACCCCTAATGGAAAATTCTATCTATATCTAGAAAAAAAAACAAAACTAAAGGGTCTGAATGCAGATAGAAGCATATTATTTTCACTTTTTTGTTGGTTTTTCTTCTTGTAATTTTTCCCCTTTATATTGATTCTTTTTTCACAACATGGTTATTATGGAAATATGTTTAATAGGATTGTACATATATAGCCTATATCTAATTGCTTTCCATCTTGGAGACAAGGGAGGTAAAGAAAGGAGAGAAGGGAAAAAATGGAACTCAAAATCTTATAATAGTGCATGTTGAAAACAATCTTTATACATAATTCCAAAAAAAATACTATTTTTGAAAAGGTTAACTGACTTGTTCAGTCATAGAACTAGTGAATATCTGAGGAAAGATTTGAGCCAAGTTCTTCTGACTCCAAGTTCAGTATGCTATCAACTACACAAAGTAAATGTCTAAAAGACAAAATTTGAATTCAGTTTCTATAACTCCAAATCCAGATTTGTAACATTTTGTTAAATGGCTGGTCACAAGGTAATTTTTTTTCAAACTCAGTGAAAGAAAAGGGAAACCTCCTAACCATTCACGAAACAAATTTTCTGAACATTATTAACCACACTACACAGATTTAAACCCTTCCATGTCCTATTATATCAAATAGAAACAACACTTTTTTTTACATACACAATTCAAAGAATTTTTAACAGAAAACATTTCTTACAATCCCCAAAAAAGTTTATGTAGGAAAAGTGATACAAAAACCAAAACAAGGAAATATTTTCACTGTATTAGATGCGAAATAATTTCAATAATTAGATATGAAATAATTTCAAATTTTATAATACAAACCACAAACTCTGGCTACCAATTATGTCTATACCATCTCATTGAAAGATCAGAAAAGGATAATAATGCTACCACAGAACCATCATTGGCTTAACATAGTAATAATAATGTTACTGTCTAGCAATTACAGACCTTTAGTCTCACTCTTTGGGTCTCTATGTGCCACTATGGAGATAAAATTAGAACTGTGGCATAATAAACCAATTATAATGCCCTCTCTTTGAACAAAGAATTTCATACTTTACTCTACTATAATAAAATTGATCATTTTTCTCATATTTCTTGAAAATGACAAAAAAAAATAGGAAAATCACCATTATGAACATTTCCTACCACAACTGTTGTTCTCTTTCCAAACCAAATACTTATAAAAATGAATTGGATTATCCCACTAACTTCCATTATAAATTCAAACTTGTGTTCCCACAGGAAAAAAAAAAAAGCAGGCCAACTCTGACACATGGCTGGAATATATCAGCATTATCTTAAGGTCTCTACTGGGACTTATAATTCCCAAACAATTCAACTTTCCTTTGTATCATTTTCTTCATTCTAGATGAATTGACTAGGTACCACAAAAGCAGAGATAAGTTTTCCCCCCATGTCTACGGATCTCTATCCATTCTTACATGTTCCAAAATGTAGGTGACCTTCTCTTCTTTTTTATCATACTTCAAATATCTAATGGACAAGTTGCACTTCATCAGTAAAAGCTGATATATTCCATAATGAAAATTTTTATACTCTGGTTTTACATGACATAAAACAAATTAAAATTACTTGTCCGCTCTTCCTTTCCTAAAATCCCACAGTTCATACAGAATGAAGCTTACTTGTACTAAATTACATAGTTTATTATTTCCTCCATTTTAAATGAACATACTTTTCACTAAAGATTAATTATAAAAAATAATTAAAGCTTGGTTTATGTGGCATAAGACAAATTAAAATTACTTGTCTGTTCTTCACTTCTTCAAATCCCACAGTTCATACAGAATGAAGCTTACTTGTACTAAATGACATAGTTTATTATTTGCTCCATTTTAAGTGAACATATTTTTCATTAAAGATTAATTATAAAAAATAATAAAAGCTTCAACCAAGCTTTAAAGTTCCTTATGGAATTACCACTTTCTAGTACAAGGCCAGACCATGAATGGGAATGAAATGATCAGAAAAAGACAATTATAGCTGATTTTATGTAGCCCTTTAAAGTTTGCCAAACATTTACATAGTCTCATTTGGGTTTTACAACAATGTAATTATTAATCAGAGTTATTATTATTCTTTCTTTACAAATGAGTAAACCAAGATTTCAAGTCCTTAAGTTTGTAGTCAATTACTCAACAGTATATACAAGTGATTAGATTTGAACTCAAGACTTCCTGAATCCAAATAATACTTTCTATCCTATGTAACTAATACTGATCATATTATGACTTCCATAATATGTGAGGCTTGATTTCTTTTTTAGCAAAATATATAACAATTCTTACAAATTATTTTTTATTTTTAAAAAGCTAGGGAAAATGAATGGGGATAGTCTAATATGGATGAAAATAGTTAACTATAACATATATTTTATAAATCTATGAGACTTCTCAGGATAGTAATTCATGCAGGATATAAAACAGGCCTATATTATATCTTGTATTAGTCATTTACTACATGCAATTTTATTTGAGAGTAAAAGGGGAAAAAACTAACAAAACAACCAAATCTCCTTCTGGGCTTTCTCTAAAAAATATTCTCTATTCTAAATAAACATTAAAATTCACTTTAAAATTCAAACAAATGAGTTATAAATTCCATAACTGATTGCTAATCATCACACAACTTAATTAATATTTCTCAATACAGAGAAAAAACTTGAGTAACTGAATGACAGATCCTGGATAGCTGATAGCAGCCAAAACATCCTGAGTCTTGGCTAGCTGACAGGAAATTTGTACTGAGGGGATCTTATAAAAAATGTGCTTCATTTTGATCACTTTCTAGGAAAAAGACACAAAATCAAATCAGAATACATTCTTCTCCCTGATCATTACCCTAAAATATGTACATGAATAGAAATAATCTTCTGGGACACACAGAATACTTATCTTATGCTAGGAGCTATGGTAAGATTAATACAAATTCAGATATTGCATGAGATTCATGGGTATCTTATCCAATATCAAACAGATAATATGAGTCATTTTTACTGATACTAAACTAATGTTATTTAGCAACAAGTTATAAATTTTTTCAACTTGGCAAAATCCATTCCTAATGATCACCATTTCTTGGGTCCATATGCTACATATAGATATTTGTTGACAAATATCTCAACACTAAATGGACTTTGTAGACTAAAATTCTCAGTCACCTATAGCTGATTGTTTCAAACTAACAGCTTGCGAAACCTTTGCACATATTATATATAATCTAGCACCATTTTTAGGAAAGGGAGATAAAGAGAAGAGCATACTATTGACAGATGGGAAATGAGAGAAGTCACTTTATTTTCTGAAGTTTTCTTTCAATTAAATCTAATTTTAATTCTACAAACTGCTAAGAATGGTGGTGGGGTGAGTTGAAGAAATGAACTAAACAATAAACAATAAGCATTTTACGTGTGTTACGTGGAAACACTAGTGCTAGGCACTTAGGAATACAACAAAAATTTAAATATTCCTGACTCCAAGCAGCTTATATTCTATTAAAGGAGACAACATACACACATAACTACATAAAAAAACAAATGTAAGGTAATTTAGGAGCAATAGGGAATTCCCTCCATTAGCATATGGAGGGAATTGAAAAAGAACTTTTCAGTTGAGCTTTGAAGGAAACTAAGCTTTGACATAGAAATGAGTTTAATAAGATTAAATTAAATTTAAATAAGCGTAAATTTTATATTTGGGTACAGAAAAATCAATTGGCATGAATAGACAGCAGTTCTGAAAAGAATCTAGGGAAGACAAACTTAATGAGTCACAAATTTGATATGGGAACCAAAAAAGCTGATGCAATATTGGGGTGCAATAGGAAGAGTATTTCTTCTAGGAAGAGGGAAATGATAATCCCATCATCCTTGTCAGATCTCATTTGGAGTACTCTGTTTACTTCTGGGCACCTGGTCACTACAGTTAAATAAAACAATGAGAAGATTAAGAAGTCCAGACGAGAGCAAAAAGTAATTTTTTCAACTTTTCATCCCTCCTCAACCTCTCAAAGCTTCTTCTCTGATAACTCTAATGAGAACCTTGTTTTATATTTCACTGAAAAAATTGAGGCCATTAGCTAAGATCCCCTGCTCCTACCTTTCTCCTAATGTCACATCATACTAATGCCTTCTGCCACCATCTCCTTCTTCACTCCTTTGACCAGAAGAGGAATCTGTCTCTAACTAAGGCAAATGCTTTTACCTGAACAAGTAATCCCATTATATCTTGTCTTTTCCAGAAGACTATTACCTCTACCAGCCCCACTTCTCACTATTTTCAATTTCTCCCTCTCTACTGGGGACCTCCCTCCTGCCAGAAAACATACTTGTATGTCCACTGTTCTCAAAAAATTCTTACTTCATCTCTCCATCTCTAATAGCTATTTTACCAAAATCTCCCCTTTGCCATTCCCCAATAGATAAATGGTCAAAGAATATGAACAGACAATTTTCAGATGAAGAAATTAAAATAATTTCTAGTTACATGAAAAAATGTTCTAAGTCACTATTGATTAGAAAAATGCAAATTAAAACAACTCTGAAGTATTACTTGACATCTCTCAGATTGGCTAAGATGACATGAAAAGATAATGATGAATGTTGAAGGGGATGTGGAAACACTAGGACACATACTTTGTTGGTGTAGTTGTGAGCTGATCCAACCATTCTGGAGAGCAACTTGGAACTTTGCTCAAAGGGCTATCAAGCTGTGCATACCATTTGATCCAGCAGTGTCACTATTGGTCTGTGTCCGAAAAAGATCATAAAAAAAGGAAAGGACCTACATGTGCAAAAATGTTTCTAGCAGTCCTTCTGGTAGTGTCAAGAAATTGGAAACAAAGTAGATGCCCATCAGTTGGGAAATGAGCTGAATAAGTTATGGTATATGATATAATGGAATATTTTTGTTCTATACATAATAATGAGCAGGCTGATTTCAGAAAAACTTGGAAAGACTTAACATGAAATGATGCAAAGTGAAATGAATAGAACCAAGAGAATATTATACACAGCAACAACAAGATTATATGATTAACAGCCATGATGGACATGGTTCTTTTCAACAATGAAGTGATTCAAAGCAATTCCAATATATTTGTGATGGAGTCATCCATATCCAGAGGGAGAACGACGGAGACCAAATATGGATCAAAGCACAGTATTTTCATGTTGTTGTTTTCCCTTTTGATCTGATTTTTCTCGCACAACATGACAAATATGGAAATATGTGTGGAGAAATTACATGTTTAACCTCTCCTGAATTGCTTGCTGTCCTTTCCTCTCCTTCTACTATTACTCTGAATTCTGGCTTCCAACTTCCTTCAACTGGAATTCCTCTCTACAGAGTCACCAATGATTTCTTGGATTTCTGCATCTAATGGCTTTTTCAGTCCTTTTTTTTTTTTTTTTTTTTTTGAACTCTGTGTGTAGCAACTGATACTCTCGATCACTCTCTTCTCTCTAGGATTACTAACCCTAAGCTACTGTGGTTCTCCTATCTATCTGATCACTCCTTAATCATCTTTCTTAGATCTTCATCCAACTGATGCCTGCTCCCAATAGATATCCCCTAGGACCCCTTTTTTGGGCCTTCTTTTTTTTCTCTATATATTATTTCACTTAGTGATCTCCTCAACTCCCATGGATTCAATTAACATCCTTATGCTGATGAGTTTCAGATCTATTTGTCTGATCTTAATCTTTCTCCTAGTGTCTAAAATAACATCTTCAACTTTCTCTTGACCATCTTGAATTAGATGACCTATAGATATTTTAAACTCAACAAGTCCAAACCGAAATCATTATCTTCTCCCTTGAACCTTACAGCTTAAAAAATCTCATTCTTTCTAAATTTCCATAGTCCTGTCAAGAATACAATCATCTTCCCAGGCACCTAAACTCATAATCTAGGCATTAACTTTGACTCCTCCCTCTCTCACTTCCTCTTAAAAGTTTACAATTACAAAGTAGTTTTCCTATAGTTATTCTATGAAGCAAGCTATGCAAGAAATTATTATCTCCATTTTATAGGTGTGGAAAATAAGCTTCAGGGAACTTAATTGCCTTTATAAAGTCTTGTATCAGAGACAGAACTTGAACTCAGTTCTCAACTTCTGTTTCAATGACCCTCCAAATCCATAATTGTAATTTCCTCTGAAACTACTAGCACCCCGATCCAGGCCTTTATCATCTCATACCTGGACCACTGCAGTAGCCTTCTGGTTCCTCTCCCTTCCCTCTCTCCCCCACTTCAGTCCAATCTCCATTCAGCTGCCAAATTAATGTCACACACAACCCTCCACAATAAAATGCAATAGTTCCCTATTTATCACCCAGGGTGATATATAAAATCACCTGCTATTTGACATTTAAAGCACTTTGTAATCTAGGCTCCTCCTACCTTGACAGTTGTATATTTTATAAACTGCTGGATTCTCTGTAACACAGTGTCAATGACCTCCTGTGCATTTCCACTGACTGTTCACTATGTCTGGAACTCTCTCCATTCTCCAACCTTTTCTGGCTTCCTTCAAATCCCAGATAAAATCTCACCTGGTAGAAGAAGTCTTTCTTGATTCCTTTTAATACTAACACCTTTCTCCTATTACTTCTAACTCATCCTGTGTGTAGCTTCACTGTACATAGGTGTTTTGCATCATAGTTCTCTCATTAGAATGTGGGCTCATTGAGAACAGAGACTATCCTTTGCCTTTCTTTGTATTCCAAGAGCCTGGGATGTAGATAGCATTTAACAAATGATTACTGACTGACTGACTAAAGGTCCTTGACTTCATAACATGTGAGGAATGGTTAAAGGAAACTGGCCTGTTTAGCCTAAAGAAGATAAAACTGGGGAGGAAGGCAGACATAAAAATTGTATCCAGGTACTGGAAGGACTATCATAGGGAAGAAGGATTAGACTTGTTTCATTTAGTCCCGGAAATCAGAACCAGTAGTAATGAATGGAAATTACAAAAAAGCAAATTTTGGCTTCATATCAGGAAAAATTTCCTAACAATGAGAGCTGTCCAGAAGTAGCTGTGATATTCCCCAAGAGACATCAGTTTCTTCTTCCTTAGAGGCCTTTGAGCAAAGCTGCACACTCACTCATTGGGCCATGTTACTTTAGGAATTCTTTCATGTATGGATTAGACTAGACAAGGTCGATTCCAATTGTCAAAATGTTTAATTCTGTGATTCTTCATTTTAAGAGGCAGAGGTAAAAAGGGAGTTCATCTCAAGAGTAGAAGACAAGAGAGAAACTACAAAAAGAGAGATGAAAGTCTTTTTAAAAGCAGCAAAATAACCAGTTTGGATCAATTATAAAATACCAAACAAGAAATGAAATACAATAAAGCTAGATAAGTATATTCAAGTTAAATGAGATTGACATAGTTAGACTTGTTTTAGAAGTATCACTTTGGCAGCTGAGTGGGAAAAAAGGATTAGAATAAAGAAGAGATTTTTACAGTGAGGCTAAGTAGGAAGTAGGAAGGTATAACAAGAACTCGGGCCAGAATTAAGGGCCTTACTTCTAGTTGTGGTTACATGTGTAAGCGAAGCGGGGACTTAAGTAGAAAAGAAGGTAAGGATACAAGATTTGTTGAAGGGACCGATTCAATAATACTTGGCAGTCTTGCCAATAAAAACTATATTGGTTCCAAGATTCCACTGCCTCTCAAAAGATACAGTAATAGGATCTGCAGTGGAACAGCTTATTAAAGTAAGTTTTATACACATAACTCAGATATCTATCTATCCATCCATTTATCCATCTAATATTTATGAGTCATTGGGATAGAGATGACAATTAAACTCATGGACACTCAAAGAGAATAGGAAGAATAAGGAAAAGTACCTAAACAAAATCTTGGAGTACAACTACAGACAGAAGGTCAGATATGAATGATATAAAATAGGAAGAAGCAATCAGACAAGAAAACCAATAGAAAAAAATTTTTTCTCTCTTTCTCTGTCACACACACACACACACACACACACACACACACGAGAGACAGAGAGAAGAGACAGTGCTTCGGAGAACAGGGTAGTCTATATTGTAGGGAGATCATATAGGGATGGTCAAAAAAGAAAGAGATGGAAAAAAAAAGACTGAATTTGGTCACTGGGATTATCTTTAGCGAAAGCATTTTCAGTTGAGTGATGAGGTTAAATTGCCAGATTGCTAGGGATTTAGAAGAGAGTGCTAGGATAGAAAGTAAATAGCTTTTGTATGAGTTTTTTGGGATTTTTTTGGTTTTTTTTAAGAGACATGATATAGGATGATAGCTCAAGAGGATTATGAGGATCACTAAGGATAGTGGAGATCTGGGTATATTTATGGGCAGTAGGGAATTAGCCAATAGATATAAATGAAAAATCAGAGAAAAAAAAAAGAATGATTGTGGGAGTAATCTGGTGGGACTGACTGATAGAGGGAATAGGATCAAAGAATCAAATGGAAGGGTTAAACTTGGTTAGAAGAAGGGTTCCCTCTTCATCAAATAATAAAGGAGGAAAGAAGAGCAGGGAAAGAGTTTGAGGGAATAATGTCAAGGCATCTTGAAATGGATAGTACAGAAAAAAAGGGAAGTGTGGAATGAATGGCTGCTGTTCTCTCAATAAAGAAGCAAGATCTTTTAATGAGAATGAGGGTAAATAGCTTGAGAGATTTGAGGAGAAAAAGAAAAGTACAGAACAGATGTATGGTGCTAAAGTAAAGAAGCAACCAAAGAAGAGTGAGGAGGAAAAGCAATGCCATGCAGCAATGAGAGCTCATTTCAAATTAGTTTTAAATTTTGTAGTAGACTGAGTCAGTTATTTTATGTAGGTCCAACAACACATGAATAGAAAAAAGAGGAAAATGATAAAAGCAAGGTTGGAGCTTCATTATATAACACAAAATAAAACAAAACAAAAGAATGGATGGAATTTAAGAAAAGATATCAGTGTAACATTGAAGTTGATTAACTATAGAGTCAAGATTGGGAATGAATATAAATGAAGTTGGAGCAGAAGAGATGACCAGGGAAAACCATGGAATGGAGAGACTAGAGGTCAAGTTGAGGATGAAGAATAGGTTTAAAAGAATGAAGCATTGGGAGTGATGAAATGATAGGATAAAGGAAATTTAATGTTCTTGTTTATGACAGCAATAGATGGTGATAGAAAAATGAAAAGTATGATCATCTCTATATGTAGCTGAGGAGGAGTGAAGGAATAAGTTCTGGGAGTGGAAGAAAATGCAAAAGTTGGAGATCATAGTATTTGAGTGTATGTTGAAATCTTCTAGCATTAAGAGCAGAGAAAGAAAACAATTAGTTAAGTGCCTACTATAGTGCTAGATACAAATAGCTCACATTTATATAACACCTTAAAGTTTATAATTACAAAGTCGTTTTCCTATAGCTATTCTATGAGGCAAGCTATGCAAGAAATTATTATCCCCATTTTATAGGTGTGGAAAATAAGCTTCAGAGAAGTTAATTGCCTTTAGTCTTGTGTCAGAGACAGAATTTGAACTCAATTCTCAACTCCTGTTTCAATGATCCTCCAAAATCCATAATAAAGGATTATTGCTTTTTGCTTACTCCTTCAAGGAGCTTATAAGACATGTTATAAATATTAAATGTGATAAGGCAAAGAAGGGATCTACACAAAATGTTTCAAGAAAATTTTGAGCATGAATCCTATACTAGTTTCCACAAAACAAAAATCATCAGAGGATAAATTCTTTCAGGTTTTGTAAATCTTATGCAAAACTTGATAACAAGAACAAGAATTACACAGTATGAAAAGGGATATATATGAATTGCAATCAGCACTACTACAACGACTATTCACTTCAATGAGATGGCAAATACTTTGAAAAGAGGAAATAAATTGTTATAAATTGTTGATTGCTGATTGAAAGTATACCCTTGCACTATTCTTCCTGTACCTATAGGGATGGCCCTGGGTTCTTACTACAGATAACCCTGAATAGGGCAAGTGTTATCTATAGAAGAAGCTGAAAACTTCTTTTTTTTTTATTCTTTAAATAACTTTTTATTGATAGAACCTATGCCATTTTTTACAACATTATCCCTTGCACTCACTTCTGTTCCGATTTTTCCCCTCCCTCCTTCCACCCCCTCCCCCAGATGGCAAGCAGTCCTTTACATGTTGAATAGGTTACAGTATATTCTAGATACAATATATGTGTGCAGAACCGAACAGCTTTCTTGTTGCACAGGGAGAATTGGGTTCAAAAGGTATAAATAACCTGGGAAGAAAAACAAAAATGCAAACAGTTTACATTCATTTCCCAGTGTTCTTTCTTTGGGTGTAGCTGCTTCTGTCCATCTTTGATCAATTAAAGCTCTCTTTGTTGAAGAAATCCACTTCCATCAGAATATATCCTCAAATAGTATCATTGTTGAGGTATATAATGATCTCCTGGTTCTGCTCATTTCACTTAGCATCAGTTCACGTAAGTCTCGCCAGTCCTCTCTGTATTCATTCTGCTGGTCATTCCTTACAGAACAATAATATTCCATAACATTCATATACCACAATTTACTCAACCATTCTCCAATTGATGGACATCCATTCATTTTCCAGCTTCTAGCCACTACAAACAGGGCTGCCACAAACATTTTGGCACATACAGGTCCCTTTCCCTTCTTTAGTATCTCTTTGGGGTATAAGCCCAGTAGAAACACTGCTGGATCAAAGGGTATGCACAGTTTGATAGCTTTTTGAGCAGAGTTCCAAATTGCTCCAGAATGGCTGGATGTGTTCACATTTCCACCAACAATGTATCAGTGTCCCTGTTTTCCCACATCCCCTCCAACATTCCACATTATCTTTCCCTGTCATTCTAGCCAATCCTGTCAGGTGTGTAGTGGTATCTCAGAGTTGTCTTAATTTGCATTTCTCTGATTAATAATGATTTGGAGCATATTTTCATATGTCTATAAATAGTTTCAATTTCTTCATCTGAGAATTGCCTGTTCATATCCTTTGACCATTTATCAATTGGAGAAAGAAAATTTCAATAATTTGCCCAATGTAACATGATTAGTAGTATTAAAGGGACCATCAAAAATAAATTTAAGCAGCCTTGGTAAAGGAATGGAATATGGTTTCTAGCTAGGAGGATTCTTTTTGTATTATGAAACCAGCACAAAGCAATCCCAGAATCAAATCTATGAAACCTTTGAATTTTTACCAACTCTACTGAAATACAGTCTTTATGAAAGATAATCTGAAACAGAGATGGGGAGGGAGTCCCAAATAAAGAAGGTAACAATGAATAACAGCTTTCCAGAGGCTTCTTAAGGTTTGGTAGTACTTGTTTCAAAGCATTAATTTAAAATTTTTATTTTTCCACCAAAATGAAAGATAGGAATAGAATTATTGTGAGTAGAGAGTATTCTTGAATTCTCAAAGTGCTACTCTGTATTGAAGTATTTCAGCCTATCTGTTTTTACTTATACATTACTTTTAATAATCTTTTGTACAATGAAAAGTTAAAACTGCTAATTGAAAATGTTTTAATATCATCACCACATACCATTTTATTAGCTAGTAATACCCAAGAATGCTAGCTAACTAAATTCATTTTTTTACTAGATATATTTTATAACTCATCCTCCAACTTAATAACTACATGTACAAATGTCTGAAGACATGAGAAAGAGTTAAGACCTAATTTCCAGATAACTCTCTTAAGAAAAATGTGGCTCTTAGAATTCCTCAAAAAGAACTGATTTATAATCTTATCTTGCAGATACTTAAATACCTTTGAGATTACCAACACGTTAGAGCACATTTTCCAAATTAATAACTTGAGTGCTCACCAGAAAGCTAAATTACAGGTGCTGATAACCATGAAAAGCTTCTCAGCTAACTAAATATTATTTAATTAAAATGGCTCTGAATTTTCAGACACAATCTATTGTTCTCATAATTGAGAAAATTTTATTTACAATTTTACTGAGCTTCCTAAGAGCTGATATATCTTAACTAAACAACCTTTTTTTGAAAAAGAAAATCTACTCTAAATAAACTAAGATAGAGAAATATTTTAGAAAGGGTTTCATTCCTTGCTCATGATGTAGCCTGGGATACTATGATAATTCAATTCAATTCCAATCTTCATTTCTTTAACCATAATCAATGGTAAACTCCCAGTTCTATTACCTGATAATTATACAAACCAGGCAATGTCCCTGATCACACATTGTGGCATCCAATTGTTACACGGCCTACGATCTCACATTTGACAAATGAGTAACAAGCCCCAAATACAGGAAAATAAAGCAAGCTCAAACTTAAAAGTGAAGAACTCATACTTGCCAAGAAATTCACAAACACCAATATATTCTCAAAGGAAGATTCAGTAAATGATATTCATAGTCCACTTAGGGTCATATATTCTCAATTTCATTTGAGCCATTTTACTTACTCACATGATCTCATGGTTAGAGTGAAGAATGTGGATGGTGGTAGCTAAGGATCCTCTGACTTATAGCATGGCTAGTTAGAACTATCTCAAGGTCATAAAGGGTGATACCATGGACAAGTTAGGGGAGAATGGAATAGTTTACCTCTCAGACCTATGGATAAGGGAAGAATTTCATAACCAATAGAGAGACAGAGAACATTATTAGACGTAAAGTGGATAATACTGATACATTTTAATTAAAAAGGTTTCACATGAAAAAAAATACAGTCAAATTTAGAAGGAAAGCAGAAAGTGTGTGTGGGGAGGGTTTTTACAGCAAATCTCTCTGATGAAGGCTTCATTTACTAAATATCTAGAGATCTGAATCAAATTTATAAGAACAATTGATCCCAACTGATAAGTGGTCAAAGCATGTGAACAGGCAGTTTTCAGATAAGAAATCAAGCTATCTATAATCATATGAAAAGGTGTTCTACATCACTACTGATAAAAAATGCAAATTAAAAAAATTTATGAGGTGCCACCTCTCACACCTATCAAATTGATTAATGTGACAAAAAAAGAAAATGATAAATGTTGAAGGAGATGTAGGAAAAATGAAAGGTACATTTTTCCTACTGTTGGTGGAGTTGTGAACCAATTCAACCATTTTAGAGAGCAATTTGAAAAACTGCTATCCCAAAAACTATAAAATTGTGCATATCCTACTAAATCTGTATCCCAAAGAGATAAAAAAAGTGAAAAGGACCTACTTGTACAAAAATATTTATAGTAGAGCTTCTTGTAATGGCAAAGAACTGGACACTGAGGGTATATCCATTAATTGGGGAATGGCTGAAGAAATTATGGTATATGATTGTAATGACAAGCAGGATGCTTCCAGAAAAACCTAGAAAGATTTACATTTACTGCAAAATGAAGTAAGGAGACTGCACATAGTAATATAATATTGTAATCATGATCAATTGTGAATGACTTAGCTATTCTTAGCAATTCAATGATCCAAGACAATTCCAAAGATTTCATGATGAAAAATGCTGTCCACCTCCAGAGAAAGAATTGATAAAGCATACTGAAGCATAGTATTTCACTTTTTTTTTTCTTGGTTTATTGTTTGGTCTGCATTTTCTTTTACAACATAACTAATATGGAAATATGTTTTTTATGATTATACATGTATAACCTATATCAAATTGCTTCTCATCTCAGAGAAGAGGGAAGGGGAAGAAAGAAACTCAAAATTTTAAAAATGGACGTTAAAAATTGCAATTGGGGAAAAAATATTATTAAGAATTTTCTGAAGGTAATAGAGATTATATCTAACACAATAAATCCAAACAGCATGATTATAGAACCCTTCCAGTTATACAATTCCACATTTTTGGTCACTACATGAACAAGTTTAAAGTGAAAAGGCAAAAAAGAAAAAATAATAAATTCATGCTTGAATCACTGATTATCTCATTTCTCAGGCCAACAACAAATTAAATCATATAATTATTTAATAATTTAATTTAACTCTTGGGTCTAGACTTTGACAAATGAAAATTAAACAAGAGAATATCAGGATTAATAAAAAATTAAAAACAAAAAAACAAAAACTTGCACCAGCTTCCCTGGTAGGGTGAGGGATTATTAGCTTCTCTGTAACATATACTAACACAGAAGGCACAAGATCCCCTACTGCTGAAGAAGGCTTTAATTATGACAGCAGAGAAGAATAGTAATAACTTTTTATAAGGGCAGTCACAGCAAAGATTAAGATACAAAGATTTTCTGGTTACTCATCAATTAAACAAGAAATTCAATTAATCAGTACACTTAATTCCTTAGGTATCCTAGTTAATCAAAGTTTCACTGCATTTGAATTGCATCACTCTCTTACTAATAAATTGCCTAATTGAAAAAGAAAGTACTCCTGACCAGGAAACTATCACTTGCATCTTAATATAACCTGAAGACTTCTCTCTGCATCTATGTATTCATAAAACTCAAATATGTCTCAACAATACAAAATTAGAGCCAAAAAGATTATAGAGAGACTGGTGTAATTTTAAACTAGAAATTAGAAAGCTTGGTTTCTATTTCTAGTTCACCACAAATTATCCTTGTCACATTAGTTAAATTTTAACCATTCTGTACTCTACTTATAAAATCCCCACCTATGAAATGAAGTAATTGAATTTAGGGTATCTATTTGCATATTTTATGCATTTTGTATTCACTTTTCTAATTATTTCCTCCTGATTTTGTTATTCTTGGGCAGAGTCACTGATTATTTTTATGGATTTATTTTGTACCTTATTATTTTACTAGAGATACTGACCTCAATCAGTCTCTATGCTGACTCTGTAGGATTTTCAAAGTAAAATCATGTCCTTGAAAACAGAATATTTGTCTTTTCTTTGCCACTGTTAATGTCTTTCTCTTTCCTTATTCCTACTGTTAGCATTTACAGAAGGTAATAGTGAGGAGAGAGGCATTTTTGTTTTATCCCTGTACTTATTTGGAAACCTTTAAGTATACATCCATGGCAAATAATGCTAGTGTTTCAATTTAAAGAATACTTCTTTTTAACATATTAAAAATTGTCCCTTAATGCCAAAGGATTTGTGGACTATTATTGTTGTTGCTTAAGGCATAAATGGATCAATATTTTGTTAAAGGATTTTTCCCCATTGGGGATATCATCATAAGGTTTTGTTTGTTTTTCTTTTTAATGTAATCATGTCTTTCCTATAGTTGAACTCATCTTCCATCCATAGTATAAATCTAACTTGGTCATAGTAAACATATGCACATATACATGAAACACACATACATGTATGTTACATACACACCTATAGACTTATTGTTAAGATTTCACTTAAAAGTCTTACAACAATATACAGTTATGATAATTGTTTATAAGTCTGGAGAAGAAATATGAGCTTCATTGACCCTACAAAAGTACCATTCGTCTTCATATTAGTTTAAAAAAACTCTTTTCAATCAAAACCAATTACTCTGACTTTTCTCTGGAGATCCTTCAAAAATACTGTTATGTTGCAGGGAAAAGAAATTTTATTTGAGATATGCAAATATAGTCATCATATAAAATAAAAAGTAGGGGTTCACTTAAGCAGTTTATTTCTATCTGATTTGCATTTCTCCTCAACTACTTTCTTGCTTGGGCCAATGAAACTAAGTTCATAGATAAAGATAGTCAGTTTCAAAACTGCCCACTGGTAAAAAAAAAAAAAAAAATACTTCAGTCTCTTGGCTCTCAGTTCCAAGATGCCTTCAATTCTACCACATTTTCATCAACATTCGAAATTCAAAGAGAACACAAAAAGTTATTTTTACATCATAAGATTCTTAATTATTCTTTTGGGGTTTATTTATGAAATATGTAGTCTCAAAATATTCTAATTTCTATGATGGCAAAATGAAAGTATGTTATTAAAAACAACTACCAACCAAACCCAAAATTGGTACTTAAAGATCACATTTGAGTGTTCCACAATACAAGCAACAGGTGGAAAATTTCCTCTTAATATGCCCTAATTAGATAATTTTCCCTGTAACCTACTGCTATGATTTTATTTTACAAAACAAACATTGTTGTTATGTACGGAACACAAGAGGCACAAAATTGGCAACTACTTTTTGAATGCTACACTATATTTTCCACAGATTTTTACTAGCAATGAAGAAATGTTTCTCCTTTTTTTGATGGGATCACACCTTGAAACTCACCCCCTATTCTAACTAAGATATGTGAAGGAAGTATATAAATATTTGTACTTAATTGTTCAGCCCAAATGATACCTATATACATGAAAGAAATTGTCCTAACAGAATTAGGAAACACCAAATACTTGGAAATTTTACTATTACAAGGCTTTAAAAATAACAGGAGTAAAATAAATATAATAGTTGCTAACATTTATAAAACATTGTGAGATTTGCAAGGTACTTTGCAAATATTTCATTTTTTCCTCACAACTACCCTGGGTATAGGTACTATTATTATTATCCCCATTTTAAAGATAAAAAAACTAAGGCTCAGAGATGTTAAAAAACTTGTGCTAGATTATACATTTATTAAGAGTCTCAAATAGGACTTGAATTCAGGTCTTCCTCACTCCACTCTAGCACTCACTCTACTGTGTCTATTCTAATCTAATCTAAATCTAATCTAGTCTAGTCCAATCTAAAAAGTTGTTA